>NW_028327180.1:50015059-50640059 GCF_987537825.1 Furipterus horrens | reverse complement strand
GGCAGAAGCATGAGAGGGAGACTCACAGGGAGCTGGATGGAATCCTAGGCACTGTTTAAACAGGTGGGGAAACTAAGGCTAAAACTGTAAATGGCTTGCCAAAGTCATAATAGCACTTAAGTGAGAATCCGAGTTAAGCCCAGGCATTCCTACTAGAAATCTTAACACCGTACTTCCCTGCTTAGCCCCAAAGCAGAGTGGTCCATCTGCTGAGACCCCACAACCAGTGGATGCCATCTTGGAATCTTTATGTACCTGGGTCTAAGCCACTTCTTCCAGGAAGGCTGCCTGGTGTGCCCCAGCCCAGGACACCTCTGCTTCCTAGACCCCTTGCCACTCCGCTGGGCTAAGACCCTTACTCCACACTTGGCACAGATGTGCTGGCTGGACTGTGCATCTTTTCAGGGCACTGGGTTCCTGAACTTTGGGTGGGGCCATGTATTATATACCCAGAGGTGCAGGGAGACCTACTTTCTGAATCAAGTCAGGGCTTGAGGCCTGGTTACTACGACCATCTTGTAGGGACCACTGGAAAGAATGGGTGAAATTGGGACTGTCCTGGTTAGGGTAGCCAGCAAGAAATCTGTGTGCGTGGATTAAGTTACAGCATGAGACAGAGAGAAGAGGAATTGCTGAGGTCGTCTTCAGGCCAGTGGATTTAAGCTTTTCTTTTCTCTCTCCCTCTCTTTTTAATAACGACCAAAACTTTTTCCAAGTGCAATCTTACCTGAAGGGTCACACGTGAGAGACAAAAGCAAGGCTGCTCAGTGTAGGATTCGAGGCCCAAGTCCCATGGCTATCTCCTCCTCCTGTCTCCTTAGCAGCAACCCTTGAGCTCACTCATTACACAGATAAAGACATTGAGGCCCAGAGAGGGATAGGATTTGCTGAAAGTCACACAGCTCCATAATAGCAGAAATAGAATTAGAGATCGTGTTTCCGGTGCCCCTGTGGGGCCCTGCCTACTAGACCCTGAGTTTTTGAGGTGCCCCTTGGGTGAAGTCTGGGTTAGCTTAGCAAGTGTGTCTGTGTTTCCTGCCACGTGCCCTTGACCATGAGGGCCTTTTGGATATGGTGGGCTGCCACTTGTGTCGCTGTTGACATTTTAAAGGTATGTGAGCCGAGCAGAGCAGAAGCTCACCTGGGTGAGTGCTGGGCCCTGAATCTCATGCGGTTTGGGCTTAGGATGGGGAGGTGACGGGCACACTACTGCTGCCTCGTCTCATTGAGGGAGGGGTATGGCTGAGGCTGTCATGGAGCTGAGACTCAGCCCTGAGCCTTTGCAGCCTTGATTGAGACCGCAGTGCCACTGGAGTTTAGCCACCTGTCTCTGGCTCCTCTCATCAGCTCCCAGCAGGCTCCTGTGAGCACTTATAGGCCTGATGGGCCCAACCTCTGTCCACGCTGAGCACCTCTGCTTCCTGCCCTGTGCCTTCCCTCCTGGTGTTGGCCCTTCCCTGTTGTCCTCCTCTCTTCCAGGATTTTGGGGGATTTCCATCTGAAGCTTCTTCAGGGGCCCTTGAGCACTTGGGGATGCAAACAAGTAAATAGGAGGATGTGCAACTGCCACTAAAGAGGAAGGACAAATGTCTCTCAGGGAGGACTTTGAGCTCAGCTGTACCTCTGGGGTTTGCTGAGCCCAAGGGCAGGCAGGGTCGGGTCAGCTGGGACTGATGGGCCAGGAGCTCTGGTTATGCCTCTGTTTCCTGGGTTAGCCTGGACAAATGGGCCAGTGCCACTCAGTGCCTTAGTTTCCTCACCTGGAATAAAGGTGGTGCTCTCACCTTCCTTTCCTGCCTCAAGAAGGTGTTGAAGGATAATTTGTTATTTGTATTCATATCATGGAGGCTCAAACAGAGCACAAAAAATGTGTTTGGACCTACTGCCTGTACCCCCTGAAGCAAAGGGCAGAGTATAACTACAACCAAAAAAGGGGGGTGTCCCAACCCCAGGAGGAGCTGCGCAGAGCTTGGACCTAGGGCAGTGTGGAGAAACCAACTCAGCCTGGGGTTGCAGTAGCCTCTGAAAATGGAGGCAGGTAGACTAGATCAGGAGTCTTCCTGAGCAGAGCATGACATGGGCCACATGGGGTAGCCTCGGTGGACAGTGCTGCAAAGCCCCCCTCAGCAGACAGAGGGAGCAGGCCCTTTCAGCGCCCTGGGGCTTGGTGGTCAGTGGCGCTAGTGGCCCAGTGAGTTTCTTGCTGTCCACCTTTCCACAGTCCCCCCACAGTGTCTTCAAGCACAGACTCCCTCATCCTGTGCCTCAGGGCACAGCATTTAATATCATCTGAGGCGTGTAACTGACTACACCCCTCTACAAAGCCATTTGTCTCTGTAGAAACTGAGTGTCTGGAACCACCCAGCTGTGTGATATTGCCTGTCATTTTTTCTTTCTGAGCCTACATCTATTCATCTGCAAAATGGGAGGGTGGGAACGATGAGAGATGGGACCTCATTATCTCTAAGGATATCCCAGTTCAATGCTCATGTTTCAAGTCTAAGAATCCTTGCCACTTGCTGAAGTGCCCCCTTCTGCTCTGGGGGTGTAGCCATTCTCCACATGCTAGACCCCAAGGCAACCCCACCATCACCTTTTTCCTAAGGCTCTGCTGAGATGTTGCTGGTGGCTGACCATGACCTCTGGAGTTGTGCCCAAATCCCACTCTACAGTTCTGTATGGCCTTTCCAAGTCACTTCCACCCTCTCAGGTAGAGATGTCATACTCCTCCATGATCCATCCATCCATGCATCCACGCATCCACCCACTCACCCATCCACCCACTCACCCATCCACCCATCTATCCGTTCACCCTAAAAATGATTATTTGGAGTGCCCATTATGAACCAAGTGCTTTTCTAGTTGCTATTCATATAGAAAGAAGAATGCATAACCCCTGCACCCAGGAACTTACCGCACCGCAGTCTGTGAATGGGTACTATATAGAAACTATAATACAAAACAAAGAAGGATTTTGCATTTAGTTCCTAGATTTGATTTCTGCCTCCACCACTCAGTTAATAGTTTGCTGTGTGATTTTGGGAGAGTTGTTTAACTTTTCTGAATCTAGTTCTTCATTTGTGAAGTGGATATAAGAATACCGGGCATATTGAAGGTAGAGACTAACCTCAACAAATGATATTCTTCTCTCTCCATGAAAGAGGTACCCCCCCCCCCAAAAATATGTTGCACAGCAACAGGGAGAGCTACCTGAAGCCCAGCAGCCTCAAGTAAGACCTCTCAGAGTAACAGACATCTGAGAGGGGCACCAAAGTGAAGGGGATCTCCGCGTGACCCAAATGGCGTCACCACACTGCAAGGAGTAGCTTGCTCAGGGATATGCGGGGAGCACCATGGGAGGACAGTGCAGCATATGCGGGAGCCAGGTGGGGAAAACGTTGACTGCCAGGCCGAGGAGAGAGCCCTGGCTCTGGAGTCCATGGAGGGTTTTTAAGTAGGAGAGGAGACATGGCTCCTTAGTTCCCAGGGCAGAGTTAGGCTCCCCACCCCTTGGCGACTAAGTTCTGAGCTTCCTCTTGGAGCCACAAACCAGGATCTGATGATAAGATTGTCATGGGAGGACCTCACCCAGCGTTGGGACTGGCTGAGTGACCTTGGGTGACTCCCTTCACCCAGCTGGTCCTTATGGGTCACAGCAGGGCCTTGGGTGAACTCATTCCTCCAGCTTTGAGTTCCTTCATTAGCGTCTTTTCTTTAGTCTCTTTCCTGCCTATGTCTTCTGACTTCCCTTTCTGCCCTCCGCCTCTCTCCCTGCCTTCTCTGCCAACTGATCTGCTCTTTGCCCTGCTGCACCAGAGCAGAGGGGGTGGAGGGGGCGGAAGGGTCACACCTCCTCCCTGGCACTGAGCATCCCAGCCTCGCTGTCAGGAAACTACTGACTGTGAAGGTGACCCAGCTCTTGGCCACTGTCTATGAGCTGCAATGAACACCACCTCTCTCTCTCCTCGGGGGCTAGAGAGGTGCTGGGCAGTGCAGGGTGTCCTCACAGACCCCCGTAGCCATCTGGTTGGGTCAGAGAGTGCCCAGCAACTAGGCAGCTGAGGGGCTGTACTGGCCTGAAGACCCCCTGGACCCAGGCAGAGGGCAGCCAGGGAGGAGCAAGGAGCTCGTTCCATGAGTAGGAGCAGTTGGTCAGTGTTTCCCGTTAGAAGCAAAGCCCCTGCTCCTGGGGAAGGTTGAGCTGGTCTGGAAGGCAGAGTCTTCCAAGCTGGTGCCTGTAACTGGATAACTTCTATGCACAGGGGATGGAAACAAAGACAAGTGACCTGTGTCCAGGTATCTTTTCTCCTCACCTGGAGAGAGCAGGCCACATAGCCAGAGCTAGCTGGAGGAGTATGGGTGGGAGGGATCTGTCCATGATGCATTATTGAAGTTACAGGGAATCCTTCCAGCCCCCCACCCCACCTCCACCCAGTGTCTCTCCTGTTATACCCAGAGTCCCCTATTAAAATGAACGACTCCTGGCAAAAGCCATACCTTAAAACAACATCAGTCCATAAGCTTGAGGAGATTTACAGATGGCCAGTGGAGAGTTGGAGAGATCTCAGGAGAAGGGAACAGAGAGGTGGAAAGGTGACTGTCTACTGACCACACTCCATGCCCGCAGCCACTGGGAGTCCCCTGGATTGGGCCAGCTTGGGGAGGCAACTAACTTGGAACCTGGGGCTGAGCCCAGGTGAGGCCCTGCTCATGTGGGTGTGAGGGGTTGTGAAACAAGGCTCAACATGCATCTCGACTGGCTCCTTGCTTCCTAACTGGGTTGCCTGAACCAGGTAACCTACCCTCTCCAACCAGTTTCTTCATCAGTTGGATGGTGTGTTGTGAGGAATAAATGAGAAAACCCGGGGCATTTAGGAAAGTGACCACCACACTGTGAATGCACAAAAGCACAGGGAATCTGGTCACAGCCATAGGGGAGACCCCAGCCCCAGGTTGCGTGAAGTTCCTATGTTCCTGTCTGCTTATTCCTCTGCTGCCCATCAGCCTATCTTTCCTACTAAGCTTCTTTTTATCGGTCCCTGTTCTTTCTCTCCATCGCTCAGCTCATCTCTCTATCTCTGCCTGCTGTCATGTCGGCCTATCTTGTTCTTATCTCCCGATCTCTGTCTATCTCCATCCCTCTCCATCCCCTCCACCCCCATCCTCCCTCCTGATCTGGCTATCTCTTTGCCATCTGTTGGGAAGTCTGGCAAACACTCAGTGTCTCCCACCCATTGCTATTCCCTTTTCTCCATAGCCCTACCCCAGGACCTCCCTGGCTGAGCATCACTCACCCCATCTCCCTCTCCCCCTCAACCCTGAAGCCCTTTCTGAGTCTCTTCCAGGCCCCCGGCACTCCCATGAGGGGTAGGGTAGGAACACAGAGTGGAGCAATGCAGGCAGAAGAGGGCAGAACACCGTCTCCCAGGCGAGGGCCAGCCTGCTAATTCCCCCGCTCAGGGTGGAGGATGCGGAGGCCTCATTCAATTATGTCACATCCACTCAGCTGCTCCACCCTGATGATGCAGAGCAGGCCACTGGCCCTTCCCAGCCAGGGCCTAATGGACAGAGATCTCCTTCGCCTGGCTGACCACAGGGTCCTCCTGCAATGGTGATGGGCCCGGCCTGTCTGGCCTCAGGGTTCTCAGCCTGCTGTGATTTGCTGTTCACCCTAATTACACCCAACAGTTGGCCTCTGGAGTTTGTTTCTCTCACCTTAATGGTTGTGGAATTGGATCTCAGTGCCTCTCATTCCTTTATTGTCCCTTCCAGCAACCCCCTCCCTCCCCCTCCACTTGGACGCAGCCAGCGGGAGCCAGGCCAGCCTTGCCTGCTGGTGAGGTGTGAGGCCCTGGGGGGAGCAGACCGGGGAGGTGACAGAGGGTCACAGTGTCTGGATCCAGGCCAGGCTGCTTCTCTGCTCTGACAGATGGGCATTGCTCTGGTGTTTATTCCAGGCATCAGGTCTCTACTGACTAAGGCGACACAGGGTGCTGGGAGAAGCCCCAAATCCTGTCCCTCTGCACACAACGCTCAACCTGAGGACTCGAGGGCAACAGAATGAAATAATGAAGGGCAGTGCCGGCTGTAAATAGAATTGGATTTAGAGGAGAGAAGATCAAATAACCAAGAACAAACATTTATTGGGAATTGACCTGGTGGCAGATCCTTTCATGTGCGCTGTGTCATTTACCTCTCACCAATCTGTACGGAAGCAGCGTTCTCTATTTTCAGGTGGGGAAACCGAGGTCCAGAGACCCTGAGAGGATTGTCTGACCTCTAGCACCTGGTAAGCGACAGAGCCAGGGCTCGGGGCCTTGGGGTCAAATCCTTCCTTTCCCACTGGTTCAGGGCCGGGGCTAGGGTGGCTGGGGAAGGCTGTGAGGCAGGACCCAGCAGGCAGAGGGAAAGAGGGAGGTCACTTTGGTGGGGGGCAGCTTGAGCAGAGTGTAGTAGCATGACTGAGGCCACTGAGGGAGAAGCGAGAGGACCGCGATGGGGGTGCTGCGAGGTACATGGGAAATGGGGGTCAGGGGAGTAAGATGTGGGCCTTGAATAACAGAGTTAGGCAGAGGAGGTCACCTCCAAGGGAATGACCTGTAGACCATTGTAGTGGAATGAATTGTGCCCCCCCACGTGATATGTCCAAGTCCTAAAGCCCCTCCCCCATATCTGGGAATGTGACCTATTTCTTGTTTGGAAATAGGGTCTTTGCAGATGCAGTTAAGGATTCGAAATAAGATCATCCTGGATTTAGGATGGGCCCTAAATTCAGTGATTGGTGTTCTCATAGGGAAAAGACACAGATGAGCCAAGGGAAGGCCACGTGAGGACAGAGGCAGTGGCTGGAGGGAGGTGGCCACCAGCTGAGGAATGCCAGGAGCCACCAGAAGCTGCAGGAGGCCAGGAAGGGTTCTCCCTTGAGGGCCTTAGGAGCCATCCTCCTGAGCCTGAGAGAATGCACTTCTTTTGTTCTCTTCCACCTGGCTTGATGTAATTTGTTACAGTGGCCACAGGAAACTAACACAGCAGGAGTTCATCTGTCCTGCAGGGAGAGTGACAGGCAGTGAGGCCTGCTGGGGAGCTGCTTCCCCAAGGACAACTGGGGCCCTACACACTCCCCCTATTGACCCCTGAACATCAGCGGGGTCCCCCACATCCCCACACGTGGCTCATGGCAGCAGGACTGACCAGAGATTTCAGTCTCCTGCTTCTTATCTTTGCTTGGGATGATGTGCCAAGTTAGGGAACCTTAGGGAGGTGGTTTTAGGCCACACAGGAAGCAGGCCCTACTTCCTGCAGCCGGGCAGGCATGGGTGGTGAGTATGGTGGCCTGTGCCCCTGGTGCAGAGACCCTGCTGGGCATATAGACTGGGAGTTCACTCACGTGGCAGTGATGGCTCCGGGTGATGGCTCATGAGGCAGTGTTAAAGAAAATAAAGGATGTTCAGGATGAGAGTGTGGGGAAAGCCCACCCCATCCCAACCCCCCACCAGAAGTCATCCCTTAAGGCAATTCCTGAACAGCTTTCATCTGGGTGGGATCAGCGGGGCTTCCCCTCCAACAGCAAGTTCTCGGGCCTGATACAGTAGTTAGTCCAATACAGTCGGCCTGTGGGAACATTTTTTTTTTTTTTTTAAATTTTCCATCCCCACTCCCTCCCCGTGGGCCCTGACTGACGCATGGGACTCATGTCTACCAAACTGCTCTCCCAGTGGCTCCGGGGCGCCCTTCCATGCAGCTTGAAGGGCAGCTTTCAGCAAGAGGGGCTCCAGGGGCACTTTCAGAGAAGCTTGTGCTGAACGGAGACATCGCCATGGGGATCGATGCAGAGAGCCAGGCCTGGAGTATGTCTGAGAACTAAGGGAATATATCTTAAAATGCCATTTTTTAATATGAGTTATATTAGATAAGGGTACAGAGATCTAGGACTTGAGCCACCACTAGAGGTGCCTCCTTCTGTAACAGAACCCCTGGGCTGCTCCGACTGAAACAGAACCCACGGGCTGTTTAGTTAGGGGCCTGATTGCCCGCTGCCAGAATTATAACTCTCAATACCAGAGTTTGGTGAAAAAAAAAAGAATTGTTTATTTGCACATAGTTCTGCCTCCCCATCCCAGACCTGGCCAGTCTTAGGAAAGTCAGAAACACTGTTTCCCTACTTCCTAGGCACAGTTCAGCTTTACCAGCAGCTGCCAATCACTCAATTCTGATTGGGGAGGTCCTTTCTGTGCTGTGGTGCCCTCCAGCTCTCAATGCAGGACCGCCTGGATTCTCAGCCTCCTTGTAAACTGCCTTCTTCCTGTAAACCGCATGGATCTCCTCTCCTTCTCAAAACCGCATGGCAAGAGCCTCTTCTTAAAGCAGCCTGGAGACCCCTTCTCTAAGCCACATGGAGGGAGCCCATGAGAGCGAGAGCCAGAGCCAGCAAAAGAGAGCCAGCCCCAGAGCCCCAGAGAGCCAGAGCGAGCGAGCCAGCCAGCCAAAATGTCCCCAGTTCCTTATCTATCCCTGACTGCATCCTCTGACGCAGTGGGTGTTGCAAACAGTTCTGACCGTTCATAGAACCTTGCGCAGGCTCTGTGGGCTGCTTCCGTAACATCCCATAGTCCAAGATCCCTCCCATCTTCCTGAGCCTTGGAAGTAAAGCAGATCTTTGTGCAACAATGTTTCCAGCCACTAGCTCTAGGCATGCAAGGGCATCCTGAAAGCTGCTTCCTTTTCCTTATCTCCCAGCTGCAAACTCTGGGTTTTGTTTTTGGACTTCCCTGTTTCTGTAACACTTCCAGAGGTTGACAAGTGGAACCCTGCACCCAGGAGGGCGAGGCGACGGGGCTGCTGGGCCATTTGTTTGACCCCAGGTCTCAGCACCCAGTGTGTCCCTCTCTTTCTTCCCTGCTGATGGCCTCTCTGTGTGGTTTGTTTTCGCCTCTGTAAAGAGTGAGGTGTTTTCCAGCACACCTTTAATGCAGTCCTTCCTGCCCCCTCCCTCCCTCGCTGCCACCCTTGCTCCCTCCCCGCTGCCAGTCAGTTACAGCGAGACGCAGACCACTGTCACACCCAGGCCATCTCTGACCTGCTTCTAGTTTACTTTTTAAGAGAATACGATTCCTGAGGACTGCCTCAGTTTCTCTGTTTCTAAAATGGGGAGAGTTATATGACTTGGTGTGTGCAGGACTGAAGCAGAAAGGGCCTCCCTGGGTCCCTCTGTCATTTCCCTTCTCTGGCGCTCCATCTCTTTTCTTTTTTTTTTTTTTTTTTGAGAGAGAGAAAGGGGAAGTGAGGGAGAGAGAAAGAGAGAGGGAGAAAAACATCTATGTGAAGGAGAAACATTGATTGATTGGTTGCCTCCTGCATGCTCCCAAACTGGGGACCAGGCCTATAACCCAGGTATATGCCCTGACTGGGAATGGAACCAGCAACCTTTCTTTCACCTTTTGGAATGACACCCAACCCACTGAGCCACTCCAGTCAAGGCTGGAGCTCCATCTTCTTGAGGGGCCCCTTCTTTCCTCGTCAGCTGGGAAGTCACATTCAAGGTGGGTGCACACCAGTCACACACATGCATGCGTGTGTGTGTGTGCATGCATCATACTAAGTGCACCCCATCTGCCCGTGGGCCCCATTTGCAAGGCTACTGTCCTTTCCACTTGCAGCTCACCCTCATCAAGCTTTCAGAGCAAACAAGCCCTAGCAAGGGTTTCTGGGCTGTGTCCAGCCAGCACTCTACCTTGCCCCCCAAGCCCTCACCCACATCTGTCAGGCCGCCATGAGACCCACATGATGCCCAATGTCTTACAGCAGCCCCTCCCAGAACATCGCTGCTGGAAGGGCCCAGCCCAGCCCAGGTCCTTTAGATGAGGATGCTGAGGCTGAAAGGGACACAGCTGGCCAAGGTCACACAGCTAAAGCTTCGCAGAGCTGGAGCCGGGCCGGCACGTGTCCGTATCTGACAGGCTTTCTGAAATGTGCCCCGCTGTTTTTAGGGTGGTTGGAATTGGTGCCCACGAGGAGCATTGTGAGTTTCCTATTCCTGTCCTGACCATTTGAGTGGAAGTGAGGTGGGGATCGAATTACCAAATAAGTCGTGTTTAAAGACCCAAGTTATTGGGTACTCTCTTGCTTTTTTATCCCACTGATGTTTTGTGTCCTTCACAGATTCCCACCCAGATGATCCTCCCCTGAATGTGGTCTGGTGGCACAAAAGCCCAGGCCCTCAACCCACCTCCCAGTGCTCTGTCCTTATGCCCAGTGGCCCAGGGACTCCTGTCTCCAGGACATGTTGAACGATCCTGTGCTCTCTCCTAGTCCCTGATACCCATTCTTCCTCTGCTTCTGGCTGCTTCTCTCCAACTCCTCTTCTCTTCTCTGACACTTGCCTCTTAGAGCTCCCTGGCCTAGAATCTCCTGTCACTCCCCCCTAGCCCCCCCATTTGTAAGGCTCATCCTTAGACTTACCCCTTCCCGAGTGAGGACAGCTACATCCATATCCTAGTTGCAGCCATATCGCCTGTGTCCCTGTGTTGATTCTCTGATTCCATCCCCTCCGGGCCCCACACCTGCCCTTGGGTGGGACGTGTGGAAGTGAGAAGGGCTGCGGCAATTCCAATCAGTGTGTCTGCTGACCTGACAGCTTCTCAGGAGAGACATGTTTCTTTGGCTTAAAGGCAAATGTCCCTGAGAGTGGCCACCCGAGAGGCCATTGCCAGTGTTGGTATCTTGAAGGATGGGAAGGGCTTTATCAGTGAAAGGAGAGGGTGTCTAAATTTCACTATGTGCTCAGATCCAATAACAAGAAAATGGGCATGGTGTTTGGGGAATCCGTGGCAAGTTCTGATTGTTCAGGCCAGCGGTTGGCAAATCTTTACTACAGATAGTAAAAGTCTATTTTTAATAGTTGTTCAGACCATATGGGCTCTGTTGCAACTGTAGGCATAGGTAATGTCATGGGCCGAATTGTGGCCCCAAATCCATATATTGAAGTCCTAATCCTCAGGACCGCAGAATGGGACTATTTGGACATAGAGTCTTAAAAGACGTAATGAAGGTAAAGTGAGGTAGCTAGGTCAGGCCTAATCCAATGATTGGTGTCCTTATAAAAAGAGGAGATTAGGGCACAGACACACATGTGAGGGCACCGGGAGGAGACACCCTCCACAAGCCAAGGAGAGTGGCCTCAGGGGAAACCAAACCTGCTGACACCTTAATCTTGGACTCCAGCCTCCAGAACTGAGACAGTAAATGCTTGCTGCTAAAGCAGCCCCTGTCCCCACCACCTGGTCTGTGATACTTTGTTAGGCCGGTCCCAGTCAACTGGCATAGGCATCATGTAGACAAATGAATGTGTCTGTGTGCCAATAAAGTTTTATTTGTGAACACTGAAATTTGAATTTTGCATTATTGTCACATGTCACAAAATATGATTCTTTTAATTTTTTTCCTCATCATTTGTAAATGTGAAAACCATTCTTAAGTTGTGGGTTGTACAAAAACAGGTGGCAAGCTGCATTGGCCTGTGGGCTGTAGCTGGCCGAGCCCTGGCTCAGCATTGGGTATGGCAGGGGTGGAGCGTGGTGGAGCTGAGGCTGGCAGGCTGGGCACAGTGAAGGAGGGAGCCACGGAACGTTTTAAACCTGGGTAGTGACGTGGCTTAAACTGATTTTCAGAACAAAGATGGTTGTCTTTGATGCAGGAGAAGGTAGAAGCTTACTAATTCTGTTTTCCTGTGGAAGCCAGAGCTGCTGGTACAGCCAGAAGGATTATTGTGTGCTTGAGACTTAGCCATCCCATGGCGAGGATCTTGTATCCAGGAGTTGCTGCCCATCTTTCACAAACTGTCTCCCCTTCAGAGTCTCTGGTCGCAGGACAGTAGCCACCTTTCCTCTGACTGGAAATTAGGCTTCCCAAAGCCTTTACACACATCCCTCTACACCCCGATTCTCTTTCTGGGCTGCTCTGAACTCCAAGGCAGCATGTTCATTTTCTTCTAAGCTCCTGTCCATTCTGTGCGTGGTTGCTGTCATTTCCAGCGCCCAGTATTTTCTTCCTGGTGGATCAGAATTAAGCTGCTGCCTTTGTTATGTTCTAAACCTTCCAGAATGAACTTGTGAGCAAGGTGATTCAAGAGGTTATGAAATGATCTGTTTTTAGCAGAGTGAGATTATGTGTGTTTGAGTCATTGCTCATGTAGCTTGATCCAGTGCTGGGTTTGTGATCTGTGTTTGGGAAGCATCCTTTGTCCTGATATCGCAAAGCTATAGAAGAAGAGAGCAGGATGCAGGGCCCAGGGACACTCCCTGCCCAAGCCTGGCCCGTGACACCACTTAGTACTGATCTGGTCCTGAAAGGTAGGTTGGAGGGAAGAAAATCTGGTTCAGAGAGGAGGCAGCCTACCCAGGGTTACGCAGCCAGTCTCAGCAAAGTCAGAAAGCAAGATGGTCTGAGTCTGCTGTATGTTCTGCATTTGCCAGCACAGTCAGAACCCCTGTGGGCCTACAGGATTCCAGATTCAGAGGAAGTCCAGACACCACATCTTATCAACAGGCCTTCCCACCCATCTTTTCTACCCCATTTTACTGACCCTCTCCTTTAGGCAGCAAGCTTTCTTACTACTTGCTGTTCTCGTCCTGTTTCTAGACCTTTGCATCTGGTTGAAATGATGTCCTCTTCATCCTGTCTTTCTAGATCATGTCAGTATTTGAGGCCCAGCACAGCCCTCCCTGCCCACGTGTCTCCCCTTCCTCCGACTCCAAAGCTCCTGTCCTCTGGAGCCCTTGCTGGCACTGACTGAGTAGCACCTCACTATGTCTAGTGCACATACTCAGCATCTCGTTGTTCCCTTGTTTCCACCAAAAGACCAAGGGCAGGAGTTGAATCTTACAGGTCTCTGTATCCTCACCACATTTAGTGCAGCGTGGAATGTGGAGGCTGCTCAGTGAGTTCTGGGGCAGCCAGGAAAGAAAGAAGGAGGGAGGGAGGGAGGAGGGGAGGGTGGAAAGGAGAGAGGGAAAAGGAAGAGTGAGGGGAGGAGGGAAGGAAGGAGAAAGAGGAGGGTGGGGGAGAAGGAAGAATGCTCAGTGCCAAAGCCCTCACATCTTGGGATAGGCAGAAGAGCTGTCTCTGGGGAAGGAGATGAGTGGGGAATTGAGGGAGGGGGTGGGCAGCCAGGGGGGACACTGGCACTAGATGGCATAGAACTAGGAAGGACCAGCTTTATTCGGGCAGTGATGGTGTCGGAGAGAGTGTGTGGGGTGAAGGGAGGGCAGGAGAGGGAGATGCCCTTCCTCCCGTTATGACCTCTGTTGTGTTTCTCCAGGTGGTGAGTGGAGCGGGCAGGGGTGCAGGGGGTGGCGCCAGGGGTGTTTGTGGATCCTGTCAGTGACAGGAGAGAAATGGGTCCATCTTAAGGAGCGTCTCTTTCTCTAGAATTGTGGCAGTTCAGCTCTTGACTCCACTGCCTTGGGGTTTTAATTAAACGTCAAATATAATTTAGGATGGGAGTGCTGATGGGTGTATGAACATGAGGTCCAAAGCCTCATCTTTATGTGTCTCCTTGGTAGGACTGAATTGGGGAGTCAACTGATCATGCTTTATTTGAATGCCGCAGGGGAAAATATCAGATTTTTTTTCTCCCCTCGTTCTTGGTTTTGAAAGAACAGTTGGAAGAGTAAAACAAAACAAAACAAAACAAAACAGAAAATTCCCTTGCATATGTGTTGTATATAGAGAAAGCACCAGATTGGGACCTGGGTAATTGGAGATCTATAGAAATATGGATATTTATTTGATCAGCAGTTTTTTCTTTCCCAAACTAGGCTTGAGGACATAGCTATTGACCCATCTTCTCTGCTCAGTGCTAGGTGGTCCAGGGCCTTGATAAAGCCACCCCACCAACTTTCTGGCCCATTTTATGGGAGGAAAGAGGAAGAAGCCCTAACGCCTGTCCAGGTTGCTGACTGCAGTCCATCCCCAGGATTATTGTAGAAAGTGAAACTAAGTTATACACTGTCCTTGTGCAGACGAGGATGCCGAGGCCCAGACAAGGAAGAGACGCAGCCACAAGCCTTGGTGTCAGAGCCTGAAACACACCCAAGATCTCTGTGAATCACTTTAGCCATAGATTGAAGCTGTATGCATCCCGTGAAAATACTTGGGGTAACTCCATTTCAATTCAATTCAACAAGTATTAAATGGCTATTATGCTAGAGGCTGTAGATGGCACAAAATCGTACTGGACACAACTCATGGATCACCTGCGTCTGTCACGGGGGGCTAGGCCTTCCTTTATATGATCCGGGCCTTCATTTCCTAAAACACAAATATGATCACATTCCTCCCTTGTTTGAATGTCTGTAAAACTTTCTTTGGGCCTCCTTTGCATGACAAAGAGGGCCTTTTATATTCTGTTCCTAACCTTCCCTGGCAGCCCCTGTCCTTCCAGTGTCTAACGAACACTTCACTCCACCCAGTGTCTAATGTAGACACCGAACCTCTCCTGACCCCAGGCACGACTCACTGCTCAAGGGTCCCTCCACCTGAAATTGCCCACTTGGCTGGTTAGGATGGTGTTGGGCTGCAAGTAGAGGACATTGATGTCCATGGGGCTGAAGTCTATGGCTCTCATATTTCTCACATGGCAAGGCATTGCTCAGTGATGATGTCCGATTCCAAGTTCCTTCACCATTTGCACTTGGCCATCTTGAGCCTCTTGGTGTTTCGTCCTGCTCAACGCTGATGGTCACCGGCTGGCTAGGGGGACTTCTGGCATCACATTTGCATTCAGGGCAAGAGGAAAGATAGACACAGCAACAAACCCACCTGTTCTCTTGCTCAGAAGGTAAATGTGGCTCTAGAATCTTCCCCAGCAGAACTCCTTTCCCTCCTCACTGGTCAGAATGGGGCTCCGTGACTGCTGCTCTGTACGAGAGAGGCTGGAAGACCAAGACTCCCGTGAGGGGGATGAGGGTTTCACGACTGGCTAATTGAATGTGTTGAAAACTCCCTTAGTTCCTTGGCTCAGGGTCTGATTCCAGAGTGATGCCCATTAGGACACCGTCTGTCACCACTGTGTTTCCAGAGATCAGCACGGGGCTTACTTTGGAGCAGACTCCGGGTGTTCTGTGGTGTGAATAACTGGGTAGCTGGAGAGGAAGGAAAGACATACACACAGAGTCGAGCACAGCTAGGAAGAAGGCAAAACGACTCATGCAGTGTGGTGGTGGAGACATTCATGGCTCCCCAGGATTTTATGTGCGTCTCTGAACCTTCCATCCGCCCGGCAGTCAGGTGGGGGCCATGGGACAAGGCCTGGCCAGTGGCTGGGAGGGGAAGTGGCATGTCGCTCTGTGCAGCCCTCTGCCTCTTTCCTGCCACAGATGCCTGGAATCCACGTGCTGCCACAGCAGGCAGCGTGGCATGAGGGAAGCAGCCTAGATTTCTGAGCTCCAGTGTGGAGCTAACCCAGAGTGGACCTCATGTGAGTGGGAAATAAGCTATGTTGAGCCACAGAGGTGTTCTTTACTGTTATCTCAGACTGCTCCAGCCTCCCCCATGCTGTCCATCCACTAGCACACTTGAACTCCTGCTTTCGGGTTCTCGCTGCTGGGGAGAGGGCTTCTCGTCTCATCACTTGTGCCAGGTGCTGGGCAAGGCTGACAGTCCTTGGCCAGCTCATGCTTTCTGTCCCAGGTGGGAGTGGCCCCCCCCGAGCCCTTCTACACAGTCTCATTCCTGGTAGTTTCTTCTGTTGGAAACATTGGATAGATTATACCGTAGTGGTACTATTAGGGATGGAAGGCACTAATATCCAATATTTAAAAAAATTTTTTAGTCCTCACCTAGGATATGATTATTGATTTTACAGAGAGGAAGGGAGAGAGAGAGAAACATTGACTGGTTCCCTCCCATACACGCCCCTACCAGGGATCACTCCCGAAACCTAAGCATGTGCCCTGACCAGGGATCTACCTGCAGCCTTTTGGTGTATGGGATGACACTCCAACCACCTGAGCCACCTGGCCAAGGCAAATAGCCAATATTGCACAAAAGTTTTCACTGATATTCACAATGAGAAATATATTTTACATGCATCAGTCTGAAACACTTATATGTATACGTGCGTGCGTATGTAGGGATCCATAATGACCACTGGCAATACATTCTGATACTTTGTATTCTACTCAATTTTCTTAAAAAATACTCATTGTGATCCACTGAATTGGTTTCCATGACCTCTAATGATACACAATCTGCAGCTTGGAAAAAAAAATCAGTCTACACAGTAGAGACTGGGGAGCTAGAAAATGGTAGTGAACACTGTAGGCTATGGATGGTCTAGGAGGGCTTCCTGTAAGAAAAGGCCTTTGATCAGGGTCCCAAAGGATCAGGAAGGGAAAGTCATTCTGGGAGAGACTGAGTGAGGCCTTGGAGGATAAGCCTAGATGTTTGGGGAACATTGGGGCTTACCTGTAGGGGAGTAGGCATAGGTGATGGGCAATGTGGAAACAGGTAAGGGTCATATGCAAAGTAGCTAATTCCTGGAACAGCCAGGAGAACATGGGGTGTGACCAATCAGAACAGACATCAGCTCTGACCACTCCCAGCCCCAGCATTGGCACCAGTGTAAGCCTTAGTACTTTTCTGGAAGCAGGATAGGCAAGGAAAGGAGTTAGTTGTGAATAGCCTAGGGTGCAGGTAGAGCCAGCTGTCAGGGCTGGATCCCAGAAGCCCTGGAGGGATGGGAAAGTATCTATGCACCATGCTCCTTTTAAAAGAGCAGTCTTATCACCTTTGCATAGGATTCCAGACTCAGGATTCTGAACCTCTCATTCCCAGGTGATGATCCTATTGACTGAAGCCTGGGAGAGATGCAGGGCTCAGTGAAGGTCAGTGGCAGGTCCCAAGTAGGAACCTCTGAGTGTGCTGGGGTAGATAGGCAGGCAGCCTGCAGAGCTGTCTGGGCTCAGCGTTGCTGGACTGGGGGCTGAGGGAGGCATTGGAAACCTGGCTGTAGATCTAGCCCACAAACTTCCTTTACCACGAGTTTCCAGATCTAATAGGAAGTATAACAGCGTGTGCCCCACTGACCTCAGAATTCTACTATGAGCCTATGATGAGGAGCAGTTAGAAATCACCTTGAAATGAAAACGTGTTTTATGAGCGTAAGTACCACTTTGGGGAGGTTAAGAAAGCACTTTCTTTCCAACTTGCACAAGAAGGAAAATTTTTTGTTTAAATAACACAAATGTAATAGAACTGTCCAAAGTACATGATTTTGGCAATGAAATTTGTGAGACCGAACTTGTGGTTCTCTCAGTTTTATAACACTGTAAAAATAATACATTTTTCATCAAGATAGAAATAAAAACAATAATAAAAATCTAACATTTATTGTGTGCTGATTATGTGCCAACAGGTACTTTCCATCTTATTTAATTCTCACAACCAACCTGTGCAGTGCATACTATTATTATCCTCATTTTGCACAGAAAAATGATACGAAAGTTGATGTAACTCAACTGACAATGGCAGGGGACTCGCTCTACCTCACTGAGAGCTAAGAAAGCAGCGTCCTCTATTGGCAAATGTTTCAGCTGTGCTGTACCTAAGTCCACAAAGGCCAGGCTTTAAGGAACACGTCGGTCAGCTCCTCTGCCCCTTTCCCAGGTTGTGTAGGGCTATGTCTTCCTGACCAACAACCAATTTCTGCTCCCACCTCATACTCTCTCTCTCCTGATTTCTCTCTGCAATGCCTCTTGACTTCCCAAGAGCTTGGGTAGAAGTGTGGTATATGGAACAAAGCAGTTCTGTCACTTTCTCAGAGGTCTGGTCAATCTTCCTGTCAATGCAGGGGTGGGGTGGTGGAGAATGAGAAAGGGAAGCTAGGTGGAGAATCCGTATCACTTGTTCCTTCCAGGGAAGGCATATGGTCTTACTAGGTCCTCCTTGGGATTCCATTGATCACAGGGTCCTCCCTGCCTCTCCAGATCCTCCCCGTCGAAGGCCAACCTCCAGGCACACCTTTCCCATGAACCCTGCCTGCATCTCTTACACTCAGGTACACCTTTCTTTCTTGGTGCCATGTTTGTGACATTTGGCCACATGGGGTTTAACTGTGAAGGGTGTGTTGAGTTGATGTTATCAGTGGAGACCCATAACTGGGACATTTCAGTAGGTATCTTTCAGGCCTTCTCCCAATGGGACACACTCATGTGTTCACTAACCCTCTTAGACTTGCTTCTATCTGCCCTTGAAGGACGCTGATGAGAAAGAGTGGTGATGTGAGCTTGAATATTGCCCCCCCGCCCCCACTGTGTTCAGTCTGTTCGCCCCTGGGCAGATCGCTCCATTTTCTCAACCCCCAAGTGGGGTAGGGGCTAATGATGCCTGAGAATAGATGTAATTTATGTAAAGCATTTGCACAGTGCCTGGCTTCACTAAATGGCCCCGGGGTAGCGGAATAAACCAGGAGTCAGGAGAACTGAGTCCTTATGCCAGCTCTGTGACTGTTTGGCTGAACTTGAGCAAGTAACTTCTCTCTTCAGAGCCTTGGATTCTCCTTTGTGGTATTAGCAGGTCTGGGTGGTATTGTATGTCTCTCCTAGTTCTGATATTGTCTCTGACCCAGTCCCAGACCCTGCCACTCCCAAGGCCTGGACGAAGCAGCTCAGCAGGACTCCGCTGGCTCCCAAGAGCTGTGTTTGAAGGTGCCTGCTTTACCTGGGGACCCAGCCAGCCTATACTTGCGACTGAGGGAAGTTGGGCCTGTGGCTGTCTGGGGCCTGGCTTGGAGAGGACAGAAGGGGCAGGAAGAAATGGGAGGGGACACAGTGAACTTGGAGTGAAATCCCTGTTGTTAGCCCAGAAGTGACAGGTGAAGGGGGGCTCTGGCCTGCTGCTCTTCTCAATGTTGATTACTACAATTCTGAGAAAACTTAAGTCTAAGCCTTAGAATTCGTCTGCAGAAAACTGTCTTGGCAGCACCCGCAGACAGGGACATGAGCAAACTGGCAGTCAACTCTCCATCAACTCCCCACACAGGGAGGGCCATGTTGACAGATGGAGGTGTGTTTGTGGCATGGGTCACAGCACACCAGCACCTTCCTGTTATTTTCTGGGATCTCTTTTTTCCTGGGATCACATGGCGACTCAACCACAGTCACAGTTACAGAGATAGGAAGATTACTCTTACCTCCAGGAGAGGGGCAGCGTGGTAGAGAAAGAGGACACAGCAATACTGGATGAGGTGAAAAGAAAAGGTTGGGAAGAATCAGAGATGATGGTCCCAGGTGTCTTTTTGCTGGATGACATGTCCACATTAGAGACACTGCAGGGTCTTCTGAGTGTAGTCTGGGGGCACTCTATGTGTGTGGGTGTGTGCATGCGTGCACACATGCGTGTGTGTGAGCATGCACACACGACACATGTGCATATGCACTGTGCATTTGTGCATACAAACATGCATGTGTGTGATCATGGCAGAGCAGGAGAGAGGAAGAAACAGGTGTCAGGGCTTGGAGAAATGTGGCTTCCATGTAAGAATCTTACTCATTTATCAGCTAGCCTGGAAACTTACTGATGCTGGAAATAATTATTCAGTAATTTCAATGTTGACTCTTGGCAAAATTCCAAAACAGGTGACTGAAACTGATGATTTGTGAATTCTTAGAAAAGAACGGTGACTGCTAGAAGCCAGCATGAGTTCACTTTGAACCAACTCTATCAACCCACCTTCTGTTCCCTTTTTGACAGGTGTTAGACTGACACTCAGTGTAAGAGGGGTTTTCTCTGCTCAGCCAGGGGGTGGGTGTTGGTGGGTGAGGAGTTGCCCTTCTCCCAATATTGCTCATGTGCACATGGAATTGAGGTGTTATGGGGTGGCCTTGTGGCCTGTCCTTCTTTTATTTCTGTATTTTGTCCTGGATGTACACAAGAACAGAAGGCTACCCAGAGACTGGGAATGGACTCCTGTGTCCATAGTGATGTACTGATGGCTGCAGTCAAGGTGAGCAGGCAGGAAAGAACAGCATGGCTCCACAGGTGGAAACTCACCAGTAGAAGTCTTTAGGACCCTCAGTGCAACGTAGGAGGTTGGGGAGAGCTCTCAAGTGGCCCAGGGCTAACTGAGAACCCTGGGGAAAACCTGCATAATTCCAATTATACATGCACCAAGTGGGTCCTGGGCAGGTGTTGTGTGCTTCCTGCCACCTCAGAGAGCCATCATGGCCCAGCGAATCCTGCAGGGGTCTATGGCCAGGCCAGTGAGCAGAGCTGGCTTCTGAGTTCTGTTTTCTGTGTAGATGGCAGCCAGGTACTCTCGAGAAGGGCTGACTTTTAGATAAGTGCATACAACCCTGGTTATTCTTGAAACTATTTGGAAATTAGATCCTTGGTTAAGTGGCTGGGCACTCAAAACTATTTTAACTTGGGTATGAAAGGAAATGAGACCGCCTTTTATTCTTAGAGGTTGTTGAGGCCTAGCTCCTTGGGTTGGTCAGTTCTTGAACTAGCAGTCTTTGAATAAATGAAAAAAATGAAGCCCAATGGATAGCTCACTTGGGTGGACTTACGGCTGCTGAACAATCGTCCCAAAGGGGATTGCTTAAGTCTCAACTTTCAGTCCAGAAGGAGGGGAATCCTAGTATCACACCATAGGGTTTGGTACTAAATCATATTCAACGATTTCATCTATGACGTGAGTGAAGACACAGAGAGCAAGATTATTAGATTTTTAGATGACAGTTAGAAGGGATAATTGAGGTCCAGGGAGAGAGCTGAGGGTTTGAAAACATCCTGATAAGCTGAAATGATGCCTAAAACAAACAAGATGAGATTTAACAGGGAAGAATATTGAGCCCTATATTTAGGTAATAAAAATGAATTATGTACGTCCAGTACAGGAAGCATGACTTGGGAGAATTTTAAATTACTGTAAAACCCCGCGGCCCTTGCACTTGGAGCAGCGAACTGCCTGAGGGGGGCAGCAGAGAGCAGATGCTGCCTGGAGCTGGCCAGGACAGTGAGCCCCCCAGGTGAGGGACCCAGGCAGCCAGAGCAGCAAGAGGAATGGAGACGCTTGAGACAGGAGTGATCAGGCAGGCCCAAGTCGGGCAGGTGTGGACTGGTTTGTGACACACAGGCTCCAGGTATGCGGGTTGTCTGAATCCAGGTGAGGCCGGGCCCCTTATGCCTTGGGCCACTTCTGTCCCAGGCCTGCCTTCCCAGCTGGGGTCCGCCCAGTCTCTGAGATGCTTGTAAGTGGCCAACAGCTCAGTGGGAGAAAAGACTGGAAATGATACACTAATAGAGATGGAAAACAGATGAATGGTAGTTTGAGGTGGGGGTGGAGAGAGGGAGGGTTGAGGTGTTCGAGGAGGCAGAGGAGTGGGACCAGAGGGTGTTTTGGGTGACGGAGCAGTCCTTTGTCTTGATTGCAGTAGCAGTTACACCTGTGAGAAAATGGCAGGGCACTACGTATAGATGCACATTGTGCCTTGTCAATTTTCTGGTTTTGATCTTCTAGTATAGTTATGAAAATTATAACTGTGAGAAAATGGCACAGAACTATACACATGCATTTGTACCTTGTCAGTTTCTTGGTTTTGATCTTGTAGTATAATGATGTAAATCGTAACCACTGGGGGGGCACTGCATGAAGGGGCTATCAGACCAACTCAGATTATTTTTTACAACTTCCTATGAATCTGTAATTATTTTTAAGTTTAAGAAAACAAGACAAAACAAAACTAAGCCAGACTTCGCAATGAGTGACGTAGGAGTGGGGTGGAGGGGCAGATCTCCACCCACTTCTGGAGACACTGGTGGTTAGGACAGCCTATGGGGCCTGCCATGCTCCTGCTGCCCTGGAGCCCATTCCTCTGCATCCGTAGCATGCCAAGTAGCTGGCAACATGTGGTGGCAGATTTTGATCTATGCCTGTAGCAACTGCCCAGGAAGGACTCTGCAGCAAATTGGGAGTGGAAGGACTTGGAGAGATTGGAAACGCCAGCATGGGACAAAAAAGCAATTATCAGGCTCCGAGCAATTAGGGGAGGGAGGGAGGCTGACCTCACCCCTGCTGGAGACAGACACACCTGGAAAGGAGGGTGGAGAAGGACTGGAGGTTTCGGGTTCAGAGACAGCAGTGGGGAGAGCCAGCAGGGAGGGGACAATGGAGCTGGCCAGAAGGGTGATGCTGTCTGCTGCACGCCTCTGTATTTAGCCTTGATGGAACCAGTGGGGCTGCTCACAAGTTGTGTTGTTGAGTGGAGCTGGGGAGAGACCATGCTTGTTAATTCTGTGCCTGTTTCGCACCATGTGTTGGAGGATGATCAGAGAGGGTAAAAATGTGGTCCACTTATGCCCAGCACGGTAGGAGAAGCAGCTTCTGGAGTTCAAGGCACCAGACCCCCTCATCGGCTACAGGGTCAGCCTGACCTTGGCAGAATCATGTTGCTGGGCTGGGAGGGGGGTGAAGTTTGTATTTGGTGTTCCCCCCACTCTCCTTCCTGAGCCCTGCCTCATACTCAAAGGTCTCTCCCGTCCCTGACATCTGGTAGCCTGTTGTTCACAGACCCTGTGGTGTTCAGGCTCAAGAGCCTTTAGCACTTAGGTGGCCATATAAAGAGGGTCAGTGGAGGACTGAAGCAGAAGGGTGTGGCGGAGCCCAGGGGTGGTGGCTCTGCACCTCAGCTGAAATCACTTAGATACAAACTGTTCAAAAAGTCTACCTTTGCCAGAGAAGAAGTACTGCAGACAGGGCTTGGTGGCTGCTGGGTGCACAATGGACCTTGCTCTTTCCTGCTTGCCCTCAGAAGGGACTGTTTCCAGAGCAGCTCCTCAGGGGCCCTCCCACACCAGTCCAGTGACTCCAAGGAAAGGCACAAGTTTGCATCAAGGCCAGGTCATTGACCCCTTCCTTGTATGACTTGGGGCAAATACGTGACCTCTCTTACTGTACTTATCTGTCTAATGGGTATAATATCACTGTCCACCTTATCCAATGAGGCATTGTTCTGAGGGTGAAATTTTAAAAACTCATACCCTGCTCGAATCCACAATGGATTGAGGTAGCTTCTAAAAATATCTGCGTATAAAGGGATAAAAATAAATAATATGTGAAATCATTTGGCAATTGTACTGTACATACATTTCCCTTATCATCACTGGGAGCAGTGAGGAAGTGATAGTAGATATTTTATGTCCCAGACTCATTTTCAATTGAACCCTGTCCTTCAGGGCTTTAACAGGAGAGCAGGCTAACATGAAGACATTGGGTGCTGAAGCTGGCCATGGAGCTTGGCGCTTGGGCGGGTTTTGCCTGAGGATTGGGGGCTGGTAGAGGTCAGTTCTGACTCTTTAGACTCTTGCTGCTTTGAGTCAAGGCTCTATTGCCAGCTCCATTATTGTTAATGCCAAGCCACCCCGAGCATCCCTTCCATGCGCGACCCTGGGCTGGGTATTCAGACACAGAGAAGGAAATGACTCGGTCCTGTCCTATAGCTTATAGCCATGCGCAGGGGAGGGACCTGGGAGCCAACACAAGGCTTAGCTTGATTAATTCCTTATTTCAATTCTTCCATAAGATGGACATCGTAACCCTCCTCTTCCTCCCTGACAGCAATGCTGGAAGTCTAAACCGAGAATGTGCTCTGATAAGAAAAATTGCTGTGCAAAGGCAAAAAGTCATCATCTCTATTCAATGCTGCTCTAAAGTGACTTCAAAAATAACCGAGCTATTAGTATTTTGGAGCCAACATGACTAAGAGGGTTTGCCTTAAACACTTCACCCTGGAAGTTTTTAGGGATCTGTGCAGGACGGGAGCCCATGCCACACAGGCGAGCCCTTCCCTTGGAGGAAACAAAGTGCCTGTCCCCTCTGGAGCATGCGCGATATCTAATACATGTTCAGCACTAAGGGAGGTATTATGGGGTGAGAAGTTGTCATGGGCCAGATTGTGTCCCCTTACCCCACAAATTCTTATGTTGAAGTCCTAACCCCAGAGCCTCAGAATGTGACTGCTTGAATTTAAGGTCTTTAAAGAGGTGATTAAGTTAAAATGAGGTCATCAGCATGGGTCCTGATCCAATCTTATAAGAGTATCTTTATAAGAAGAGGAAATTTGGCCCTGACTGATGGGGCTCAGTGGATTGAGTGCTGGTCTGTGAACCAGAGTCTCCAGTTTGATTCCCAATCAGGGCACGTGCCTGGGTTGTGGGTCAGGTCCCCAGTTGGGGGGGTGTGAAAGGCAACCACACATCAATGTTTCTCTCCCTCTCTTTCTCCCTTCCTTCCCCTCTCTCTAAAATAAATAAGTAAATAAAGTCTTAAAAAAGAAAAGGAGAAAATTTGGACACACAGAGAGATGCCAGACTTGCACACGCAAAGGAAAGGCCATGTGAGGACGCAGAGATGGCTGCTGTCTGCAGGCCAAGGAGAGAGGCTTCAGGAGGAACCAACCCTGCTGACACCTTGATCTTGAACTTCCAACCTCTAGAACTGTGAGTTCTAATAAGTTTCTTTTCTTGACGTCCCCTAGCCTGTGGTATTTTGTTCTGGCAGTCCGAGCAGACTACTATAGAAAGTATGACGTGTTCACTCCCTTAACACATACTTACTCAGGTGTGTTTCTGCTCTCAGGCAGCATAGAGTCCAATAGGGATACTGCAGTTGCCTTTAGGGTGGGGGAGGCAAGACCAGCACTCAGGGTGAAGATGACAGCACATATTTATATGTATATATGTAAAGTTTAAATTGAGTTGTGTTGACCAAGTGGTGGGTCAGTGAAAATAAAACTAAAAGAAAGTCCATAGGGGAGGTTTTGCGGTGAGGAGGCTTGAGTGATGGGGGTGGGGCAATGATGATCTAGCTGTTGTGGACATTTGTGAAGAAGTTATAGGTCCAGCAGGGGGTGGCCCGTCAATGCTGACTCACTTGGAAGGTGTCACTCCCTGGGGACTTCTCTGTGACTGGCCAAGACAAGCTTCTCCCCTGGGAACCACTGCCACCACCCTCTGGGCCGGAAGCTACTGCTCCCCAGCAGCTGGGGCTTGGCCTGCCCTTCTGCGGTTATTTGTTGCCATTTCTCCAGGCATATGGGGACTGCTGGCTGCTCATCAAGTTAGCAATTAACAAGGAATTCATTAGATGCCTAATGAACAAATTATTAACCTGGCAGGCTGTGTCCAGCCTCTGACTGGGGGGAGAAATGGCTATTAATAAGGTCTTGGAGTGGCAGCTGTGCTTTAGTGGTTAAGGCATGGGCTGGGCAACAGAAGACGTGGCTTCTGGACTCTTGGGCCAAATCACTGTACCTTTCTAGGCCTTAGTTTGGCTGCTCATGGGGTGGGAGTGATAAAACCTTGTTAGTGGACAAATTAAATGTCAGAGACAGTGTGTATAAATGCAAGGTACTGGGTTGTGTAAACTCCAAGGCCCCTTCATTCCAACTTCCTCTGATTCCACCTCTCCAGGCACACGTAAGGTGTATATACCAGGCCCGTCTCTGGGACCCCGTAATCGGTCAGGTCAGTGACAACTCAGTGTGTGCCTGGAGCATGGATGTACACAAAGGACCAGGCGTGGTAAGGAGATGCATGTAATGTGAACCCGCTCTCATGGAGCTTACATTTTGGCTGTGGCTATCAGACGCTCACACACAGTGAACTAACCATAGAGTACAAAGCAGTGTGTGATAGACCGAGAGCTCTAGCGTTTCAGAGAAAGATAACTATAAGCTGTGGTGTGGGGGGCCTTGCCACAGGGCAGGGACTTGAGGCATGACTTCATTGTGCTTTTCTGATTATGAAAATAACATGTGCTGATCCTCCCAAATCTCCAGATAGAGGAAATTGGAAAGAAGGAGATTATCTGCAATCTCAGCCAGAGATAACTGCTGTTGACATTTTTGTGTATAGCTGGTGAAGATTTTGAGAGGCAGAGATGGCAGGAAGAAATGTCTTGGGTGAAATCTCTGGGTAGGGGAAGGGTAGGACCTGTGGTGGGTCCCTTGGGGGTGGGAGTGTGGACTAGGTGGGCGCAGCAGAATGGAATTGGAGGCTGGAGGAGGCAGAAGGGGCCAGACTGCCGTGGTAGAGCAGAGAGTGTGTGTGTGTGTGTGTGTGTGCGCGTGTGTGAGTGACAGTGCCTTGTGCATTGGACCAGAAGCCCCAGCCAGTAAGCCAGACACTTTGCTCTTTGATCACACACGTGATGCATTGGAATTTATTGATACAGCTGTCCCACTTAGGAGAAATACTGCAAAACCTCTGCAGGAAAGATGAAGGACTACAGAGCTATGGCAGAGTCGCCAAAGGCAGTGTGGGACCAGAGGAAGAGGCCAGGAGACCTCCCTCTAGTTGGGGTTGACCGGGCTGTTTTTTTGGGTATCAGCAGCCTCCTCAGGGAGGAGGGACCTGTCCTGCTTGTCCACCAACCAGCAGGTCCTAATTTCAGAGCTACATTTTGTCCCCAGGGGATGTCTAATCACCCCCCCTTTTTTTGTCTTGGAACAGCAGAAAAGTTTATAGTTGACAAAAACTCTTCTCTGTAAGATAATTACAAAGATAATCTTTTGATTCGTTCAACCATCCCATAAGATAGGTATTTCTGCTCATCCTGTTCTATAGTGTAAAGGAGTGGAGGTTCAGAGGTGAAGTGACTTGGCCAAGGCCACATAGGCAGTGGTGGAAGGAGGCTGAGAATCCAGATCTTGGGTGTGTGTGTGTAATTAGCTCTGCTGCTATGAGAGGTAGTACACCTTGGTGGTAAAATGAATGGCTTTCGGCAATAGAATAGTTCTGTATTCAATTTTATGTTCTGTTATTTTCCTCACTGAAGAGTATGAAGAACTTTGGACTTATCTGCATAGATCAGCTGGAGCTATCAATACCATTTACCGCTTGGGGTCCTGGCAAGGCTTAAATGAAGCAACACAGTGATGCAGACTTAGCACATAGTAAATGCTCAATAAATGTTAGCTATGATTAATATGGCTTTCCCTCTGGGTTCATCTGAGTCATAGAAATAGCTGAATCATGTGGCTGTTCCTTAGTTCTCTGCCATGAACAGTCACTTTGGGGTTAGGAAGAATGCGGGTTCAGTCCTGTGCCTCACAGACTGTTTGACCCTGAGGGGCCAGATGCAGAGTTCCCTCCAGAACTCTTTGATTGGCCAAACACTGGGTTTTGCAGGACATAGAAAGTTCTTCCTTGGCTTCTGTGAAAAAGATATTGATGTCCATCAGACATCCCATCGCTTTCCCTACACCTGCCAGCCCCAGTGCCGTTAGAAGACCATGTAGTGGGTTCAGGCTAATGGGCTGTGAGTTAAAGTAACATGTCTCACTCTGGCCAGCTCCCTCTCCTCTGGCCTTGGGGACAGAGGAGGCTCTGGGTTCCGGGTGGTGGAGGGTGACAGGGCATTCGTCAGCTGGGTTCTGCGTGGCGGCTATGTGGGGCTGTGAACCTCCACACAGCTTATTGCCTAAAGGAGTAATACACCTCTGCGGGGTAAGCCTCAGAGACTCTGCAGACATTTCTTGCTGTTACAGAGCCTAGCTAATGAATACAACACATTTTGGTTGACTGAGAGCTGACATGTTAGATTAACAGTGAAGCTCATACCTAGCACTGTGCAGCTTTCCACAGTTTATAATAGAGCAGCTTCACACCTATCATCCCTTTTGATCCTCAGAACAATTACCTGTATGGGAAGTCCTGCTGCTAAGGACTCACTGTTATTTCTTTACGTAATGACTTCTCTAAAATCCCCATGTCTACACACACCTGTGTTCTTTTTAAAAAATTTTATTTATTTATTTTTAGAAAGAGGGGAAGGGAGGGAAAAAGAGAAAGGGAGAGAGAAACATCAATGTGTGGTTGCCTCTTGCGCACCTCCAACTGAGGACCTGGCCTGCAACCCAGACATGTGCCCTGATTGGGAATTGAACTGGGGACCCTTTGGTTCACAGGCCAGAGCTCAATCCCCTGAGCCACACCAGCCAGGGCTGTTTTTCAGTCAATACTCTCTCCCTGCCCCCTACCCTAATCCTCCACTGCAGCTTCTCATTTTGTTGCACTCATTTGCTTATTCGTCTCTCTCCCCCACCAGGCTGGAGTTTCTCCATATGTCTTATTCCAGACAGAGGCAATATTTGTTGCCTTAATGATGGCTAAACAAAACCAGTCGTGTGAAGTGGGCAGGGCAGGCCTACTGCCACCCTTTGGAGGCATATTCTGAGGTTAAAGGACTAGCCCATGGTCGCACAGCTAGTAAGTGGCAGGGCCAGGAGTGAGCCCATCTTCGTCACCCATAATCCTGGCCTGTTGCTGCATGAGCAGTTTGAGTATCAAATGAGATCGTATCGCCAGGGCACTGTGCAAGGCCTTCAGTCTCTCTTTGCACCTCCTCCTTCCAAAGCTAATACAAAGTCCCTCGTGGTGGTGCCATAGTAGGGAAGGGCCTGGCTGGACAGAGGGCCTGGTCTGCCCCACCCTCAGCAGCAGCACAGGGCCTGGAGCAGAGTTATCTCATGACAGTGCCCCTTGAGCAAATGGGAAGGAGGCAGCAGGGGAAGGAGGCAGGAAAGGAGGCTCTAACTTCAATTCTAAAGGTGTGGGTCTAGGATGGGGGCCTGTGGGGTGGGGACCCTGTGCAAGCTCCCTTCCTGCTTGCCCTCTGGCTGCATTCCCTGGGCCCACATGGTGACTGTCTCCTGCCCCTGTGGAAACACAGGGTCTGTGTTGGCTGCCATTGTGATCCTGTGCGTAGCTGGTTCATTCATTGTCACACCTGTGCAGCTGTTTAAGCACTCCCAAGTATTCATTAGCAAACACAACATCAGCGGAGCCCTTCCACACTCCTGACTCCTCATTGGGTGGGTGGGTCTGAGGGGAGGCCCCTTCTGGTCCTCTGACATCCTGGGTCCTATCCAGGAGCAGATGGATGGAGCATCCCGAGTGGCGGTCCAGCAGGGGCTGTGAGCGGCATCTTGGGCTGACTGGAGGTAGAAGCCCTTCTGCAGCAGAGACATCTGTTCTAATTGGTCATCAGATTCCAACAGGGTCTGATCCTTTTTCTTGGCACAGTAGGTCTCCTCCAACAGACCTCTTTCCAATCCTCCTTCAGGGAGTGGGAAGGCCTCTTTCTTTTGAAGAGCCTTCTGGACGCCCCCACTAGACACTCCCAGCATGGATGGGTAGCTTGAGGTCAGCACACTGTTCCTTCAAGGGTGAGAGGGAAGCATTCCTGTCACCTCCCAGGACCCCAGATCTTAGAACTGGAGGGCACTCAGAAGGCATCTAGCCTGCACCGCAAATGGATGAGATGGACCTGTGTGCCCACCACAGTGACTGGTTGTGGCCTCCTGGAGCATTGCATTGCAAAGCTTAGCTGCCATCAATTAACAGAAACCGCCATACTTAGGAGAGGGGAGTGGCGCATGAATGCCGCAGACTCACCATCTAGGATCCCATCTGAATCCCTCTCTCCTGGTGCCTGATTTCTACGATTAGAGAGCCATTACCTTGCATTAAGGCCTTCTCTCTGTTCACATTTCTTTAAAATGCATGTGTGTTGGAGAGGCGTACCAAGAAGATATTGAAGAATTCAGTGATTGATGGATTGCGTTGATTGCAGGCAAAAAGACCATTATCAGTTTCGCTAGTTCTGGAAAATGCAATGCATTGGCAACTCTTAAAATCCATAGGATATCACTTGGCTTAGGATTGGTTTATCTGACTGCCTTCCAGAATGGCAGGAGACTGAAAAGAAATGGGAGAGCAGGTCAGTTTGGTGGGAGGCAGGTTTGGAAACTACAGGTCCCTCACCTCAGGGTGCACCCTGCATTTGGGCCAGAGGGGGCCGGAGGTAGGAGGTGCTGAGCACCTGTGGGAGGCATGAGACCAGCTCTTCTCCTTCCTCTGTTCAGCAAATCTTTCTTGGGGAGCCGGTGTTCCTGGTAGTGACACCCACAGAGGGCTGTGTCTCTGTCACCCACTTCAGGGGGATGGGGCAGGCTGGGGGAGAACTGAGGTTGGAGCTGCTTTGTTTCTTCAGACTAAAAACTTTTTTGAGGGTCACTGGGCCAGAGTATAGAGTGAGGGGAGTTATATGTTAACAAGTAGGAGCGAGACAGTTCATTGTGTTGATCAAGAATTCTAATGAATCCTAGTCCTGCCATAGTACTCTTTATAGAATTAGACTTTAAAGGGAAGAGCATAAGCCAATCTAGTTTGAATTAAAAGAACTTAAATGGCAAAAAAAAAAAAAAAAATCCTCTGGTCAGATTTATTAATTTTTCCTAAGGAGAACAGAATGGTAGGAAAGAGAAGCATTTATACATGGGTCAGTGACACCCTCCTGAGGCCGGTAACAGGGGTACGTGTTTTGAATCAAGTCAGCGATCCAGTTGGAATCCCTGTGTTAAGGTTGTGTCAAGTAAGAGGCACCGTTCATTCATTCATTTACTCACTCACTCACTCATTCACTCATTCATTCATTCAACACGCACATACTGAGCACTTATGATGTGCCAGCCTCTGATGACACGGGTGAGGATGACGTGGGCCCTGTGCACATAGAGCTTTGAGCCAAGTGAGGTGTACACATAAGAACATGAGCATTTTCAGTGGAGTATGATACGTGCTGAGCTCTGGAGGCCTTGATTCTCCCATGTGTGGAGAGGCAATGTCCCTCATTATCATGGACCTCCAGTCACTGGAGCAGCAAGAGCTGTCCCAAGCCGGGGACACTGGGCGGGGGCTGCCCATTCCTGAGGCAGGTGGGAGGGTGGCTTAGAATGTGGGGATTACTGTTCCCAAGGAGCTAAGGTGACGCAAATGGCTGAGGGCAGAACTGGGCACTAGAACCCAGTCTGCTCGTTCCATGGAGTGAATTGGGTAGAAGATGAACTGCAGAGTTAGGATGGGTCATGGAGACAAGGAGAGGACAGATTCCAATAGTTCAAACATCTTTCCCTCTTTCCTTCTTTCCTCCTTCGCTTCCCCTTCCTTCTTTCCTTCCCTCATTCCTTCTTCCTTCCTTCTTTTCCTCCTTCCCTCCCTCCCTCCTTTCCTCCTTCCCTCCCTCCCTCCCTTCCTTCTTCCCTCCCTCCCTTTCCCTTCCTTTCTTCTTTCCTTCCTTCCTTCCTTCCTTCCTTCCTTCCTTCCTTATTTTCTCCCTCCCTCCCTTCCTCCCTTCCTCCCTCCCTCCTTTCCTTCCTCCCTTCTTTGGTTTGTTCTTCCTTTCAAGGAGGAAGTACGTACTCAAGGTCGACTATGTGCACTGTGCTACTCCAAGCAGTATTGACCTCTTTCTGACCTGCCAGCAAGCCGAGGTCAGAGCTGGAACTTGAGCCCTATCTGGGCTTCTTTCCACAATGCCACAGTTGGTGTGTTGCCTGGGACCCAGGTGGGAGAGATGGGACCACCCCAGGGCTGGGAAGATTGCAGAATCCTGAAGCTCTCACTACTCTCAGCAGTGTAGACCCCTTGCGCAGACCCTCCCCTCCAGGGAGCAGGGACTTACCCATTTTGGAGTAGGGAGGCAGCAGGTGCTGGGACCCCTGAGCATGGCCCCTCCTGGAGTATGCGTTGCAGGTGTGATGCTGTGTTTGTTCCAGTGACTGGGGCTGGAGAGTAGCAGGTGGGCGGTGCACCTCGTGGCATTGATGGGAGTGGCTTCTGCCTGCTCTGTTATAACCAAACAGCGTCCAGAGCAGGCCTTTGGCCAAAGAGGTTGATGGCAGCTGGCTGTCCATGGGTGTGTGTAGTCCAAGGGGCTCCCGGAAGACTCCCCATACTTCCCGTCCTTGTGGGCAGGGGAGTCACGGTAGGCATAAGGAAGACCTCAATTTTCCCAGCTGTCTGAGACCATGGAATGGGAGCCCGGAGGAGAAACAAGCCCCCTGTCATGGGCAGTGTTTCTGTGAAGTTGTCTTAGATTTCACTTTTTACAACTAAAAAGTATTTTATTTTTCTGCAGTGTCTAAGCAAAGGCCACCTCGCAAATAGGGAATGTGAAATCAGGACAACTGGGTTCAAGTCCTAAGTCAGCAGCCCACTGAGTCTGTGACTGTGGGCAAGTCCCTTGGGCCTGGACTTGAAGTTTTGTCACCTAAAACATGCCCACCTCAGAGGTTGTGCGAGCTGCTGAGTGCTGTGCCTTCAGTGGCTGTTTGTTACTGTTGTCCTGGGAGTTTGCTTCCAGCCCTAAGAGCCTGAGGGCCCATGACTGGAACGCTCACATTAACATTTATTCCTTTGGGTTAGACATCGGCCCTCCCGCTGGGAGCAGCCTCGTTTCCCACTCTGGCAGAAGAGCTAGGACAGCAGGAAAGCACCAGGACACGGGGACAGTGTGGGTAAGGAGAGAAGGTTGTGGCTGATGGGGTGAGGGAAGTGGGCATGCAGGTAAATGTGCTCTTTGGCCAAACTATAGCTTGGGCTCAGGGAAGGCAGGTCTGCTCGGAGAGGGGTACTCTGGTCCTCATTTTCTGTCCAGAGCCCCCTTGGGAGCTACCTTTCAGTCGATGGAGATGGGCCCTTGAAGTGACAGTCCATCTCGGACCTACTTCTGGTGCTCCACCCACCTTGCCAGGCTTGGCTAAATAAAGACACAGTCCCTGTGGGGAGTTGCTGGGGCTGAGAGCTCCCCGGGGGTGGGGGGTCCAGGCAGCAGGAGCTGGCTCCCCACAGCTGGGCAGAAGCAATGACTGCCTCTGTCCCTGGATTCTGCCTCTGACAGTGGGTAACCTGGCAAATGGCCAGAGCCTGAGAGCTGGGGCGGGTGTGGGTGCTCAGCAAAGAGGCCATGGGGTTGTTCCAGGCAGCTGGGGTCTGCCAAGCACAGTGCTGGCACCAGGACAGCGCCGGGGCGTGGCTGGGATGGTGCTAACGCAGGCGGAACACAATGGAAAGGAGGCTTGACCATGAGCTGGGATTTTAAGCTGACAGAAGCTCACCAAAAGGACAATTACCAGCCCAGCTACTGCTGCCACTGGGGAGTTGTGACCGATCAGGGGGAGGAGTGGGACTTCACAATTTTTAGGGACATCTGCGACTCCTGGGGCAAGAGGAGTTGAGAGAAACAGCACTTCCCAGGCCCGTCCTGGATGAAACAAAGACAATGCCCTGAGCTGTTGGGTGCGGTGCCCTCTCCCCCCTGATCTCCTGGGAGGGAGAAGGCAGCTGTGGCAGATGGATGCTGGGTCTCTGTGTTGAGAGGAAAAGTCATGAGACCAGGTTGTGGGAGGACCTGCTCTGCCACTTGCTGGCTGCGCTGTGGTGGTGGCTGGCTTCCAGCTCCAGTTTGCTCACTTGCGAAGGAAGGTGATTATGCCCCGCCTTCCTCCCAGGGGTGTTGTGAGGGCTCCAGACCTTGAGGAGCAAGTTGCGAAACTGGAAGGTGCTACATCCATAAGGTGGGGCTGATAGCAGCTTCCATCTGCATTCCTGCCTCCTCCCGCTCTGGTGGGCACCCTGAGGCTGGGGGTTCCTTGGCATGGGAGGGACTGCAGAGACAGATCTTGGAGGCCAGGGGAGAGGCTAAGTAAAGCCAGGTTCCCACCTCCTGCAGTGCCTACCTCTGAAGAGAATGATGAAGCGGGAGAACACTGACTGAAATCAATTAGAGAAATCAATGCCCCTCAGTGCAGTGCTGTGCATTTCTTCCCTTCTCACCCAGTCCCACCTTCCCTGCCTGGCAGCCCTGCTCACTCTGGGAATCAGATGGTTTAGCTAAATCCCTGCTGGTCTCCGTTCCAGCCAGGCTGGGCCTCAGGGATCTGGAGTGCCCATGAGGAGAAGGAATGTTGGTGAGGGGGTCAACCTGCCACTGGGAGGGAGACAGGAGCTGACACTGGGCTGGGAAAGACCAGGAATGAGCTGGGCCCTATGGAGCTGTGCCAGGCTAGACAAGATCCTTTCTAGGCTGTAGACTTGAACTACAAGGCTTAGGCCAAACAAGGCCCATAGGACAGATAAAAAGAAATTTCAATTCTCTTGATTTCTTGACACTGGTGCTTTACAGGGGAGGGAGAAAAAGTATTTAAGGCATTCGGAATTGGGACGTGAAAATTTACAGATCAAGAGCTGTCACTTTGCTTACTTATTTAGTCCACAGAGGTTACCAGGATGGGACCCTGGATCCCAACTACCAGAGTTCAAATCCTGATTCAGCCAGTTAAAATATGACCTCAGGCAACTTAAATCATTTTTCTTGCTTCAGTTTTCTCATTTGTAAGTAGGGCTATTAATAGTACCAACCCCATGGAGTTATTGTAATAATTAAAGGAACACCAGCATGTATCTTGCTATAAAGTTGGCTGTTTTATTTTTTCCAATGAAAAAACCTGAGAGGTCTGGGCTGGTCTCTTTATCCTGGCAATTTCCCCCCTCCTTGTCCTCTATGTGGCATCTGTCACCCACACCTTGCTGATCCATCTTTACAGTGCCTCTGACAGCCACCTCCTTCGTCCATGCCCACCGTCTCCCGTTTTGGGCCCTCATTGCCTCCGGCTGAGACTGTTACAATCGCCTCCTAACAGGTCCCTTGTCTCTATCTTTCACAGAGTTGTCAGATCAATCTTCCCAGAACACCATTCGCATCATGTTGCTCGCCTGCTCAAAAACCTTCAGTGGCTCCCAGGGGAGCAAGTCCGAAGCCTTCAATGCCTGTCCTCCCAATTGGATCTTCCAGACTTTCTCCCCCCAAGTCCCTCCCACTGGTGTGCTTGGTTCCTCCCAACTGTTGACTGTTCCTCAAGCCTTTCTTACCGCTGTGCATTTGTCTATACTGCCTCCTTCCCAGACTGCTCTCCTCTGTGCTCGGCCACTTTCTACCATCCTCCCAGGTCCAGCTTGGGTCCTGCCTCCCCTGCAAGTCCTCCTGAAACTCAGTGGTGCTAACTCTTCCTTTCATTCGGCCCCAGTCTGCCCTGCAGTGTCTCACTTTCTTCACGGGCATCTGACCTAATTCTATCTATACATGCTTCCAGGGCAGGGGCAGGCCTGCTGAGGGCAGAGAAGGGATCCGGTAAGTTTGTGCTGGTTGATTGATTGTGGGAGGCCTTGGGTCAGCTGTTGTCTCATAACACCTCCACTTGCAGGTTCATGGTTCCTGACATGTCTTAGTTGGCACCTTCTTTTTTTTTTTTAAGTCTCTGGGGCAAGGGAATCCTCAGCCGTCCTCCGTGCACTGGAGGAGGGGAAGGGAATCCTCAGCCGTCCTCCGTGCACTGGAGGAGGGGAAGGGATGAGATTTTGCTAGGAGTACCAAGTCTGGCCAGTGAGCTGGGAAGCTAATGCATGTGCGCGTTTCTACTGGGGTAAGGCTGCAGCCCTCCCTGCTTTGACCAGTCCTCTTCCCTCTCTCTGCCTCTCTACTGCTCTTGCCCTCCAGAGAATCCACCCCACAAGACAGGTAGGCAGGCCTAGAGAGAGGAGGGAAAAGAAAGGAGCCAAAGGTCTGAGTGTCCTCTTTCCTGCTCCTGAACCTGACAACTCCTGGGTGTGTGATGGGGAAGGTCCATCTTGGTGGGCAGGAGGCTCCTCTGCTGGTGAGCTCAGCAGCAGCCAGGACGGGTCCTTGAAGAGTATTTAAAGGTTGCATTACCCGAGAGCCTGTGAAAGGTTAAAGGGCCTCAGCTGATTACTTCCTGCTACTAGATTCTTTTGTTCACATCCACTGACCCTACTTTCTCCAGTGACTCCCTCTTAGTCTTGATCCTCTACCAAGTGGTCTCTGTGTTCCTTGAAACCCCATAGTTTTTCCTCTCTGCTTCCTGGTTATCACTTAGGATTTATGCCTTGTCATGGGTTCCCAATGCTTCTGGATTTAGGGTAAAGAGGTGACGTTTTATGAGCAACTATCTATGAACCAGGTATTTGACTAGCTACTCTAAGTACAATATCTCATCTGATCTCTACAAGGTTGGGTTTTGCTAAAATTTCCATTTTATAGACGAAACAACTGAAGTTCAGTGAAATTAAATTGCCTTTGACTAGTAGGTGTTCATTTGTGTTTCCTCTGCAGATCCTGGCATGGGCAGGGGTGGGGGCTTACACAGGGCAGATGCTCAGAAAATATTGGTGTGACACTTGGACCCTGCAATGTGTAAGGGCAGCTCAGGTTGAGAGTTGGGGCTAGTAGAGAATGATGTATAGTAGGAGAGGCTTTCCATAGACAGGAGGAAAGAGAAGGCCCAAGGTCCGAGTGCCCCAGAGCTACACAAGATGTATGTTGGTTGCCCAGTGTCCTTGTGAAGGCTGGGTGACCCCAAGTCCCCCAAGGGTCTCAGGCAATCACTTCCTGCTACCAGATTCTCGCCCTCCTCAACCAGGACAAATTAGCAGGAACCATTCCTGGGTATCCCCTGCTGCTTTCTCAGCCCCTTCACTGGAAAGTGGTGGGGACCGGGCAAAGGTCCCATGTTTCAGAGGGTTTTTTTCCTCCTTATGCCCTGCAAGGGTTAAAAGACATTTTAAGACATTTTTGGAGGAGGAAGAGGGATGTGCTGAGCAGTAATTTTGGACCCTGGAGTAGAGTCCTTGGAAGAGGAAAGAACTGCCTGGGATACAAAATGTAGGGGACATGGAGGACAGCTGGGCCACCAGAAGGTGCCAGAAGTAGGGGAGGGGAGGGAGAAAGTGTATATAGGACAGGTTCCCAGCCTCTGGGCAGAGAGTGCTCAGCAGTGTAATTCTTGTCAGGTTGCAATCCTTTAACCTACACTTTTCTGAACCTTCTAAAGTCGGTTTCTTAAGTCACCTTATGACTGGAAAGAAGCCAGGAGACTTTGTTAGATGTGAACTCATTTCCTAGAACCGGAGAGGAATGGTAGAAGGACGGCAGCCGTAAGGGGGCTCTCCCCAGCTCCAACCCCAAGCCTTCTTGGCCTAGTTTCATCACTGATGGGCTCCGGTCGCCCTTTCAGCGGACATCATTCAATGGCCTGGGATAGAGTAGAGCAACGCCCCAGGATGCGCCAAATGAGAAGAGGCATTCGGAGGAAGCCCGGATTCTGCGCATCCAAGCCTGGAGAAGCCGCGTTCCCGCCTAAATCCGCAAGATGGAAGTTGCTCCCTCTAGCTTTTACACTAGCGAAGTCTGCTGATTTCGTGAGTGACGCCTCCCTTCACGCCCAGGTCGATGTCTAGCATTTACTCTTTGCCAGAGTCTAGTTCATTAAAAACGCACCGGATCCGTTTTGGGTAGGGCGGAAAGTTTACGAGGCACTGCGCTTACCCCACCACAGCATACAGGGTGCGCGCGGAGCTGCATGCAGGAACGTGTGCGCCAGAGCTGAGGGATGCAGGCAGCGCTAACGTAGCTAAGGATGTGTCAGGAGGGAGCGTGAAACTGGGGTGCCCGGCGTGTGTGGGTGTGTGTATCCGTGTGTCCACAGCCCCACTGCCAGAACGTGTCCAAAACCTCACCTCTCCTTCAGCCCTTTCCAAGCCAGACGCTTCCTTTTTGGTGTTTCTGCGCGTTTATTGTAAATTCCGTGATTAAAACACTCCGGTAAGCCCGGCCCATCGACAGATGGATCAATAGTCCCCTTCCCGGCTGGAGGAAGGGGATCCCCAGCCGGAGCCTCCGAAGCGGGGAGCTGCCAGCTGCCTCGGGAGAGCTACCCCAGGACTCTCGAGCCTGGCGCTGAGTCCTGGCCTGGGAGGTCTCGGGGCGCTTCCGCTGGGGTGGGGTGCCAGTCTCCGCTTAACCTCTTCGGCGCAATTCGGGCGGGTTTGCCGGCCTCTGAGGTGGCGGCTAGGGCGGCCGGGCTCGGCAGATTTCTGCCTGCGCAGGGGAGGGGAGAGAGTGGGGAAGGGGCCTCAAAGGGTTGCAATGATGGGTGTGCTAAGGACGAGCGCGCCGCGGGTGTGCGGGGAAAGTTCTCGAGCTCCGCGTGGAGATCACACGTGTCTGCGTGCTAAGGGCTAGACCCGAGCTGGCTGGCTGTTCGGGGACTCTGGCAGCCGGCGTCCGAGGGGGGGTCTTTCTTTTCCACGGCGCCTTCGGGGAGAGGCTGAGCTTCGATTCCTCGGCCAAGGACGCATCCGCCCACGGAGGATGCATCCCTTTCCCGAGACTCGGACCACCTAGATGGGGTTTTTATAGCGCCCCTCTTCCAGCCCCTGGGATGGTTCGGGTGTCGTTGACTCCACGCCCTCCGGCCTGCGCTCAGCCTCCTCGGGTTCCTGAATCCGGGTGGCCGAGGGGGCGGGGCAGGGGCAGTGCGGGTTGGAGGGCGCAGCCTGCCCACGGCTGGGGGAGGAGGTGGGAGAGAAGGCTTCTTGAGGTTTGCGCCGCAACCAGGGGAGCCGGTCAGTTTCCGGCCCAAGCAGCAGGTCAGTCTGAGGAAGGGCCGGCGGCCGAGCTCTTTTCTCTGCCAGCGTTCCCCGGCGCCGCCGCCGCGCCGCTGCCACCACCGCCGCCGCTGCAGAGTGTCGCTGCTCCCCCGCTCGCCCGCGCTCCGCGCCGCGAGCCGCCTGGGAGCCCGAGCGCGGAGCCCGGGGCGGAGGAGAGGGGCGCGGGCGCGAGAGCCGCGGCAAGGGAGCCGCGAAGGGGGAAAGGGGCGGGCGGAGGGAGGAGCGGGAGAGAGGGAGAGGGGAGGGAGAGAGGCGAGCGAGGGAGAGCTGGGGAGAGCGAGCAAAGAGCGAGAGCCAGGAGAGAAGCGAGAGGGAGAGGGAGGAAGACAGACGCACGCCGAGACCGGGGCACCGGAATTCCATTAGAAAGAAGTGAGCCGGCCAAGGGGTAGCAGGAGAAGGTTTTTAAAAAAAATTTCCTTCGTCTTGGAGCGAAAGGAGCGACTCCGGTCTTTCGCCCTCCAAGCTCCCGCTGGATTGTTTCCTGGCGCTCCCCCACGTCGGTGGATTGCTTTCCTGTTTGCGTTTTTTTCTGACCCCGACCCTCACCGCTTCCTTCCAACACTCCACCCTCCCGTCGCCTCTTCCCCCACCTCCCCAGACCCCTCCAGAGGAGCGCAGGGGACCAGACCCGCGCGGACCCGCGCCTCCTGGACCAGCGGAGGGACAGCGAAGCTCAGGACCGCTATCGGCTGGGAAGCAGACATCCACAGATATATCCGTGTATTTGATTATAGTGGGCAAGGGGGCGTCGAGAGGCGCCCACCGCCTCCTTCCCTCAGCCCCCTCCAGCCAGGGGCTAGAATCGCTGGACTCAGGATCTTCATCGGGTGGACTAGCTGGGATCTCCGTATTGGATTTGGGGTTGATTATCACTGCTTGACTGCTATTATTATTATTATTATTATTATTATTATTATTATTATTATTACCCAAAGGAGAAAGACAAAAAAGCAAAACTGTGGGATTTATTTAACATGATCTTGGCAAACGCCTTCTGCCTCTTCTTCTTTCTAGGTGAGTACCTGCAGGCGGCGAGGGCAGCGGGTCCATCCGAGCCAGGGAGGGGGGTGGGCTGCTCGGGCGGCGCGTTCGGGTGCCTGGGAGCAGCCGGGGACGCGGGGGGCGAGCGGGGTGCCGCGGAGACCCGCGGGGCGAGCGGCGAAAGCGCGCCGCGCAGCGAGCCAGCCCAGGCGCTGCCAGCGGATCGTGGCCGCAGCTGTCTGGTTACCAGCGAGGATTGGGAAGGAGACATTAGAACACCCAAGCCATCCCAGCACACGCGCGCGCACACGTACACTCGTCAGTCATACACAATAATAGCACTCCTTTCCCTAAAAATAATGGGTTCAAACTGCGGCAACTTAAGGAAAAACAACCACCACCACCAACTCAAATCTGGAAGAGGGGCGCGAGGAGAAGGGCTCCGTGTTAAGAGAGAAATACCCGTGCCACCTTCCCTGGCTCCCCGAGTCGATTGTGGTACAGGGCATGGGTTTCTCCAGAAGCTCGTTGTTGTTGAACAATTTTTTTTGGGAGCGCTGGCGGCCATCTCTCACCTGCCAGTCAAGCTCTGGAAAATGCATCCTGTTTCCAACTCCCTGAACCCCTTCCCACAGTTCCACTACCTGGAATACTTTTCAAGTTTCTCCCCACCCTTTGCCTTTCCTGCTGCCCAGGCCCAGTCAGATGGGTGGTAGGGAGTGAAGGGTTGTGAACAGTTCCACTGCTTTTCCCTCTGCACCTCTGGGGGCCGGGACCTTGTAGCTGGCTGGTGTGAAGAGAAGGGAAGGAGAACAAAGTTTGCTTCTTTGGGTGAGGGAGGAGAGAGGGGTGATGAAAAAACCAGGTTTGAACAAAGACTGCTACTCCTTCTGTAAGCCCCCGCCCCCAAGGGTAGGGAGGAGGGGTCGCCTGGTGCCCCTGACCCTAGTCTGGCTGGCTCTTTTGCACCCAGACTTTGCACCCTCACCCCCTTTTATGCTACGTGACATCTCAGCTGCTTGGGAAGTGGGTATGGAGAGAGCATTCTGGGAGTGGAGGGGAGGAAAAGAGGGTGTTTGCAAGACTGTGCTGATTGGGACTCCCAGGCAAGGCTTGCTGTCCCGGAGCAGGTACTCCAGAGAGGAAGTTGGTGACATGCATGCATGTGTGTGTGTGTCTGAGAGAGACACAGCTGATTCTGTGTGGGCGTTATTCCTGCCACCCTGGCCTGCTGTGTAGCTGGTGGTGAGCCAGGCTGCCCAGCGGGGTCATGAGTGCACCCTGTTCCTCTTGAAGGAGGGGAGAGGGGAAGGCCTGGGGAGGTAGGTGCTGGTCTCAGAAAGATGTGGGTGGTCTAATAAGTGCCTCCTGACTAGGACCGGATTTCAGTTACTGTTGTCCCTGAGCCCTTTGTCCACCCCTCTTCTTCCCCCTCCCCCAGCATGAGTTCCCCAGGAGTCTGACCCTGCTTAAGGTGTGGCCTTCATTGTCCTGCTCCCCAAAGCCAGAGGCAGCTTCTCTGCAGGGTAGGAGGGGCTGAAGTAGGTGCTCTGGGCCTACAGAGGTCTTGCGGTCCTTCCTGGCCACCCTCTGCAGTGGACTCTTGTTCTGAAGGGGCTGTTATAAAACCTGACCTTCCCTGCAACTGGTTTGAAAACTCAACCTTCTGGGGCCAAGAAGAAAAGAAAACTATTTTGTGGAAAAGCTGTCAGGTTGCACACTGCTGAGCTGCATACACTGTAGGCCTACGGGACTCCCAGGTGTGGGCACTCTTTGAGGTCCTGGAGTGGAGGAGAGCAATAGGGGCCACTAGGTCAGTCACCTCTGGGCACAGACCCCCATACTGCAGACAGACCTTTCCCAGATGAGAGGGCTGAGGAGTTGCCTATGTTCTCATGGTGCATGTGTGGGCGTGCCAGTATGACTTGATGTGCTGGTCAGAGGTGCCCACCCTGGCGTCTGCTACCCTGGGGACTGAGCAGTGAGAGGAAGGGCTGAGAGCAGTCAGAAGCAGGACCAGCAGCCTCATGGTCGGAGCCCTGCTGTTCCCTTCCCCTGAGAAGCCCCTTTGCAAAGCTGGGTGAGAGGTTAAATGAGTGACCACAGAACATGGAACAGCTCTGGGGTAGGCCAACCAAGAAGGAAGGGGTGGGTTGGTGTTAAGGAAATTTCAGCCCCAGGGCCCCTTTCCTGGCAAGGAGCCCACAATGGGGAGTTGGTTGGAAATTCACTTGGAGGATAGGTTCTCTTGGAGCTTTGGTTGGTGGCGTGGTGAAGCATGTTCCTGGAGCAGGGCCCTCAGAAGGCCTCTCCCAAGGCTCCGAGGGAGGGCTGGAGGTGGGAGGCCTTACTGGCCCAGTACCTGGCCCTCCAGTGTGGACATGCCCAGGGAGACAGTGAGGTGGGGAAAGCCACTGTGGGGGGTGTGGGGGTGTCTGGTCATAGGGCCAACCTCACATTGTCATCTCAGCTCTGGCGGGACACTGGATGCTAGAGAGTGGCTGTAGCTCTGTGTAGTTAGTCGCTCAGTCCCCAGTGTCTCTAGAAGCTGTTCCACACGTCCTTCATTGATGGATCTGAGTTTCCTCCCGATCTAGAACTTGGAAATGCTGCCAGGATGCTTTCTGACCTTTATTCTCCTAGAATTCTTGGCCCTGAGTTGCCATGATTCATTTCTCTGGCTGGACTTGATTGCTTCTGGGGCTCGTGATGTTAACTAGAAGAGCCAGGGACAGGTGGCAGGTGGGCAGTTTGGTGAGAGGACACACCCGTATTTTGTGGAGCATCTCCCGTCTCGTTACGTGCTAGCTGGCAGGACAGGGGAAGCCCTTGTTTTTGGCACAGGAGCCAGGATTTTCTGAGGATCATCCCTGGGGCTCTGGACCCCACCTGTAGGGCAGGCAGGATGAGAGTCCTTATTGCCCCAATCCTCTGGGTCAATGTCCTGATTGTCCAGCCTGCGAGGGTGCCCCTTTCTCAGTCCACCTCATATACAGTCTAGGTGGGAGGGGAGGAACCTGCCGGGATGCTGGGGTGATCAAAGTCAGTGGAAGGCCAAGGGCTGGCTTGGTCTTAAGGCTCCAGCTGGTTGGCTGGCTGACTAGGTGGGGGCAGCAGATGCAAGTGAGGCCAGGTCAGCTCAGCTGCTTCAGGGTGGCCCAGATGCCCTGAGTCCTGCTCAGGGACCTAGGAATTTTGCTGAAGCTGGAAAATAAGCAGATGTCCCGCTGTCCACTCAGACACTCTATGCTGGTTTCTTCTCTGGTCAGTCTCAGCCTGTCCACAGCCTTCAGCTCTTCCTGTGCTGAGGCAGAAGTACTGTCAGCGGGCGAAGGAAATGTCTATCGCTTTTGCCCTGGAGGCCTTCTCCACTCGAGGCTCACCCCCTGCTCCTTTTCCTGGCTCGTGGGTAGGCCTGGTCTCTCTAGGAGCAGAGTCCTTTTCTCCTCCGCGGCTCATCGGGGTGGACCGGCTCTCAGTGCAGCGCTTTGCCTCTAGGTGTCGCTGTGTCCCTGCGGTAGCTCCCACCTGCCCAGGGCCTCCTGGGGGGATGCAGGGAGACCTGGCCGTTCTGGGGAGAAGTGGGGGAATTCTTCGGGATTTTGAGGAGGGGACTTCTGGCTTAGGATCACGTTATGTTTTGGGGCGGGATAGAGTGGAGGAAGACTTCTAGGTCATTCCTTGGGTCTTGGAACAGGCAGTTTTGGCACTGGGCCATGAACGGGCTTTTTCTGGAGCAGGGTCTGGAGTGAGAAGCTTGGAGAGGCCAGGGAGACCAGGAAGGGGTCTGTGATGGAGGAAACCATTTTGGCAGCTTGATTCTGAAAGGATCAAGTGGGACCTGCCCTTTTCTTCACCTCTGGATCTTCTTCCCTGATGCCCTCCCTTCCAAGGACTGGGGGTTTGGAGCCTCTGGGGCAATGGATAAGAGGGAGGGGGGCATTCGATTCCTGCTTATTCACTTACCCTGGGAAGGATGAGGGCCTAGGAGGGATGCTTTCTCTCTTTTGTAATTGACTTATTTGGCTTCTAGAAAGAAGAAAAGAAAGGAGAGACAGAGGGGGAGAGGGTGGCAGGAGAGGAAAGAAAGAGAAAAAGAAATAGGAGAAAGGGCGAGAGAAAGATAGACAGACAAACAGACAAAAAAAGAAAGAGGAAATGGTTTGCTTAGTGCGTTTTCCTCTGTGGAGCTGGGGTGGGATTCTCCCTGGAAGGCTCTGTCTCAGGTCTTGGCTGCTGTGAGGTTGAACTGGGTGTGTGCTGGGGCCAGGAACACCCCAGGCCATAGCGTCAGGCTGGCCTCCCAGTCTTCTTGCGAGCTCTCTCTCTTTAAAAATGTTTTTAATTTTTTTTTTTTCAATGACAGAACTCAGAATGAATAAGCTAGGAGTCTGAGGAGCCTTTTCAGCCTGTCTGTGACCTTGAGTTGTCATCTCCCTTCTTTGGGCCTCAGTTTCCCCAGGGCAGAATCTTGGGGGCTGGACTTTGTGGTGTCTAAGGTCTGAACAGGCTGTGAAAGTTAAATGACTTCCTGATGCTTTCAGGGCTTAACCAGTGCTTGGGTGGACCTCTGGCTGGAACTGATGCTGATAGGAGGCTGGGGTGGTGGGGGTGTTATGAATGTGATCCCCCCTGCACACTCCAACAGCCCATGCAGCCCCCAGCTCTCTGCTGACACCATCACGTTCTTCTGTGGCCCCCTGGCATCTCTGACAGCCTGTAGTCTAGCTCGAGGGCATCCTGGAGGGGCCCAGTGCTGAGGGGCAACAAGGTGGAACCAGAGAGAACCTGGCAGAGCCAGGGCAGAGTGGCAACTGGAGTTCGCCTTGGGTGTGAGGAGGGATGTCGGTGTCTTGGGACCAGCAGCCCTTCCTCTGACCTGCTCTGCTGGGGGGGGGGGGTGGCATTGAGTGGGACTGATGTGCTTTGGAGTAAATGGGTGTGATGTTCCAGAAGGGCCTGAGTCTCAGCCCTGCATCTGTGTGGGAGACACTGGAGGCCCTCACTCATGCTTGTCTTCCCTCCTCACCACCCAGACGAGACCCTCCGCTCTTTGGCCAGCCCTTCCTCCCTGCAGGGCCCCGAGCTGCACAGCTGGCGCCCCCCAGTGGACTGTGTCCGGGCCAATGAGCTGTGTGCCGCGGAATCCAACTGCAGCTCTCGCTACCGCACGCTGCGGCAGTGCCTGGCGGGCCGGGACCGCAACACCATGCTTGCCAACAAGGAATGCCAGGCAGCCCTGGAGGTCCTGCAGGAGAGCCCATTGTATGACTGTCGCTGCAAGCGGGGCATGAAGAAGGAGCTGCAGTGCCTGCAGATCTATTGGAGCATCCACCTGGGGTTGACTGAGGGTAAGCCTGGGGGGATCGTGGTGGTGGTGGTGAGGTTTGTAGGGGGGCCCAGGTTCAAGGGAGGACTCAAAAGTGGAGTGAACTGGCCTGCTCTCTATCCCTCCCTGCTGAGGGAAACAGGAACCCAGACAAAGTAGCCTCCTGACTTAGGAGGGTAGCTAAGGAGGACAGAAGGCTGGGTGGTGGGAGGAAGGGAAGGCTGGAGGGGGGTGAAGGGACAGGAATTGAACCAGGGACAGAAGGACCTATGATGTGCATCGTGGTCACCGGAGAAGGTGAGGCAAGAGTCCCAGACAGATGGGGAAGTGAGCATAGGAGAGAGAAGGACCGGCTGTGTGTGTGCAGAGCCCAGCTTCGAGCACACGAGTCGTGCCACTCCTGCTGCCTGGCACCTGCTTCAGGGCTCAGAGCAGTGTGAGGGCAGCAGGTCCTCATCCCTCGATAGGCCTGCCCCCGAGCCCCAAGGCAGAACTTGTCACACACCCCCCTCCCTGCCCAAGATATTACCTCCTCCATTTCCTCCCCCTGCAGAGTGGAGTGTGGAGGATTTGCATATGTTGTAGGAGGGTTGGCCACCTGGGTCAGACATTTATTTATGAATTCAACAACTGTGTATCAAGAGCATACTGCCTGTTAGGCATTGTGGGAACAGTCGAGAACAAGCTGGGGTAGCCTCTGCTTTCATGGAGCTCATGTCTTGGGGTGCAGATAAGTGAAGGCTTTCTGTCATTTGGGGGTGTGAGTGCTATGGGAAGCACTGGGTGCTATGGTAGCACTGAGGGACATCTAACCCCTTGCTACAAAATCCTGAGAGCCTTCTTGGAAGAGGCAGCCTCCCAGCTGAGACTAAAGAGTGAGCTGCAGTTACATGGTGAAGGGCTATGGGAAGAGTGTGTGAGATGCAGGGAGGGCTAGGTAAAGGCCTGCGTGGGAGAGAGCTGAAATAGCTTATGGACCTGCAGGTAACTCAGTACGTAGAGGGGGGAGTTGGAAGCAGGGTGGGGTGAGGAAAGGTGGAGGGGGTACGTGTGCTGGTGGCAGCAGGGTGCCTGAACATTTTCAGTGACACCACCCTTGAGCTGTGCTTCAGGACAATGTGTGTGTGGTTTCATGAGGAGAGCAGATGGAGAAACTGGAAGGCCCAGTGACCCAGGCCAGGACCAGGTGGCTGAACAAGGACAGGGGCAAGAAAGGAGGAGGACCTAAGAGCTCTTCAGGAGGTGGAACCCATAGGTCTTGGTAAAGAGAGTGGAGAGTCAAGGGGGGCACCCAGTTTTTGTCTTGGGAGACTGGCTGGGTGGTAGGCTGGGTCACAGGCAGCAAAGGTTTTGAGTTGGGGAGGGCAGGGAGATGGTGAATTTATTTGGGGGCATGTTCTGCTCACTGGCCGTGCCTTGCAGAGATAGCTGAGTGTGCAGGGCTGCAGCGAAAGTGACAGATTTAGGAGTCGCCATCAGCTTTAGGTGGGAACCTACAAGGGAGTGGGTGTCATCACCTTGGGAGGAGGGCAGGGACAGAGCCCCAGGACCACAGACATGTAAAGATGTGCCAAGGAGGAAGGGGGCCTACAAGGGCGACTGAGGAGGCTTGGTGAGAGGCTCAGGGCAACAGGAAACCAGGGCCAGAGCTCACGCTCGGGAGGAAGGAGTGTCCCAGCCTCCAGCGCTGTAGGTCCAGTGGAAGAGGGTGGAAAAGAGTCCTTGATGCCCTGGGTGAGCTTCTTAGGTGGCTGCTGGAGCAGAAGCCTGGGAAGCGGGTGAGTGGGAGCTGGGGAACGGGGGGCGGTGAATGTGGACAGCAACTTCTAGAATTTTGGTGGGAAGAGGGGAGAAGAGCAAAGGATGACTTTAAAAATGTTTTTAAGATGCAAGAAGGCTGAGCATCTTAAATTCGAAGGCAGGATAGTAGTGATGCAGATGCTGAGGTGAAGGAGAGAGCGGGGCTCCGTGGTCAGTGCCTGGGAGAGGGGTGGGTGGGCCCAGGGCCCAGGGAAGGATTAGCCTTAGGTCAGAAGAGCAATCCCCCTCCAGGTGCTGGAAGGAAGGAGGAAATGGATCAGGTGTGGAGGCTGCATAGGATAGCGAGGGGTTCCTGACCGGTGGCCAAGGTGGTTCAACTCGGCCCCAAGTATAGGTATAAGCTCTGCATATAATTATTAATAGCATTACCACCGTTAGTAACTTAAGGTGATTCCTCATGAATCAGAAGTTCCAGACCTAGAAGTGAGCAAGGAGAGGTGCCCAGGCACTTTGCTCTCTGTGAGAGCCCCAGGCTGACTCTGCAGTGCTTGAAGTTTAAGGTTCCTGGTTCAGGGAGCTGGGTTGTTTAGTTTCTGGCTTTCTTGCTGGCAGCCTTCCATCTCAACCCAAGAGGAGATTGGGCAGTAGGTTGGGGTGGGCGTGCTGCTGAGTGCACAGGGTAGGGGACAGAACTGCCAGCCAAAAAAACCAGTGCGCTGCCTGGGAGCCTTCCCTCATTGGGGACCCCCTCTGATGTCGCTGAGGATCCAGGGCCTTCTGGTTGGAGCGGGGCAACGAGGTGTTTGGAGGATAACAATAAGCGTGACGCACACTTGTTCACGTCACCAACGGCCCTGTGGTTTCCAGGTCCATTGGGCCTGTGAATGCTTGCCCAGAGATGGCTCTGTTCCAGGTCTTGAGCTGATTTGTTAGTTCATTTACTCAACAAACTTCTGTTAACCACCCACTGTGTGCTGCAGAGGGTGACAGCATTAAGAAACCAGTGTTGGCCTCTGTGCCAGCCAGTGTACAAGCCGGGAGACCCTTTCCCTGGGCCCACTCTAGAAAAGCAGACCCCATAGTTTTCTTCTTCCTCAGAACTCTGCCCCTGCAACCCACCCCAGGATGCCACAGCCCCCTCCCGCTGGGTCTTGGGGCCAGAGGTAGCTTCTGCTGAGGGCTGACCCAGGGAAGCCTGGAGGCCTCTGAACAGCAGGTAATGTTCACCTGAGTAAGAGGATGTACCTGAGAGTTAAGGGTTCACGGTGCGGGGGCAGCGTTTCCCCAGCACTTCCTCCCTGCTCCTAACAACATTAATAACCTTGGGCCCTGGTGGGCAAGACTACCCTGGGGACTTGGTCCCACTTTCTCCCTCGGCTTGAGGCTGAAGCCCTCAGAAAGAGCTGGTGGTGGCAAGGATGTGGCCTTGACTGAGCTCCTAGACAGTCCTGACTGCAAGGTCCTAGAGGTATTCAGTCGCGCGCACATTTTGGTGGGGAAGCTGCTGTGCAGGGAGGAGGGGTGGCATCCCAGGCCACACAGCAAGCTGGTGGCACAGGCCCCTGACTCCTCAGCCAGCCCCTTCCCCGCCCTGGGGAGGTCCTGTGGGCTTGGGCCTGGCTTCCCCTTCCGGCATCTCCTCCACCATCACCACTGGTATTTACAGGGTGGGGCTGTTGCTGTTGGCCGCACGGGGGACTTGAGACCAGGCTTCTTGCTTTCTCAAAGATGACAGTGAAATTCAGGGTTACCCTGGTCCTTCAGATGTAAAAAGCAAAGGCGTCTCCCGTGACTCCTCTCCCAGGTCATGGCCCAGCCACCTGATATCCTGATTTGACTTCAGTCCGGTGGCCTGGTATGCCAGAGTAGCCAGGAGCCTCAGGCTTCTACTGGTGAATTCTGATGACCCAACTTGGATGGAGCCCTCCCAGCCAGTCCTGGGAGGAGCTATTTCCCCCGGAGACCCCCTAGCCAATCATACTGGCTGGTCGTACCGAGGTGTGGAGCTGCACCAGCTGCAGGCGTGAAGGACAGGCCCTGCTCTGGGCCAGCCGTCCAGCTGGCAGAGACAGATCCTGTGAAGACTTAAACCACAGCAGTACTTGTTTAAGAGAAGTCTGTCTTCAATAACTTTATTTTTGGAGGCCACATTCATAATGATTGAATACTTGGACCCTGTCACCAGCTGCTGGGGTTTGAAGCCTGGCTCTGCCACTTACCAGCTGTGTGGCCTTGGGCAAGTTACTCAGCCTCTCTGTGCCCCAGTTCCTTATCAGTAAAACAGAGAGACTAATGGTGCCAACCTCATAGGTAAATGAAGAGGGTTACGTGAGTTAGTATATCTAAAGCACTTTAAGTAGGGCTGGTATGTGACAAGCACAGTATAACATCATTTTTATTTCAAAAATACTCCTAAACTCTTACACTATTTAGCTTCAACCACTAGCACTGGCTGGCAACCCCATCCCAGGGAGTTTCTCCAGGGATGGTGGCTAGTGTGGAAGACACAGATCACAGGAAGGTGGGGTTGGATACTGGCCTGACAGGGCGAGAAACATTCAGCCCAGGTCAGATGGCAAATACCAGGTGGCACCCGCTGTGCACAAGGCTGGGGACTGGGTGTGGCAGGGCATGAGGCCACTCCTAGGAGGTAAAGTGAAGGGCGGGGCTGTTTCTCTAGGGTGCATGCACTTCCCCTGTCATCTGGGATCTGGACCCTTTTCTGGGGGTCTGCCAGTTTAGCAGACAGGAGGCCTTGCCCTGTGCACCAGCAGGGGGCTGCTTACATCTCTAGTCCTAACCTCTGGGTGACCTCATGGGCCAGCTGACGGAGCTCTCACAGGGATTCCCAGGTCCCGTGTCTGGATGGCTGGAGCCTTCCAGCAGGTGGCCCCGGTGGATGCCACCCACACGGGGTCCCCTTAGGCAGGAGGTGCCTGCCCATAGCGTGGGCTCTGCATATGTAGGAAATCACTGTGTGAGGCTGTGATCCTTGTCTCTCCACCCCTCAACACACATGAACAGCTTGAGTGATTCTTCGTTCACTTTTCACAGTAACATCTCAGGAAGACACTCCCTTCCTGCAAGGCGTCGGCAGAGGAGGCGGGCGCCTGATGAGGTGGTAGGGGGTTTCCAGGGCAGCCCTCTGCCATTTATCTCCTGTCACTGCTTTGCTTTTCCTTCTGCTGAGCCTCTGCTGCACCCAATGTCTGAGAAGCCAGCAGGTGGTGGCGCAGATAGGCAGGGAGTATAGGAGTGGGTCAGGCTGACAGGACCTTTGGCTCTCCAGCCAGATTCTTCTGGTGTCGTGTTGGGAAGCAAAGAGGGCCTCTGTCCCCTCAAGGGGCCTGGGCAGAGTCAGCCTCATGGGAGGGGAGAGAGCACTGGGATGAGGGCCAGGGCACCAAGTCCAGCTGTAGCACTGGCATGAGCAGCTGTGTCACCTCAGGCAGGTTGCTTTAGTTCTCTGGGCCACCTGCAAGCCCTGAACTGTGAAATGAGGACTTTGCACTGAGTGATGGGACCTGGCCTTCCTCAGGCTGTCAGGGTGCCACCTCCCCTGTACCTTCTTTCCAGAAACATTCCTTAGAAGAGCGCAGGTCAGGTCAGGCGGTCACAGGAGAGTCCTTCGGCCATTTGACCTTCTCTAGGGGGCTGTCTACTCTGGCTGGAGGGAGTAACTCACCCATGTGACATGTCTAACATTTCACTCATAACCTGCCCCTCACATCCTGAAGGGGCCCCTGTGCCTGACGACACTCTGTCTTCCAGGTGAGGAGTTTTACGAGGCCTCGCCCTACGAGCCGGTCACCTCGCGCCTCTCGGACATCTTCAGGCTTGCTTCAATCTTCTCAGGTAAGTGGGCTTGGGCTGGCCTCACGGGCTCTCCTCTGGTCCCGGCGTGGTGGGTAGAGCCCTGGGCTGGGCTCGGGTGTCCTGGCCTTCAGCACCAGCAGGCCCCTTGACGTTACTGAGTATCAGATCCTCATCTGTGTTTGGAGTAAAACATTTATGGGCCCTGCCTGCGATGAGCCTGCCAGGCAGCAGGCCTTGAATCTGAAACCTGAGGTCACTCTCCTATCTTGTCACCTTTCTTGCCCCAGCGGGTCCACAGCTTTTCCGTTTCAACTGTTCAAGCTCTTTGTGCCTCAGTTTCCTTAGTTGTGCAACAGGGGGCACACATACCTCATGGATTGTTGTGAGGTCTGAATGAGCCAGCGGTGGGTAAGAGCTCAGTGTGCTGTGGTGAGTGTCCAGAGAGCGTTAGCTATGGTCATTGGCATTCGGGCCACTGCTCCCTATTCTTCTCTGGCTTTCTCCCTCCCCTGAGGCCTCTGCTCCTTGCTCCCCACTGGGGGGGACTCTGAGCCCTTGCCACTGCCACTCTTCCTGCCCCAGGGAGGAAGAAGGCCAAGGCTGAGCTCCAGCTTTGCTTGTCCTGGTCCACATATAGGAGCCCGATGGATTTTTTGGTTCCTTCTTCTTGGCCTTATTCTCTCTGCCATTTGGGGGACCCGTGGGCCCAGGGCAGTCCACTCCTGCCTGGTCGCTGTGGGGGAGACCTCCAGTCCTGGCTGGGGGTGAGCTTTCCCTGGGGTCACCGTTGGCACTCAAAGGTGGCAGGGTGGCTAGTTCTGTGGGATCCCTGGGTACAGGGCCCCAACTGTCCAGGTGGTGCGTGGCAGTATTTGAATCCTTTTGAAGTTTCTTTTGCTTTAAATGAGGGTTCCTCAACCGCACTACTGTTGCCCACCCTGTGTGTTGTAGGGTGCTTAGAGTGTCCCTGGCCTCTGCCCACTAAATGCCAGCAGTGCTCCCTCCCCAAGTTGTGACAACCTCAGATGTCTCCAGACATCACCTGGGGGCACCCTTGCTGCCAGAGAAGAAGCAACGCCCTAAACTGGGACTGAGAGACTCTAAGAGCCTCTAGGCCCTTTCAAATGAGGAGCTCTCCAGCACAGTGTTGCTCAGACTTTTTCCCCCATTATTACCCCCTAAGAAGGAAAATTAATTCTAAGTAGAGAAATACTACCCTAGTCTTCTAGGGCTGCCATAACAAAATAGCACAGACTGAGTGGCTTAAACAACAGAAATTTACTATCATACAGTTCTGGAGGCCGGAAGCTCAAGTTCAAGGTCCAGCAGGGCTTGGTTTTTGGTGTGAGCTCTCTCTGACTTGCAGATGGCCTCCCTCTCACTGTGTCCTCACAGGGTGGGTGGGACAGGAGAGCTGGTGAGGGTTGGGGGAGAAGGGGGGAGAGAGCGAGAGAACACTCTTCTTATAATGCCACAGTCCTATCATGTCAGAACCCCACCCTTAATCACCTTATTTAACCTTAATTACCTCCTAAAAGCCCTCTCGCCAAATATAGGCACACTGGGGGTCATGGCTCTTTGAGGGGCACAAGTTAGTCCACAGCAAGAGCAAGCAGTAAGATGTTGTCAGGATTGATTTTTGGGGGCCACAAAGCATTGTAATGTCTACTATTTTTTTGCCAAACCAAGACCCAGTTTTCGCTCCCTTGAGGGCAACACTGTCCCCCGGGTTGAGATGTACCCATTTCCTGCCCTTCCAGCAGCTCAGGCACCAGCCCAGAGCGCTGCTGCACTGGCGGGAGCCTCCGGGATTCGCTCCGGTGAAGGAGGAGCTTTGGCTTAACTCCCTGAAGGTGAAAGGTCAGGACTCCTCATTTCAGTCGGGCCCCTGCTGCTTCCCCAGGCTCACATTAAGCATCTTCTTAGCAGAAAATCTTTACGTAATGAACTTGACACTCTGTGGGACAAGGATGTTGACAAGACAAATGAGGAAATTACTAGGTCTGCAGCTCACTGAATCAGCTTCCTTCACCTGCTGCCCAGCGGTACCTGGGCTCGCATGACCCTGGACGCCTGAGCTCTGGGGTCTGCTCCCTGCAGTTCAGGCAAGGCTTTGGGGTCTGTGATGGTTCCCTCCTTGTCACCCCTGTTGCCCCTGTTGCACCCACAGCAGCCCTTGAGTTGGTGTGTGGGTGCTGACTCTGTCTGGGAAACTTGGGTACACAGCTGGCTGAGGAGGCCCTGGCCTGGCCACCAAGAAACCAATGGGGCCAGGGTTGGCTCAGCGGAGAGGTGGCTGGGTGGGGCGCTGGGCGGCCCAGTTGCAGTGTCTTCTTGGCCACAGGTCAGCTGAAGGGCTTGGGCCGGTCATTTCCTGCTCCAGACCTTACATTTTCTTTCTGAAGAAGGGAGACGTGAACTTGGAGCAGCGCCCCCCAGCCTTTCCCCATCAGGGCGCCCAGTAGTGGCAGTATTGTCTGGCATGCTAGGAGGAGCAGGCATGGGAGCTCAGTCTGTGCTGCCAGCTGAGGGCTTGGTTTCTGAGCCCACGTGTCTCCTGCCGGTGGCTCACTGGTGTGAAGGCCTGGCCTGGGTGACCCAAGATCTCAGACTCACGCTGTGGGGTGATGAGGCTGCTGCCCTGTGGGGCTGTTGGAGCTCCTCCCACTTCCACACACCCACAGCCGCCGATATGCTGCCCCTCCGCCTTGGTGGCCTTCAGCTGGGGCTTCAGGGACCCCGAGAAGGGTGCTGCTGCATGTGGGGCTCCATTGCTATTTTCTCTTGACTGTCTGAGAATTCGGGGCCCTGGGCAGGGTGTCCTGGAACGCACGTTCTCTTAATCTCTTGCCTTCTGTCGGTGCGGGGTTCCTGGAAAGTCTTCCTGGGATTCTTTTGGCAAAGAAACCTGCCAGGATTCCCCAGCACTCTTGACGCCAGAGGCCCTGGGGTAAGGGTGAGCCGTCCCCGCCTCTCTGCCTAGCTCACACAGAGGCCCTGGGCTCCATGACTGGGTCTGGGATTTCTGATGTCCAGTGAGTCCTAAGTCCAAGGCCAGGAGGAGAGCTGTCTGGCTCCACCTTGAACCAGGATGACAGTGATGTTGGAGGAGATTTCATGGAAGAGAAATGAGGTTTGTCCTATTTCTATTTATTCAAGCTACCCTTGGAAACATGAAACGGAGCTTTGAGTACGCCATTCGCACCTGGTGCGTGGTAAGAGTATGGGCCTGGAGCCACCCAGTGCTGGGTTTGAATCCCGACTCGCCCACGTAGAGCTGTGTGACTTCGGGCCTCATTGTGGGCTTTGGAAGCTGGAGTGCCAAGGTTTGTCCAGTGGGTGTGCGATCCCTGCTAATATGCTCGATGAAGAGGATTCGATGAGAATGGATGCACGGAGAGAGACCATGAACTATCTTTCTCTCCCTAGGATGTTCAGTTGAGGCAGGGGGCCTTCTGGAGGGGATGCTGAGACGGAGGAGCTCCAGCTGAGTCCCTCCGTCCCCAAGTCTCTGTGACCTTGTGAATACTGGATCTCAGCTGGTTTTGTCCAGGGAGGCAGAAGAGGAGGGACTAAGGTGGAGGGAAGAGCAAAAGGCTTCTTAGGGAAAGAAGAGAGTCCAGGCAGAGAGAGGTCCCAGACGGGTGATGCGGAGAGTGAGGGGTCCACCCACAGGGAGGTCTTCCAAGTGAGAATGAAGGGCGCAGGTTGTCCTCACAGCCACGGGCCAGGCCTAAGGGACAGGTAGAAGCAACAGGCAGATGGCCTGGCAGTTGCTGGTGCAGGGTGGGAGTCTCCAGGGCCTTGGCATCCCAGGCAAGCATTTCCGGATGCAGGGGTGTGCTGTGTGTGCATGCAAACATGTCTTTTCTGTTGCTGGGAGGGAACTGAGAGACCGTCTAGGCCCACCCTTTCCCCTGGCAGAAAGGGAAACTGAGGCCCAGAGAGGCGGGGCAGACGTAGACTGAGGTGCACATCCTGGTCCTGCCTTTGGCCAGTGTGCATCTCCCCAGGTGTCTCACCTCTGGGGACTCCGTCCCTCCATGGTGGCTGCGGGGGGACATCTGAGGGCTGTCGAGAGGCTGGGCCCAGGCACTTGCTGGGATACAGGAGGAAGAGATGGGCTGTATCCACTCAGTTGGCCAGCAGGTCTCTGGACTGGGCCATCTTGCCTGGATGGAGCTGGGAGAGGCTCAGGCATGATCTTTTTTTTTTTTTACAAGGTTATTTTATTTTATTTTATTTATCTGTTTTTAGCGAGAGCGGAAAGGAGGGAGAGAAACATTGATGTGCGGTTGCCTCTCACGCACCCCCAACTAGGGACCTGGCATGCAACCTAGTCATGTGCCCTGACTGGGAATCGAACCAGTGACACTTGGTTCACAGGCTGACACTCAAATCCACTGAGCCACAGCAGCCAGGGCTAGGCATGTTCTTCTTGGAGGCTCTGGGGGACTCCTTTTGGGGACTCAGGACAGGAGGGAGCCCTACCTCTGCCACGAAGCCCTGCAGGTGTCCCCTGAGAGGTGAATGGCACCCTGCCCCTTGGTGTGGTTGCATCTGTCCTTTACCACGGTACCTGCTGTCACCTGACGAGGACGTGCGATGGTGGCGGTTGGCCTCTGTGTCAGTACTGTGCCCCCGCTACAGCTCCCTGGAGGATCCTGGAGGAGTGTGGGGGAGGGGGAACTTGAGACCTGCTGGTCCTGGTTTTGACTTCTGGCTTGCCCAACCAGCCGGGTGTCATGGGTGGGTCACTTGACCCCTCTGCGTTTCATGCTTCTCACCCAAATGGTGGAGCAGTTCAGCATAGCTCCTCACACAGTGCCGGACACAGGACCATGGGATGGTGGCCGCGGTGGCTTTGCAGGTGGCTGGAGGGGTCAGTGGTTTAGTGTGAGGTGTCAGACCTTCACAGGAAAGGTGATGAGGAGGCCCAGGCAAGTCTGAGGTGCTCTGTGTGCACTACAGCACAGCAGTGCCCGAGGTTTGCAGGGGGCACCCTGGCCGGGCGCTCACAGAGCCTGTGGTAGAGGTGGGCCTGGGCCGTCTCTGGAGTGCGCGTTCTGTCCAGTAGGCGTGGAGGGGGCGCTCAGGGTATTGCACGTAAGGGCCTGCTGCAAACTGAACCAGACCCATGTCCTTGCTGTCTAGTGGGGCTGGCAGACACCTGCTTGGACACCCACTGGGTGGGTGGTTGTTGGTGACGGTCCAGGCAGGCTGCACTTGGCGGCTCCGGGGGAAAGAGGAAGGTCCTGGGAGAGGCCAGAGTGGGGTCTGGGCATGGCGTCCTGGCGGCCTCAGGGCTGGGAGGCCTGGCCAAGCTCAAGGTGTCGAAGAGACCACATGTATTCTGAATCTCGTGGGCTCTGAGGACACGGACTGGAGAACCTTGTGGCGGGTGAGACGTGGACCCTCGGGGGTCTCCTTCCTGGGGACTGCTGCCCAGGACTCACTCAGAGGACAGAGCTCAGGGTGACTGTGCCACTGGAGCGCCAGAGTCCTGGGGGAAGAGGGGGCCAGCTGCCCTTGGTGGGGGAGGGCCTCAGTGCCTCATGAAGGCTGCCTCAGTGGCCCTGGTGGGGTGGGTGGGGAAGGAGTGGGTCTGGCTCAGCTCTGCTGGGTGCATAGGGGCCCCCTGCCTTCCCTGCTGCTCTGAGGGGGTGTCTGAGCCTTGGAGCCCCAGCCCCTCCTCCCCTTGGGTTGCTGAGCAGCCCCGTGAAGTTCAGTGGGGTGGCGGGTGACCCCCTTCTGAGGCAGCCCCCTGAAGAGGGGTAGGGGGTGGGGATGGAAGGCGAGGAGCAAACGAGGAACAGGCTGCCTCTCTCCCGGCCCCCTGCTTGCTCAGTGGCTCCAGAGGGGAGGGGAGGGGAGGGGACACGGAGATAAACTGCTTGTCCTCAGGTTGTCTCCCTGAGCCGCATGCAGAAGCGTGTCATTTAAATTTCAAAATCTCATTCTTCTAACAGCTGTCAGGAACTGGAGTGTCAACGCAAATTGGGCTTTAGCTGCAGCTCTGTCACCTCTTCTACCTCCCCTTTCAGAGAATTCATCTGATGGCCAAGGAGAGGGTGTGGGGTGGGGAGAGGTCTCTGGGGACAGGGAGAGGTGAGGTGTCTGCGTGGATGGGGCCAGGGCACCAGTGACTCTCGCCCAGCTCATCAGCAGTTGGGACCGACCGGGAGGAGGCCAGCTTCCCCATCATGGGGGTGGGGGGGTGGGGGCGACGCATCTGGGGGAGAATGGGGAAGTCTGTGTGTCCCCTGCTTCCTGCCACTCCCCCTGTTTCATGTCATTTCCTGTCTCCCATCAGTGGCAGGGGCCTCAGGCTCCCCGTCAGTGGGTGGGAGAGTGTCTTCCCACCACAGTGTGTAAGCAGTGTGCTGGTGAGTTCATGTCTGGTTGCCTTTGTGTATAAGGTGAAAAGTGCTGTGAAGAAAAAGGGAGAGCACGACACTGAACCCCTAACACAGTGTAACGGCAGGATTTCAGGTGTCATGGCTGGGGTGAGTTTTTTTGGGTGAAGGTATTTTTGGTGCCCTTCAAATGACATCTTCTAGGGGCACCTGCTTACATGCTTCCCTGTGGGTATGTCAGGCAGGCTGGGCCAGCCAGCGGTGTGGGTTGTGCTGAGCTGGGTCTTCCTGCTCTCAGTAGCTCCTGATGTGGCTCTGCAGGTCTGTCCCCTGGAGCATGCTCCTGGCTTAGCCATGGCCTGCACTCACCGTATTTATCCAGACAGGGTTTAAATTCCAGCCCTGGGAGTGCCCCTCCCACCCTATCTGTCAATGTAACCCCAGGGGTGGGTGCAGCAAGAAATGCATCTAAGAGAGGTGCAGTGTGTGCAGTGTGTGCAGTGTGTGCTGTGTGTGCAGTGTGTGCAGTGTGTGCTATGTGTGCTGTGTGTGCTGTGTGTGCAGTGTGTGCTGTGTGTGCAGAGTGTGTGCAGTGTGTGCTGTGTGTGCGCTGTGTGGGTGGGGAGTGTGAATGCTTGGCATATGCTACGGTAGTGTGTGTGTCGGGGTGGTGTGTGTGTGTGGTAGTGTGTGTCGTGTGCGTGTATGGGGTTGATGTGGGGAGTGTGTGTGTGTCGGGGTGGTGTGTGTGTGGTAGTGTGTGTCGTGTGCGTGTATGGGGTTGATGTGGGGAGTGTGTGTGTGTGGGGTGGTGTGTGTGTTGTGTGGGTGTGGTGGTTTGTGTTTGGGGGTGATGTGTGTGGAGGGGTTTGTGTGGTAGTGTGTGTGGTTTTGTGTGTGTGGAGTGGTATGTGTGTGTGTGGGTATGTCTGGGGTTTTGTAAGTGTTGGGTGGTGTTTATGTGGGGGGTGGTGTGTTTGGGTTCTTGTGTGTGGGTGTAGGGTGTGTGGGTGTGGGGTGTTGGTGTGGGTGTAGGGTGTGTGTGGTTTGCATGTGTGTGTATGTGCATGTGTTGTTAAGGGTGTTTGGTGGTGGCCGCCCCTGTGTGAGGATAGGGAAGGAAGGGGGGCAGGTCAGAGAAGAACTGAGTGGGATAGGGTTGAGGGGGGCCCTTCCCTCAAGGGGACAGCTGCTGCCCTCGGCCCCTTTCTCACCTCTGAGGGACACCCTGGGAGCAGTGGTCAGGGATGAGTCCAGAGGGGCATGAGAGGGTCAGAAGGCCGTCTGTGCCTCATCCACAGAGACAGTGAGTGCTCCGAACTGCTCTCTGTGTATTTAGGGACTTCCTGCAGTCTGAGCTTATGCGGCTGAGCTCTGAACCTTAGGTTTCCTCTCTGTAGGAGCAGTGCGTGTGTGACGGTGTTCCCACATATTCCCTGAGTGTCCCTCGCCTGCTGTGAGATGATCTAGGTGCTGAAGATACGTCAGGAACGAGGCAGAGGAGTCTGTTGCTCTACTGGAGACCAACAGAAAATAGGCCGACAAACGAAGGAACAACAGCAGGATGCACCAGTGACACCTGGCGCTCCTGTAGACTGGGAATGCCCAAACAGGGCTCCCGGGGAGGACCCAGCCAGGGAAGGCCCGGGGACTGGCAGTGCAGCAGAGGGAACTGCGGGGAAAGGCCTGCAGGTGGGGACCCGTGGGCAGAGGGCGGGACATAAGGCGGACTGTGTGGTTGGGGCACAGGGAAGGAGGCGGAGGCCTTGGTTTGGGCGGTGGGCTCAGAGGCAGGAGGGGCCAGATTAGGGATGGTAGCCTAGGTGCTGCAGACAAGGGATGGAGTTTGGATTCCATTCTTAAGAACCTTTGAAGACTCGGACACTGGAGTAGCACAGCACAATTATGCATTTGGGAAGGTTACGCTTGCACGGTCGGGAGTGGGTCACGGGGCGGGAGGACCATGGCGAGATTGGATGTGGGAGGGCAGTTAGAGGTGTCGCCGTGGCCACATCCCAGGACAGCAGAAGGGACAGAGATGATGCTCTGGCCTGGGTCTACTGTGGGGCAGAATTGGGAGGAGGTGGCTGGAGTGACAGCTCACTGATAATTTAGGCTTGAACAATGACACTGCTGGGTACTAGGATGGAGAAGGTGCGAGAAGGAACAGGTCACATGGGGGCGGAAACCCAGCGTTCTTTATTGGCTCCGTCAGGGTTGAGATGCGAGTTAGACTTCCACCTGGGAATGCCGAGCAGGCAGCTGGCTGTAAGCCTGGAGCTCTGAGGAGAGGTCAGGGTTGATGTATGGAGTGAGTTGTTAACATATAGATGGTGTTTAGACCCTGGAACCATGAGGTCACCTAGAGAGTGTGCAGACAGAGAGGGAGGCTGGGGCTCTCCGCACAAAGGACGCCAAGGCCAGGGCTAGTGAGGAAGGGGAGGCCATGTCAAGGGTGCTGGGGGCAGGGCGGGAGAAGCCCAGGTGGCCAGTTGTACCAGTGTAGTCCCAGAGGTCAAGTAGAGGTGCAGAGAAGTGACCGCTGGGTTCGGCACCATGCAGGCTGCGGACGACCTTGACGGGAGTAGCTCCTCGAAGGTGGCGGGTTGGAAGCTTGATCTGTGAGGGATGGAGGAGAGAAGGTGAGGCGAGAAGGCCAACATAGCACTGTGGATGGCTCTTTGGAATTTGTCTGTGAAGGAGACAGTGAAATAAGGGGATGGGGGTCATGGGAAGGCTTTGCTTTTTTTGGTGGGCAGTGATGATGTGGCTGACGCAGTGCTGCTGGGGATGACCCATTGGAGGGGGAGGCAGTGAAGGGGCAGAGAGAACGGGGTGGTTTCAGGACTGATGTCCTTGAGGAGGAGGCAGGATGGGACCCAGAGCCTCTGGGGCAGGAGCCCTTCCTCCTTAGGAACAGAGGAAGCAGGACAGAGTAGGGAGGGCAGGAAAGGAGGACGGCTGGCCAGGTGTGAGGTCATTCCCGGGCAGGTGGTGGGGATGATGAGGTCAGCGGTGACCGTCCTGAGGAGCAGCAAGGTGGTGGGCTGATGGCAGGAGAAGTGACGCAGGTTGATTTACCAAAACCGTCTTTTTTGTTTTTGTTATTTTTAAAGCTTTTAGAAATTTACATGGAATTGGTTTTCATGGCTTCTGAAGATTTTTGCAAATAGTTTTTATAGCTGTATTTTAAGGTATATTGAGTTTTGGGGTCTGAGGGTCATGATTGACGTAGACTTCTTATGGCAAGAAAAGTATGTTCATTATCAATAAACAGGATTTAATTTATGATTGATACCTCCAATGTTACGTCCATTCACACAAATAAAAATGCGATGAAGGACTTGGTGTCACATCAATGTGAAATGCCTCGATTTTGATTCTGAATTGTTATAAATGCAGAATTAAAGCTGATGTACCATTTTGGGGGTTGGTGGGAAAATCTTAAACATTAAAAAAGTAACCCACCCAAACTATATTTAAAAGGACACAGAGCCCTCAAAAGTGGCTGAAGAAATCCCTTCAGATGTGGAAAAATGAAGTTTTATTTGGTAAACACACAAACTGAAGACAAACAGGCTTTTTGAAGAATTAGAGAAGGAAGCCTAACAGTGGTTAAAATGTGACAAAATAGAAAATGATATTCAAAAGTAATTGATTTGTTTTTTGAATTGATTTTTAATGAATTTGCCATTCAGCAGATTGACTTTTGGTGGGTTGGCTTGCTTCCAAATTGCAGGTGCTCTGGAGAGGGCCAGGTGGCTGGTGCATATGGGGCGGGGGGTGCGGTGGAATTTCCAGAGAAGTGGCAGGTATAAAGGAGCCTGGACCACAGCTGGTCAAACAGAGCAGCAGGGAATGAAATCTGGGGTCCCAAGGGACCCCTGTGTCTTGAGACAGAGGTCTGGCAGGCGAGACATGCCGTGCCTGGCTGGTCACCTCTTGAGGAAACTGAGGCACTGCTTGGTGCCAGTGGTCCTGGCCATCCAAGGTAAGAAAGACCCAAAAGGCCTGCTCTCTTAGGCTTCCTGGGTGAGCAGAGGGAGCTCTGAAGGCCGCCTCTTACTCACTGATGGGGACAGGTCTCTGCTAGCAGGGCCCTGTGCAAACCAAGAGATGGAGGAGAGGACCTTCCAGCCAGGAAACACTCTCTTCAATGAGCATTTGTAGCGCCCGTGCTGTGGGCTGGAAACCGCATGAAGCTTTTTGCCGACCTGTTCCAGCGTGATCTTTAGCATGTCCGTCCTGTGTGTCAGCAGGGCAGGCGGTGTAGCTCTGTCTTGCAGGCGAGGAAAACGAGACTCCAAGAGATTGCATACCTGTGCATGTTTGCTCTGTGCGTCGGTGGCCCACGCAGGTTCTACGCCTCCCAAACCTCTGCTGGGTAGGAGTCCCTGCTGTAACCATAAGCCCAGCCCGGAGCAGGGCTGTAGGGATGCTTGGGAAGCCAGGCCAGTGAGCCTCCAGCCAGAGCGCGAGTTTGCATTTGTTACTTGATTCTCCTGTCACCTGCGCTAGAATGTGAGCTCCAGGAGAGCGGGAGTGTGGGCAGGTCCGTTCACTTCTCTAGCACGGCTTCGCGTGTAGAGGGTGCTTGGGACACGACAGCTGTGACAGTGGATCCTGAGGGAGAGCTGGGCACGGGTGGCCCCCTGAGGGCAGGGGGTGTGGAGGTGTTGGTGGGGCCATCACAGCCCAACAGGGAAGGCGGGCCCCTCGCTCTCCCTCCCCAGCCTCTTGCCTCTGTCCAGCCTCATTAAGAGTTTGCTCAGTCTGTACACCTCATTGTGGATGGCTCCTCATTATTGGCACTCAGTGGGCTGTCCTCCTTTTTAAAGCTCTTGTCTTGGCTTTCATGATATGGAGTCTCCCGATTTCCACTGTCTCATGGTCCACTCCTTCCCGTCCCCACTAGTGGTGGCATCTGGAGTTCTGTCTCAACTGCTCCCTCTTCCTCATCCTCGGCCTCCTCATGTAGTTAGGTGGCTTTAAAGAGCCTCCAATCAGTTAGGCTTAGTTTCTCTCACTAGCGCAGACCTCTCTCCTGACCTCCATACTCATTTGTCCTTCTGCCTCTTCAACATGTCCACTGAGCCTGCCCCTCCTGCTTCCCAGCTCTTCCTGTTTCGCAAGACTGTTGCATCACCCTGCTGCTCAGGTCGAACAAAAACCTGGGACTTTTCCTTGAGTTCTCTCTCCTCACTCAGCATCTAACCCATCCTGTTGGCTTTATCTTTAAATACAGCGTGGGGCAAAGGTGGGTTTACAGTTGTTTGTTTGGAAAACAACACAGTCGTTATTAAGTAATAATACAAGAATGACTCCCAACTGTAAACACACTTGTGCCCCACCCTGTATGGGCAGCGTGGGCTCATTTTTCTCCCTCTCTGCGATCACCACTCCACCAAGCTACCTCCGTCTTCCCCCGGCTACTGCAATCGTCCATAGCTGGTTTCCTCTGTAGCCCAACCCCCCGCCTCCACGTGTCCTGCATCTTCCATTCGTGGGCCAAAGTAAACGAGGTCAGCAGACTCCTCTCCTTAAAACCCTCCAGGAACTTTGCATCTTAGAATAAAATTTGAAGTTCTCACCCGCCCTGCAAGGTTCCATGTGATCTCCCCTGACTGTCCCTCCCCCTACTTTTGCTTCATTCAGGAAGCTCCAGCCACCTTACCCTTCCTTCTGCCTGTGAACGTGCCAGCCTTCTGGCTGTCTCAGGACCTTGGCCCCTGCTCTTCCTGTTGCTTAGGGTTTCCTACCTTGGATGTTTTCCATCTTTCACTCCTGATAATCATTCTGTCTCAACTTGGATGTCACTCCCTGAGATAGGCCCTTCCTCATCACCCCCAGTCATTCTCTTCTGAATTCCCCTGTTTAGTTTCTTCATGGCACTTATCACACCTTAAATTGCCTTATTTATTTATGTGTTTATTCCCAGTCTTCTTCTCCTGGGAACAAAAGTTCTGGGAGAACAGGTACTCTCCTAGTTCACAGCTGGATTTCTGGAGCATGTAGTCAGGACATAAAAATTTTTGCTGAGTGACAGCTGTTTGATCGGCTGTGGATCGACATGGATATGGGTGCCGTGTAGGGAGGAGGCAGGTGTGCCGTGAGCTGTGTGTGTGTGTGTGTGTGTGTGTGTGTGCTGCTGTGTGGACATTGGCTGTGTGCGCACAGGCTTAGGGTGGGACATGGGCTTTCTCCATGCAATGGGCAGAGTTTTGCGTGTGTGTGTGTGTGTGTGTGTGTGTGTGTAGGGGGAGGTGGGTATGCAGGAGAGTCACAAAAAGTAGGAGAACATATGGTTTCAGGTGAGGAAATAAGACCCAGAGTGGGTCTGGCTTTGTCTGGGCTTTCACACAGCTGGGAGAGGCAGAGACAGGATTTGGGCCCAGGTCCACTTCTGTGGAGGAGCTGCAAAGGGTGGCCCAGGAGCCCAGGGTGGGCTTGCGGTGGGCACAGCAGCTGGAAACAGGCTTAGGGGCAGGCGACCAGGCTGCTAGGTTCCTGGAAGGCCAGCAGGCGAGCTGGGACACCCGGACGCCGTTGGCTTGGAAGCGTCACAGATGTTATTTCTGCTCCTATAGGGAGAGGCCTGCCTGTGGCTGGGAAGTTGTCCTTGGTGACCCCCTCGGTTGGGTGAGGGGATCGCTGGTGACAACTCCAGCCACAAACTGCCTTCTTCAGAGAGTGGCTTTGAAAAATTGTGCGCTGGGCGGAGTCTGTGTGTGTTGGGTGAGCGGGCCACGGGCAGCTCAGCCTCTCAGCCAGGTCACTGGTTCTCCAACTTCGGAGGGCAGCTTTGACATTGGGGGAGCTAGGGAAGTCCAGATTCTGGAGTGCCGGCCAGGGAGCTCCCGACATAGTGGGCCTGGCGTGGGGCCTCGGCATCTGTGTGTAAGTGGCAGTTCTGGTGCATCACAATGCACGGAAATTTAAGAGCCTCGACTTTCCCTTAGTTACTCCCCTTCGGGTGTGTGCACACGGCTTCTGGAAGAGCCTGTGAGCATGAGAAGGAGTATTTGTGTTTTAATAGCAGTGCATTTAAACACTTACTAGAAAAATTCAGGACAAATGTAAGGAGTGGTGGTACTGGAAATATGGCCAAAATGATGGAGGTGGTACCTGGGACTGAAATTCGATATGTGTCAAACATATCTCAAAGGTGTTCAGTTTGAAGTTCGAGGGGGTAGATGGTTATTGGCTCAGGGCAGCACCCCAGGGGGGAAGAGGGGAGTGGGTGAAGCTTGGCTGGGGCAGGGCAGCCCCTCTGTAGGTGTCCGCCCCCCCTCCCCCACCCTGCCCTCACCAAGGGAAGGGCGAGGGAGGGGGATGAAGAAGCCAGAATGTGTCCCCAGGCTCTGGAGCTGGTAGGTTTTGAAAAGTGCCAGGTGTGGTTGAACCCAGCCTTACTCTCTTGGGGGAGCTGTTACCATTTGCTCCTTGTCAGAGTCTGCCTGCCTGGCTCCTGCCCGTATGCCTGGGAGACCCATGTGGGCAGGAGCATAGGAGTCTGGAGGGTGGGTCTGCCCAGGCCTGGGACGCCTTTGTAGCTCCCGAGTCCCTGGCAATTTCCTGTGTAGTCTCATCTCTCTGTTTGGGGACAGGGTGGGCTATGGGAGTGTGTGTGGGGGGGGGGGGCGGGGGCGGGGCGCTGGCAGGGGCCTCCATCCTGCCTTTTGGACATCCTAGTTTAGGGGCTGGGGCCCACACTGGACGAGGCTGGTGTCTGGAATCCAGCATCTCCTCCTTGCTCCACAGTGGGGCCTCTTAAAGAGGAAAACAAAGCTTTCTGGACCTGAGGGAGGGAGCCTGCATGTGGACAGAGGTAGGGATGGGCTGTCCAGCTGGCCTGCCTGCGCCTCCTCACTTACAAGACAGCCTGAAGCAAGGCTGGCTCCCAGGTCCTTTCCCCACGGTGGAGTGGGGGCCCCGTTACAGGGCCCACTTACCCCTGGACCCCCATGGGGAGGATCAAAAAGGACATCTTCCTGGTAACTAGGCAATTATGGTTACTATTGCCACATTTTTTTTCTTGTTTTTTTTTTTTTTTTTTTCTAGGAAATTTACCAAGTTTTGGCCCAGGGGTTTACATCTGCCACCCCCTAGCAAAAGCTTTCACTATTCAAGCTCCAAATGGAAGGCACTGAGGCTATAATTACACCGGCATTAGCTCAGAAACACGCTGAGAGGAGCCGGAACACGGCACCTGGGGAACCTAAAAGCAGCCGTCGGCTGAAATTAGCTGCTGTTCTGTTCATGGTCGTCACCATGCCCTCTCTGGGGTCCCTTTCCGTCCTTGTTCTCTTCCACCTCAGCCCAGGCTGCTGCGCCTTCCCTTCTGCCAGCGTCCTGACAGGTGCACTGACCGTGAAAGAACCACCTGGCTGGTCACGGAAGCCCCCCTAGAGACCATGCTTCCAGAATGGCCTTTGTGTAGACAGGCCAGGGCAGAGTGGTTTGGCAGCAGCTCAGGAAACTGCTGGGGTGGGGTGCACATGCCCCACCCTGCACTGTGTCCAGCAAGCTGTCACTCAGCCTCCAGAGTCACCTCTGCTGGGTCCCTCTTTCAGTCACCTCCAGGCACACTGCTGTCTGCTGTCAGCTCCTCCCCTGCTGTTAGTCCCCTCTGTCTGGGACCCCCTTTCCACTCCCTTTCCTCCCTCTGCTTCCCTGACCCCAGTCTGGGCAGGATGCTCTCGTCTCTGCTCCCCAGCGCCCTGACTTCTTCTGTGCGTGGCCTGTTCCTTTGTCCCCAGCTGTGTTTCTGCAGGAATGCCTGCACATAGTAGGCCCTCAATAAAAATTTGTTAACTGAGTGAGTAGGAAAACAAGCCTTGATTCCCTTTCTGCTTTATTTCTCCTTTTGTTTTTACAAGAAGGGAGGGAGTTTGCTCTTCCTATCTTTGTAAGGCTGTTGTCGATGAGGCAGGGTGTCGGGGGGATGGCTCGGTCTTCATCGATTGACCCCGACTTTCACATCTGAGCGCTCTGGGCTGGGCTGCACATTGATACTTGATCAGACATGGTCTTGTATGAACCACTGACACCGGCCTCTGTCAGCTTGCCTTCCTTCGTGATGTTAACCCACATTTCTTGGGCAGTATTATGAACCAGATACTGTTCTAACTATATTTATTCTTTTACTCATCAAATGCTTAGTCAGCACCCAGCATGCATCAGGCCCTGGGAAATAGGGATGCAGCACAGGGAGCACAATAGACAAAGCTGCTGCCTTCCTGGGGCTTATATTTGACACAGACAGATGAGTAAGTAAGTATACACTATGGCAGGTGGTGATCAGTGCTGTGGCAAGACAGGTCGGAGTAGGGGGACAGGGAGCAACCTTTGTTACTATGTATAGATAGTCAGGAAGTTCTCCCAGATAAAGTGACATTTGAGCAGAGACCTTCAAGAAGTGAGGAATGGAGAGGTGTGGTCATGGGGGTGGTGGAGAGCTTTCCAGGCAGAGGAAGCAGCAAGTGCAAAGACCCTGAGGTCAGGGCATGTTTCAGGAAGACCAGGAGACCAATGTGGCTGGAATGGAGTAAGTGAACAGCAGTCGGAGATGAGGTATTAGCACTCTCGGCTAATAGAAATACAGGGTGGGGCAAAGTAGGTTTAGAGTTGTGAGTATGCGAAAGAGTTTATTCTTGTGTTATTATTTATTAATTACTGTATTATTTTCCATACAAACAACTGTACTGTAAACCTACTTTTGCCACACCCTATATAATATGTCACATATGTAATTCTACACTTTCTGGTAGTCACATTATAAAAGTAAAAAGAAGCAAGTGACATTGACTCTTTTAATCCTAACCCGAGGATATGTTTTTTGATTTTAGAGAGAGAGGAAGGGAGTGGGGGAGAAAGAAAGAGAAACACTGATGTGAGAGAGAAATATTCATCTGTTGCCTCCCATGTCTGTCCTGACTGGGGATTGAACCTGCAACCTTTTGGTGTATGGGATGACGCTCCATCTGGACTGAGCCACCTGGCCAGGGCACAAGTGAAATTAATTTTAATAATACATTTGTTTAACACAGTATATCCAAAATATTATCAAAGTAAAATATTATTATTGAAATGCCTTACATTGTTTCCTTATTAAGTACTCAAAATCAGATGTGTGTTTTCAAACTCTGCTGTGGACGTCTCATTTTAGGCTGGCCCATGTCAAGCTCAGTGGTGCGTTTGGCTGGTGGTGGATGGCACGGGTGTGTAGGCCCACAGGCCCATGACTGAGACGGGAGACCACTGGGAGCTTCGGGGCCCAGGATCCTTACCAGAGTTTCTGCCTCAGTTCTAGAAGGTTTGCTTACCTGGGAGGAGAGACTTGTTCTGAGGCGAGGGGTGGGTTCAGGGACAGAGTAAGTGAGCCTGGGCAGGGGGCCCCGACCAGCACACGAGGATGGTAGCTTCGACCAAGATGGTAACAGTGGTTGGATTCTGGATGTATTTTGAAGGCAGAGCTGCCAGATTTTTCTGATGGGTGTGTGAATGAGAGAGGAGTCAAGGAAGCACCGAGCTTTTCAGCCTGAGCTCTGGAAGGGTGCGGCTGTTTGAGAGGGATGAGGGAGATCAAGAGTGGGCGCAGCCCTGGGGGTACATGCGGGGTTTGGTTTGGGGCGTGTTGGCTTTGGGATGCGGAGTCATGCTTTGAGGTTCAGCTAGCAAGCAGGCGGGTGGACATATGTGTCGGGGTTCAGTGGGGAGGTCTGGCTGGGGATGTAAATTTGGGTGTCATTGCTGGCAGTTAATGCCATGATGTGACCTGAGGGCCTTGGGGAGTGGGTGCATGCAGAGAAGGGGGTTGGGCCCTGGCACATCAGGCGGGGAGGGGAGCAGGGGGGCAGCAGAAGGATCAGCAGCCCCGAGGAGGGGGCGGGGGAGCGACTGGCTGTGTCCCGTGTGCCGCCGGGTCCCTGACCACTGACATGGTTGAGGGCAAACGGCAGGCTGCAGTGGGTCTAGGAGAGAACAGGGAGGGAGAACGAGACCATTGGTGTCAATGACTCATTTCAGGGGCTTTGTTTTAAAGAGGAGCAGAAAAACAGGGTGGCAGCTTAGCCACGAGGTCGTGTTTTTTTCCTTAAAGACGGGTGATGCTGTAGCTGATGGGGAGGTTCTAGCAGACAAGGAGAGGGACAATGGGAGATCTCATTCATGCTCACAGAATGCTGTGAGGCAGTAACTATTTTGAACACAGGGAAACCGAGGCAAAGGAAGGTTCAGTCACCTGCCCAAGGCCACATGGCTGATAGTAGCAGGGCCAGGAGGGAACGGAGGTGGCTCAGCTCTGGAACTCCTGGTTTGCACCATTCTGCCGTTCTGCCTCCTGGTTCCCTGGCTGGACTTAGGAGTTCTCAAGAATGAGAGCTCCTCTTTCAATTCTGCATCCAGCACAGCACAGGGCCGGGAGAGGGCTGTGCCGAGGTGGGACGCGGCTGTTGTCGATGACCGAGAGAGAGATCAGAACACTGGGACCTGTGCTGGCAGGTCTCAGGCGCCTGGGCTGGCCACGGGAGGGAGGCATGGGGTCAGTGTGCCACAGCTGAGTCCTTCCCACCTCCCCGCGGGGCCTCGCGGGTGCTTGGTCAATACTGAAAAGCATTTGCTGATGGATAAGGAGCGAATGAGGATAGGCCTCATCCTACCACCTGAGCCGATGGCTCTCTCAGGCATGCATGGCGCTGGCGGGATTGAGCTCCTCCTCTGGGTTGCTGCCTGCGGGCTGGGTGACCATGCTCTCAGTGCCTCAGTGTCCTCACCTGTGGGTGAGATGATTGCCCATCCACTCTCACCTAACTTCTAGAGGGGACATGTGCAGACTGGGCTCCTGCCCCCCTCGTCCACCTGTCATCTGGATGGACAAGAGGCACTCTGGAGGTGGGAGCTGGCTGGCAGTGGGGGGCTGGGCAGTCCCTGTGCTGTGTGTTCCCCCTGGAACAGCTAAGACATGTGTGTAGGGGGGCAGCCAGCCCGGGGGAACCTGCCGATCCCGAGAACCCTCCTGTGTGCCCAGGGGCAGAGGCATGAAACTCAAAGCCGTGGCTCTGCTTCCAGATTCCGGCATCCAGCACGTCTGCCCATTCCCTCACCCTGTGGAGTCCAGGGCTTGCCTTCAGCCTGCACCGCACACTGCCAGGCCGCCCTCCCAGAGCTTTCTGTTAGCTGACCCGCCATGGAGCATTTTGAGCTGTGTGTGGACAGTTCTGGGGGCGTGGTGGGGGTGGGGGAGGGTAGTGGTGGTGCTGTTTGTGCCTTGGCTGCCGAAGCTCCCCTATGAGAATTGTCCCTCCCTGAATGCCCACAGTGTCCCTGCCAGAAGCTCACATGCGCTGCCTGGGCCCATCTGGGCTTAGCTGCCACCCAGCTGTGTGGTCTTGAGCCAGTCATTATTTCCCCCTTTCCCACAAGTGTGAACAGAGCCGTGAACACCCAGTTGCTCGCGTTTTCTGCTTGTGTTAAGTCTTAAGTGAGGCTTTGGAGTAACAGGTGTCATGGTAAGAGCTCACTGGACATACATACTCTGCGCCAGGCGCTGTCCTGACGCTTCATGGGCCTGGGGACACACTCATTTAACCCTTTTCACAACCTGAGGAGGGAGGGCCTGTGAAGTGACCCCATTGCTCAGACAAGGAAGCTGAGGCAGAGCAGAGTGAGTGCTGGGAGGTGTCCCAGCGAGCGGGTGGCATGCCGTCCCCATGCCTGTGTGGACCTCTGACCTCTCTCGCCCTCCCCGTGCAGGGACCGGGGTGGACCCGGCGGTCAGTGCCAAGAGCAACCACTGCCTGGATGCTGCCAAGGCCTGCAACCTGAACGAGAATTGCAAGAAGCTGCGCTCCTCGTACATCTCCATCTGCAATCGCGAGATCTCGCCCACGGAGCGCTGCAACCGCCGCAAGTGCCACAAAGCCCTGCGCCAGTTCTTCGACCGGGTGCCCAGCGAGTACACCTACCGCATGCTTTTCTGCTCCTGCCAGGACCAGGCGTGTGCCGAGCGCCGCCGGCAGACCATCCTGCCCAGCTGCTCCTACGAGGACAAGGAGAAGCCCAACTGCCTGGAGCTGCGCAGCCTGTGCCGGACGGACCACTTGTGCCGGTAAGAGTGTCGGCTGCCGGGTGCTGCAGGGTGTCACGGGCGGAAGCCCTCCCTTCCTGGCATCCCCTGGGGCTGCTGAGTGATGGTCCTGGGCCCAGTGACAGTGAAGAGGGTGACTTGGACGTGTGCAGAGTGAACTGCCTGCCCTCCCTCCCTCAGTGCAGGTTAATTGTTTGCCTTCTCTGTGCCCAGCCTCACACTAAGCACCAGGGGGAAACCAAGATGAAAACCTAAGGAGCTATCTATTTATTTATTTGTAATCCTTACCTGAGGATATGTTTATTGATTTTAGAGAAGGAGGAAGGGGGTGCGGGGGAGAGAGAGAGACATCAGTTGGTTGCCTCCTGTACATGCCCAGACCAGGAATCGAACCCACAACCTAGGTATGTGTCCTGACTGGGAATCAAATCTGCACGTTTGGTGCATGGGACCATGTTCCAAGCAACTGAGCCACCTGGCCAGGGCAGGAGCTTATAATTTAAATCATGGGCTACTAGAGCCAGGAAGAGGAAGTGGTCTTCAGTGAATTCAGCTCCACCTCTAAAGGAAGCCCCTTCCCCCAGTGTCCCCATGAGGTCCTGTGGCCTGGGAAGGGGCTCTTATAAGGCACAGAGGCAGGTTGTTCCAGATCAAGTGCTGGGGTGGGACGCAGGTCTGGAGTCAGACACTCCTAGGCTTGAATCCAGACTTTCCCACCACTGTCTGTGTCACTCGGAGCAAGTTTTTTAAGTGTTCCATCCCTTTACCTGTGGAACAAGAATAAAAGACCCATATCCCAGAGTTACTGTGATTACATAATGTGTGTCCAGAGCTTAGCACAGAGCCTGGCAAACAGCATATATTTTAAAACTAGAGCCTGATTATTAGGAAGGTTTTTTTGTGTGTGTTTTACAGTGAGTTGAAGTTTGCCTCTTTATAATTGTCTTGCATTTCCTGTTTGTTGCTGAGCATTTCTGGAGCCCCTCTCACATCCAGGGCTGGGGTCTAAGGCCCGGACATGCAGAGCTGATGAACATGATGCTTTCGGAGGAGCATCTGGGCGAGAAAGGAAGACACAAAAGCCTTGATCCCAGTGCCGAGGGACAAGGGCTGAAGGAGGAGCATGGGGATGGGCATGTGCCTCAAGCCTGGGGGTCCAGAGCGTAGGGCTTGAGCTGAATCTCAGAAAATGAGAGGGAGAAAGGCAGGGAATAAGTCAGCTGGGAGAGCACATGCAAAGGCCGGAGGGTGGACAGGAACTGGACAGGTGGTGGGCACAGAGAGAGTGTGGGCCATGAGCTGTGGAGACCAGAGGTGAGGCTGCTGGGGAAATGGCTCACAGTGGAGTGGAGAGAGTGCTTACTATGCACCAGACACTGGTCTATTGGGGGGCGTGCCTCATTTAATCCTCGCAATGAGACTGCATGTGAGGTAGGTACTGTTACCATTTCTATGTGCCAAGTGAGGAAGCAGAGACATAGACAGTGAGCTGCCTGAGGTCCCACGGCTCCTGCACTTCAGAGCTGGGGTCTGGTCCATGCCGCCTTGTCCCAGGGCAGCTTGCTGTCCTGGGCTAGGTAGCACTGTGAAGATGGAGAGAAGTGTGTCGTTTCAGAGATGACTGGTAAGTAGACCTGACAGGACAGGGTGCCTGGTCTAAGTCCTTGGAGGCAAAGCCATTTCTGTTTCGTTTCTCCACCCCTTGTCCCGCACATGGAGCCTGGCATGTGGGGAGCACGCCACAAGCATCTCTTGAATGGATAAGAGGCTGGGGACCACCACGTTTTCCTTCAACAAGGGTGATGAAGCAGTTCAGTGTGTGTGGGGGGGTGTTGGAGGTGCTGTGGGCCCATGTCGTTCGTCCCATGGCAGTGTCTGGGGCACCTGGACTTGTGGGCTTGAAGCCCTGGGAAGGGACCAGAGGGGAGCAGTGGGCTGGGACTTGCGGGGCCCTCGCTGGTGATGCATGAGCTGGTGTAGGAGGGCTGGTCAAGCCCACGAGGGATTCTAGGCAGGAGACACCTGCCCACCAGGGCACCTGCTGTGTTTAGGTGCTAAGAGGGAAGCACCAGGCCTTAGGGGAGGGGCAGAGGAAGAGGAGCCTGCAACAGGGAGGCTCAGGGGGCTTGAGGACAGCCTGAGGGGAGTGAGCCAGAACCCAGAAGGGAAGGGGATCCCGAGGGACAGAGTGTGTGACTGTGTGGAATGTGCCAGTATGTTTTTGTATGCATGTGTGAGCGAGAGGGTGTGAATGTGGCTGTGTGTGTGTGCGACTGTGAGGGTGAGTGTGAGTGATGTGAGCATGTGAGAGTGTGGAGGGTGGAAGCCTGCTGCAGTGGGAGGCCTGGCAGGGAGGCAGAGTGGAAGCAGTGGGTGCCAACCACCTTGTTGAGAAGGACCAGGCAGGCAGGCAGAGGCAGGGGCTGCAGGAGGAAGGGGAGAACTTCTTTGTCCCTGGGGAGCGCTGGGCCATGTGCACACGGAAGGGGATGCACTACCTTGTTTTGGAACGGGTGCTGCTGTTGTTGAGAGAAGGGTGATCCCCATTGCTGGCTGTAGGCCTCGGGAAAGCTGGGAAGAAGGGGGAGTCTTTTCTTTAGCTTACTTAAAAAAATAAACCTTATTGCAAACCCTGCCGCCTTCCCCCCAATGGATTGAGGCCATTTAAAATCAAACCATGCATCAGCAATAGGGCAGTTAGGAGAGACCCAGAGCCTACAAAGGCAGGGGGAGCATGGGCCGCAGGAGCTCTGAGCATCCTAGAGGCTGGGAGAGAGCAGGGACTGGAGGGGCAGCTGGACTCCCACACTTGATGGGGGGAGCACGCCAACTCTCGGATCAGGCACATTCTCTCCTTGCTTCAGTGCTGACACGGTGTTGTGAGGCCGCCTCACACGCAGCGTATGTGGAATGACAGGGAGCTGGAGGGCCAGCCGGAGGCTAAGCCTGCGATGACAAGTGGTGCCTTCAGGACCCATTGCGCACCTGTGGGCCCGGTGCTCCTGCAGGGCCAGTGGGCTGCTGGGCCGGAGCCAAGCCCACCAGACATCAGCCTGAGCGGAGGAACGGAGTGAACACCAACACCCCCTTTGTGACTGGTGCTTCAAGGAGGGACAGTATGTGTGGCTCCTAAGGTGTCTGTGGGAGTGGGAGAGCTCAGAGCAGGCTGAATGGGGTGGATTGTAAAACATCTGTGTCTGTTTAAAGAGCCAGAGGGTTTTTGTTTGTTTATTTTTTTTTCTGGAGGTTGGGGAGCCAGAAACAGGAGAACTGGGGGATAAACTTCACACTGTAGCATGAGAAAAGGTGTTTAGATGGGACTCAGTACTGGGAGAGGCAGGGCAGAGGCCTCACGAGGGCTAAGTAAGGGTGGGCGGTCTTGGGAGGTGCCAAGTCGTGCGGACCAGGCATGTGCATTGGGATGTAAGTTTAAACAGCCACTGCAGGACCCGAGTTTTGAATTGGGCCTGTGGCAGCAGTTCCAGGTGCTCCGGCTGTGGCCATGTGAGCCCCTGGTTCTAGGACCAGGGTGTTCCTCTCACCCGTCTCTTATGTCCTATGGCGAGGCAGGGATGAGGGCAGAGCCTGCATTTAGGACGAGGCTGATAGGACCTGGGGGTTGTGACAGCCCAGCTAAGTGTACTTCAGGGAGCTCTGCCTGTGACGAGGAGTGGAGGCCTGAGGTGGAGTGGGAGAGGTGCTCTGTGGAGAAGCAGAGGCTGGTGAGTGGTTGGGTGGAGGCAGTTGCCATGGTGGCCCTGGGGCCAGGACACCTGTCTTCTGTGCTCACTCTGCCCATCTCTCAAGTAGTCCTGGATGGACCTCGTGGCCTCGGTTTCTTCACTGATCACACAAGGATGCTCATGCGTCTGTAAGGACCCTTCCGGGCCTGTGGCTCTGAGTCTGCTGAAGCAGCTTTCTACTCCACCTTCTGCCCCTGTGCCTCCACCGGAGGTCATGTACCCGGAGAGATGAGTCCTTGGCATAGGAAATGAGACGGCGTGGGAGCACGGGTTTGGAGGAGAGGAGCTGACTTCTTTCCATGCGCTTGCGGGCCTGGCTTATTGACCCATGGATGCAGGGGGATCCACGGACAAGTCCGGGAGGTGATGGGTGGCTGGAGAGGGGCACCTGGAGAACAGGCTGTTGTCTGCTATGCCTGGGAAGGAGTGCTTTCCCTTTCCTTCCTGGCTTCCTATCCCAGGTGAGCACCACAGGTGGAAACCTTTACTGTGGAAATGGGAGAGCCCAGTACCATGGTGTTTGGAGCAAGAATTAGGGACCCCTCCCCCAACCCTTCCTTTCCTGTGTGCTTGAAAGGACAAAGCTGGCCCTGACCGGGGTGGTGGGAGAGCCTCTCTGGGCCGACTCTTTGGGGATGAGGCCCTCATCCTCTGGCCTCTCCCAGGCTGCACCCCATGCTCCAGTGCTGCAGTGCCCAGCCCCGCTCAGTGCCCCTCACCTTCTGCTCGGGGTGTTGAGCCTGCTATGCCCAGGCTTCTTTCTGAGTGAATCTTGGCCCTGGATTCCCAGAGAGCAGCTTGGCGAGAGTCCCCCTCAGCTGGCACTATATGAGAGCAAGTTCGTGGGGATGCTTTCAGCACCCCCAGGGTGGCCTTGGACACCCCCAGACAGACCCCTTTGTGCTGTCTCAGGAGATGTCACTGACGACAGAGTGTTGGTGTTTGAAGAAGTCTTTCGCTACGCAAGGGTGTCCCTTTGCAGGGGCTCCAGAGTTATTGGAAGCACTCCGAACCCCTGCTTTGGACCAGCGGCAGTTTGGGGTGAGAGTGGAAGCTTCCTGCTCGAGCCGTGGTTCCAGCTGGTCTTGTAGGTGCAGCCTGGGAGCCTGAGCTCTGCCTTTCATGCATCTGCTTCCTGGCCCATGGGTTTGCAGGACTGTGGACATGAGACTGGGAGAGGCTCTTTCTTTAAAAAGTTCTGATGTGGAGTCTGGAAAGCTCTGAGGATCTCTTGGAATGAATCCATGGGATTTGGCTGAATTCTCTCTTCCCAGCCCCGCAATGGGCTAGAACCTACTTTTTGTTAATTTTTTCCTTGGTTTCTACTGTCTCAGCTTACACTCATTGCAAGGATGAGTGTGGAGGTCCAGATTTGTGTGTGTGTGTGTGTGTGTGTGGTGTGGTGGGGCTGTGGGAAAGAGGATTCTGTTGTCTTGTAAACTCTGTCCCTTCTAGGCCTCGCTTGGAAGAGGCCCTCTGAAAGCCCTGTTCCTCGTGGTCTGCCAAGAGGATATAAATAACTCAGCTTTGGCCTTGTGCCACATCCTGGGCTGCAATTTAACCTCTGGGTGCTGAGCATGTGTATTAATAGATTCTAGCCTGGGGCTCCCCTGGCTGTTGGACCCCTTCCTGCAGTGGACACTGTCCTTGTCCCAGAGGATTGTGGAGAAGGCGCAGGGCTGGGGGTCCTGGCCCCTGGGGCTGTCCACAGGGAGCAGGACTGAATCCCTTCAGCAAGGCCCCTCTAGCCAAGCTTGGGGTGTGTCTGGTGTCTGTAGGCAGCACGGTGGCGGACAGGTCTGGGTTGGATTCCTGGCTCCTTGGGGCTGCCCCTCAGCTTCTTTTGAACTCTCTACAGAATTTGTTGGCTGATGTTTTCAGCAGGCTATCTCAAAATAGCAGCAAAGAATTATTTGCATAGTGGTAGGTGGGCTATGGGACTTCCAAGCCTTCACTTCTTTGAAAAAGAGTGTCTTGCCCTGCTGGAATCCAGCCAGTTGTCCCTGGTGCTGGTCAGTTACCTGCTGCAGGAAGAATGAGGGTGTTGGGGCCATTCTTCTACTCATTTGTCAAGCATTTATTGATCAGCCACCCTGGGCCACACCTTCTTTTGGGATTGGGGAGTTAATGAAGTAGGTGGAGGTCCTGGCCCATAGGGCCTTTGCATTCTGCTGACAGGACACTGTTTATTGCCTCTGCAGTGGGAATAGAGCTCCACAATGAACTAGATGATAGTATTTCCACTCGGGTTTTCTTGAAATCCCAGTTCTGCTTTGCTACCTACTAGGTCTTCCCCTGGGTCACGGTGGTGGTGTAGGAGAGTAGCCCCATGTACCCTCAGGCCAGGGCTGTGTCCAGGAGTGCCACCGGGTAGAGAAGCCACCAGCTTCCTGAGGAGGTCCTAAGCATCGAGGCTGCCAGTGGAGGGATGCTCTGTATGCGTGGGGTGTGAGTCGGGGGCGTGGGATCCTCGACCCTGCCAGAGAACCTGAGACCCGTCTTCCCCTTGGGGATCCTGTGCTGCCTCCTGCTGCCGGCCTCCCTCAGTAGGGGCCCCACTTACCCTTGAACTCTGGGCCAAGGGTGCTCAAAGGACTCTTAGAATTTCTGGCAGCAAGTTGAGATAAGGCTGGAATGTTGAACATTTCTTCACTAAAGGCCCTGGAAAATAAACCCAGAGAAGCTGCAGCCTAGGAATCTAGTTTACAAGGTCTGGTTCCTGCCTCTTCCTGCTCTGGCCACTGTGGGATATCAGCATTGCCAGGCAGAGGAAGCCTTTAACCTTGACCATCCAGGCTGCTCTCTGGGCATCCCGGCTTCATAGAGCTCACACCCCACAAAGACGAGGTGCACCCACTTTGGGAGTTCTGTGTGAGAACCCACTCCACGGGGTGAGTGGCAGGAGGAGGAGGAGGACTGGGTTGTGCGGAGAGACGTAACTTTATGCAGAAACAATCAGAATCCAAGTCCGAGAGGCCTGTTCTGCCCTGAGGCAGGTTGTGCGTCTCCTGCAGGTGCTGTGTGTGGTGTTTGCTTGTACGGGAGCGGGGCGCACTTAAAGCTGCCCTGATCTTGCTGTTCCCAGGCTCCTTGGCCATTTCTGCTTCCACTTGTTGCCACAGGCCCTCTCTTAAGTATTGTAGTCTGCTCAGCTGCTGTAACAAAATCCCCCAGACTATGGGCTTAAACAACAGATGTTCCCTTCTCATGGTCCTGGAGGCTGGAAGCCCAAGATTTGGGTGCCAGCATGGTTGGGGTCTTGGTGAGGGCCCTCCTCATGTGGCCTTTCTGGGTGGACACCTGCAGGAAGGGAGATCGGGCATCTCTTCCGCTTTTCTAAGGGATCTGATTCCATCACAGGGGTCCACCCTTGCCTCTCTGAGGCTCCACCTCCAAACATCATCGATCACATTGGGGATTAGGACTTCAACATGTGAACATGGGGAGATATAGCCACTGAGTCGATAGAACCTAGACTTACACTTCATTCAAAGTTGGGTTTGCCACACCTTCCATTCACACTTTCTCCAACTTGCCTGTGTCCTTGTGGCATTGATCACGGGACTTTCCTCTAATTCTTTGTTTATCTTCCCAGGTAGCTCTCTGACTTGTAATATCTTTATGTTATGTTACTGGCATGTCAATTTACTTATTTAACTAATTTTATTATGTTTCAGGCACTGTGCTAGACACCAGGGATTCACTGGGGAACTCAAGAGAGCTGCTCCCTGCCACCTTAGAGCTTAGAGTCTTATGGAGGAGATAGACAATAATCAAGTGGGGAGATAAGCCTATGATTACCATTTTCAAATTGAGCAGGATGTAGAAATAGAGAATAAGGGGGGAAGGAGGGGAGACCCACTTAGAAAAGGGTGGTCAGGAAAGTTTAATCTGAGGAGATGACATTTACACAGACCTGAAGAATGAGGAGCCAGAAGAAAGACAGAGAGGACAAAGAACATTTCACACGGAGGAAGCAGAACGAGCAGAAATTTGGAGGGGGGAAGGGACTTGGTGTTGCGGGGAAGTGACTAGAGCAGAGGGCACTTGGGACAGGGGTGCAGAGGGCGGCTGCGGGGGAGGCAGGACCAGGCCACCCAGGGCCTTGCAGACCACAGCAAGGAGTTTGGGTTTATTCTAAGTTCAGTTAGAAGGAAGCCTCTGCAGCCAAGTAGTGACATGATTAAAATTGTGATATAAAAATACTACTCTGGCTACAGTGGTGGGGCAAGCATGACCTCAGACAGACGGGGAGAAGGCTACTTTTGTGTCCCTTGATCAGAGCTGATGGCAGCTCGGGCTGGGGGATGGCCATATGGAGAGAGAAGTGGGCAAATTTGAGGTATTTTAGAGATGGAAATGACCCAGCTTGATGAGGGAGTGAGGGAGATGGGGGAGCTCAAGGATAACTCACAGGCTCTGGCTTGAGCAGCTGAGTGGGGGGAAGGTAAGTTAGGAATTCCGCTCTCGGCATGTTGGGGTGGAGGTGCCTTTGCGAGATTCCTGTCTGGGCTTGACTGGAGTTGCATGTTCTCGGGGTTGTTGGTGGGCTCCTGGTGTTGGAGGCTTGGGGAATGGGAGGACCTCCTAGGGAGTGGCGGTCCGAGGATGCGCCCGGCCCCTGGAAGTGCCCGGTAAGTGTTTGCTGTTGTTATTATGGGCCTCAGGAGTCGGAAGATCTTTGCAGAAGAAGGAAGGGACAGCTGTGCCAGAAGCTGCCGAGCCAGCTGAGGGATGAGGCTGACCACTGGGTTTGGGAGGGCGGTAGCACGGGGCCTCCTCTGCAGCAGTTCAGATGGGGACGTGGTGCTCACAGAGACCTTATCGGAGCTCGAGGAATGTGTGTGAGTTGGTCAGAGCTCCTGGGAAAATTCTCATGGAGAGGGGTCTTTCCCATGTGGTGAAGTTGCTCTCCTGTCCCTTCCGTGGAAAAAAGGCCGAGGAGAACCCAGCACTGGCTTGGCTTTGGGAAACGTAGGGTGGGGGTCACTGCCCTGTGGACGACCCCAGGTGCTCCACCATGGCGCTCTGTGGCTCCTTGATCATACTTGGCCAGGGTCAGTCTGCAGCCCTGTGGCCCCAGCCTTGGGAGCAGTCCCTGCTGTGGGCCACATGCGCCTGATGGTCCTCCATGGTGACCCATACACTTCCATGGGAGTAAGGTCCCAGACACCCCCACCTCCCACATCCCTGGGTACTGGGAGCTGTTGTATAGTTGCCACTGATGAGCTTCTCCAGGCACAGCTGGAAAAGCCTTGAACTGGGGGAAGGGACCCTTCTCTAATCCCCATGCTCTTCTGAGTAACCTAGAAGGCCTCCTGCCAGAGGAGGCCGCGTGGGCTGCCCAGAGCAGCCTTGCTGTTCCACCCTCTCCATTGGGAAGCTGAGTGAGGAGTGCTTGAGAGGCCTGAGACCTGCACTGAGCCTCCTCTCCCTGGCGTCTGGGTGGGATGTGGGGGCCAGCCAGCCGGTCAGCAAGTGCTCTCTGCCTTCCTGCTGTGCCCACAGCGGTGGGGCAGCCCTGCTCCCTCCCCTCCCCTTGTGTGGCCGAGCCTCGCGTCCCAGAGCTGGCTGCCCCGCACAGGGCCCTTTTGGGGCTGCCTGGGAGGCTAGGAGGCATGCAGGTAGCTCTGTTCTCCCAGGTCTGAGGTGGGCAAGCATACCAGGCCAGCACTGGCACCCTCGCCCCAGGGGAGTTCAGGACGTGGACTTACACACAGAGGTGCAGTGAGGTATTTGCTCCTCATGCCCAGCAGGAGGGAAATTTTGGAAGGGCTGCCCACACCCTTCCTAGACCAAGGTCATTGCTTCAGTGTGGCAGGTGTCCCCCTGACTGTGCAGTGCCTCCCTCCCTGGACCCACTGGGGTGCTCTCAGAGCACTGTGACCTGCCCAAGGAGAGACACCCCAGATATCTTCTCCAGAAGGTGTGTGAAGAAGCTGGTGTCCCAGTCCCAGCTTCAGGTCCTCACTGCTGCAGCTGCGTGAACTTGGGCAGGTTCTGCTACGTGGCAGAGCCTCTGCCCACCGTGTCAAAATAAGGACAGAAGCCTGGTACCCTGTGTTCCAGGAGTGTCATGGAGCCCCGCTTGCACAGGCCTGCCCTGAGTGGCCCACAGCTGGTGTCAGCCAGGAGTTGGAGGCCAGCCCTGAGGCAGGGGGCTCAGCTTGGGGGAGGGCTGGACTTGAACTAGGAGCCCACCCTTGCAGAGGGGGTGTGTGTGTTGAAAGAGGAGGCTCGAGGGAGGCAGGGAGATGAGCTCACAAAACCCTTGTGCAGATTGTGGAAGGGTTTGGCTATCTCAGAAAGACAGTGGGGACCCATGAAGTATTTTTTTCCCCTTGTACTTATTATTTTTTTAATATGCTTTATTGCTTATGCTATTACAGTTGTCCCAATTTCTTTTCCCTTTGTTCCCCTCCACCCAGTGACCCCCCACCCTCCAGTTGTCACCCCCTTTGTCCATGTCCATTGGTTGTGCATGTAGTTCTTCTCAACATCTTCCTGTCTACTCCACTCCCTCCCACTATGCTTCTTAATTCCTGTACGAATTCCCTCCCTTTCCCCCCTTCCTCCTCCCCGCTGACCTCACCCCATAATGTTCCCTATACCTATAATTCTTTTCCCACTCTTGTTGCCTACTTAGTCTGCCTTTGTTTCAATTCCCTAGCTTCTGTTGTTGGTTGTTGTGATACAGTTTTCATTTTAATGTTCATAGTTTTGATCCTCCTTCTCCTAAACAAGTCCCTTTAACATCTCATATAACAGTGGTTTGGATCTGATGAACTCCTTCAATTTTACTTTGTCCTGGAAGCACTTTCTCTGCCCTTCTATTTTGAATGACAGCTTCACTGGATAGAGTAATCATGGTTGTAGGTTTTTGCTTTTCATTATTTTGAATATTTCTTGCCAGTCCCTTGTTGCCTGCAGAGTTTCTTTTGAGAAATCAGCTGATAGTCTTATTGGGACCCCTTTGTATGTAATTCTCTTCTTCTCTCTTGCTGCTTTTAAGATTCTCTCTTTATCCTTAATTTTTGACATTTTGATTATAATGTGTCTTGGAGTGGTTCTCCCTGGGTCCAGTTTTTTTGGAACTCTCTGTGCTTCCTGGACCTGTAAGTCTATTTCCTTCCCCAAGTTAGGGAAGTTCTGCTTCATTATTTTTTCACATAATTTTTCAATTTCTAGTTCTTCTTCACCTTCTGGAAGCCCTATGATTTGGATGTTGGCTCGCTTATAGCTGTCCGATAAGTTTCTGAGCCTTTCCTCATTTTCCTCACTTCTAGTTTCCTCTTTCCGCACTGGTTGACTGTTTGTTCCTTCCCTATGTTCTAATTTGTTGATTTGATCCCTGGTTTTTTTGCCCTCACCACTAGTTTCATATATGTTTTTGTTCATTTTAGTAGGACTAGCCTTCATCCCTTCCGCGTCTTGTTTAAGATCTGCTGTTAGGTCTGTAAGCATTTTTATAACCAAAGCTCTGAACTGATCATCAGAAAGATTTCCTATCTGCTGCTTTGTTAGATTAGATATTTGCTGTCTGGTCAGCTGTGTCACTGGGATCTCTATCATGATCTGTGCCATCCTGACCATTTTGTGTTTACCTTTGTTTCCTCGGCGGGGCTGTCACACCTCCTACGCCATAGGGGGTGGAGCCCCATGCACTTGTCACAACCAGGTGGCCCGTCTCACCACACTGTGGTGTTTTCTGTGGGGGTGGGGGTCCAAGATGGATTCCTGCCGTTCACTCTCCACTGAGAGACCGGGAGCCTCCTCCTCCATCTCCACCCATTCCGGCCCTCACAGTCCAAGGCAATAGAGGTGTCCCTTCCCCGGCTTTGGAATTGCAAGCTGATGGATCTGGTCTGCAGCTGAGGGTGCTCCCAGGCACTTCTCACCTCCCCCTAAATAGGGGTGTCTGTGCTTACCGCTGTCCTTCCTCCATTGCTGCTGCTGCTGCGGACAGCACAGCTTGACCTCTCTGCCCCAGCTTCACCCCTCCTACCCGTCTGGATGAGCACCACTTCTTTATAACTTCATACGTTGGACTTCCATTTATTTTCTGGAACTTCTAGTTATTTCTGGTTTTGTGGTAGTTGTATTCCTTCTTAGTTGTGGAGGGAGATGGAGGGTGTCAGTCTAGGCCTCTATCTTGGCTGGAAGTCTCCCCCATGAAGTATTTTAAGCAAGAGGATGACTTGATCCAGTGGGTGTTCTAGGAAGTCCCCTTTGGCTGCTGTGTGCATGGAAGACAGAGGAGAGCAAGGCTGGAGTCGGGGCTCCTGCTGGGGACCCGCTGTGACTTGGCTGAGGCAGGGGGTGAGTAGGGAGGGCCCTGGCCTGAGACACACTGCAGAGAGTGGTAAGCTCCTGGGACTTACTGGGTAGGTTCTGTGGGGGAGGAGAGGAGTCCAGGCTGACGCTGGGGTCTCCGGCCTGGTCGCCTGGTCCCCTGGTCGTCTGGCTGGTGAAGTCTTGACTTGAAAGGTGGGAGGAGGAGAAGGAGGTCTGAGCTCAGAGGGAAGATGTTTGGGTTTTGAACCTGTTGTTTGAAAGTCTTTGGAACATGTAAGGGGAAATGCCAGCGAGGTATTTGTATATGTGGGAGTTCAGGAGAGAGGCCTGGGCTTGAGGTGGAGATTATAGGATTAAGTAAAATAATGTAGGAGAGCAGCGAGCATAGGGCCTGGCACACAGGCACAGGGAAAACATTGCTTCCTTCAAAGTACTTCTAAGCTCATTTGAGGAGATGAGGCTCACCCGTGTGGGAGCATTAAACACGAAGAGGAGGCCCTCCTTAATTAAGTGTCGTAAGGATTAACCTGCTTGCTGTGGGCATTCAGGGAAGGGGAGTGTGTGGCTGGAGGCGCCACAGAGGGTGCTGGGGGGACGGGGTCAGCACCCTATGGGCAGCGCTTTCCAGGAGAGGGGACAGGAGGGGCAGCAGGACTGGGAGTAGCTTGTCCCAGGCAGCGAGGGATGTCCTGCTTGAAGCAGAGGGAGCAGGGGGAGAGAGACAGAGGGAGGGAGGGATTGGGATTGAGATGCTCTGGGGAGACACTGAGCAGATAGGGCATCCCCCACCCTGCCAGCCTCCCATCTGTTGGTCCCCAACCCCAGCAGGCTCGGGGTCTCTAAACTTGTTGCTTAGTAAGAGGAAGAAGTGGAGTCAGGTGGAGAGAGTCTTGGATCAGAAGTTACACTAACTCCTCACACTTCTGCTGCCTCTACCTGTAACTGCCTCTGATCTTGTTGGAAACTGGAATGAGTTACCTTGGTAGGTGGTGAGTTCTCCATCCTCAGAGGTACCGAGCAGGGCCTGAAGGCCCCTTGCCAGGCCTCAGGTGAGTGTCAGGTTAGGGATCTTTAGATCTCTTTTGAGCAGATGCAGTGTGGACCTCCTGTCTTATGGTGAAGGGAATGGATTAGTGATCTAGGAGGGGTGCTTCCGTTCCTTCCTCTCCATGCCCCTTTTCTCTCCCCTCCTCCCTCCCCTCCCTGACACCCTCCTAATCCCTTCTCCCTTTTTCTTTGTCCTTTCATCCTAATTGTCAAAATGAAATTCACCCGACCTCTTATAAAACTGTGTGTGCTCACTGTAAAACAGCTCAGACAAGGCCGGACAGTATACTAAAGGAAATAGAAATCACCTGCCATCCTAACACCCTGAAACAAGCCAGGATTAACATTTTGGAGAATGTATGTGTACTTCCAGACTTTTAAAATACATGTGCACAGATTTTAACAAAAATGATGTTGTGCAGTACATGCTGTTTTGCAAGCTACTTTTTTTTCTCCAAATACATTGTTATTATTTCAGTCTTTGTTAGCATCTCCATCTGTACAGGTTTCCTGGGATTTCACGGCCGTCCAGTTTTTCCTGTGGGTTTGCGCCCCTGTAGGTGGCATGCACAGCGTGTCCTCATACAGGTTCACTCACTTTTATCACGTGAGCAGCTCGTATCCGGACCGGAGCCTGACCATGGTGGGGACAGCGCATTCTAGGCCCTCAGGCAGCAAGACCCTCAGAGAGCCTTTGGCTCCTCCCTCTGACTTCTGGAGGTGAAGCGGGGGCTGGGCGGCAGCCAGTGTCTTCACAGTGGGCAACAGTGTTTCTCGGTGGTCTCCACTTGTGGCTTTGGGCTGTTCTTGGCTGGGCTGGGTCACTCGGAGAGTGTGGTCTGTCTCCTCCGATGTCCGCAGCAGTGCAGGGCCAGGACTGCCTGGGAGCCGCTGGGCTAAGGAAGATGACACCCAGAGAGGAAGTTCCAGGGATTGGAATGTGTGTTGGTGTCAGTGAAATGGAGGCTGGTGCCGATGCTGGGAGCGGGCCGCGGGCATGTTGCAGAGAGTGGGGGCTGAGCCCGGAAGGTCGGGGGCAGTGGCACGTTCTCTCCACTGGGTTGTCCTGAGTGTTTTTGTTTCTCTGGAGGAGTTTTAGGCAGATCAAACAAGGATCATGGCCTGCTGCTTGCTGATCCCCCTCCAGTTCCAGCAGGGGTGGGTGGAAATCCCCGCAAAATCAGCTAGTAGCTACCAAGTGGTAGCCAGTGAGCTCAGAAGACCTGGGAGCTGTGCCCTGAGTTAATCAGCTGCTCATTTGTGGGGTGCAGAGCTGTGCTTGGAGGATAGGTGGGCTCTTATCTCTGAAAGTAGGCTGGGCAGGAAGAAAGCTAGGCAGGTGAACAGGTCTGGGGACCCAGTAGAGGGGGCTAAGAAAGAACCAACCAGAGCATCTGCCTGAGGCCTGAAGGTGGGGAAGGAATGGCCTTTGAGGTCCCTGCCCACTTGCCTGGACACCCCCCTTTCCCTGCGCTGCCTGAAGAAGAGTCCCTGGTGCGATGGGCCCCGACCCTATGTCTCTATGGTGCCTCAGCCTGAGGGTGGAGGAAGATATGCTGTCTGGAGAGGGGGTGGCTATGGGCAGCGCTGGGTGTCACCATGTCTGAGAATGTGCCAAGTAGAGCCCCAAGGACCCATGGTTTCACTTCGAAACAGAGCTGGAGCAGATCTGGAAGCTCATCCCAACACCACTCCATTTTATAGATGAAGAAGCTGAGGCCCAGAGAGCTGAGGTTCTCTGCCTAAAGCCACGCAGTTAGCGAGTGGCCAGAACCAAGCAGAAGGCCAGGCCTTGACGCCCTGGGCTGAGTCCTCTCCTGAGAGGCAGCTTGGCATGGTGGAGGTGATGGGCAGGGAGTCAAAACCAGGGTCTCAGGCTTGGAACATGGAACATCTCTGAACCTCAGTTTTTTATTTTATTTTTATTTTTTTAAGTTTAGGAAAATGGCAGAATCAAAGCTGCACTGTCTACCTTATGGTGCTGTGGTAGGAAATGCAAGAAGATCCGTGAATGCTGCGAAACCTTCGCCCCCTCCACCCCTCCTTCCTGCATTTAAAAGTGTAATGTCTCCCCTGCCAAGTGCTGGCCTGTGGATCTGAGGTGGGTAGGTGGGAGGCGGGCGGGCAGAAGGTCAGGGAAGGCTTAGTGCTTGAGTGGTGCATAGAGCCCAGGGATGGCTTCTGGCTTCCAGCTTCTGGCCGTGGACAGGTCTAAGCCCGGGTGGATCACAGGCTAGACCAGGTCTCTGCTTCCTTCTCTTTCCTTCCAGCTCTTCCCCTGCAGCCTGACAGTCCCAAGCTCCCTGTGTCCTGCCAGGAGCCTGCCGGTCCATGGGCAGGAAAGTGTGGGGGGCAGGGGGTGTCCATCACAGGCTCCCCAGTCCAGGGTCCCCTCCCTCACCCCCTTTCTCCATAAGGGCTCATGCATGCCTTGCTGTGTGGTCCCACCTCCCTCCCTGCTTCCCTTTGGATCAACCTCCCAAAGGTCAATGGTGGAAAGGAGGGGGAGAAACAGAAATGATGATGACTGATTTTTTTCTTCTGCCGGAGCCTGGGGAGGGTGGTTGTTTTGCTTCCTGGACCTCGGCGGAGAATTCTCTGCCAGACAATCATCTCGGCGCTTTCACTGCTTTCTGAGGCTCTGCTAACTGCACAGGGTCGGCTATTAAATGGTCATCAAACCTCAGCCTCTATCCCATCAATAGTCATAAAGTTGGGGAGATAAAAGCCATCAGTTTTCCATTATAGCTGAAAGCAATACTGTAGATAGCTATTTTCTGAATGCTGCAGATAGATGTATTTTAACTAGATCAGGGTTTCCAGGGGCCCAGCTCAGCTGTGGGCTCTGCTGGGTCTGCGGTCACCTGCCAGGTGGTTACAATGGAGGAGGGCCAGGCTTTCTCCCTCTTTGCCTCCTTTCCCTATAGAGCGTTGGAAGGGCACATCGTCAAGAGTGGGGTACTGCGTGCAGGCTGCTAATGGGACTGTGGGCTTTGACCCTTCATTCTAACCAGATACTATGGATAAGTGCCAGCTTAGTAATTTGCTCATTCTAATAGGAAAGGACCCTCCTCCCTGGTTTCAGGCTGCGGGCAGGCCAGGGTCTGGGCCCGGGGCAGGTGCCTGGAGACTCGAGGGGTGTCAGGGCTTCTGCTGCTGCATCCTGAGAGCTGGGAGGTGGGTGTGGAACATAGGGAGGGTGGCCGCTCCCAATATATAGTCCCTGTAGCTTCTCACAGACAAACAGGCCTTTTAGAAATGGATTTTGCAATCAGCCTACAGTGAGTAGCCGTCAGATTAAGTCTTCAGAATGAATGTGTCCAAGTGCTCATACCCAGGACCCTCCTGCGTCTGGTTCCAGGGGGATCTGGGGTCTGAGTCCCCTGCCTGGATCTCTGTCTGCAGCCCCCTGCCTGGCACTCCTTCCTTGTGCCTGAGCCCAAGCCTCTGGGTATGTCCCTTGCCTCTGCTTCTCCTGCTCATGGGATTATCAGGGACAGGTCCCCTGCCTGGAATGGAAAGGGCCCATTCATCAGAGAAGACGCTTTGAGACTAGCTCCTCTCCAAAGCCTCTCTGTCTTCCGGGAAGCTGTGCTCTGTGCCCTGCTCCCCAGCGCCACTGTGTCAGCCCCTGTCAGAGCTGTTCTTAGAATGACTGCACTCTGGGGTCAGGTCACATTTCCTGAGTTTTCTAAACCAGTTACTGGTTCGCTCCTTCTTCCTTGCCAGCAGGAAGTGCCTCCCCTGTGTGTGGCCTGCAGGGTAGTCCAGGCTGTCAGCAGAGGGACCAGCGGGGGCGCTCCTCTGACGGACTCACCCTGGGGCCCAGGTCTTCAGCATCACCTGGACACTGGTGCCCCTGCAGTTGTAAACCCCACTGACCCCAGACTTGCGCAGTGAGAGCCCACAGGCGGTGGGGCTCCCTGTTCAGCAGATTCTGGGGCCCAGGTTTCCTCTGGGTGGGGAAGCAGCTTTCTCACTGTCTGGTGGCCTTCTCTGCCCTCTTCTCCAGGCCGTAGGCATTCCCAGCTCCTGTCTGGCCTTCACAAGGCTTCTGAAAATAAGGCCTAAAAAAACCCCCCAAACTTATGTATTGATTTTTTTTTTTTTTTTGAGAGAGATGATTTGTTGTTACGCTTATTTATGCTTTCATTGGTTGGTTCTTGTATGTTCCCTGGGGATCGAATCTGCAACCTTGCTCCAACCAAAGGAGCTCTAACCAAAGATGCTCTAACCAACTGAGCTACCTGGCCAAGGCTGAAAATAAAGCCTTTTCTTAGCGGCAGGGCCACCCAGGCCTCTTGGCCTTAAAGTCATACTAGTGTTCTGGAAAGGACATGTGGGTGGGCAAGGGAGGGGAAGGGAAAGGCCCTCTCACTATTGTAATTCCTTCTTGAGGAAGGCGAGCTGCAGCGGCCTTCTCGACCAGCTTACCCCACCCGCAGCCTGCCTTGTGCATTTTTTCCCTTATGCTGCGTTTTGTTCACGCACCCTGCCCCAAGGCCAGGCCTGGCACAGTGTGGGGAATGATCAATACTTGTGGGGTTCTGGAGTGTTCTGTCTTCCTAAATGGGGCTTGTAGAAGGTACCATAACCTTCCCTGGATGACACAGGGCCATTCAAGCCTCACAGATGGCGCCGGCCAAGCTTCCGGTGTCACCGGCTCACAGAGAACTAACTGCTTGCCCCACTGATCAGCCCCTAATTATAACTAATACATACCTGAGCAGAGGCCAGGAATTCGGGGCCATTGTGTTTTGCTCTTTTAATGTTTCCGGCTCCTTCACTGTGTTTGCTGTTGATTCTTGCGGAAGGTTCCATCTGCCCTGGCAGCTGCCTCCTGTCTCGTCTCCCTTTCTCTGTTGCTGGTTTTCCATGAAGAGGAGCAGAGCCCCACGTGTTAGGACCAGGCATGCTCCTGGAGACCAGACGTTCAGCGAGGAGATGAAGGATTTTCTTTGGAGTGAAATACCTGGTTTAGTGTACAAACTTGATGCTCTGTGTAGGCGGCTTCCGCACTCTTGGCAGGCTGCCAGGTATGTGTCCTGCAGAAGTGCTCTTCTGTGGCAGCCCCTTTAGATTAAAAAAATATATTTTGAAATGACTTTGGAAAAGGGACAAGAGAGTGTATAAGGCCTTTTGAAATTAGAGTTGTCTGTTGAGATGGATAAGGGCAGCGGAACTTGATTTTCTCTGCAAAAAAAATATGATCAAATCTTCATGGTCCTCAGTTTCCCTGATGGCTTTGGGTCACAACACAGTTTTACTCACTATGGGCCCAGGAATTGAGATGAGGGTGGTCTTGGTCTTGGGGGTGGGTTATCTCGTCCTGGAGCTGCCACTCATCACCATGTGACACTGAGCACTGGATGGTGACGGCACAGTGGTGCCGGCCCTCAGCGGGGGCGCTGTGAGCACCAGGTAGACATTTCCCCCAGCCACCTGGGTGATCACAGTGAGGGTTGAAAACGGAGGCAGGCAGCACCCCGCCTGGCACTGGTGCCTGTGCTGGGAGTCGGTGTGGAACAGGGACCCGTGGAGGAGGTCCTGGAACATGCAGCCTGACAAACTAGGCTGTTTCCGAGATCCACGTGCAAGGAAGACTTTGTTTGCTGTGTCTTCACCTTCCCTATATTCTTTGATATCTTTCTAATCAGAGATGGAGCGTGCAGAACTGGAGAGGGCCCAGATTTACCTGCCGTTCACTTGTGTGGAACATCCGAACACTTGTTTTAATATCCAGCTGGCAAATGACCCTTCCTTATTTATCCTCTGGAAATAAAGTATTTGCTGTGAATCCAGAGAGTCATCAGAAATGGGATGTCAGCATGGAGAGACCCCAGTGGCATGTGCAGAGCAGACGAATGGGCCTGGCCCCTGAAGACTGAGCTAAAAGCAGCTGCAGCTAGGCAGGGAGGGGCAGCACTCCTGTGCAGGCCTGGCTGGCCCCGTGATAGCACCCTGTGAAATGCAGCATCCTGGCTGGCCTCTCTGACTCCCTTCTGGGGGCACACCTGTCCCTGGTGGACCAAGGAGGAGTCTGGGGCCCTGAGGAAGTGAGGAAAAGGCCCCATAGCTGTCCTGGCCTGATTGGTCATGGGGATGGGGAGAAAACAGTAGGAATTGTTCTCCCAGGTCTGTCACTGTGTTGTGTAGGTCCTGGGGACGTGATGCTGGAGGGGTACTAATTCTCTCCGCCAGGGCAGCCTGGAGGACCTACTCAGAGGAGGTCTTGCCTGTCTCCCATGGGGAGCTAGCCCCAGCACCAGGTGGGCAGCAGAGATGGAGACCTTGGAGAGTGAGAGCCTGTTTTTGGTGGAGTGGCTGCCCCAGCTGGTCACACAGAGGGTCTCAGCCTGTATCTGAACCCAGCTGGGGTGGGGGGTGGGGTGGGAGTATGTGCCTGCTGCAAGGGGAAGGCTATGGATGAGTGTGAGTGGGCAGAACAGTGTGTCCCACCGGGAACCTCAGAATGTGGCCTTATTTGAATTGGGTCTTTACAGATACAGTTAGTTGAGACAAGGTCATGTTAGAGTAGGGTGGATCCTGAATCCAGTGACCAGTGTCCTTATAACAAGGGGAGAACAAACACAGAGACACCGGGAGAAGGCTGTGTGAAGACAGAGGCAGAGATTGCCGTGATGTAGCTGCAAGCCCAGGGCTGCCAAGGACTCTGGGAACCAGTGGCTGGGGAGAGGCCAGGAAGTCTCCCACTGGCACCTTCAGAGGGAGCGTGGCCCAGATGACACCTTGGGCTCAGCCTTTTACCCTTCAGAATGTGAGAGAATGAATTTCCGTTGTTTTCTTATTATAGCAGCACTAGGGCACTAAGCCCTGAGGAGGGTCCCCACACTTCCCAGGGGGCAGCCAGAGAAAGGTGGTCTTGCTGCTGTCACTGTTGCCCCAAGGCTGGCGGGCTCTACAAAGTTTAGGGCGGGTAATATCCCAGGAGAGGCGGGTAGGAGGGGGCTCAGGTGTGCAGGTACTGCCCAGGAAAGGCTGGGAGAGGCTGGGGGGCTTTCTGAGAAAAGGGAGAGAGAGAGAGGTGAGTGCCACAGCTTGGTTGGGAAAGGATGGGCTGGGGTCTGGTCAGGGAGTGCTATGGTTTCCCAGGCAGAGAGAAGAGCAGGAGAAAGACCACAATTCCAAGGGCAGAGATCAAGCTGGACAGTAGGCTTGAAAGGGGCCAGCCTTCCTCATGTCAGGAAAGCCCATTGTCCTCTGATCTGGGTGGAGCCTGGTTGTCATTCCTAAGGGGAAAGTGGACAGAGCGTGTTCAAGGTCAGACAGCATTGGCTGTGCCCTCGTGACTGTCACCGCACCTTGGGCCTCTTTTGGATGCCACAGCCACCATCAGACCTCAGAGGGTGATGTGCACCTCACATTGGAACAGTGACCCAAACCTGTCCACACTTTGAGAACTGGTGGCCTTGAGCCTGCACCACACACAGGCCTGGGCTCAAGTCCCAGCCCCAGCCCTGCCAGCCAGGCCACAATCATATCTTCCCTCCATGCCCCGGTTTCCTTTCCTAGAAAGTGGGGGACTTTGTGGTACCTGTCTCAGGGTGTTTCTGAGGATTAAACGCATTCAAGCTTTCAGACGTGCTGGGCGGACACGCAGTAAACTCTCATTATCGTTAGGTCTTATTACTTAGTATTGGTTTGGTAGCTCAGTACATGCAAAGTCAGGACTGAAAGGAAATGATTATGGAAACATGAACAGCATACAGTACAGGTGTCCACAGTACAGTTTTCAGATTCCGAGGGTCTGGGAAAACTCAGCCCCCAAGCAGCTTTCCTCACCCTGGGCTGGGCTGTGGGCTGCTGCGAAAGGATCCCACCCTAGTCTGTGCCCTGCGAGTCTTAGCCTTTCCTATCTCCCATTGCTGGCAGTAGCCCCTCATTTCCTCATAGTGTGAGCACAGCTCTCAGCTCTGAGGTCTCCATTCTGGGAGAAACTGATCATCCTTTGGGATGATCAGTTCTTGACTTCTCACCCTCTCCAAGCTGGCTGGCTCTGCTCTGAAGGTGGAAGCTGGGGTGGCATTCTGTTCTCTCTCGTGCCTGTTGCTGTCCCCTCTGCTCCCTTTCAGAGCAAGAGCGGTCAAAGGGGATGGGTTTAGAGAAGTCCTGCTCTATGGGGCTGAGCGGGAGTGAGTCTTAGCTCGGAAGGCTGGTGTTGTTCAGAGAGTGTGCATGGCCGTGACTTGAGCCATTGCAGCCTAGTCTGGGCCTCGACTGTGCCTCACTCCATGAGATCACATTCCATGTGCTACCTGTATTTGAGCCCAGGGTGCATCAGGGGGCCAAATAGACTGTTGCATCTTATGCTGAGTCCTGAATGCCCTCTGGGATATAATAATTTTTTATTTCATTGATGCTCAGTTCTGTGTGCATGGACTTGTCTTGGGGTCCTGGACACCCTCATTAGGATGTCAGCCCTCACACCTTGCGGGCCCTTTGTTGCAGGGCACCAGCCGCCAGATCTTCACTTGTCATTCCCAGTTTGCTTCCTGGTTGGGAGGGCTGTGTTTTAAGGCCTTCTGACAGCATGTTGACCTGCATGATTTCCAGAGCTGCCACTTCAGAGGACTATACAGCTGGGTATTCAAAGGACAGCTCTCCCATCAGCGATACAACTGGCCTACCTTCCTCGTTGCCACAGGTTCACATATATCAAAGCTCCGTTGGTGTACCCCATTGCAGTGCAACGGTAGATTATACTCTCGTTCCTTTGCACACCAACATGTCCACCACTAGCAGAATCCAGGTGAAATTCAGGTGGCCAATAAGGACACCAGTACACATCCAGTAGGCCAAGGGGCAGCAAGAAGGAATGCATGAAATACCTGGCCCCTGTGAAAGACCTCCCGTCCACTGGGTTATCTTCCTGGGCAGTAGGACTGCTCCTTGGGTGCTGGGGTCAGATGTCAGCAGTCTGATCAGCTTTCCCCCTTCCAGCTGAGTGCCTATCGGGCTGTAGTCCTCTTGCGGATCTCTTCTAGTAGGCCCTGATGTCCACGGGCCCTCTTGTTTCCTGGTGGGCCTGGGCCATGGTTTCCGGCTTTCCACCTGCGGTGCCCTACCAGCCTTCCTTTCTTCTGCCCCATCTGACTTCCTCCACTGGGCCTTGTCAGCTACTGAGTGGTTCCGCCTTGGCTGACATGCTGCCTCCTGCCATGTGCCCAGAAATAATACCATAGGGGCAGGGCTAAGGAACAGGAGTTTGTTGTACAGGAAGTGCTGGGCACCCAGTGGTGTGATGGCCAACTTGCTTTCTAGCCTACTGGGAAGGGGACCTTCAAATTCCCTTGGGGAGCTTAAAGCTTTCCCAGTGGCCCTGGGGAGCCCTTACCCCAACTGGAGGCAATGGAGGCTGGTGGGAGGCTGTGTCTCAGTCCATTGGGTCTGCCATGATGGAAGACCATAGACTGGGAGGCTTATACACAGCAGAAATGCATTTCTTACAGTTTGGTGGCTGGAAGTCCAAGATGAAGGCGCCAGCACATTTGTTACCTTCCTGGTTCATGGATGGCTGTCTCATGGTGGGAAGGGGAAGGGAGCTCTGAGGGGTCTCTTTTTTTTTTTTTTTTTTTTTTCATCACTGTGTGGTTGCCTCTCACGAGCCCCCAACTGGGGAACTGACGTGCAACCTAGTCATGTACCCTGACTGGGAATCAAACCAGCGACACTTGGGGGTCTCTTTTCTAAGGGCCCTCATCCCATCACGAGAGCTCCACTCACATGACCTAGTCAGTTCCCGAAGGCCTTACCTCTTAATACCTACACGTTGGGGATCAAGTTTCGACATAGGAATTTTTGGGGGACAAACAGTACACAGCAGATCCCTCGGGGGCTTCCTTCTGCTCAAGCTGGAGCCCGGGGGCCCTGGAAAGTCTTCTGTCCTTTGCATCGGACTCTGGATTCTGCCTCAGGAACCCACTCATTGATACTTTCCCATGGCTGGATCCCCTTCCTGCTCTCTGTCACACCGCCGGACACAATGGTTTTCCCTCTCTCCCTGGGTCTGCCCACTCTTGTGTCTCAGTTTCCACCCAGGCATTCCTTCCCTCTGCACCTTGTACTTCTTGGCAGAGCGCTGCAGGGCATGTGTGAGAGACTCAATAGAAACAGCAAGGAACTTTACCAAGCCTCAGAATCTGCTCGTTCTAAGATAAATGCATTCAAATGCTTGATCAGCTAAGAGTCTTCTCATTCCTGGCAGCATGTTGTATGAGAGTCACCGTCCTGTTCCTGCCTCAGGGGAATGGTCTGCTTGCACATGTTATCTTCTTCTCAGTTGAAGCCAGAGGCTCCAGTTCAACTCCTCAGAAGCTCCAGGTTCTGATGTTTCATTGCTTCATAGCAGAGGTTTTCAGAGGGCTAACAACTGATCCAGTAGGACCCAGTGACCAGCTGCTGTCCCTGAGTGGGTTGCCATGTCCCCTCTGAGTTCTATCCAGCTCACTACCCATGGAAAGCACTGGTGGAAGCTGGGCCTAGGCAGGATTGTACCTTCTTGTGCTCAGTGCTGGTGCGGCACCCACCGGACATGGCTCCCGGCCCTCTGATTTTAAAGGGATACCTAAAGTTGTTGTTTGCTTCGGAGTTGGAGAGTAGAAACAGGAAGAACCCATGCAAGATTCATGGGGATGGGCCTGTGCTTGAAGGGACTGTGGACCCTTTATCTCAGCAGCTGTGTGGCACTGTGCCTATCAGGGTGGCAGGGCCCTCACATGGGCATATACCTGGGAACTCGCGTGAACGGGCGTCTTCCTCGTAAGTGAGACAGTAGGCTGTGTTCTTTGCTCCCTGGACACCGCTTCTGTGCGCTTAACCTATGCTGACAGGTTGAAACCCCCCAGTTTATAGATTTTACTTTCTTAAAGCCCTTTTTGTGAAACACTAACCTCAGCGAAGGAGAAAGAAGGAAGAAAGAGAAAAAAAGCTGAGTTCAGCAGCTGCAGTTTGCTGTATTTTTCATCTTGCCTCAGCAAGTTGGGCCCACAAATAATCTGGTCTTATGTGCTTCGATGCTGCTGCTGCTTACAACTTTGCTCTCCTGCTAAGGGAGCGTGTCCCTGGGAGCCAACACTGCTCCCCTTCCCCAGCCTGCCACCCTAGTGGCAGGGTCCACATGGGAGGTGGAAGCACAGAGGGAGCACTGGTCAGCAGGGGTGGGTCATTAATTTTGGAACGGTCTCTGGAATCAGCTAAATATTTCCTTTTAACCACTTTCCTCAGCCTCCCAGCCTTTGTTAGTTCAGGGAAAATGTCATCTATAATGGATGTTGCCTTGATGAATTGCTGCAGAGAAGCACAGTGTTCTCATTAGTCTATATAATGAGAAAGACTCCTAGCGGTGGCATAGCTGCCCAGATATTTGATAGGAGGAATATTTGTCTACTCGACCTCTCCGTTCCAGGAGGCCTGGAATAGAGGCAGAGGGGCCTGAGGGTGTGTTTGCTCAGTGCTCTGAGGGCAGACCCCAGCCGCACCTGGTCCTTCCTGCTTCCTGGGGGGTCTGGGGTGGAGTGAGCAGGCTCCTCCCTCCTCTGCTCTACCACACCTGCACATGCACGTGGGCTCACCGGTCACCCTGTGCATGTGGGCTCAATTGTCACTTTGCGCATGGGGGTTCACTGGTCATTCTGCACATGTGGGTTCCTTCTAAACACTCCTCTGTGCAGGTGTCAGAGCCAGAGTCAGGCACTGAAAAGTGCACATTTCCAGCGTTCATGGCTGGCAAGCAGTGGGAGTTTTGACCACCTGCCCTTGGTTCTCTCTGCTCTTGGCCTGTTTGAGAATGGACAGTTTACCCAGCCTGCTCCACAGGGGCCACTGAATCTCCTCTGTAGTCCTCAAGGCATGCCTTCATCCTAAGTGTGGTGCTTAAGGATGTGTGTTAATTCTTGCAGGCCCCTGGGGCCTCCTTTAGTGAATGGCTATTACCAGAGATAGCAGAGATACTTTTCCAAGTTCCCAACCACCAGGCAGATCTGAGGAGGGGAGGAAGACAGACCTGCAGAGGGCCTTGTGGGGGCTGGGCGATCTTAGTGCCAGGTTAATGCAACATTGATGTATTTTGCTGTCTTCCAGCTGGAAACCTGATTGTAATTTTCTTTTTCAAGGGGCTGTGTTAGGACAGTTCTTGACTCTCCTCCTGCTTAGAGGAAACTCTTCTGTGCCTTCATATGTGGTCCTCACCCATCCACCCATTTATCCATTCATCTGTTCATCTGACTGTCCATATGTCTGTCCGTCCATCCAGCCACCCACTCACCCACCCATCCATTCTTTCTTCCAACTCTTCCTTTCTCCTTCCTTCCAATGGCTACTGAGTTCTGTTTGGTGTCAAAGCACTACTCTTGGCACTGAAGACTCAACGTAAATAAAATGGCTTTTGTTCTGAACAATGGCTTCTCCCAGTTGCGAGAAACAGAGATGAAAAATATAAGTTATGCTATGGATAGTGGTGCAAGTGCAATAACTGGACTTTGTGAAGTATGTTCGGAGTTGGGACGTGGCTTCAGAGAAGGTTTTCTGGAAGGGTTGGCACCAGAAGTGGGGTTGGAAGGGAGAACTGGAAGAGGTTTTAAAGAGGACATGGTTGGGGGCAGAAATTCCTGGCAGTAGCCCCGAGGGATAAGGAACGTGTGTGGTTTGATACTTCGGCAGGGTTTGGGGTGAGAGAGAGGGGGAGGAGTGTGAGGACGAGTGCTGGATAGAGATCAGCAGGGAGCCATTGGCAGGTGGGCTCAGGGTGGCACAGGATGGGCCGTTGAGGCCCAGGGGGTCTTGCTCTGGGGTGTCAGTGGGCTGTAGTCACCAGAGTAGCGTGTGGGCACGGTCCGAGGTGCTGTGCGGGCTCTTGGTTGCCCTTGCCAGAGACGACCAGACCACTGTTGTGGATGGGAAGCTCCCAGAGGGCAAGTAACGGGCCCAGGACTGTAGCCCTGTAATCGCTGGGCTGGGGTTCGAATGGGGTGGTCTGGCAGCTGGGACTTGGCCTGTCATTACTGGGCCTCTTGTAGGTCTGCCGTTTAGGCTAAGCGCCCACCTCTGTGTCCCGCCCCCCAATGTTTAGGAAATGTGATTTGATGTAAGATTGTATCTGAATATCTGTAACCATTTGTCTTAGAATAATAGGGTTTGGAAGGATTTGGAAGGCTGAGAAACATTATTCCCTGGGGGCTGAAGGGAGGGGAAGTGCTGGGAATAACAAAGGTGGAGAGGGGATGGGTTTTTGAGTGGGAGATCGGAACAGGAACCATGAGGTCAGAACAGCTAGACCTAAGAACGGGAAAACTGAGCTAATGAGAGCCCAGGTGTCAGAGTTTCGGGACTAATTATCGGGGTTAGGAAGACCACGGGAGAGGCCGACCACTGGCAGCTGGGACCTTGCCACCCCTGGGACCCCAAAGGACCACCTGACTTGAGGTGGTGGACCTGGAGCTCTTGATCTGCAGCAGCAGGGAAGGAGGGGAGAAACCTAATGCCACACCACCAGCAAGAACCGTATCAGCATTCAGAGAAAGTTGAAAGAAATCTTTCGGCTGGCTGGCTACCTAGCTCAAGGCTAACCACACTCTTAACACAATAATAAGTCAATCCTTACTGAATAATTAAATAGAGAGCCCTCATAAGTATTGACTTAATGTGACAGCAAGTCTATAGTGACTTGGGGTTTGCTTATGTAAACACAATCTCTTGTTCGGCTTACTTAGCAGTTCAATGAAATAGAACAGTCCTTCAATTAAAATCAAATGATGCATACATTTAATTCTTTTCTCCTCTTGCCAGGTAATAATAGGTTCAGAACAGAGATGAAGGGATGGGGGAGAAATGGAGAAAAGGGTCCCTGCTCCCATGTCTGGGTTTTCAGAGGACATGAAGGAGTACCCAGTGGTGGTGTCCAGGAGGAGAAAGTGGTCTTGGCTGCCTTCCATGGGCCTTGGTGGGTGATCCAGGGGGTTTAGGTTGACTTCTGCGCCATCCAGACCCTCCTGATCCTTCCCCAAAGCAGGCTTGGGTTGGCCACTGTGGCTGGTGTGTCAGACTTGATGGGGGCCTGGGTCTAATGGATTGCTCTGGTCAGCTGGGGTCCACTGGCTCAAACCACACTCCTGCAGGGCATTTCCTATGGGTGCTGTCGTGGCCCCCATAGCAGAGAGCGGGTACTGGGTGAGCTCTTGACTGGATGGGAAAGAGGGGGACAAAGTGGAAGGTGGCACCCCCCTGGAAAGATGTGGTGGGGAAAGGGCCAGGCAGGCGCAGCACAATGGCCGGGAAGACCACTGGCTCTGGAGCTGAGATCTGGAGCTAAGTTCTGGCCTTGCTGCTGTGGTGGTCAGTGAGATTATTAACCTCTCTGGGCCTCTTTTCCTTGTCTGTAGAACAGGGCAGGGATGCCGACCTCAGAGGCTCGCTGTCGAAGTAGAATGCGGTGGTGTCAGTGGAAGCACTTGCGTGACGCTGTACACATGCAGGAAGTGCTTGTCCGTAGATCAGACGTAGCATGTCCCCTTGTCATGAAGAGCAAGCGCTTGTGCCTTCTCCATAGTGTCCCACGCTTGGGAGGGCTGAGCGGTGCCCCTCACCTCAGGAGCAGAGGCAGCGAGCGTTGACGTGCACCGCCACAGCCCAGGTGCTCATGCTCACTTGCTTATTGGATGGCTCATTCAGTCCTCGCCACGACTGCCTGAGCTCAGTACTGCTACTGCCTTCATTTTGCAGATGAGGCAACAAGGGCTGGGGAGGCTTACTGACCCAGTCAGCGTGACATGATGTCAGAGATTGCACCTCAAGACTGGGAGTGCTTCTGTGGAGGGGCGGAGGGGAAGGGTTCTTGAAGAATTCAGGGTCTTCTGTGAGTGGAGGTCAAACATTTCTACAGGCAGCAAGCAGCCTGCCCTGAGGTAGGTCTTGGTTAAGTCCAGAATGGTTCAGTCTGCATTTCCCAGCGTGGTGTCAAGCTCTGCCTCCAGCCTGCCAAATCCTAGTAAGCGGAGCTGCCCCAGAATGAGCAACCCATTCTCTGAGCTGGTAGCTTTTCTCTCGCAGCCTCTTTGTCTTGGACAGAGGGGCCATTGAATTTGCTAATGCTTTCGGAACCAGTAACATTTTTCTCTAACTGAAGGCTTAGAAACATCATTGTTTATAATAGGCCCTGTTCAATTTCACTTAAGGAAAAAAACTACAGTCTTGAAGCAGCTTTGTATTAGCATCTTTTGAAACTTACTTCTGGATCTTGTCAGTTGCTGTGCTCACCATTCTCCCCTGTTTGTAGCCAGGGTGCAGAAATGGTACTGTCTCCTGCTTCTTATCTCTCAACATGATTTCTCGTTTGAATTTTTATATTTTGGTGCAGTGTCCATACTTGTCTTTTTTTCATAGCGACGTAAGTTTCTGTGGATTATCTGAGCCATTTCTCTCTAGTTGAGCTGGGGGAGGAACCCAAGGCCGGGCGCGTCTTCCTTCCCGAATTTTACCATCATTCATTTTCTTTTTAAAAAAATTTTATTTCCAGAACTTTTTAATCATCCCTAACTGAAACAGTATTCATCAAACAGTAACTCCTCATTTTCCTTCTTCCGATCTCTGGTAACTTCTATTATACTTCCTGTCTCTAAATTTGCCTGTTCTAGGTACCACATTACACTCCTTTTTGAGTTCTTTTTTTTTCTTTATGTTTTATTGATTATGCTGTTATAGTTGTCCCAATTTCTCTTCCCTTTGCTCCCCTCCACCCAGCAACCCCCCTCCCTACAGTAGTCCCCCACCCTTAGTTCATGTCTATGGGTTGTGCATAAAGCTCTTTTCAACACCTCCCTGTCTATTCCCCACCCTCCTACCTTGTTTCTTAATTCCTGCACCATTTCCCCCCCTCTCCCCCTTCCTCCTCTTCCTCTTCCGCCTTCCCTCTCCCAGCTGCCCTCCCCCCACATGCTCCCCTTACCTATGATTTTGTTTCCACTCTAATGGTCTGCTTAGTTTACCTTTGTTCCATTCCCTAGCTTCCGTTGTTGATAGTTGTGATACTGTTTTCATTTTAATGTTCATAGTTTTGATATCGTTTTTCTTAAATAAGTCCCTTTAACATTTCATATAATAATGGCTTGGTGATGATGAACTCCTTCAGCTTTACCTTGTCTGGGAAGCACTTTATCTGCTCTTCTATTCTGAATGATAGCTTTGCTGGATAGAGTAATCATGGTTGTAGGTCCTTGCTTTTCATCACTTTGAATATTCCTGCCAGTCCCTTCTTGCCTGCAAAGTTTCTTTTGAGAAATAAGCTGACAGTCTTATGAGTACGCCTTTGTAAGTAATTCTCCTCTTCTCTCTTGCTGCTTTTAAGATTCTCTCTTTATCCTTAACCTTTGGCATTTTGATCATGATATGTCTTGATGTAGCCCTCCCTGGGTCTAGTTTGTTTGGGACTCTCTGTGCTTCCTGGACCCGTATGTCCATTTCCTTCCCCAAATGAGGGAAGTTTTCCTTCATTATATTTTCACATAATTTTTCAATTTCTTGCTCTCCCTCTTCACCTTCTGGCAACCCTATGATTCTGATGTTGGCACGTTTATAGCTGTCCCAGAGGTTCCTAATCCTCTCCTCATTTTTTCTAATTCTTATTCCCTTCTTCTGTACTGGCTCTGTTTGTTTCTTCATTATGTTCCAGTTTGTTGATTTGAACCCTGGTTTCCTTTCCTTCACCACTTGTTTCATATGGATTTTCCTTCATTTCAGCCATGATAGCCTTCATCCTTTCCCCGTCCTGTTTAATCTTTGTTGTTAGAGTTGTGAGCATCCTAATCACCAATGCCTTAAACTGTGCATCTGTTAAGTTATCTATCACCTGATCCATTAGGTGTGCTCTCTGCGCATTGCTTCGTTGTGCCACTGGGACCTTGATCTGCCCCTGCTTCTGGGTCGTACTTCTCTGTCTCCTCATCTTTCTGTGTTTGCCTCTGTGATTTGGGCAAGGGCTGTTGCACCTCTTATGTTATAGGGGGCGGAGCCTTAGGTATTTGTCAGTACAGGGCAACCTGTTTCACCTCATTGTGGTGCTGTGTGTGGTGGAGGGGTCAGAGCGGGAACAATGCCGCTTGCTCAGCACTTGCCCCTTTTCCAGGCACTTCTCGCACTTTACTGATGCCACTCAAGCTGTTGCCCTGCCTCTCGTTCCCAGAGTGGGTGCGTCTGCGGACGATCTAGGACTGTGTGGGCCCTTTAAACAAGCGGACTCTGCTGAGAGATTGGCAGTTTCTTCCTTTGCCCCAACCCCCACAGGTTTGCACAGTCAGAAGCAATGAGGCTTGATTTTCCCTGGTGCTGGGACTGTGATTTGAGGGGTCTGGTCAGGAGCTGGGAATGCTCCCCAGGTGTCCCTCCTGACTTTTTAAAATGTGTAACGGCACTTCCACTGGCCTGCCGCTGCCACTGCTGCTGCCACCACCACACCATGTCCTCTCCGCTCCAGCTCTGCCCCTTCTACCTGTTTGGATGAGTATTTCTTCTTTATATCTTTGTTTGTTGGACTTCCATGCAGTTTGATATCCTGGAACTTCTGGTCATCTCTAGTTTTGAGATAGTTGTATTCCTTCTTAGTTGTGGAGGGAGATGCAGTGTGTCTGTCTAGGCCTCCATCTTGGCCGGAAGTTCCCATCATTCATTTTTCATGTTGCCCCCACTGAAGTGCTCCCGTCCTTTTGGCTCTTTGCATGCATTCATCAGTCTCTTTGTGGGCCTCGGCTTTGGTTGTCTGTGTCCTTTCCAGTGTACACCTTTCCTGATTGCTTTGAACTTGGACAGAGAAGATCATATCAGATCAGAGAATGAGGCTAAATAGTAGTCATTTTTTCCTGGTTTAAGTGACAGAGACCCACTTAGCTTAATAAAAATTAAAAAGGAATTTATTGGTTCGCAGTAAAATATAGAAAGGGGCAGGAGAGTATTCCAGTGTGGATGAACCTGGAGAACATTTTGCTAAGTGAAGTAAGTCAGTCAGAAAGACAAATACCATATGATTTCACTTCTGTGGAAAGTAATGAACAAACTGAACTAACAAGGAAAATGAGGACAGACCCAAAGGTGGAGAGCAGGATGACAGCTTAGGGGTGGTGGGGGAGGGGAGGGGGTGGAGGGACTGAGCAAAAAGGACAAAGGACTCATGGACACGGACAACAGTGTGGTGATTGCTGGGGGGCAGGGGTACAAGGGCACTAAATGGTAATGGAAAAAATACAATAAAGATTAAATAAAAAAAATACAAATAAAAGGAATTTATTGGTTCCCCATAAAATATAGGAAGGAGCAGGAGAGTATTCCAGGACTGAAATCCAAAGAGGTCTGTCTAGCTCTCTGTCATGCATGCCTCTTATTTCTGCTTCTCTCTTCAGTGTAGCTACTTATTTTTATTGTACTGTGAGGCTGGGACTGTGGTCCCAGTTCATCTGGGCTCACGTCGGTGGTGTCTCATAACCAGAGAGAAGAAGAATGTTCTCCACGCCTGCTGTTAGCAAGACCTCAGGGAAAGGCCCCGTTTGGCCCAGCTTGTGTTACTTTCTTGTCCCTGGCCCAGTCACAGTGGCCAGGAAAGGAACTGCGTGGTTGTCTGTGCCTGGGTTGTGTGTCCTCCTGTGGCCCAGGAGGGTGGGGTGCTGTGGTTGACAGCCTGGCTGGAGCAGGATGTCCCCAACCCACCCCCATGGGAGCAGCCTTTCTGGGCAGAACAAGTAAGTGCCCAGTGTGCAACTTCAGATTGCACAGGAGGGAAGGAGGCCCAGTGGGTGCCTGATGTGAGGAAGCAGGTGGTGGCAGTGTCCTGGAGGAGGCAGGAGAGGATGGAGGAGCAGACTGCCCATGGTGAGCTCAGTAGGCGTCCCACAGCAGCCATGTGGGTGAAATCCACTGTTCCCTTCCTCAGTGTCACATAACATTGAATCCGCGTCACGAGGCCCTGTGCTGCAGGAGGGGACCCCAGAAAGCCATTCCAGAGGCACATGGGCTTCTGGAAGCCATTTTCTCTGCGTTCCCATAAATGGTCTGTGAAACCTGTTTTGAGTAATTTGCTCTTCTTTTTTGTCTCTATGAAATATTGGTTTGTGAGAAGCAGTCCTGGTGGCTACCTGGAAGCATTGTTAGCCATGGTGGCTCATGGCAGCGGAGCCAGAGACAGGACCCTGTTCTCACTGGCAGGTGCCTGTTCCAGGTGTGTCCTGCCTCTTGGAGCTACCCTGTCCATACCATGGGACCTGTCTGGTTTATGGGTTGTTCAGAGAATTAAATTAGAGAACAGTGTCTGGCACATAGTGGGTCCTCAGCAAACATTAGCTCTCTCTCCTCTTTCTCCACTTCTCCAACCAGTAGAAACCTATTGGTTTCCTAAAAAATGGGAACTTTTGGAAGTTGACAATAACTTCAGACCGAAAAGCTATGCACTAGCCAGCACTGGAATGTTTGGGGTCCTGTGGGAGCAGTTCACCCCAATTTTATATGAAGCCAGACAGATGTGAGAAAGTATGTATGTTTGGGAAGGTTTTATAATCAGGATCAAGGGAACACCTCATTGATAACTGGTACCTGTACTCTCCCTTGACTAAGACCAAAGTGTGGAACTGAGAGGCGTGTGTCCAAGTGGTACTGTGTCTTTGTGGGATAGGTGTGTGTGTGCGTGTGTTTGTGGGGGGGTGTAAACATGAGTACTCTTTGCCATGTAACCATGAGCGATGGCCTGAAGCATCGTCTCATTGTCTCTAGTCACCTGGAGGGCTGGTTAAGCACAGATTGCTGGGCCCTGCTCTGGAATGTCAGATCTACTAGGTATGGGCTGGGGCCCCAGAATTTGCATCTCTACCAAGGTTCCAAATGAAGCTGAGGCTTTAGTCTTTGGGCCACACTTTGAGAACCACTGACCTATAGGAAGTCCATGTATCCCCCACCCAGTCTGAATGATTTGTGCTTGTGGGGGTTGGTTTTCACACATGCACTTGCCTTCGCAGGAGCCCATCTGCCCTTCAAACAGGGTCGCTGGATCTAACAAGTAAGAATACAGGATACACAGTTAAATTTGAGTTACAGGTAAACAAAGGAAAACTGGTTAATGTGAATGTGTTCCAGATATGGCATAGGACACACGTATACTAAAAAGGTGTATTAGTGCTTATCTGAAATTTAAATTAAATGGATGTCCTGTATTTAATCTGGCAACTATTTAGCCAAAATGGGTGTCAGGTGTGTCTCGGTCCGCCCCTCCTGCTGCTTTCCTGTGGTTGAATAGGCTACACTGCTGATGAAAGAAGCCCAAAGAGGGCTTGTGTTTTTGGACAGATCCACCTGTTGCCCTGAGCTCATTGGCCATCTTCACTTGATCCCAGCGAGATGGACTTGGCTTGTGTTCATATTGGTTCTCTTGCTGGCTCTGTTTTTCTCTTTTTTGGTCTCTTTTCATCTCTCCGTTTCTTGTGCTTTCTTCTATGCCATCTCTCATTTGGGGGCTTTTGAAGGAAGAAATCTGCAAAGTGATGGGTCTGATTCAGGAAAGTCTGTCTTGGCAGTGAGAGCAGAACCCAAGAAGCAGGTGGCCTTAGGGAATCTGCAGGGAAGAGTGGCACCTGGCCGAGAGGTGGCATAAAATCCCCAGCCGGCTCACTGTGTGCTGTGTAAAGGTTAACATTGGCTTTGGGGACTGCACCTGCCAGGGCTGGTCTGGGAGCAGTCACACGGCTGGTAGATGTCATGGTTGGAATTGAGCGTGTCACGGGCTTGATGTAGACAGAGGTCTCTGGCTGCAGTGGACGTCAGTGTGCCTTGAGGGCTGGAGAGAACCTGCGCATCAAAGGCCCCCTGGTGACTTGGATGGGACATCCTCCTAAATGGCTCCATTTGTCACTCTCACCTGCCAAGGCTGCCTTGACACTGAGAGTGGAGGAATGGAGGAACAGAAGGCCGAGCAGCTTCCCCTCGGCCGTCTGCTGGTCTTGGGCCTGCATCCCCCTCCGTTGGTGCTCTGAATAGAGCTATGTGCATGCTCTCAAGGAAGTAGGTCACAGCCTTGGAGGAGCAAGCCGGCCCTTCCCTGTTGGTCACCCAGGGTCTGGGGAAGGAGGCCTGTGCCCCTCCTCCTGTGTCCTCAGCATGGCATGGAAAGTGATGTTGGGGCAGGAAGGTCATGATGCCCTGGGGTCCAGCAGGGTGGCCCTGGAATCTGGTGGTGAGGGAGCAGTGAGGGAGTTCTGTCCCTGATGTGTTCACGCTGCCTTGAATGGGACCCAGATCCACCTTGGCAGGGTGGGCAGGTATTTTTTTCTTCTCTCAGACACAGGGACAGCTGTCTCATTTGTACTTGCCAATGGCAGGCACAGTGCTGGGGACAAGATGTGTAGGTAGAGAGGGAAGATAGGGGTGACGGATGCCACTTCTCTGTGCCTACTCCTCTTGTGTACCTGTTGAAGGAGGGAGGCAGGCATGGCTCACCCCATTCGGTAACTGCTCTGGTTTGATGAAGAACAGATCGGTCAGGAGCACTCTCAGGGTGTCTCACCCCAGTGGGAATCGCGTACCTCCAGGGGCAGGCTCCTTGGGCCTTAGATGCATCTGTTCTGCATGGAAGGAGAGATATTTGGAGAGGCCTGTGCAGGGCAGCAGGAGTGCGGCCACACTGAAAGAGGTACCCAGCTTTCCTGCCTCGGTCCTGGGTGCTCCTGGCAAACCCATCATGGGTTCTCTGTTCCCCTGACTGAAAATGCAGAGTAGACCATGCTGAACTGGGTCCCTGGCTCTCTGGAGTCCTGTCCCCTAGGAGCGCCCAGCTGAGCCCCACGGCTTGGCGTCCCATCTTCCTTCTCCCTTCTCCCTTGCTTCCTCCACCCCAGGAAGCTGGGGGAGGAATCCCCCTGTTGCAGAGGAGGTGGGAAGGGAGCCACGGTAATCTCTTTTCTCCACGGGTCTTCTCCCAACCCTAGGTCCCGGCTGGCGGACTTCCATGCCAACTGTCGCGCCTCCTACCAGATGCTCACCAGCTGCCCAGCCGACAATTACCAGGCGTGTCTGGGTGCCTATGCTGGCATGATTGGTAAGCCACCCCTGGGTGACTGGGTGCACAGTGACTCCCAGTGCCCAGCTGCGGGCCCATGGGTGGACAGCCTGAGCTCGCCTTTCCCTGGGGCAGATTCAGAATGCTGCCATGGGAAACCAGAGGCGAGTGTGGCTCTTCAGCAGGTAAGAGGGGTCCCAGGAACCTCATAAGGCTTTCGAAATAAGAAGAACAAGGAACATTGACTTCGTGTTGGACTGTCTAAGTACCATGCTAAGCGGTTCACACAACCATGTAATTGTTATAACAGCACTTGCTAGGGAGGTGCTGGGATTGCCCATTTTATAGACAGGGAAGCTGAGGCTTAGAGAAGGGAAGTAACTGGCACAGATTTGCCCAGCTCATAAATGTTGGCATTGGGATCCAAGTCCAGGATGTGAGCCTCGTCACATTCACTCCAGAACACACTCTGCTTGGTGGCCCAGGAGAAAGCAAGGCCCGTGCTCCGGGGGGTGGGGGTGGGGCTGCTGGTGTCTCCTCGCCACTCAGGTCTTTCCTCTGTGCTGATGCCTTCTGCCTCCTGCTGACCCCCATGACTCCCTAGAACAATAACACTCAGAGTTTGGATTGCGAGTTGGAATGTATGTGCGTTTGGGGCAGATGTGAGGGAGGGAGAGTCCCCAAAGCTCTTGTCTGTGGTGCCTGGGGTCTGGGAGCCCAATGAGAAGATCTCACTGCTCCCCTCTTCTTTGCCCCCCTTTCTCCCTCTCAGGGTTCGACATGACGCCCAACTATGTGGACTCCAGCCCCACTGGCATCGTGGTGTCCCCCTGGTGCAGCTGTCGTGGGAGTGGGAACATGGAGGAGGAGTGTGAGAAGTTCCTCAGGGACTTCACCGAGAACCCCTGCCTTCGTGAGTCCTGCAGTGTCAGCCCCGCCCCAGAACCCCCTCCCAGCCCTTTGCCCCAGAGGGGCCCTGGAGGGCTGCCTGGGCCGTTTCCTTCTTCCTCCCGGGGACAGCCAGTGATCTGGGTGTTCCCTGTGGAAGCCTTGGCTGGGCTCTTGGAGAGTCACTCCAGAGCTGTTGGTGGGCCGTCCTCAGTTTACTGTGGGAGGCTTCGCGCCTGTGTCATGTCAAGACTGAAGGTTTTGGGTTTGTTATGCTGACAACTTCAGCAGGCTGCTTTGGGTACAGCTCTGTGGTGAAGGCCTTACTGTCTGTCTCTGTAGGGATTGCTTTTAAGGGCCCTGTTGGAATCAGTGACTCGTTTTTCTAAGTCACCAAACTCCTGATCCAAATGCTAGAGAGCAAGGTGAGCCACAGGCTGTGTCTGCCTTCATCTCTTCAGGCTGACCCTTTGCCACACCCACCCACCTACAGGTCTCCTCCCGCTTCCCTTCTCCCCATTCTTCCTCCTGGCCGCCGGTCCGCGCTGCCTTTCTCTGTGGCACTGGGCATTCAGAGATACAGGTCACAGTGTCTGTCATGGACAGCTTGTAGCCTGACCCGGGTTTTTGTGGTCGCAGTCTGGGGTGACCCTGCTGGCATAGGGTTCTGCACAGGGCTCTTCAGGAGCCCAGGGAGGGATGCCCAACTAAGCCCCTGGAGGCTTCTCAGAGGCTGGCCCTTTGAGGGATGGTGGCATTGGTCAGCTGAAGGGGCAGGAGGGCAGAGGGAGTTGGGAGAAGTGCAGACCACTGATCCTTGCTTCAGAGCATGAGAATGCCTATAAGTGTCTGGACAGGAGGAGAGTCCTCCCCCTGAAGGGGGTCCTATGGTCCCCACTGGTGTTGGGATGGTGGTGTGGACCACTGCAGAGGGTCACCACCAGGTGCTGGGGTCAGATCTGCATGTCAGATGGCCTCTCTCTGGGCTGGTGTGGAGGGAGTGGGGGTAGGGATGCCATTATGACCAGTGACCCACAGCGGGTCCACTCGGAGAGAGTAGTGGCTGTCATGGGAGAGGACAATGACAACTATGAACCAGGACAGTGTCAGGGAGGGCGGAGGGAGAGATGAAGTGGAGAGATCTTCAGGAGGTGGGCTCACATGACGGCAGGAGGATACTTAGGGAGGCATCCTGGGGGTGCCTGGGCAAGAAGAGGTGACACTTCCAGACGGGAGACCTGGAAAAGACAGTGTGGAAATGGATGGGAGTGATGCCCAGTTCAGGAGCGGACGTGATGAATTTGAGAACACGGAGGTAGACATTTCTTTAGGCATTTGGTGACAGGGTCAAGTCTTAGAGCCCGAGTTTTGTCCAGGAGGCTCCATTAACTTAGTCCTCAGTGAACTAGTGCCAACTGATGGTGTAGGTGCTGGTGAGACCACCAGGGAGGTGTGCTGAGCCTGGGGCCTGTGGGGTGCCAGTGATGGGGACCCAAAGCAGCTGAGGTGGTGAAGGAACTAGGAGAACTTGTGCCTAGGGGCTGGGGGTGGGGAGCTTCTGAAGGGGGTGGTCTGCAGCCCTGAAGGCCACTAAGAAGGGGATGCTTGCTGCCCTGGGCACGGCCCAGTCCTCCTGCCAGGCTTCCCATGCTGGCAGCACCCTGTCGTCCTCATCACCCACATTTCCCTGTATTCCCATGTCTTGTCCTTTCAGCCTCCCTCTTGTCATTTTCTTCTTGACATGTGAGGCCCTGTATCTGAAGGGGACTCAGCACAGAGAAGTCTGGACACGCTACACTCTGTCCTCACAGGGAACACAGGGCTGAGATGGCAAGGTGCAGGAGGGGTGGAGGTGGGCCCTGATTTCTCCGCATCTACCTGCTCTCTCTCTCCACAGGGAACGCCATCCAGGCCTTCGGCAATGGCACAGATGTGAACCTGTCCCCTAAAAATCCCTCATTCCCAGCCACGCCGGCCCTGAGGGTGGAGAAAACACCTTCTTTGCCGGAAGATCTCAGCGATAGCACCAGCCTGGGAACCAGCATCATCACCACCTGCACGTCAGTCCAGGTGAGGGGATGTGGCTCTGCAGCTGGGGAATGAGCTACGGCAGGCTGAGGGCCCAGGGGAGCACCGTGATGTCAGACGGGGATTGGGAAGTTAGCAAATGGGGGTGCGCAGGGTCCTCCCTTAGTCAGGACCCAAGAGGCAGGGGGCAGCTGATGGGGACTGGTTTCCCACGTCTTCATTCTGAGGCTTTCAGCGGGCAAGTGTCCGGGTCCTGCTCTATGACAGGCTGGTACTAGGTGGCATGGGGTACAGGAGGAGTGGCATGGCCACTGTGCGTGAGCCACCTGCTGCTTCCCAAGTATGTGCCAGTGGACTCTGCCTACTCCATTGAATTCTCTTCCAGTGAGGTGCTGGCGTTCTTACTTTACACAGAGGACTGACCCAGAAGGCTCAGGCAACATGCCCCAGAGGTCCCGGCTAGTTAGATGTGGCATCAGATTTCACCTTCATCTGACTCTGAGACTGTGATGATCATTTCTCTGTCCATCCCTCTGACATGTGTTATTTGCCCAGTGTGTGCCAGTTCTTATGGGGGATGCTAGGGCCTGGGTTCTGTGGTCCTTGTAGTGTCATCCAAGGCCAGATGACTTAACAAGTGGGAGGCATGGACTGCGGTCTGTGCCACGGCAGGGGACACAGGCGGCACTCTGGGGGCACATGGCAGGGCTCCCCACTCAGTCTCTCCCTCTGCCGACATGCTCTCATGCCTCACACAGGAGCTGCCGTGCATTCTTGGCTTAGGAGGCTGGTGCTAGTCAGACACACTCACCTTCAGTGACACACACTCAGTGACACACTCACATACATCACACCCACTCACACACACACACACATACCTGGAACAGAGTCTAACATGGGACTGAATGCAGACTTCCAGGGAGAGCAGAGGAGGGAGGGACAGGAGGTGGCGGTGGGGTGTCCTAGGGGGGTGTTTCAGGCAGCATTAGAGATGGGAATATCCAAACAGGTGCAGGGGGTTGGGAGCACAGCCTGAGCGTAGGTGTGGGAGGTAAGGGAGCAAGGCCTGGCTGTGTGTCAGGCAGTGATGATACCAGTCTGAATGGCACATGGGCCTGTGGGATCAGCTTTGGGCAAGCGTTTTCTATGGAGTTTCAGTCACGCAAGAGGAATGAGTTCTGGAGAGCTGGTGTACAGCATGTGGCTGTAGTTGCCAGTATTCTATTGTGTACTTGGAATTTGCTTAAGAGAGTAGACCTTGGACTTTAGGTGTTCTCACCACACACACACACACACACACACACACACACACACACACACACGGTAAAGATGGTAAAGGTGTGATGTGTTGGATATGTTGATTGGCTTGTGGTATTTCACAGCTGTAAAACTAAAATACACAGGGGTGGGCAAAAGGAGGCTTATAGTTGTGAGTACGCACAACAATTCACTCTTGTAACATTTATTAATTATTGTAGTATTTTTATAACCAAAGTTCTGAACTGATCATCAGAAAGATTTTCTATCTGCTGCTTTGTTAGATTAGATATTTGCTGTCTGGTCAGCTGTGTCACTGGGATCTCTATCATGATCTGTGCCATCCTAACCATTTTGTGTTTACCTTGCTTCCTGGGCAGGGCTGTCACACCTCCCACACTATAGGGGGCGGAGCCCCATGCACTCGTCACAACCAGGTGGCCCATCTCACCACACTGTGGTGTTTTCTGCGGGGCTGGGGGTCCAAGATGGATTCCTGCCGTTCACTCTCCACTGAGAGACAGGGAGCCTCCTCCTCTGTCCCCACCCGTTCCGGGCCTCACAGTCCAAAGCAGTAGAGGTTGTGCCTTCCCCAGCTTTGGAATCCCAAGCTGATGGGTGTGGTCTGCAGCTGAGGGTGCTCCCCAGGTGCTTCTCGCCTCCCCCTAAACACGGGTGTCTGTGCTTGCCGCTGTCCTTCCTCCATCGCTGTTGCTGCCGTGGACAGCACAGCTTGACCTCTCCTCCCCGGCTTTGCCCCTCCTGCCTGTCCAGATGAGCACCACTTCTTTATAACTTCATACGTTGGACTTCCATTTATTTTCTGGAACTTCTGGTTATTTCTGGTTTTGCGGTAGTTGTATTTCTTCTTAGTTGTGGAGGGAGATGGAGCGTGTCAGTCTAGGCCTCCATCTTGGCCAGAAGTCTCCTGTGTTTGTTTGCTTCCGTGTCCCAGGGAGAGCTGTCACTCCTACTACGTTGTAAGGGGCGGAGCCTTAGGAATTCGTCAGTAACAGGCGACCTGTTTTGCCATGTTGTGGCGCTGTGTGTGGGGGAGGGGTCTGAGAAGGAACAATGCTGCTTGCCCAGCACGCGCCCCTTTTCCAGGCACTTCTTCCACTTCTGCACCGGACTGGTGCCCCTCTAGCTGCTGTCCTGCTGTCATTCCCAGAGTGGGTGGGTCTGCGGATGTTCTAGGTCTGTGGGGGCCCTTTAGACAAGCAGACTCTGATGAGAGACTGGTAGTTTCTGCCTCCGTCCCAACCCCCGCTGGTTTGCACAATCAGAAGCAATGAGGCTTGATTTTCCCCGGAGCTGGGACAGTGAGCTGCTCTGGTGAGGAGTTGGGAACACTCCCCAGGTGTCCCTCCTGACTTTTTAAAACGTGTAGCTGCGCTTTCCGCCAGCCTGCTGCAGCCACTGCTGCTGCCGCCACCACACCGTGTCCTCTCTGCCCCGGTTCCGCCCCTCCTACCTGTCTGGATGAGTATTTCTTCTTTATATCTTTGTTTGTTGGACTTCCATGCAGTTTGATTTTCTGGAACTTCTGGTTGTTTCTAGTTTTGAGGTAGTTGTATTCCTTCTTAGTTGTGGAGGGAGATGCAGCATGTCTGTCTATGCCTCTATCTTGGCCGGAAGTCCTAGGCAACTTTTGATGGTCAATTATAACCTCAGGCAAACTGGAAAGACCCGTGTCAGGATGAGGACTGAGCAGGGACAGGGCCCGACGGAAGCACTTGGTTCCCCGGACACCCACTGCACCACAGGGCTGGTGCTGGCGCTGCCCTGGTTGTGGAGCCTACCCCTTCCTGCCCGGTGGGCTCCCCTGCGTGGTCACGGCTGACTTCCGTGTGCGTGCACGTCTGGCTCAGTGGGGGCCCATCCGCCATCAGGTTGTTGTCCTTCCTGATTTGGGCTGAGGTGCCCATGTCCCCCTTGGGAAGCTCCTTATTACATTGAGCGTGCTTGAGTGGGGTCTGGCAGGTACTCAGGGGCCTACCGCACAGACAGTCGTCAGCTCAGTTTCATGCTAGAGTGGTGGGCAGCTTGGCCAGTTGGGGCTGGGCCACCTGTCGGGAGACCATGCACTGGCGTGGTCCACCTGTCCCTCTGGCACCATCAACCTCTCTGTGTCGCCCTACCCCCGAGCCCAGCGGACAGCTCACCCATGGAGATGCTGACTCAGCAGGTGGATCCCACTGTGACCCACCGAGGGTGTGGAGAGTTCAGAGCCATGGCCTCCTGCCCCACTGCAGCCCCCTCGGTGCCTGAGGACTGCAACTCCTTTCCCCCCATTTTACCTTAGAAGTTTGCTAAGTTGTTGCCTGGTTTCTTTTCACCCCAGCCTGCATTTCCACAGCCTCCCCGTCTGGGGGCTTGTCTCACCTGTGGTTGGATTCCAGTGGAGTTAATGCCCGGTCCATATGCAAGGTGATGGACAGGACAGTGCCTGGTAAACTGAGGAACATGATTGTTGGTGCTATGAATTCTGGGGGCTCCCCAAGGCCTGGCCCTGTGAGCCTCCACGTGGGGTTTCTTGATCCCATGCCTCTGGGAAGGACAACTAGAGACAGCATCCCAGGAGGAAAGGGAGAGAAGCAGATCGTCAGAGGTTTAAATGACAATCTTTTTTATTTTTTATCCTTACCTGATGATATATGAGTATTGACTGATTTTAGAGGGAGAGGAGGAGAGAAACATGGATGTGAGAGAGAAACGTCCATCATTTGCTCCCATTCGAACCCCAACCAGGGATCAAACCCACAACCTAGGTATGTGCCCTGACCTGGAATTGAACCTGCAACGTTTTGGTGCATGGGGTGATGCTCCAACCAACTGAGCCACCTGGCAAGGGCATCAGTGACAGCCTTTATAATGAGCACCTCCTGCTGCCCGTCAGGTGTGGGGGTGCCAGTGAATAGTGCCCTCACCTTGGTGGGAGGCTGTGTGGGTGGTTTGGCCCTTCCCCAGCCCACACCCCCTCCTTCAGCTTCTTGGCTTGGAAGGGCTCCATGGTGGCCATTGTGGGGCCCTTGGGAGGGCTGACATCCATGGCTCCAGAGGGACTCCCTGAGGGAAGGTAGGGACAGGAAGCTGAGTTCAGAGTGGCAGGGAGTTGGGGAGGATGTGCCCTGCAGACACCCCAGTCCTCCTTCCCATCCATAGACCTGGACCCTTGGAGAAGCCTTAGGGACCCTTTACTGACCCAGAGATGGCAGCCGGCTGGGGACCCCACTTAAGTGAGTGGGTGTCAGGACCACACAGTGCTCTGAGATCTCCTTCTTAAACCCCAAAGGACAGGAGCCCGGTGAAGACAGTAACTTGTCCCCAGTCCCCACTTGTGGGACAGTTTCCTTCTGGCAGCACTATGCTGCCTGCTTCCCTACGCCTGCCCCCCTCTCTAGGTACTCCCCGCAGTGGGAGTTTTCTGGGGCTGAAAGAATTCTGATCCTCCTGAGGGAGCTGCTGAGCAGACTGGGTGGGTCTCCATAGAAGAGCCAGGAGCTGGGCCCCTGAGTTGGCCCTGTCCTGGGGCATCCTGGTGCTGACTCCAGTCCTGCTCACTGGTGCCTCCACTCCTGGCGGAGTAACTGTGTAACCCTGCTCAAACAGGACTCTCTGGAACTTGGGGGACATCATGACAGAATCTGCAGAATGGCCTCTTTCTCTTCTCTACACATGCACACACACACACACACACACACACCACCACCACCACCCCCATCCACCCACCCACCCACCATGTGAATTTCCCCTACAGCAGGGAATCTGTAGGAGACGGCCAGTCTTGTACCCTCATCCAAGGTCCTTGGTTTCTGAAGCCCTGAGAGGCCATCCCAATGCCCAAAGCCTGGCCAAGTGTGCACTGGTCAGTCCCTCTGAGCCAAGTGCCTCTCCTTCCCTTCTCTTCCACATCTCTTTGCCTGGATGTCACCTCATGGGGTGGTCTCCTCGATCTGCTCAGGGAAAGCTGCCTCCTGCTTTGTGTCATCTGGGCCCCGTCACCGTGCACTCTGCTTGTGGCTCCCAGGCGAGCATTCCTGGAAGGCTGGTGGCATCTCACCCCCTGTGTAGCCCTGGATAGCCAAGTGCATGATGCTTGGCATGGAGCAGTGCTCCGTACAAGGAGGGAAAGAACCCAGAGTCCCCATTTCATTTGCTCTACTGGAACTTCCTGCTTTCCAGTCTAGAAAACGGTCTGTTCTATTGCTTGCAAGCAGCTCTTTATTCTGCTTTCCTCCCTCACTGATGCCCTCTGTGTGTCGTGAGTGTACAATAGGTGAAGTCTTTCTACTGAGAATGCAGGAAGGTTGGTTAGATGGCCCTCTAGTCATCTGGTGGGCCTGGTCCAGGGTGGTGCATTGTGGGTGGGGGAAGACTGGCAATGCTAAGCGCCTTCCCTGGCCCTGGTTTGTTCCCAGTGGCCCTGGCACTCCCTGTGGATTGCTCTGGCCCAGTTACAGGCCCATCAGATCAACAAGAGTCTCACCCTTCCCTGTGCTAAAGGGCAGCAGCAACATAATCTTTGTTTTGCATGTCTCCATCAGTCAGTTTGTGCTTTTGCCCTTAATACTGCCCACACATCTGGGGAAGTTAAAATGTGTTTGGAGGGGTTGTTGACTGCCCCCTCACCACACACTGCATGGACTCAGCAGCCACCCACCCCATTTCCTCCTCACCCTGATTGTTCCCTGATGGGCCTCTTACCTACTGCACAGGCCTGTGGATGTCAGGATGGGACCTCTGTCCTGTGTCTGTATGTCTATTAGGCACATGTTTCTGATTTATAAAAGGCTTGTTTCAAAGCTTCGAAAGACTGTGCGTTCCTTCTTTCCTTCCCTCCCTCCAGCTCTCCCTCATAGTCATTCATTTATTCCTACAGCTGTGCACTCATGCATTTACTCAACATAAATTCCTTCTGTGTGTCACTGTATTCTAGCACTGAGGCTGACAAACTCACTAGGCCCATACCTTGGTTCCATACCGGTGGGGTGGACATCCTCAGCTAATCATGGGGAGGAAGTGAATGGTGCACAAAGAGAACTGGTCACGTGCTGTGAGATGCAGAGGAGGGAGGGCTGCTCTGGGCTGGCTGTGGGAGCAAAGGTACACCCTACTGCTAGGCCTGGCAGAGGGGATAGTTGGCCACGTGGAGATGTGGGAGCGCCCCAGGCAGAGGGGCAAGTGGAGCAAAGGCAGGGAGTCAGGACAGCAAGAGCAGGTTGAGTAGGGGGCGGGCTGGCCTAATCGGGGTGGCTGCCTTTTGGATAAATGGTGTTTTATTGGAATAACACCACACCCAGTTGTTTACACATTGTCTGTGTGCACAGGCAGAGTGGCATAGAGCGCCTGGCCCTCTGCCGAGCAGAACTCGCTGCTGCTCCAGGTCTGAGGGACAGCAGGGGTGGGTTGGGGCCAGCGCAGAGTACTGATATGGAAGGTGGGTGTGGGGTGGGAGTGAAGCCTGATGAGCAGCTTCAAGTGGTGAGTGCTGAGAGGCCGCTGAAAGCCTCTGAACAGGGAGTATCATGATGAGAGGATGGGAACTGGGATTCGGGAAGGTATCTGACAGCTGCTGGAGATTGGTTGGCAGGGGAGAGACTGGGCGGCCTGTTAGATCAGGGTAGTGGATGAGAAAGGAGGGGTTGAAGTAGGGGAGTGAAGAGGGGAGGAGTTGTGCATTATTGGGGATGGGTATGTGTAGGAGGGAGGTGACTAAGAGCACGGAGATTTGGGGATGGGGCCAGGAATAGCGGCTGGGACGCAGGACAGAGCTGGCCAGCTCCAGCCAGTTTTCCCATAGATAATGACCCACTGTGGACTTGGTCCCAGCACCTGGGCCAGACCAGCAAGCCTCTGGGATGCCACACCCGGCTTGGGAGTGCAGACAGATGTGGGCAAGGAAGCAGAAGAAGATGTTAATTTCCTTCCAACTTTCTCTGAGAGAGATTTCTAGAAGGATAAACCTTGCCTTTGCCACCATCCTTCCTCTGTGACCGTGTCATAGAAGGTGGTATGGCCAGACCTGGAGACCATCTAATTGAGTTGTTTTCTCAGACCTTGTTTATTTTTATGCAGTAGACTTTGTTAAAAACAATTTTGTGCATCACTTCAATATATAAAACAAAATGGAGCTGTGTCGGTGAACAGGGGGTAAGGACGTTGATCCGGTGGCTGATGGCACAAGGTTCTGATTTAGTGAGTGCAGTGGGGAGGGCCCGCAGGGGGAGACGTAGCTGCCACACCTGGACCAGCAGAGCGGGAAAGGAGGCCAGGAAAAGCAGGGCTGGGAGCTGCTCAGGGAAGCAGCCAAGTGAAGGTGAAGGTTGGGGGCAGCCACATAGAAGACAGTGGTGACAGCACAGTCTCTGGGTCGGGGCGTGTGGGTGCTTCTGGCAGCGGCCTCCCACAGCTCTGGCTGGAGCTGCACTTGGTCCTGGGCAGTAGAATCTAGTCCTTGGGGCCAGAGGGCCTTGGAGCACATACCCTTTCCCAGGGATATGGGGTGGTGGTTTGGATGGGCTGAGTCTTGGCACCTGGGATCGCTGGTGATGTGGTCTTGAGCAGGGTCCTCTGGGTCTGGTCCCTAGTTCCACTCCCTCTGTGCTCCTCGTCACCGTGGTCATGTTGCCATCGGCAGTGACTCTGCTCTTGGCTGGACCTCAGTGTGACAGCTGGGGCTTGTGGAGCTGACCAGATGCCCCGGGTGGTAGATTGCCTGTGCTGTCCGAGGGGTTAGTGATACTTCTGGCCAAGAGCAGTGATTGAAGCATCATTTCTTGGGCTTCCTGGTTGCTTCTGGTGGCCAGAGATTCCCCACAGGTGCCTTGAGAACCAAGCCATTTGAAGCCAGGATAGAAACAGCACATCCTCCAGCTGGTTCCCATGGATTACTTACGATAATGGTAACAAAGGCCTGTCCTTCATGCACACCCTCCGGTCCTGCATCCAAGTGCACATGCCAGGGGTACAGAACCCTGAGTGGTCACCACGCCAGCTTTCCTTTCTCACTCCTCATCTTGATCACAGAGCTCCAGGTGCCACATGTCTGTTTAGATGGAAAGGCTAACACTCAGCCCTGTGGCCAGATGTCCACCTAACATGTACCAGTAGCCGACATCACTAATCAATCACAGATCTCTTCCCAATGAACCCAAATGAGGACTTGTGGTCTTCCTGGAGCTGGCATCAGATGCCAGTTCTGATCTGTGGCATGTATGCATGCACTCATGCATTCATTCTTCCGTGCATCTAGAAAGACATTTACTCAGCTGCTGTTATGGGCCAGACACTGCTCAGTGTGAGGAGAGGAAGACCTGGTCTTTGCCTTGTTGAGAGGAGCGCTGGGTATGGCAGAGAGACCTGTGAGTGGCTTATCACTCTAAGATGCTGTAGGTTGGAGAGCAGAGTCAGAACTCTCTCCTTCAGGAGTGCAGAGAAGACAGGACCTATTTGCCGAGGGTATCAGTGGGGCAGGGTCTTGTGCTGTGGGAGAGTCAGTGCTCTGCACATGTGCCCTGTGCTTCATGACCCCAACAGTGGGTGGCAGGGCTGTGGAATGTGGGGCCTCATCGGAGCGACAGGACAGAGCTCGGCTGGAGACGCAGCCTGCCCTTACTAGCGCCTTCTCTCCCACAGGAGCAGGGGCTGAAGGCCAACAGCTCCAAGGAGCTAAACCTGTGTCTCCCAGAGGTGAGTGGGGCAGAGTGCGGTGGCGCAGGGCACTGGCCACAGGAGGCTGTTTCTGGCTGAGCCTCAGACCCAGAGTCCTCAGATCCCATTGCGGGCGGGGCCAGCTGAGCTCCTGGTCTGCCCTGGACCTCAGTGTATGTGCACTCAGCTGGGGGGCTGGCGCAGAGGCTGCAGCCAGGGTCCGCGGCTGTCTCTCTGGGAGAGGCACGAGGGGCTCCTCTGAGCAGGGGCCCTCCAAGCCTTCCTGGCTCTTGAAGACAGACATACGTAGTCTCTCTGAAAGTTAGATGAGAAGAAAGGCCACGTAAACTTCTCCAGGAAGAGGAGAGCGCAGTCAAAGATAGGCAGGGGATGCTTCCTGGAGGAGGAGGGAGTCGACCACATTTAGAAACAGGAAAAACAGCTTCTGGCTCCTCTCCTCTCAAGAAGGTCCTTGTAGGTCCTGGGAGCGTCTTCTTGAGATCTTTATAGCACTCCTTCCTCCCTGGCCTGCATCTGCAGGCCTTTTCCTCACTGGGTTGTGTCAGTGAGGTTGTTCTGGGGACTATGGCCCTGCCTTCCCCAGCGTGGGGGCTCAGCCCAGCTCCCTGGAAGCCTGGCTCTGCCTCCAAGCAAGAGCGCCAAGGTGGGTCCCTGTGGGCAGGCCGGGAGGGCAGGGGCGTGGGGAGTCCTTTCCTTTGTGTGCTCCCAGCCCTGCTGTCTCATTTGGTTGGTTTGTCTCTCCTGTTCTCTGCTTCTTTCTGTTTCCCTTTCTGCCCCAGCTTCAGCTCACCACCGACATTGTCCCAGGGAGTAACAAGGTGATCAGACTTAACTCAGGCCCCTGCAGAGCCAGCCCATCGGCCGCCTTGACTGCTGCCTCCTTCCTGATGTTGAAGCTGGCCTTGTAGGCTTCAGGCACCGCATCTGGGAACTTCTGAAGCTTTGTGGATGAGAGCACCCGCCTGATGACATGGAAACACACACATACACACACGCATATACACACACCTTGCAAAAAAAATTTTTTTCCCACCTTATCTCTGAACCTGTCTACTCCCAGGTCTCCTCTCTGGAGAAGTTTTTCTAAACCAAACGGACAGCAGGCGGGCAGCCTGAGAGCCGCCCAGAGGTGCCCTGGCAGGGGCACTCCAGCACCGGGGAGGGCATGAGGGTCTAGCCATGCCCTGCACTTTCTCCCAGTGTTTTCCTTTCTGGACGCTGTTGCTGGAAAAAATGAAGACGGGACCCTGCGGCCCAAGGGACTTGTGGCCCTGCCTGTTGTGCTCTGGGGCAGGGCAGGGGCCACTGCTCTTCTCAAGTTGCACACTCTGGGGACTTGCCAGGGGCTGGTAGGGGGTGTCAGGTGGCAGAGCATCGAGGCTGGTCCCTGGGGTCCAGCTGGGCACCTGTAACACCTCCACTTGGTTACAAGGGTAGAGTTTATTTTGCCTTCCCTCTGTGGACTGGGCAGGTCCGCTTCTGACTTGTGGAGGGCTGTGACATGGAGGTCCCCCTCCCCCAGTGGTAGCTTGGGCAGCTGGGCAGCTCCAGGGGCTCAGGAGACCCCCCGGGGTGGAGGGAGCAAAACTTGGGCACCATTTCAAGGCTGCTTCTTTCTCCTTGGTGGCAGGAAGTTTGAAATCAAAGAGGAATGATTCTTTTGGTGGTCTCTTTGGAGAGAGGGGCTGCTTAGAGGGGCAGAAAAGGCCATGGTGGGACTTCCACCACCCTGCGCTCTGGTCTCTGCAGTCCTCTCTGCCCCTCCTCTACCTTGTCTTCACTCATTTCTGAGATGTACACCAACTGTATGTACACATGTTTCCCTTCTCAACATATATGTATATACACATCATATACATATGTTGTGTGGTTTTCCCTTTCTTTCCTTTTTTAAAGAAACAAACCTATCAAAATAATACCCCAGCAGATGAGCAAAATGTATTATTGTAAAATTTATTTTTTTTATAACATTGTCTATAATGGGATCAAAGGAGATGGGCTCCCTGTGTCCTGGCCTGTCGGCTGCTGGGCCGTGGAAGGGGGCTCCTGATCCTACTCGCGCTGGCCCAGGTTCCAATAAATGTCCTCGGAAGCAGCTTGTTCTCGGCCTCGCTCCTGTGTGCCTTCTCCCCTGCTCGGTTCCTGGCCCTGTGTCGCACCGCGGCTGCTTGCCTGCGACTCCTGGTGGGCCGTCCATCCTGTGTGCTCGGTGTGGGTGATGAAGCTCCCGTCCAGAGATGGTGATGTACTGGGTGGGTCTGAGGGTGCTGAGTCTGCTGGGCCACTCACCTGTCTGTCCCCTTCCCGATCAGTGCCGGTGCCCTTTGGTGGTTGGTCCCAATCTGGAAGGGAACAGAAGTGGCTGTGAGGATGGAGGTGGAGGCACAACTCGGTGTTACACTTTGGGTATGTTTTTGTCTCAAGGATGCCTGGGCGGCCCTGCAGGTGATTGTTAGTCTTATGTAGAGAGGGCTGGTGTCTCCCCACTGGGATTCCTGATTGTGAAGGTGGGGATCTGGCCTCTTGGTTCCCACCAGGGGAGGAAGACAACTGTGGTCCACTCCTTCTTGTTGGTTTCTCCACTTACCACCTGCCTCCACCAGACACAGGCCTTCCGTGTTCTCCTGGAGCCTCCCAGGAGAGGACCAGGAGAATGCTGTTAGCTGAATGTGTGCACACATGTGCATGTGTGTGCCAGTGCACATGCAGGAGGGAGGGGCAAGGTAGCCAGGTGAGGGGACAGTGCTGCTGGCACCATCAGGAGATGGGATACCGTTTTCCACTCTCCTAGCCCTGGGTCCTTGCAAATGACTCTTGTTTCTGGTCACAAGCACTATGTCCACGTGGTGTTCACTGTGATGTATTGTGTTGGCCCCTGCATAGAGGGCCAGTGAGCCAGCCAGCCCTCTTTGCCATCATCACTGGCCTATGTGTTGAGGCAGCCATAGGAGCCACTTGGGATCCATGTTTTTTTGCCAACAGCAAAGTCGGGTTAACTTAAAGGCTTAGGGGGAGGTGGCTCACAGCGTTAGTGGGAGGTGAGAGACCAGGGAGGCTAGGACATGTGCCACGGAACATCTGAAGGGCTCGATGGCAGGATCTATAAGGTCAGCATGCTGCCTCCTCTGTGATGAACTGCCACCAACTGTTACCCAGCTGGCTACTTTGGGACCCTGTGCCTACCTCCCGCCATTTTTGGGTGGGGTGATAGATCATGGCTGGCATCCCTAATGGGAAATAAGCCCTTGGATTGTGTAATGGGAAAGAGGAAATTTCCCAAGAAGAAATGGAGGTGCCATGATGAAGGGAGGAATGGATTCTGCGCAGGTTTGCTCCACCTTAAAGCATTTCCAAGGCATCATGTAGCTGAAATTTTACCATTAAATATTCATTCCTTTGGTTGAGATGACTCCTGTTTGTGATCCTCTCAAAATGTGTCAATAAAACTGGGAAGAATTAAATGTTACTATTTTAATGTTAATTAGCTTAAATAGTTTTAATAAGTCTTAGTAACACGAAGACATTTGGGCCTAGACATTGGGATTGGGCTTGGGGGACAGGTAAGGGGAGAGAAACAGGAGGGAAACCAGGAAATTGGTGGGGTCTACCAGAGATAGTGCTTAAATTATCTTTGGAGTTCTTCTGGAAGAGTCACTGCATGCCTTTACCCCAGAATCAGCCGTCCGTGAAGTGAACTTTGCTGCCACACCCCTGGGACCCGTGATCTGGGACATGCATTGTCTGTAAGGCTGTGCCACCCTGCGTTTTCTGGGCTCCCAGACCCTGTCAACTCAGAACCATGTAGGAATGTTTCTCCCCTCGCTGGGACAGCTTCCAGCCTAGAATGAGTCTGCTTAGCCAAGAACATGAGCTTGCCACCTCGCTTTCGCCCCTGCCACCTGCCCTTTAATGCGCTGAGCTCCCCAGTGGCTGTGGATCCAAGGAGCTCAGGGTATTTGGCATTGGGCGAGCCATGCCCTGGTTCTGTGCTGACTGGTGGAAGGCTGTACAAATGGCCTTGTTCCAAACCAGACACAGGGTCATGTTCTCAGTTTCCTGTACCCCTGCCTCTGCCTTTATCATCTGCTTGGCAACACAGGTTTCTCAAGACAGCCCCGCCCCTCCCTGATTTGATCCTCAGGCCCTAGCTAGGCCCTGCTCTCTCCACCAGGTTTCAGGCCTGTCCAGTGGCTGCCTTTTGCCTGCTATCCAGCTCCTGCTCATGGCTCACCTGCTCACTGAGATGCCTACCCCGGAGCCCCAGTGCTGCTTAACTGCTGATCCTTAGGCTCCCAGGGTCAGATGGTCCACCTGCAATGGTTTAACTTCGTGCCAACAGGCTGCATGTGTGCACACGCCCACACTCCTGTCCTTAGTTCCCAGCCTGGTCCCACTGACCGCCAAATGCCTATGTAAGAGAGACTTTCCTTTACTCACGAAGGGCAAAGCCCCTGGATTGAGAAATTCCAGTGCTGGCTAGAGAAATTCTTTGCCAGCCTTTTCTAACCTGTGATGTGAATTTAAATTGGGCCTTTCTCCCTCGGATGCCAACCTGTGATAATACACGTAAACGTGTTCAGAGCCTGTTGCCCATTCTTTTAAGTCTCACTGGGGGTAGATATTTTTCTTTTAAAAGTGGACTAATTTTTATTTTTTAATTTATTTTTTTAATTTTTAGTAAAAGCCAGTTATTTGGAGACAAAAGTGGAAAATAGGTTTGGTAACATTCTTAGTGGTTGGTTTAAGTGGTGCAGGGGCTGGTTTCTAGTCACCCGTCCCACCTTGGTTAGCTTGCCTACAAAGTTATATTAGATGATAATTAAGGTCCTTCTAAACTCTAAACAAGCTGCAGAAGGAAGGAGAAGGGAGGGAAGGGAAGAGACAGACGGCAGAGGCGACGCTGAGTGGTTTCCTGCCCAATGCCGCCTCCTGTCTGAATAATGGGCCCTGGCCTGCCCAGCTGACCACTTGGAGTTTCTAAGTTCTGATGTGTTGCCTAAAAACCTAGCTGCGTCGCTTTGTTACACACCTACGTTAAAACGACTAAATAGAAAGGGCGTTGGAATCTTTACCACAATGTTGTTTATAAAATCATGGCTGCACATACTTGTCCATTAACCAGAACGTTACTTGCCACGCTCCACTTCCAGAATAAATTACTTATTTATTTTTTGTGCTGTACTTTCCAGAGCAGAAAAAGGGGAGTGAACATGTTAGAAGAGTTTTCATAGCATTACGGGAAACCAAAACCAGATGTAGATATTTTCAAATAGGTAGATTTAAGATTTAACTAACGCCTCCCTAGCCCTCACCCTGTCTCAGGCACTGTTCCGAATTGTACGCACGTTAACTGCTTTCTTCCCACTGGGTTGTGGTCAGGTTGGCTCTGTACAAGAGCAGACTGAGGCACAGAGAAGTCCCCATGTTGTCCAAGGTGGCAGCGCTCAGATGCAAGCCCAGGTGGCCTGGCCTGCAGGCCTGTGCTTTCACCACATGCCAGGCTGCCCACCATAACTAAGCCACCACATGGTGCCCTGCCCTGTGGCTGCCCCCTGGGTGTGGGGGAGGGGGCTCCAGTTCATCTGGGCTTCATTACTTTGCTCTCCTTTCCCTCCCCAGCCTATGGGGCAAATGGTGAGGGAGTTCGGTAAACTAGTTCATTAAATGAAGTGTGGTGTGGGCTCAAGAAGGGGGAGAAGTGTCAGGAAGATGCTGCCCCAGACACAGCCCCTGCCCCAGGCTGTGCTGCTGGGACAGTGGGGGATGGGAGTGAGCATTCCACCTTGGTGTTTGCTGTCCTGATTTTCCTGGGATAGATAATGACCACACGGGAAATGACTGCCTGGAAGACGGCGTCTCCAGGAAGGAGGCTGACCTCCTGGGAACCTGCTCACTGGACTCTGGATTGCTCTTGCTGTGGGGACACCACGGTGATGAGGAAAGAGGATACGCTTGGGGGCCCCAGGCAGACCTGGGTTTGAATTCCAAATCTTCCATTGACCACCTGGGTGACCACCTGCAGCCTGGGCTTTGGGTTTCTCATCTGTAAATGAGGATAGCAGTTGCTGTCTCCTAGGACTGCTGTTGAGATGACATGGGACACCTGAAGTGTCCAGCCTGCCATGCCCTTCCCTTAGCCCTCTGGCGTGCTATCCTGGGCCTCCATGGATTCCCGGCACCTGCCTGGCTGGCCAGGGTGCCCACTCTTGGCAGGGGGAGGAGCTGTACAGGGTTCCATACTCGGAGCTTCTCTCTTCCTCCTCCTTCTGTGCCTGAGAAGCTTTCATGGGTTCCCCGTGGCAGACACAAGAAAGTGACTGTCACCAGGTCCAGGACTGCGCTCTTGGAAGCATTGCCAAGTAGAGCTGAGAGGGCAGGAGAGGCGAGGAGAAAGAAAAAGGGGACCTCCTCATATTTGTAAATCACAGTTCATTTGATCTGCCAGTTCCTGGGGACAGTGGCTACGGAACTCCAGATGTCATGTTTTCTGAAGTCCCTTTGATTGGCCACCCTCTCTCCACTCATGAAAACAGTATGTGCACCAGTTCAAAACCCAGAACAGGAAGCATCAGTTGGCCCTCGGGGTGAGAGCAAGGTTAGCACTGTCGGGAGGCAGGCTGGTGTAGGTCCCTGTGGGGCCGAGGCCAGACCAGAACGGCTTAACACCTGCAGGGCCTCAGGAACTTTCTCCAGGGAGGGAGTCTCAGGCCCCTAAAACCAGGTTTTGGGAATGAGTTCAGAGTCATCTTGATACTTTCTGAACAGAACCATCTCTCTCCTGTGATTTCCTTACAGAAAAAGGTGTGCAATAAGCTGAGCATCTGATGATATGTCCAAGTCCATTTTCTTTTGCAAGAAGTCTGGGGTATACTGGAGAGAATGTCGGCACTCAGGTTCAAACTCTGGCTTGGCCGTCCATCAGCAAATGACACTGGCTAGGTCATCTAACTTCTCTGAGCCTCAGAAAGGTTGCTTTAGATCAGTTTGCCATCCCTGCTCTAAGTGATCTCTGAGACCAAGCTCTCAACCTTAGGGAGTCTGACCACAGAGCTTTGGTGGTGACAATGGATGATGGGGCTGAAGTTATCCTTAGGCTGGAGGAAGAGAGAGCAGGTTGCCACTCTTATGGGTGAGGTGACCTTGCAGATGAGTTGATGGGAGAGAGAGCTGGGAGGAAAGGCCTTATATCCGGAGAAAACCAGGCAGCCCGTGGGCCACACACACATAATATGGCCTGGAGTGAGGGGGCTGCATGTATATTGTGAAGTTGTGTTCTACATAGGCAGGGACTTCAGGCTAGGAGGGCAAATGGGGCTGAAATTCAACTGCACTCACTCAGGGCCTCCACCCTGAGGAGGGGCCATGGTTCCCTGGTCTGCACGAAGGCGTCTGCACGTGTTGGAGCAGGACCTGCTGCTGAGAGCATGGGGTGGGAGGGGAGAAGGACCACTATGTGCAGAGAAGGCTGAGGTGTGGCACTACAGCTGCTGAGAGCCCCTGAACTGCTGTCGGCAGGTCATTTAACCTGGCTGGGCCTCACTTCCCTCATCTACAGAGGGGAGGGGCAGAGGTGCTGCTCTCCCAGGTGTCTCCGCACAGTGGAATTCTGTGATGCTATGACTGCCAGCTATTTCTGAACTCACCAGCTCGGCACAGAATAACTTGGAAGGAGATGGAATTCATTTCTCTCAATAAACACTGCTACCCCACTTGGTTGTTCCAGTTTTTTAGCAAGTGTCTTGTGCAGAGCTGTAGACTGCAGCTGTGGGTTCATTCTGCGTATGGTTGGTGGTGGTACCCCTCATTCTCTGCCCATGCCCATTCCTGGCAAGACAGTGTTTCCTTGGAAAGTCAGCACCTGCCGGGCCACATAGAACAATGACTGACTGAGTCCCGACCTCCCTCCCTGAGTAGGCCTCTCTCCAGTTACACCCTCTACCTGGTAGCTGCTTATAGTACCTCCAAAACTTGGACCACCCAGACCAGGAGTGACTAATTCTCATGTACAGTAACTTTTGTGCAGAAGTTTGTACAACTGCCATAGCCATCATGAGCCAGGCTTCCGGGAAAACCGCTCTCTTGACTTTACCTTGGCCTGCACAGTAGACTGCTCCTCCCCTCCATCCCCTACACCCCACACACGAGGTTGACAATTTTAAGTAAAGGCCACAGCTCTCACCCTACTCCATTTAAGAACCAGAGTCCAACCTAGCCAAACAAATCCTGGTGGGGTGACACTGCTGGCCCAGGCTGTTCTTCACTTTTATCCTTGGTAGAAGATGAAAGGCCTTTTTCCCAGGGGCCCCAGCAACCTGAAATCACTCTTCTGTGTTGTAAAGCTGGGTGAGTGTGAGGCCACAGTGAACCAAAGGATTGATACTAATATTCCAGGAAGGGTGTTTATAGATTTCTACCTGGGGCCTGTGGACATAAACCTTTCCTTTTGAAAGGAGAAGACTTACCGTATTGATGGTTGGAAATGGTCCAGAAATGCTGTAAATTCTGGGTGGTAGGGATGGTCCCTTGCCAGACCCACACACTTGCCCACACCATGTGTCTCACTCTCTGGACCAGGGCAGCTGTACAGAGGACAGGCCCTGGGCAGTGTGAGGAATGTTTGCATAAGCAGCCACACGACTGGGTCCTTGCTTGGGAACGGGATTGAGGGCTACATTACTCTTTGGCAGGACTTGCTCACAACCACCCAACACCTGACCTCAGCCTGCCTGGGTAAAGGACCCACTCAGAGAGCAGGCCCAGCTGGGGCTGCCTTCCCTGTGCATGGGGGGTGGGGGGGGGTGGGTACAGTTCAACCCAAGCATCTCCATGTTGATCGAGAGTAGGATCCCCTTGGATCCTGTCTATCCTCTGCAGGAACTCTGATGTTCATCCCTGGAGATTCCTTTTGTCAACTGGTAATTGTCAGTGCCAACTCAAACACCAACAGATGTCCCCACTTCAGGGTGCTGTGAAGAAAATGTAGTGTCAACAGCTTAACAGTGCCGCAGTGCAGCCTTGGAGCACCTCAGCTGTGCAGAGCGAGGCTGTGAGAACGGCACAGCCGTGAGATGGCCCCCAGCCCAGTCCCCTGTTAAATGGATAGCTCTGCAGTGGTTTGCTCTGCGATGGACCCCTCTGTACTGGTCTCCTTTGTGCACCCCTAAGGTTTGCTCACCCCACACTACTTTGGTCTTTATGGAAAGCATGATGCCCAAGCCTGAGGGGAACTGGCCTATATACACAGAAGTCCCCATCCAAAGTCCCTGATTGGCCCATCCTCATGCAAATGAGGATGCCAAATCCTCACAGTTTGATTGGTCCAAAGGCACTCTCCTGATCAGTCAGAATAGAGCTGCTCTGATTGGTCACAGCTGTGCAGCTCCGATTGGATGGGGAAAGCTTCAGTCTTATTGGCTGAAACAGGACTCTAGGACCTCCTTTATAAGAGCCGGCTCAATGGCAGACACACAGTGCAGGCCAGCAGTTTAGCTTCACAGAGGCTGTTCTCTAAAGTGTAGTTTGTGTGAGAGGCTCCTGTGCAGAAATGGCTGCTAGGCTCTGTTTTTTTTTTTTTTTTTTTTTTTTTTTAAATTTGAGTCCAGTGAGCCACTAGGAGCTCTTCTTAGTAGGTGTCTTCTTTTTCTTCAGGGTTCACAGTATGAAGTATAGAGCCAAATTCATCTTTTTCCAAAATGACTATTCTGTTGTTCCAAAATCCTTCCTTTAAAAGTCATCTTTACCACATTGATATTTGAGGTGCCACCTGTTTCATTTGCTAGTTTCTTACATATGTTCTTGGGACTGCCCTGTTCCATCGGTCCACTAATCTGTTCCAGTGACACACGGTTTTAACTGCTGAGGCTTTATACTGTTTTCCAATAGTCTGTTAGGGCTTGTCTCCCCTCATTGCTCTTCTTTTGAAACAAAAAATTTCTTATGTTTTATTTGCTTGTTTATTTTTTCATATACATTTTCAAGGACCGGGTGAAAAACAAAACCCATTGGTATATGATTGGGATTGTATTCGATGTATAAAGTAACCTAAGGAGTGTTGACCTTTTTATGATACTGAATCTCCTCATCCAAGAACACAGGTGGGACTGGGGGTGCGGAGAGAGAGAAGGTGCTCCAGCTTCAGGTTCCTGAGGCAGATGCTTAATGGGTGACAGCATGGCGAGTCTCAGTATTGAGTCTGAAGTCACCATCTTCCCCAGCCATTCCCCAGTTGTTCTAGTTCACTCCTGTTATTTCAGATTTTATGAAAGGACATAGGGGCACTGAGGAAGTTTATTTAGCAAGATGCACTAAACATGTGACCTCATTTCATAATATCTTGAACATCCTTTTAGGATTAGGATTGCTCAATGACACTGTGAAGGGAGAAACAAAGGGAGACAAGTTACACGTTTTTGGGTGCTTGCTATGTGCTAAGACTGGGGAGGGGTTTTACAAGGAGGTACAGATTTCCAGATGCCCCAGAGCATGTTGCTGGGTTCAGCAGCTTGCCACCGCTTAATGCAGAGGTGGAATCCTTTGATACTGACCCAAAGAGCGCATGCAAAAGGGGCTCTCAGTCTTCAAGGTTAGAGAGAGAGTCACCTGCGGATAGCAGAGATGGGCCTTGGTAAGACACTGAGATCCACGACATTTCTCCTTGTCTTTCCATGTAGGCCCTTCCCTCATCCAGATCAGCCTCCTATTGGCACTGGACCTGGCATAGTCCAGCCACACCAAACAACTCACAATAATCAGGGGTGGCAATGGCTCTCTGCTGTCTGTGCTCTGGCACATGCTCTTCCTTCAGCTGGGATGCCCTTTTCAAAGCTGGCTGCCTGGCACCTCTTGCTCATTCTTTGAGACTCAGCTCCAGCACACATCATCACCATGAAGCTCATCTTGAACTTTCCGGACCCTCCTGGGGATGCTCCAGTGCTGTGGGCTTTGGGTCCTCTCCCCAGGTACTTCCTTCCCCGGGCCACTCTCGTAGGGCGAGCGTCAAAGGCTTCCCCGTTAGACTCTGAGCTTTTCCTGGGCAAGGACTTGATTTGAGGTTCAGTGCTTCATGCATAGAAAACATCCAATCTGTGTCTGTAAAAATGGACAGTTTAACAAAGCAATAAGCAGGAGGCCCAGGTTCAAATCCCAGTCCCCCAGCACCGCCACTTAGCACAACTAAGTGAACTTAGGCAAGGTATTACACCTCTGTTAGCCTCTGTGTCCATCCTTGTAAAATGGAGAGAGTAGTAACACCTCCTCACAGGACTGTTAATAGGATTAAATAAAACACCACAGATAAAATGCCTACAAGGCACTCAATTAACGTTAGTTACTCTCATGGCCACTAATGAGATTTTAGTTAACGAGGTTTGAAACTTGAGCTATACATTTAACAAGAGGATCGAGGGTTGGGCTGGGGTTCACATGTTTTTTTTTTTTTTTTTTTTAATAGGAGAGCTATTTCTACCACACTCTGCCCATTCCAATAGATTAGTGGTTCTCAACCCTCCTAATGCTGCGACCCTTTAATACAGCCTTTAATACAGTTCCTCATGTTGTGGTGACCCCCAACCATAAAATTATTTTTGTTGCTACTTCATAACTGTAATTTTGCTACTGTTATGAATCATAATGTAAATATCTGATATGCAGGATATATTTTCATTGTTACAAATGGAACATAATTAAAGCTTAGTGATTAATCACAAAAACAATATGTAATTATATATGTGTTTTCTGATGGTCTTAGGCAACCCCTGTGAAAGGGTCGTTTGATCCCCAAAGGGGTCGCGACCCACAGGTTGAGAACCACTGCAATAGGTGGTCCTGCTCCGGCTGAAGTCAGCGCGCAGTGTGCTGGGCCTGCCCATGGACTCACAGAATGTCCCAACTGAGTGTCTTTGGAGCTGCTGCCTCAGTGACAGACATTATAAGCACACTACAAAGGCTCGGCAGTCAGGGTTAGCAGGGCAGGAGCACAGTTATAGCCCCATGGGCTTTCCAGAGAATTCATTAGACATGCTTAGTGAACACCAAACTCCAACTTTATGTAAGGTCCCATCAGAAAAGCACGGCAAAGGCCTGGTTATGTAAATGAGACAGCGAATAATTAGCATACATGCTCCCCAACAGCAATGGAGGGGACACCTTGTAAGGCCTGAATCATTATCCAGGAGGAGACCGCAGAGAGCGCTGCGGGCTGCAGCCCAAGTACAGGGAAAGGCTTTTCCTCCCGAGACCAGACTTCACTGAAAACCTTCAAACAAGCCTGTCTGGGGATCTTCCTGGGGGGCTGCCAAGTCTTTCTTCATTTCCTAGGAAGGGGTGGGGAGGAGGCCAGGGAGAAAAACAGTTTATGGGCACCAGTCTCCTGCACATGGTGAGGGAAAGCCCACACTGCTGGCTGGGCTCTCCTGTGGTCAGCACATAGCAGGCTCTGGATAAATGGTGTTGAATGGATTCATCTGTCCTGTATCTCAGGCTGTGAATCCGCAGGGATTCCCAGAGGATCAGAAGAAGTAGGTTATCAGGGTGGAGGTGAGGGTGGCAGGCAGATCCTCTCTCCCTCCCAGGTGTCCACCTGTGTCCTTGAGTCAGCAGCACCCTTGGGCTTCCTTTGTCCTACGGGCCCTGGGAGCTGAGCCCGGCTCTGTCTGGGGAGAGATGGGCTTCTTCCAGCTAAGGGTTAATACCAACTCTCAGCAATGTGGAGCGAGTTGCCAAGTTGCCACATAGATGATAAATCAATGAGGGCTGCATAAAGAGCTACGAAATAAATAGGCTATGCATGAAAAGCCCTTAAATGTGAAATTAATTTTATATTGTGATTTGTATTCGCAAAGTTGCTAAATGTCAATCATCTGTGTGTACAGTGGCCACTCCGAATGGAGGCATGTGTATGTACATGACACAGGTCCAGAGGCAAATGCCACAACCTTGGCTCTCCACACGTGGCCCTCCCCCACCCCTGCCTGTCTGAGCTTTTAACTTTGAGTGCAGCCCAGGAGACAATTCAAGGCCTTCAAAGTTAGCCCCCAGTCTTCCCCAATTCCATCAGCCCATGGAAGCCACAGGTAAAGGTGGCCTCACCCAAAGGCCAGGCCCTCTCAGCTCCCGTGGACTGGGTTCAGTGGAATTCAGGCTCTGACCTTCTCCAGAGCAAACTTGAGAGACGGTGCCAACTGCTAGACACGGCCTAGACGACATTCCTATCAGGGCAAGCAACGCTGTTCGGATTACAGCTGGGCCATCATGATGGAGAGTGAGGGGCACTGGTTGGCCAAGGCCAGGGGCAAAGGCAAAAGTTCCACGCTTCCAGTCAGGAGTCCCAAAGCTTCTAAGTTTAAAAGGCAAGGAAGGGAACAGGGAGCTCCACCCAGTTCTTAATCTGTCTGGCCCTCAGGCTTCTCACAGAGTGTCCAGATGAAAACACCTGCCATCTGCTTCACATAGGCCCTATGAGGATGCAATAAGATCATGGCTGTGAAGAGCACTTAGAAACCACAGCAAATTACTGCATCTTCAAGACAGCACCCAAAGGGAGGTGTTCAGAGGGCTGACATCTTGGGCCAGGCTGCCTGTCCCTGTGAGCACCTCCACCAACAGGCAGGAAGAGCAACATGACCAGGGGGATGGTGTGCCTGCCTGATGTCAGGAGTCCGGTGTCCTGGCCAGCCTGGCCACCCTGATATCTCCCACTGGAAAACAGGGGTCAGACCACCTCACCTCAAAGGCCCCTTCCATGTCTGGTTCATGAACCAGACTGATATGTGCCTCCACTGAGGTTTGGAAGTTTATTTAGAGATTGCAGAGCCACTGGGCCCAGCAATGAGCCAGGTGGCCAGTTTTAAACAAGAGGAGCATCAGGCAAGGTGCCAGCCTCAAGGGGCTTCACATGAAGTTAGGATAGTAGAATGCATCGGACACATCACTCTGTCGGGGACTTTCTCGAGTCATAAATGTTCACTGAGTACTTCTATGGGCCAAGGTCTTGTTTAATTTTCCACTGTCCTATGAGGGAAATTGTATTACCTCTGTTTTTTTTTTGATGTTTTTTATTGTTTATTCTATTTCAGTTGTCCCAATTTTTTCCCCTTTTATCTCCTTCCACCCAGCCCACCTCTCTCTCCCATAGTTAGCCCCCTCTCTGTTGTCCATGTCCATGGGTCATTCAGACATATTCTTTGGCAGTACCTCCGTTTTTATAAATAAGGCAGCAGAAGGTCAGCAATGTGCCCAAGTTCACAGAGCTGTCAAGTGGCAGAGCCAGGAAAACATGTGTCTGGCTTTATTCCCAAGTCTATGTTCCTGCGTACAAGGTGCTCACTGTCTGGAGCTGGCAAAGAAAGCTTTGGGGAAGAGATGTTTAGTTATTTATCTATTTTATGCCCCCACCCACATAATTTCAGAAAGTGTTAAGATTGTGTTTATAATAAAAGGTATGCAAAACTGTAAAAGATCAAAATGTGAAAGATTAAAACCCATAGAGTAGAAGGGGAAGATAATTATATCTGATGCCTGAACGAAGTGCTTTATTAACCATTTGTTCATTCATTAATTTCTCCATTCATGAGCATTTATTGAGTATCTCATAAGTTTCAGACACTGGGTATGCTGTGTGGGATCTACTGAGCCGATCACACTCCCTGGGCTCAAGGAACTCACAGTTGTGTGTGTGCATGTGTGTGCGTGTACATGTGTGTGATAGTGTGTGTTTGTTGAGAGAGGGAAATGAGACAGTGCTCTGTGGGAGGAGAGCATGAATGCCAGGAACATTGACGTAGGCCCATTTTCCAGACTTGGAGAGTCAGAGGTCCCCTTGAAGGATGTGAGGGAAAGGTGGAGTAATGCCATATTTTAGATGTTATAGCTCCTGGCAAGCCAGGCAAATAGGGGACTATGATTTCTTCCTTGGTGGTCTACCAACCAGAAGGCTTCGTGTTTCCCACCCTAAAACCTCATATCAGATACACCCATGGCTCAAGGGCGTTGTCTATAACAGGCAATGTCTGTCAGAATGGGTGTGCAGATGACAAACCTTCACCACGTGCCTGTGACTCCTAGCAATCCCCTGAGAGAGCCGAGGGTAGCTGCTAGGATGTTTCCCGTGCACACACTTACACAGGAGATCACAGTAATGCAGCCCCCTGTGTGGCTTTCCAATTCTCAGACCTGGCGCAGCCATTGAGCAAGAAGAATGTGGGTGTGGGCAATGAGGAAATAAGGACATGAGAAGGAAACCTATTTTATTATGAGCCTACCATGTCCCAGGCTCTGCACTAGGCACTCCATACACATTAGTTCATTCCGTACCCCCATCTCTTCAAAGCATCCCTTAATCCCCTTTACAGGTAACAAATTGAGACCAACACAGGTTAAGTGGCTTCCCAAGGTCACACAGCTGGAGCTTATTGTCAAAAGTTCTAGAAACTGAGCTGGTCCACACTGAGGCAGTCCATCTGTTCAAGCTGGTCACCTACAGCTCTCACCCATTCCACTCGTTCCAGATTGCCTGATTGCCTGGCCCAACCACTCATTTGATGAAAGAAGAAACTGAGGCAGGCATGAGGCAAGCGACCAAGACCAGGACAGGGACCACAGCCTTGCTTTCCTGCCTCCCAGGCAGATGGGCACCTTCTCCCTCGCATGCATTTCTCCAGGCCCAGCGGAAGGCCTTGTGCATCCTGGGGGAGCAGCCAGCTTAGAGCCCCTCGACTGACCACTTCTCAGTGCTGGGGAGCTTGTTAGACCTCCTTAAGGACAGGCCACTACATACCGCCCTGAGGGCCACACACAGAATTCCCCAAAGGGGCACACATCCTGGGCCTCATCCACAGGGATGCAGTGTCTGAATCCCATCCCCCTTTCATTATACGGCCTCCTCCACTGTGCACAGGGAAGCCCAAGAAAGTGAGCGGGGAAATCCTTCCTCCACACTCCTCTGTGGATACTTCTCTTTCTGTCCACTCACTCTGCCTTTGATTTCTTGGAGCTTGTGTGCAAACAGTTAATGACATTTTTAAAAGATAAATGAAGGCAAATAAAAATCTTCACTAGTTACAAATGATCACAAAGAGAGAGCCATCCTGGGACCATGGAAGGACATGGCCCTGGACTGACAGACTCTCAGACAGACTCTGGGACAGGCAGACAGACAGGCAGCAGGACCCACCTGCAAAGAGGGCCCCCCCACCCACTGCCAGACCCAACTGTGGTCCCGTGGTCACCTGAGACCACAAGAGCTGGGTGGATGCAGGGCAGGGCCAAGAAGGCCGTTTCTGTGGTCATTTCTCAGTCTGCTTCCCTTTGATTTGTTATTCAGTCAGTTTCCCACAAAGGAACCCAGGGTTTGGTTGAGAGAACTGTGAAAGAGGAAACAATTCCATCCCCTCTGCGAACCAGAAACTTCTGCACGTGCTCATGTATATAGACCCACCAGTACGCTCGCACCCCATCACCCCTCAATGGGGGTGGGGGGGCAGGGAGGGGAAATACATGTGGCCCTCAGTCCTGACACCAGCTGGCCTGATCTGTAGCACTCCAGCAGACAGTGCCACGTGCAGGCCTCTTAGATGTGTCCTCCCCAGAGAGGAGAGCAGTGTCCCGTGCACACTAAACACTTAAAATAAAATCTTCATCCGAGGATGTTTATTGATTGATTGATTGAGAGAGAGGGAGGGAGAGTGAGAAAGAGAGACAGAGAGACAGAGAGACAGACAGAGAGAGAGAGGCATAAATTGGTTGCCTCCTGTACACGCCATGACCAGGGATGGAATCCGCAGCCTAGGTATGTATCCTGACTGGGGATCAAACCCACAACATTTTGGTACATGGGATGATGCTCCAACCAACTGGCATTTTTGTTATAGAAACAGGGGAGTCCAAAAATCCCCGGAGTTTGTGGCTGGGGGATGGGGAGAAGGAAGCGGCTTTCAGAATGCCTCCACATGACTGAGGCTGATGGCTGATGTCTTTCATTATGTAAATTGTTTTAATGCATCCAAAGCCTCAGGTGGATGGGAGGAGTCTTGAACCAGGTGATGGTATGGAAAGCACACAGAGCCTACATGGGGTTCTGGCAATGGTCAGAACTATTGGCAACACCCACTGCGTCAGAGGACGCAGTCAGGGATATATAGGCAGCTGCGAACACTTGGGGGGTGGGGCATGCTCTGGGGCTGTCTCTCTCGCTGGTGAGTGTTCACAGAGGTGCTCTGGAGAAGGAGAGGAGATCCACGCGGTTTACAGAAAGAAGACAGTTCGCAAGGAGGCTGAGAATCCAGGCGGTCCTGCATATTGAGAGCTGGAGGGCACCACAGCACAGAAAGGACCTCACCAATCAGATTGAGTAATTGGCAGCTGCTGGTAAAGCTGAACTGTGCCTAGGAAGTAGGGAAACAGTGTTTCTGACCCCCCTAAAACTGGTTAGGTTTGGTAGAGGGGAGGCAAGGATATGTGTAACTGTTAAATAAACAATTTTTCTTTCCACTCAAATATAATATTCAGAGTTGTAATTTTTGGCGGCGGGCAATCGGACCGCTAACTAAAGAGCCCGTGGGTCTGTTTTCAATTGGAGCAACCCAGGGGTTCTGTAACATTTTTTAAAGGAGAAGATTGTCAGTGAACTTAGGACGTGTAAGATCCAGGGCTTGCCGTTCCTGGTCCCTCCCTTCTCCCTTGGCTCTAACAGCAGCTTTAGGGCCCTTGACTAGAGGGGGAGGGTCTTTGCCTCTTCCCCCAACCTTGACCCAACCAGTGCCCCCCACTGTCCATCACTGATGGTAGGGGACAATTATCATAAAGAAACTGCTCACCTGAACAGACTTTCCACGAAGCTGTGTCTGTGCACTGGGGCACAATGGGATCTTTCGATTTTACCATGCTCCTGAGTGTGTATCTATTTCCTCTCCATTTTGAGAGGCAGCTGTTGATCTTGGTTATAATGGTCTGGTGATTTCTAACAAACTCTTTGTCCCTCCTGAATGGCCTATCTCAATCACATACCTGAACAAGCAAGACTTGATTGTCCCCTATTACTATCAGCGACTGGCTTTGTAAATAAGCCCCTCCTTCTTCTTCTCCCTCTCTGTCCAGGCCCCTGGGCAACCCCTCCAAGCTCAGGTTTACGCACTGGGTAGATATTTCTCACTAACTTCCTGTTTTATTTGCCAGACATTCAGCACAGTGGAGCAAGCACATGCTCTTGGTGCAAATTCAGAAAGACTTGTGGATGCCTGGCTTTTTGTGCTGGGTCGTCACTTTCTTTTTTAACTAGTGAGGTGAGCCTGGGCAAACCAAGGCAGCCATTACCTGGAGGAACAGGATGGAGAAATCCAGACGACTGTCAGCTTGATTATAAGATATGCTCCCTTCAGAGGAACCTGACAGAACTCGCATGAACAGATGTTCGAGTCTCCATTCACACCCAGACATTCTCCACACAGGGTTCTCTTCAAACACCCCCATCCAGTCCAACTAGGTCTAAATCCACTGGAAGTTTCCTTGTTCTATCCTCCAGAGTTCGCTAAGCAAATTAATTCTTTTAAATGAGACTGCAGGGTGTGTATGTAACTACCTAAGAGAGATGTCTTCCAGGGTGGAAAGGAGGAGGACTGGATTAGGGTGCTAGTGTCTCCATAACATTGAGGACGGGCGTGTGGCTGGGGTGAGGGGTGGGTTCTGGACTTCCTCAGCAACAAGGAAAATGTGTCCCACGTCAGACTCTCAGGGCTTCTGCTTTATTTTCTCTGTTCCTCCCCCTACTCCGTGTTCCCTTAGTGTGCCACCTGCACCCTCTCCTGGGACTCAGTGAAACCCCATACCTACTTTCTTTCAGTCAATCAACAAACAGTCCTTCCCTTTGCCAGGCACTGTTCTAGGTGCAAAGGATGCAGTAGTGAAAACAAGGAGAGATGCTCTTACTTTCTTGGAAGTCACATTCTGATGAAAGGAGGTAGATCATAAACAAATACCCAACACAACCCCATTCCCCATGAACATATATGTATATATATATAGTCTGTCTGAATATAATAAATGTTTTGGAAAAGTGTTACGGAATGGAAGTCCTGAAGTCAGGGCGGGGTTCCTGGACAGAGGCCCCTTTAATTAGCTGATATGTGAGCAGGGACTGGAAGGAAGGGAAGGACTTAGCTATAATGGCTAGAAGAGTCTCCTAGACATGTGGAACACCCACTACAAAAGACCCTGAGGTAGGAACCAGGTGGGGGCCCTCTCAAGTTGGCCAGTGTGGCTAGAGCAGAGTGGGCAGGGTCTGGAGAGCAAGTGGCAAGGAGATGGGAAGGGCAGCCAGTCCAGATTCCGTAAGGCCTTACAGGCTATTATAAGGGTGTCTGCCTACTTTAAAGAGATTACACTACACTTTTAAAGGAAGATTCTACAGTTCACATTTTTATTCACTTAACTGAGTCTCCCTTGATTTCCTAGTTAATTCAAATGAGGAGTTTTGCCTTAGATTGATGGAGAGATGCAAGAAAATGCTCAGTGAAATCTGAAGAGGCTAATACTGTGGGGGAGTCACACACCTGAGCAACCACGTGATTGGGACGAGCCTGTCTAACATGCTGATGTGCCCCTCCTAGGCTTCTGCTATCAGTTCTGCTCCCTGTAGCGGGGGCAGGGCCCCTGGAAGGGGTAGGCCAGACTGTGGGGAGGGTGGACATGGAATGATAACAATGGAACCTGAGGGCAGCTGGTTTAGGGACTTTGGGTTTACAGGTACCCAGGATGCTGCTCAGTTAGGCCCCCCCACTGAGAGGAAGCAGAGCAGGGCCTGAAGCAGGGGACTTGGAGGAAGAAGATCTTACTCCTCCAGGGCCCACAAACGGTGAACAAAATGCCCGTGCCAGAAGGTGACAGTGGAGAAAGCCAGCCAGAGAAGGTTCGAAAGGGGGAGGAGGAAAGAGGGAGTTCCCGGAAGAGAATGATGTGATCCCTAATCCGGGCCAAGCTAAGTTTCTAACAGAACACGGTCTCACCGGGTCACAGCTCATCTGTGTGCACAGCCAGAGCCACACCCAGAGCCCAAACCTGTCGCCCAAATAGGCTCTGGGCTGGTTCAGCAATGAGGAAGATGTCCAAGGCCACAGCCCTGGCCGGACAACAGAGGGTGGAGGGAGGAGAGGAAAAGAGGAGGGTCTCTGGAGAGTGTGAACCCTGAGAAGAAAAGACACCCACTGAGAAGGGCTCCTGGTGGCTAACTGGGCTCAAACTAAAACAAAGAAACAAAAAACAGAGTCCAGCAGCCATTTTTGCATGGGGGCCTCTCACAGAAACTGCACTTCATGGAGAAGGCTCTGCACTAGGCTGCCGGCCTGCCTGTGTGTCTGCCTTTGAGCCGACCCTTACAAAGGAGGTTCTGGAGTCCTGTTTCAGCCGATAGGACTGAGGCTTTCCGCATCCATTTGGAACTGCCCAGTTCTGACCAACCAGAGTGGCTCTCTTCTGACCTACAAATAGGTAGAGATCTCCAGGATATTCTGTTCAGGGACCCAGGTGGGGAACTTCAATCTATAAAAGTCAGCTCCCCTCTGGTTCCAAGAGTGTACTTCCTGGGGAAAAGTGAAGACACATTTGTTTCTGGGCTGGACCGGAAGCACCAATGACTTCTCTCTCACTGGAGCAGAATCACGGAGCTGGCCCGTGTAGGCAGAACTGTGGAGCTGGCTGGTGTAGGCTGGTGCAGAGTGGGGCAGAGCTGAGATGCCTAGCTGAAGAGGGGGCTACCCCGGGGATGCTTCACGCATGTGCTGTTTTTAGCCATTCTACATCATCAAATTGTATATACTAAGTCATTTTCTTTTACACCACACCCCAAAATGGTGATCCCTCTTGGCATTTCAACTGGTACCAACAAGCTTTGGTTGTTGACAAAACCATGTGTTGTGAAAATCTCTAGTGGAGCAAAGACTTGAATGTTAAACACAAATATAGAAGTGCTGTAAGGAAACATGAGGGCCTCTTGGCTGGGGACAGCCTTCCTAACTATAACTCAAAATCTAGAAGCCAAAGAAAAGATGGATAACTTTGACTATGTAAAATAAAAAAAGCTCATATATGTCCAATCCATCGTAAAGCAGAGCCAAAAAGGAAATGACAAACTGGGGGAAAAAGTACAATGTATATCACAAAACCGATTCCTCTAATATAAAAAACTGAAATCAAGAAGAGCCATAACACAACAGAAAAGTGAGCAAGGGACATGAACATGGGTTCACACACACACACACAAAATGCAAATGGCCCAGACCCTTTGAATAGATGCACAACCCATTCCTAGTGAGAGATGCAAATTAAAACAACACGGAGAGACATCAGTTCTCGCCGCTCAGATTTGGCAGAAATCCAAAATATTGATAAAACACAGTGTTGGCGCAGTTGTGGGGAAGCACACAGTCTCCGCCGTTGCTGGTGGACTGTGAGGTGGCACAATTCCATGGAAGAAACACTGGTGATGTCTGCCAACAAAAAGGGTGTTTACCTTCCATCGGTGAGCCCACCTCTGGAAACCCGTCCTATAGGCACACCTGCACAGGTGTGGTCGTGCACACACAGTCAGTCATTACGGAGTTGTTTGTGGACAGAGCCCAGTGTCTGGAATAGGGGCTGGATGAATAAATCAGGTATATCAACCTAGAGGAAAGTGCAATGGTAAGGCAGAAAGAGGAAGCTCTCCACCTACAAATATGGAGAGATCTCCACGATATTCTGTTCAGTGGAGAAAGCTAGGTGCAGAACATGGAAGCATACAGAAGTATTTACTGACTTGCAGGCCCTGATCCAGCCTCATCATAAGAATCACACTTGGGCTACGTGTTGAAATTAACCCAGATCTCAGGTCTGTGTATGTACTAGACCCCGGGAGTGTGTGTCTTTAAGTTAACCTGTGAGGGGAAGTTCGAGAAAGTGCTTGAGCCCATTCTTGTCTAAAAGGACCTGATCAGATGAGACTGTCCCTGTGAAGGTCCTGTTACAGGGTCAGAACCCAGGTCCTGAAAACCCAGGTCCAACGATGAGCCTGAAAATCCCACTGTTTCCCCTGGTCTCCTGTGCTGCTCCCACACGGGGCTGTCATCCCACCTGGCACAGAACCACCATGCGGTTTCATGCCTGTGTCCAGCCACCAGAAGCATGTTGTTGGATTTTAATTTCCACAGTTTGCCTTATGAAAATGACATAAACTTGTTTTTGTGTTTAAGAACAAAATATGTTATACTCTTGAATATACCTTTTCAAACTACTCTCTTGCCTTGACCCATCCCCAGGAAATGCTGAAAGCTGATGGAAATCTCTGTCCGCCAACCCAGAGAGACCCCTCTCGCACTCCTCACCCTTGTTCATGAAGCATAACTGCTCTCCCTCCTGGAAGCATTCCCTCCGTTTCTCTAGAGGATATAATGCAGAGGAAGATGCCAGTGCTGCGAGGTGTGTCCGGGGTCATGCAGGGGGGTTCTTGGCCCAAGGCCATCATCCCTTTTGCTCCTTATGGAGCTCTCCTCTGTCCTATGGCTCTGTGTGTGCCCTGGGCTGTGTGTGCCCTGGGCTGTGTGTCCCACGGGCTGTGTGTCCCATAGACAAGTCATCCCTGCTGCCTCCCTTCCTCACTGACCCTGGAGCTGGGGACATATGACACCCTTTTTGTTTTAAGGGTTTTGTGCTAATCTCCTTGAGGGAGCAGCAGGGAGTCTCCTGAATAATGACCCTGTGGGAGGTACAGAGGCTGGGGAGAGTGCCATGGTCTTGGTGCTTGCAGATAATTTTTTTAAAAGTATATTTTATTATGTTGTAACAGCAGTCCCAATTCTTTCTTCCCTTTGCTGCCCTCTGCCCAGTACCCTCTTTCCCTACAGTAATCCCCCGCCCCCGTTAGTTCATGTCCATGGATCATGCATATAAATTCTTTGGCTTCACCCTTTCCTATATTATTCTTAACTTCCCCCTGTCTATTTTGTACCCACCAATCATGCTTCTTAATCCCTGTACCATTTCCCCTTTTCTCCCCCTCCCCACTCCCAGCTGATAACCCTCCAAATGATCCCCATACCTATGATTCTGTTCCTATTCTGGTTTGCTTAGTTGGATTTTGTTTTTATGTTTTAGATTCAGTTGTTGATAGTTGTGAGTTGTCATTTTAATGTTCATAATTTTGATCTTTTTCTTAAGTAAGTCCCTTTGACATTTCATATAATAATAGCTTGGTGATGATGAACTCCTTTAGCTTTACCTTGTCTGGGAAGCACTTTATCTGCCCTTCCATTTTAAATGATAGCTTTGCTGGATCTTGGTTTTAAGTTCTTGCTTTTCATCTCATTGACTACTTCTTGCCAGTCTCTTCTTGTCTACAAATTTTCTTTTGAGAAATCAGCTGATAGTCTTATAGGCACCCCTTTGGAGGTAACTTTCTGCTTTTCTCTTGCTGCTTTTAAGATTCTCTCTTTATCTTTCACCTTTGGCATTTTAATTATGATGTGTCTTGGTGTGGTCCTTTTTGCGTCTAGCTTGTTTGGAACTCTCTGTACTTCCTGGACTTGTATGTCTCTTTCCTTCCCTAAATTTGGAGAGTTTTCTTTCATTATTTTCTCACATAAGTTTTCAATTTCTTGCTCTTCCTCTTCTCCTTCTGGCACCCCTATGGTTCGGATGTTGTCACATTTAAAGTTGTCCAATAGGTTCCTAAGCCTCTCCTCATGTTTTTCAATTCTTGTTTCTTCATTCTTTACTGGTTGACTGTTTTTTTCTTCCTTATGTTCCAAATTATTGATTTGAACCCCAGTTTTCTTCCCTTCACCATTGGTTTTGTGTGGAATATCCTTCGTTTCTTTTAGCATAGCCTTCACGTCTTCCCTATGCATTTGCCATACTTAAGCATATCTGTCAAGCCTGTGAGCATCTTTACCACCAGTGTTTTGAACTCTGGATCTGTTAGATTGGCTATCCCCTCATTTGTTAGGTTGGCTATCTCCTCGTCACTTAGTTCTCCCACTGGAACCTTGATCCGTTCCCTGTTTTGGGCCGTACTTCTCTGCCTGCTTATCTTGGCAGGCTCCTGTGTTTGTTTGCCTCTGTGTCTTAGGTAGAGCTGTTGCTCCTGTTATGTTGTAAGGGTCGGAGTCTTAGGTATTCATCAGTAGAGGGCGACCCGTTTTACCATGTTGTGGCGTTGTATATGGGGGAGGGGTCTGAGAGGGAACAATGCCGCTTGCTGGGCATTTGCCCCTTTTCCAGGCACTTCTCCCACTTCTGTATGGGACTGACACCTCTCTAGCTGTTGCCCTGGCCATCGTTCCCAGAGTGGGTGGGTCTGCGGATGTTCTAGGACCTTGGGGGTCCTTTAAACAAGTGGACTCTGCTGAGAGACCAACAGTTTGTTCCTCTGCCCCAACCCCCACTGGTTTGCACAGTCAAAACAATGAGGCTTTATTTTCCCCGGAGCTGGGACCATGAGCTGCGTGGCCTTGTCTGGTGCTGGGAGCGCTCCCCAGGTGTCCCTTCCTACTTTTTAAAATGTGTGACTGTGCTTTCCGCGACTTGCCACTGCTGCTTCTGCTGCCGCCACCACACTGCGTCCTCTCTGTCCCGTTCCATACCTCCTACCTGTCTGGATGAGTATTTCTTCTTTATATCTTTGTTTGTTGGACGTCCATGCAGCTCAATTTTCTGGAACTTCTGATTGTCTCTAGTTTTGAGGTAGTTGTATTCCTTCTTAGTTGTGGAGGGAGATGCAGCGTGTCTGTCTAGGTCTCCATCTTGGCCAGAAGTCACAGACAGTCTTTGAGACACTAACTGGAAGTTAGGGGCTCTGGCTGAGGGGTTTTCCAGCTAGGGCTCTCTGTGGGCCTGCAGCCAAAGTAACAGCAGTGGTCCTCAGTCCTTGGCAGCCTGGCCCCTCACCCCGCCCTCTCCTGACCCATCTTTTCCAGCTTTTTTTCCTTTTTTCTCTGGAATCAGGAGAAAAAATGTCCATTTCTTTCTTGTTTCTTTAACAAAAATTTCTTTTTATTCATTGAGAGAGAGAAACGATTTGTTGTTCCACTTATTTATGCTTTCCTTTGTTGATTCTTGTGTGTGCCCTGACAGGGGATCAAAGCCTCAACTTTGGCACAACAGGATGACGCTCTAACCCACTGAACTACCCGGCTGGGGCCCCTCTTCCCTGTTTTTTACTGAAGTCCCAAGGACTAATGTCTTGGAAAATCTTGGGGTTTTTGACTTGTTGCTGACCATGGGGAATTGTGAGTCGGATGAGACCTGCCAAACAGGCTGTGGTAGGCAGGCATTGGGCGAGAGGTGCTAGCAGGAGCAGCCCCTGCCCTGCCGGTGTCGGCCTGTCACACTGCAACCTACTGGGTCTCCTGGAGGAGGGAGAAGGAACTGTGAGATGGGAGCTGTCCCTTGTACTCTGCAGCCTCAGTCTCCTCCCCAAGGAAATAGGGCGCTGCTCTAGGCCATCTCTAGGGCCCTCCTGGCTGGAATGCACAGTCCTGCCTGGCACCGTGCTGCACAGGGGCCTCCCTGCAGCGAACATCTGGGGTGAAGGGAAGCCCCTCTGAGGCAGCATCTCTTGGCCCCTTTACCCTGGAGGATAGAGTAGCTTTTGCTGGACTTCCTACCACGCCAGGGCCAGACAGTTTAGTTTGCATTATCGGAGCAAAGCGTGGATGATAGCAGGGTGAACAAGGGCAAGAGGGAGGAGCAGGGAGGTAGCAGGGAGCAGAGCAGCGAGCTGGGAGCGGCGGATGGGTCAGCTGTCCCCAGGCTGACTGCGGAATGCGTGTGGGAAGGCCCGGCCCTCCCCCGACACCCCTCACTGGTCAGTTCTCAGTGTGGCTCTGGTTCCTTAGCAGGAGAGAGAATAAACAATGTGTCAAACCTTCAACTCCATCTGGCTGCAGACGTTTGTCCTCTACCTATTTTCTTTAAGGTTTGTAGGAGTTCAGGCCCCATTTCGTTCCACCTCCTCTCTCTGGCTGGGTAAGGAGCAGCCTGTTTTCTAAGGTCCTGGAGCAAAGCACTGGGAGGGGGTGGAACTCCAGGCTGATGAGCCCCGGCATTGGGTTTCCCACGGGGGCCCGTAGTGGAGGGGGCTCTGCCATGTCCCCTTCTCAGCACTTGCTGTGGCACAGAGGGCCCTGAACTGAACAGACGGATGACAGGTGGGAAAGATGTTTGGAGGGAACTGCTGCTCACAGGGACGGTTTTGGGGCAGCCAGGGATGTCTTCGGAACATACCTATGTTCTTGTGATCCCCTCCTAACCTCTTAGGGTTTCCTCACTCTTGGGCCCCCACCAAGCCCTCTGTTTCTTGAGGTCCCCACCACAGAGACCTATCCCGAGTGTCATGTGCTCACGTGTGCCTTCCATGAACCTGGATGCAGTGCCTGGGGCACACTGGGGACACGGCAGTGGACGAACGGCCAGCCCTGATTGTGAGGAGCTGATGGTGAAGTGGAGGAAAAGATGACTAACAAAGCGATGACAACCGAGGAGGAGCACTGTCCCTGGTGCTCAGCGGAGGCCACCTACCTTTGCTTTCTGCCATGCTCACCTTCCCACAGTATCCTCATGTTTGCAGGAGGGCGGACGGATGGAAACACTGAGGAGGCCTGTGACTGCTCTCTGGGATGACGTCCAGCTCACAGGGAGCTTGGTACCTCGACCGGAGGACTGCACGTCTTGGAGGGAAGGGCCCCAACTGCTGTGCTCTCTGCCTTCTGCTTCTCTGCACCCGACTTCTGTTAGGCAGCCCCGTTCTCGTCTAGACCATCACCATATGGTGTGTGCACTTGAATAGTATTTTTGGAAGGAGGCTGACATTGGGAGTCCAGAGTGTGGATTTAGATGGCTGTTAATTAGCTTTGTGACCTGCGGTGGTTCATCCCACCTCTCCGAACCTCACTTGCGTCATAAAGGAAGGTAATGCTCTCTGGCCTGTCTGCTTCATGCAAAAGTCACTGGGAGAGGATTAGATAGTACCTGTGTCGCCGTTGTACCAGCTTTTGACAAGGTCCCTTTTGAATATGAGGGATCATGCTGGCTTTTCCTGTGAGCTCAGTGCCACAGGCCTCCTGCCACTAGACAAGTAGGAACCAATGAGGAGCTGCCATTCCCTCGGATCCCCCTCCTTTGAATGCTTCTGAGTGACCCTTTCTGGCCCTGAGGAGGACAGCTCTGAAGATCTGGGAGCTACTTCTCAAAGTCCCAGTGTGCAAGGGAGCCACCTGGCCCCCTCCCCCTCCAGCTCTTTGTCCATGACAGGAATATAAGGCCCAGCACCCTGGTTGCGCTGTTAGGACACCTCAGATGTGGAACTGGCCCTGAGGTATCCGCTGAGGTCACCTTCCTGGGACTTGGCTTCTGCTGTGCCGCTGGGGTTGGCCCCCTTCCTCCCAAGTTCCTCCTGGGAGCACTTCCTTAGTAAGTCACTCCCACGAGCTGTCCCGCCTAGCATAGGAGGGTCTTTGTCTGGGGAGCTTGGCCTTCCGGAGGTGGAGGGAAACTTTGTGGAGATAATAAGATAACAGGCTATTGTATTTTAGCATGGAAGAAAGGGTTAAGAGGAAGGAGAAGCTGCTGAGCAATTATTAAGCACCTCTAGTACCTGGGCAATGTACTCAATGTCTGATGTTTCATCTCATCCTCAAACAACACTCTGTGTTATTGTTCTACTTTGCATTTTACAGTTGAGGAAACTGGAGCTCAGAGATGTTAAATAACTCACTCAGGTAATGAAGTTAGCAAGTGACATATGACCTCAGGGCCCCCACTCTTTGTTTCATTCTCTTACCTCCTTGGTGTGCTGTGGTTTTGGGGTGCCTGGGGCTGGCATTGGGGGATGCCTGTGAACAAGGCCTCTCCTTGGGCTTGAGTGCAGCCCCTCACAGTCATATCCCTGAACTTGGGACAACCTTGGGAGCCTTTTGTTTCTCCTCTGGAGAGCAATGTGTGTATGTTTCTGTGTATATGTATGTACATGTGTGTATATGTGTGCATTGTGTGATGTGTTTGTGTGTATATGTGCATGCATTCATGTGTGTGTGATTTGTATGCATGTATGTGTCAAGATTGGGGCTGGGAGGAGGGTGCCCTTCTACCCTAGGGATGAGGTTGAATTACCATCTGCCTTTCAAGGGCTTTGAAGGCAATAAGCTGGTTTGTAAGTGTATCTGTCATAATCCACTATAACGCCGATGAGATGACTTTGTTTCTCCATCTTCACTGTTAACGGTGAGTTCTCGCTCTCAACTGACCACACACTACTACATCTCAGGCCAGCGGCAGGGCGTGGAGGAGAGACAGGTGTAACCTTCTGTTTTCTCTACCCTGTCCAAATAAAGGCAATGTGGATGACCCCCTGGGGCTCCGAACAAACAATGAACGCCCGCTCTGTGACCTTGCATCACTCTCCCCTGCTTCCTGGGCCTGTTTGCCCATCTGCAGAACGGACATGACCGCACTTGCCTGGCCTTTGTCACAGAGCTGGCTGATAAGGGGTGAGAGGGCAGGCACAGAAGCCTCAGCAGGGAGCTGGCCCACAGGATGGCCAGAGGGTCGGTCTGTGCCTCCATCTTCCTGCAGAATGTGGGGACGTGGGCCTACTGTCGGGGTGGGGCTTTGAGTCCCTGCTGCAGGGTGGGTCCCCCACAGGACCCGTACACTGCCCACTGCCGTGCAGGTCCTTCAGGCTCTTTCCCACACAGTCCTGTAAATTGTCGGGTTTGAATTCTGCACACACTCAGTGGAAGGGGAGTTATTTGCCAGATATACAGTGTCTGCGAGAAGGGTCTCTTATGAGTCAGTGTTCAAATATGTTACTGCCTCAATAAATAGAGATTTGTTGTAAATTAAGGGAAGGAAGCGAGGTGCCTGCAACAGCCCTTGTTCATCTATGTTTTCTATTAGCAACACTTTCCCCTAAGTGGTGCATAATTCTTGGGAGCGCTGGGCAGGCATTTGGAAGGGATGTACAGTAATTACATGCAGTTGTTAGGTGGTCAGAGCTCTATGGTAAGGTCAAGGGCAGCCTTGGACAGCTTGGTTGAGCTTCCTGGACAGGACATGGGTCCCCCAACATCCTATGGACAAAGTTGGGGCTAGGGTGGTGAGGGGCAGTTGGGGTTGGTGAAGGGAGGGGCAGCCAGGGCAGGGGCATCCAGAAAACAAGGTTCATCACTGGGATGAGGTGCGGTCACTGGGTCATGGCACTGGTGGGAACCCTGTGCCTGTGGGCTGGCAGGTTGTTGGCAGGTGTGGTGGCTGTGGCTGGCAGAAATAAAAGGTTGTCAGTGGGCCTGCTGAGACCCAGGGTTGAGCCTGGACAAATGAGGCCTGGTAGCAGTGGGAGGCACTGAAGGTGAGGAATACTGGGGGGTTGGAAGGAGCTTCTGCATGGAATCCAGGCTGAGTCCTGTCAGGCTGTGGCTGTCCCCAAAGGAACACTCCAGGGAGCGAGCTGGCTGGCTGCTGAGGCTTACCCTGGGTGGTGTTTTCTGGCATGTTCCACTGCTCAGCTCTTTTCAGCCTGGCCTGATGGGCCCCATCCCACCCACAGCCCCAGATTCTGAACCAGCCCCTCCTGAGGCAGGAAGGATGTAGGTGTGCCAGCCACCCTCTCCCTCCTGGCCCCCTAGCCTCATGGGGCTTTAGGAGTCCCCTCATATTCAATGTCCCAGGCTCCTGGAATGTTAAGTGGAACTGTGGGGTGCAGGGTGGGGGAGAGGCAGACTCTCTGGTTCTGACACAATGGCTCAGGCAGATATCCACTGAGCTGTCACCGTCCCCGGCTGTCCCTAGGCACCCATCTAGAGGTGCCCCTCTCCTCTTCTCTCAGCTGGGTGAATATTATTTAGAGAGGAGGAAGTATATCCTCAGACCCCTAGTTGTTTAGACAAACCCAAGGTCCTCTCAGTGCCTTAAGGATCCAACATTTTGACACCTCACAGGACAACCTGAGGGACTCCCAAATGCCAAAGGTGGAACAATTAGAGCAGCAAATAAGTAACATTGTATTGAAGTATAACACAAAGCACAAAATAAATGCTTAGGATCTCCTACTGACATAAATAAACGGTGAATTAGTAAATGAATGAATGCATGCAGGAATGAGTGAATGAAGACAGAGAGACAAGCCTCCCACAAGGAACTCCAAATCATTGATGTTGATGCCATCCCCTTCAGGACTGGGGATCCAGTTTCCCCTTCCCCTTTCCCTGAGTGTGGGCTCCTCTTGGTGACTTGTTTCCAATGATCAGAATATGGAAAATGAGGAGAAAAGCATCACTGTACAATGGACAAATCTGGCAAACTACCTAAGCAGGTGACGGAGGTCAACCTCGAAGGTGATAAATGACATTGATCTCTCGCCCTTGACATAACGTGATGAGAAGGGCACTCACCTCTGCCCAGAACTGCAAGTCCCATCTAAATAGGAGAAAAATATCAGATAAACCCTGATTGAGGGATCTTCTGAGGGAATAGCCAGTGCAAAGGCCCTGTGGTCAGAGAATGCCTGGTGTATATGAAGAACAGCCGGAAAGCACTCTCTCTGGAGTGGAGTGTGCTAAGAGGGGTTGTAGAAGAGGGTCTCTGAGATGGGTGGGCCTATAGGCCATTACACTGAGTGACATGAGAAGACTTTGGAGGGTTCAAGGAGTGACCTTTTAAAATGATCAGTTTGGTTCTGTGTTGAGAATAGATTCTAGGCAGCTAAGATGGAAGGCTGGAGGTGAGTTGTGAAGTGATGGCATTAATTCAGATGAGAGATGTAGTGGCTTGGAACAGGCTGGTGGCAGTGGGGGTGGTAAGTAAGGGGCCAGGTTCCGGAGGTATTTGGAAGGTAGAAGCCACAGGATATCCTGATGAACTTGTGACAGAAGGAGAAGACTCAAGGGTGACATTGACATTTATGGCCTGAATAGCTAGAAGAAATCAGTGTAAGAATCATAGAAATAGAATGTAGAGTTTCCAAATCAGCAGAGGAAGATTTTATCTATCCACTGGGAAGGAGGAAAGAAGAAGGAGTATGGAAAATGACAAATATGAAATAAAACGGCAAACATAATTCTTAACATAGCATCAAGTTACAATGATATGAGTGGATTAAACTCATAGTTCAAAATAAAGTGAATTTTAAGTTGAACTAAAAGCACAAGATTTAGGAATATACTTTTTACAAGCAACACAAAAAGAGGATGAAAACAAAGGGGTGGAAGAAGATAGAGCAAGAAAATATGAATGAAAGAGGTTTATAAGAAAAAAAGGAGCACTTCATTAAGAGGGATGAGATCACAATACAATAATTATCATAAAAAGTATGTACACATCTAACAATATAACATCAAATATATGTGTGTACTTATACCCAAGCACATATATAAAAATAGCTGTAGCTACAAGGGGAGAAATAGATAAATCAACCATTTTGGTTGAATATTTCAACATATTTCTCTTATAAGTTGATAGAGCAAGCAGACAAAATTTAAGTATACAGATTTGAAAAGCTTGTTTAATAAGCTTAAACATGTGTATATAAGCTACACACAGATACATGATTTTATACCTAATAGAAAATATACATTCTTTTGATAATAGGAGCACATTAAAAAAATGGGCATAAATCAGGGCATAAAGGCAACCTCAGTAAATTCTAAAGGATTGACATTCTACAGACTCTCTCTCACCATGTATGATGAAACTTGAAATCAGGAAAAAGCAAAAGCAAAACAAAAATGACACATCAAAAATTACACTACTAAATAGTCTTTGGATTAAAGAAGCATTAAAAATGGCAGTTGCAGACTATACGGAATTAAATGAGTGACTAAGCCACATGCAAGCTTTGCGAGGCACAGATGAAGCAGTGCTTTGAAGAAAAGTATAGCTTTAAATCCATTCATTGGAAGACAGAGAACAAATGGGCAAGGCACTTATCTCAAGAGGCTAAAAAAGTAGTGGCAGAGTAAGCCTAAAGGAAAAGAAGGAAATAATAGCTATAAAGGGACAGATAAATGAATAGCAAATTAAAATTAAAAATCACAGAAGCTTAGCCAAGCTGAATGTAGGCCCTTTTGGAAAGATTAATAAAATGGGAAAACCTCTGGTAAGAGGGCTCAGAAAAATAAAGAGCTATAATAAAATAAAACTGAATGAAAGAGGAAAATGGCAGGCACAACAGATCTAAAAAAAGAGTATTGTGAACAAATTTTATAAAACACCAGTTAATCTGAAAAATTAGAGGAGATGGAGAGCTTTCTGGGAAAGTGAGAAATGCCAAAATTGGCAAAGAATGTAAAGCAAACTCAAAACAGACAAGCAATGAGTAAAGAAATTAAAATTATAGCCAACACCTCCCTTTAAAGCCCCAGGCCCATACTGCCTCCTCACAGCTGAGTTCATTTATGGAGAAATAACTCCCATCTTGTAGAAGCTGTTCCAGAAAATAGAAAAAAAACCCACACCTGTCTCATTCATTTAATGGAAGTAGTTTAAGTGTTACCTTTAAACTAGACAACACATATTTCACTTGCCAAAATAGAAGAAAATAATACAAAACAGAACGTTAGCTAACTGAATTGGTAGTGTATTTAAAAAATCACCAAAATCATATTGGGTTTATGTGAAAAAATGCAGGGCTGGTTTAAGAGCAGAAAACATAGCAATTCACCACATTAATGGACTAAAGGAGAAAATAAATCATGTGATTGGCCCAGAAGTTGCCAAAAAGCATTTGATGATGTTGAATAGGTATTTATAAGGATAATGATAACAAAAAGATGAAGTTCATTATCCTTGTATAACAATAGTCATCAATATGATACATTTTTTCAGGAAACTAGGAATGGAGGGAACCTCCCTGGCTCTGGAAAGGCTGCCTACTCAGCCTTACAGCAGCATCCCACTGAATGGAGAACGGGAATGTCACCTTTTCATTCTTTTAAGAAGAAGCTGACATGCGAACCGGGCCTGTCTGGCCCCACATCTTGTGCTGTTTCCCGTCTGTGGGGCTGAGGCTGAAGCTGAGGCATGGGCAGCCTCTTAAGACTATTCTGTGGAGCAAGGTCCTTTGGGATGATTATAACAGAAACTCAGTTCTGTGAAAAGTGGGAACTTGATCATAGGTTTGATGGGGACAAAAGTGTTAAATGATAAGTCTCAGACCTTCACGTGCCTTGCCTGTGAGCAGACGCCCATCTGTCCTGCCACTGGCTCCAAGTGGCACCCACTCAGTGTCTGTGGGATGAACGAACGAGCCACTGTGTTTTGCAAGGGAGTGTTTGATGTTGAGGGAGAAATGGTGGCAGATTCTACAAGAGAAAGGGTGCTGTCTGCCACCGATGCCCTCCAGAACAGCATCCTGCCATGTGGGGCTCTGAGAGGAGAAATCCTTAAGAGTATTTTTAGAAATTTTGCTGGTACTGTAAGGTGCAGCCTCGGTTTCCCTTCAATTCTCAAAAAGACCTTTAGTTACATGTTATTGTTTATCTTTGGGTCTTTTGGTGTTAATTTTTTTTCACTGTGTACCCATAATAAAACAGGAGTCAAAAAGCCAGACTGTATTCAGGCCACATACACAGGTGCTCAGGGAGCCCAGGGCAGCAGGCGGAGCCTGGTGGGGCCGTGCTTTGCGTCCAGGCCCTGCCCCGTGGGACCTCAGGCCTCCTCCTCTGCGTGCTCCGCGACACTGTGCCCGCTTTTCACTCTGCTCCTCACTCTTCTCTCCCTCCAGTCACTCCAGATCCATGCAAACTTGGGAGTTGTGAGGCAATGATCCTGTGCAAAGGGCATGAAAGTTTCACTTCCTTAATTCCAGGGATGAGAGAGACTGGCTGTTGCCTCCTTGACCCAAGTTCAAATTCTTGTAAGAAGGACTCTGATTGCCTCAGCCGGGGCCAGGTGTCTACCGGCTCCAGCCTGTGTGGCCAGGGAGGGGCAGTGAGAGGGGCTGGAACAGGTCCCCGGCACAAACAGGGCTGTGGGGGGCTCATCCCAATGGGTGGGAGTGTGGGTCTCAGACTCAAGGTCACTCTGTACCAGTATTAAAACACGAAAAGAATAAAATCTTAAAAGTCCGTCAGGCTAAAGAAGGCAACATCTGACTGCCCATGTGTGGTGGCCCTCGGACAGCTCCAGTGGAGACAGAAGCGGTGTTCAGTTGTCTGCCAGGTGACTTCTGAGGACAGGACGCTGGCTCTCCCTAGGAAGAGGAAGCATAAAAGACAAGAATTCATAACAGCTTGACACCTTCCAGGCTGAACCCAGCGATTTTATTTTTACGTGTTCAGAAGGGGAAAAAGTCATTGCTAATTCCACAATTACTTAATTCTGGAGAACTTGCGAAAAAATGACTTCAAGTGTGAAATATTGTCTACTACAGAATTAACTTACTAGATCATTTGGATTCAATTATTGGCTCAATACGAAAATTTGCTGGGAAAAGTGCAGGCAATATGTTACGACTGTCACATGATGCAGCGATTGTGAAATTAGTTATTAATGACTTATAAGAGAGACACTTAAAAAAAAAGTCAACCAGAGGAAGAAAATTCATCACTTATTAGAGGGCAGGCCAAGATGGGGGAGTCTTCCTGCTCTGTCTCTCAAGTGATTTCCATTTCGCTGACTGAAACCCTGGCCTTGGCTTTTGTCCTCCCTCTCCCCACATGTGTGATTTCGGCCTTGAAGCCTACGTGGATTTTTTGGGAGCAGTTAGAAGCTGAAGGTTGCCGCCATCCATCACAGCCCCGGGGGCCGCCGCCTCTGCCTGCACAGGCAGCCTGATCACCTCTCACCCCTGCCCGCCCCCCCCCGCCCCCACCCCCCGCCATCACTTTTTTTCTGGCCAGCACTGTGTCAGCACCAGAGGGGCGTTTAAAACTGGAATGAACTGCAGGCAGTTTATTATTGTTACTTCCCACCTCTCACCTGCTTGTTAGTAGAAGGGGAGATTTTGTTGAATTCCCCTGGGTTCTCTTTGAGGGGTGAAGATGATATAGCTTCATTAGCTCTTTTAAAGTTATTACAGAAGCTACCTTCTAAATCCAATTTATGTGGCCTATACTCTTTTGGCTCCTGCTCCGCGCCAAGCCTGGCTGGGGCATGTGGGAGGAGGGGAAATGTCTAAAACTTTCTTCACCTGCACCTAGAGCCTGACCATCAGGGATGGCCCACAAAGCAATGGGGTGACAGCACCTGCCAGAACAGGGAAACTGTCAGGCTGCACAGCTGACACAGGTGATGCCTGAGGGAACAGATGGCCTGCAGGGTGGTGTGCTGGGGACAGGGTGTGTCCTGGCCAGAGGAGCAGCAGGCTCACTCATTCCACAAATAGTGCTTTAGGTTTGCCCTGTGCCCAGGGAATGTGGTGTGGAGCTGGGGGCCAGAGACACCATGCAGACCAAAGCCTTGTGTGAGTGTGTGGTGGGGCAAGAGAGGTGACTGCAATCAATAAATGTTTAGTGAGTAAAATATATATTGTAGAATATTAGAACATAAGTGCCTTAGGGAAAAGAAATATGATGGGGTAAGATGATGGAGGTGTGGACAGGAGGGAGTAGGGTATAATTTAAAAAATTTATTTATTTAATTCCTCACCTGAGGACATTTTCCAATGATTTTAGAGAGAGGAAGGCAGGGATGGGGGGAGAGAGGGAGAGAAAAACATCGATGTGAGAGAGAAACACCAAACGGTTGCCTCTTGTATGCGCCCCAACTGGGGACCAAGTCTGCAACCTAGGCCCGTGCCCTGACAAAGAATCAAACCTGAGACCTTTTGGAACAAGGCTCCAACCAACTGAGCCAGGAGATCTGGGTACACTGGCACAGTGATAGCTGAATGAAGATTTCCAGGAAGAAAGTGGGAGACTTGGTTTTGTGATTCTCTGGGAAGAAGTCTTTTCAGGCAAAGGAACAGCTAGGTGCCAGCCCCTCAGGCAGGCGAGGGCTTGGGGTGGTCCAGGAGTAGCAGAGAGGCGCTGTAGGGGAGCCCAGGAAAAGGCTGGGTGGACAGAAGAGGGGGAATTGGGACGGAATGGGACCGGATCACAGTTTAGTCTTGTAGGCCACTGTAAGTAAGAACTCGCTTCCTTCTCTGAGTAAAATGTAGAACCATGGGACAGTGTTGATCAGAGAAGGAGAATAACCTGAATTATGTTCTCAAGGTATCCTTCTGCCTGTTGTACAGTGACTGACTGTAGGGGCCAAGGATACAAGCTAGGGGCTCCGGAAGGGAAGGGAGCCCTGTGTGTAGTGGCACAGGCAGTGAGAAGTGATCAGATTCCGGGCCTATCTTTGAACCGTAAATGTGTGAAGGGGGTGAAAGGGAATTTCAGGTTGGCTCCAAAGCTCTCTCTCAGCCACCCCAAGAATGTTTGGGGTTGAAATATACCCTACCCGAGGAAGGGGCACAAGGCACCGCTGTAGACTTTGCTGACTGCGGTGGGTCCTGATCCTGCCTTCCAGAGCCCCTGGCTGGTCTGGTGAACGTGCTCCCAGCTGCTGTGAGTGCTGGTGCTCCGGGCCACAGCTGTCCCTTTTCTCAGACAGCTGCCCTTGGCCATACCCCTCCATGACCACGAATACAGGAACCCGGTCTCAGGCTTGACTTCAAAGGAGTCTGAATGAAGATGACCAGCTCTGACAAAGTGTAATCACCAGCCCCATCCCGAAGCCGACCATGGTCAGGGCCCCTTCTCAAAGGCTGCCTTGAGCCCGAATTAGATTTGAAATTTTGTATATATGCAGTCCCATGGCATGTCCTCTTTCTTGTCTGATATCCTCTATTGAAATGACGGTATTTATTCGTGGCTCAGGGGGAGAGAATCCACTCTCCTTCCTGTTGTGTGGCATGGTGTGAACACACCACAACTTCCTATCCAGTCTAATCTTGATGGACGTTTTGAATTCTTTCCAGGTTTTGGCTATGACAAATAATGATGCTATGACTATTCTTGTATGAGACTTTTGTTGCATATGTAGGCATTTTTGCCCGATTTATATGAAAGTATGGAATTTCTAGGTCATGGGGTATGCAAATTTGTTTAGTTTTAATAGGTACTGCTAAGCAATTTTACGCAGCGTGGGTGCCAGTTTACTTCCTGCCAACAATGTATGGGTGTTCCAGCTTGTTCCACATCATTAGTCACGACTGCAATTGTCTGTCTTTTTCAGTCATTCCTCTGGGTGTACAGCAATGTCTCATTGTGGTTTTAGTCTACATCTCCCTGCTGACTGATAAGATGGAGCAGGCTTTCCTGTGCTTATTTGGCCATTTGGATTTGCTTATTTTTGTAAGATGCCTGTTCACATCTTTTGTCCATTAAAAAACATGGGCAACATGTCTTTCTCTACATGACTTTTGGGAGTTCTTGAAGTATTCTGGACATAAATTCTTTATTGATCACATGCAATGCAAACGTCGTTTCCCTCTTTGGAACACCCTTCATTTTCTTAAATTTTTCCTAAGAAGTTCTTATTTGTAATGTTACCAGTATTTCCTTAGTGATTAGTATATTTTGTCTCCTGCTTAGGAAATCTTTGCTTGACCCAAAATCTTGAAAATATTCTGCTGTATTTTCTTCTAGAATTTTATAACTGTTTTTGACACAAGCAACAGAAGTATGGATTTGCTTACATCTGAGATGGGGAGCACAGAACTTTTGAGGAAGGCGAGGACAGTTTTGGATGTGTTAAGTTTCAGATGTGGGTTAGACACCCAAGTGAAATTTCACACAGGCCCTCATGTATTTGCATCTATGAGTGAGAGTTCAGGAGTTGGTGGTCAGGAAGATGGTTTTAAAGTCTTGGAAAAGAGACCAGGCATAGAGCCCCAAGACATGACCACATTGAGAGTTCTGCGCAAGGAGGAACCCAAAAACGTTCAAGGAAAACTGGAGGGTGGTGACCTGGAGGGCTGGCTGGGGAGCAGTAGATCAGGGCATGGTCCGTGCTGTGTGAAGTGCTGCTGACAGGTCCTGTGAGATGATGCTTGGAAAGTGAACCTTGGACTTAGCAACGCGGAGGTCATTGGTGATAATGATGAGCACACGTTCAGAGGAGAGTGGGGATGAAACCTGACTGAAGAAGGTTTAGGAGAGGAATGACCTGGATCAAGTAGACCACCCCTGGCAGCTCCCATGGGTGGCCAGGAGATTTGAGAGCAGGCAGTTCAGTAATCTAGAAGCAGGGGAGGTACCTGGAAGTCAGGGCAGCAGACACAGGGGCGAACCAGTTTGAACTGCCAGCCCCCAGAGCTGTTTTATTAGCTGCTGGCAGGACCATGAATGCTTGTGGGAGACCTGTCTGGGTGGGAAAGGGGAAGGCAGCTTTATGGAGGCTGTGGACACACCACACCGTGCTTCTTAGGACTTGGTCTTTGTTTGGCTGTTCCCCTCATTCCCTCCTTTGCTGCTTTCCTTCTTGTTCAGCTACCTCTGCTTGACTGATTCCTACATAGCCTTTTAGACTCAGCTAAGGCACTGCCTCCTCCAGGAAGTCCTCTGTGATCATTTAGCATCCAGCATCTATTTTCTTCATAGCACCTCCCTTCCTGGGTTTAAGTGATCTCTTTATCTCTGTGTCTGCTACACTAGATACTGAGCTCCTTGTGGGAAGGGACTCATGTTGCCTTATCCATTTCTGTCCCTACTACACAATGTGGACACAATGCTGGCTGAGAATTGCAAGATAGGATCTAGATTGGCAGACAGGAAGAGGAATGGCATTCCAGACAGAACAGATATACAACGGTGCAGTGATGGGTGTGGGGTGGATTGTGGGAGCCTTAGAGGGGGCCTGGCTGAGGGTTTGAGTTGGGAAAGTCAGGGATAGTGACAGCTCAGTGGGTGCTGGCTACATACGAGGAGGCAGCAGGTGTGTGTGTGTCTGTGAGTGGCAGGTGAGGAGAGCAATTATGAACATCAGATCGAGCTAATTTACATGGATTAGTGCAGCCAGTGAGGCTTGGCGTGTGGGTTTGATTTATTTAGGGCAGGAGGGGATTGAGCAGGAACTCCCTTCAGTCGGTGAGTGAGCGGCAGCATGGCTGTCTGCATAAATAATCATGCCGTCAGCCCGAGCTAAAGCCTCAGTTACTGTTTAGTGCTGGAAGAGGAAGCCGTAGGGTGATTTTAGAGAGAGGGACCTCTCTCCTTTTTCTCTTTCTGAAAACCTGGAGGACTAATTAAAAAAAAGAAAAAGCCCAATTTCTTTGAATTTCTAATTATAAAAGTGAAATATGTTCAATATTCAGAAAGGTATGAAGACAAACATCAGAATAACTCTAATTCTACCACCTACAGATAACCACGATTAACATATTAAACAATTCCTTCCAGTCTTTTTTTCCAATGTATTAATACACCTTTCCTCCCAGAATCCCTTACTACAGTACTTTCCCAGTTCGTGTTGTGATTTTTAAGTTAAGATTATATTTTGAGACTTTTCCTATGCAGTTGATCTTAGATGGCTATAATCATCTACCTTGTAGACACACTGTAGTGTTTTTAACCAGTCCTCAATTAGTGACATAGGGTTATTTCCAGTTTTTTTTTCTTGTAAATAATATTGCAATAGAAAGCATTGTTCAGAAGCCTTTGCTTATATCTCTGATTATCTGGAATACATTCCCAGAAGTAAATTCTTATTACATATTGTCAAATTATTTCCAGAACATTTGTGTGCTTTGTTTTTGTTTTGTTTTTTTACAAATCCATTTATACTCCTATCAGTGACGATTGAGGATGATCATTTTATGGCACTAGATGTGACTGTTAAAAATGTTTAATGGCTATTTGTGTTTTCATGCAGTAATCTATGTCCTTTGCCTATTTTTAAGTGGTGAGGTTTTCTTTTTAGATATGAGCTCTATTAATAATGTAAAAGGATCATTTAATTATATCCTCATTTTATTTTACTTCAGTGTGTTACTTGGCTACTTGTTTATAATAGGGATTTTGACATGCCAAAACTAAATTTTGCATGCAGAACATTTCTCAGTCTTTTGCTTTAGGATTAGATGGTCTTTTTCACCCCAAGAAGATGAATTAAATTTTCACCTATACTTTTTCTATTTATTTTACAATTTCATTATTATCTGTGTGTCATAAAATTCATCCATTTGGAATTAAGTTTCATGAAAAAATGTTTTTTTCAATTATCAATCAAATAGTTAACCAAATGTCTCAAATGCCCTTTCCCAACAGATTGGTGATCACATCTACTTTTAAAATAAACTCACACACGTGTGTGCATTTACTTTTACCCTCGAATTTTCTGTGAACTTTGTGCTGAGACTTCCATCAATTCCATCACCATTTCTTCCTGCATTTATGGTCAGCCGACAACTGCCCCAGCAAGTTCCCCTTATCACTTTATTTTTTGTAATGTTTTTGAGAATTAATGCACATTTATTTTTACAGAGTGTCAGAACATGGAGGCAGCTGGAATGCCCACCTGGACTTTTGATGTATGCAAATGAACCATATGCAAACCAGCCTCGTCCTAGCCCCTCCCATAGGAAATGATAATAGCTTTTGCTGGTTCCCAGGAAATGTTGATGAACCTAACCTGTTAGGTTGACTGGCCTGGTGGGGCATAAGCAGGGAGATTTAAATGACCTACTGGATTTGTTGATGGGTGGATTCACCCTAACTGGAATGTGTGTTCGGCAAAGTGTGGAGACCGCACCTGCAGAGGTTCAGGCAGGGGATTCCTAGGGGCCACGTGAGTGACTAGGCGTCTCCAATCTCTCTGCTCCCTTCTCTATTCCCCCTTCCCTTGCTCATACAGGCCCTTGAGTTGGTCCGGGAGTTTCCTCTTTCCTCCACTGCCTCCTCCCTTTCCCCTTAGTAAACTGATTGTTTAATCATAAAATGGTCTCTGGGTGATTTCTCAGAGCAAGGCTACCTGACACAGAGGACCACTGAAATCACTTAGCTAAGGTTTAAGGAGAAAGATTCCCTTGGAATTTTGATTGGAGTTGCTCTAAATTTATAAATGCACATGTGAAGAACTGAGTATTCTTTACAGCACTTGGCTTTCCCATCCAGGGATAACACCATCCCTATTCAAGTTTTCTTTCACTAGATTGTTGATTTGTTTATACAGGATTAGGGCAGTCATCCTGGCTTGCCAGGACTATGGGAGCAGGAGACAGAGGAGTCAGAGAGGCAGACATGCTGGATGCTGATTGTCACCACCCACCCTCAACTCTGAGCCTACATACTTTCCAGGGGCCCCACATAGGCTCCCTTTAGTGGGGAACACTAGGGTCTGCCTAGAGATCAGGGCTGCTCACCCCTGATCTGGAAACCTATACAGCAGGCTTTGCCTCTGTGCCTAAACCTTTTGTTGTCTTGTTTCCACTCTCTTCATTTCTAACTGATTATCTGGCTCTGAATTTATAGTTTTGCATCATTCTGGGCATATGGCTGATTAGCAGATACCTGCTCTATTTAGTGTGGAAGCCCATTGTTGTAGGTGTGAGGCTTGATGTGATACACATTCTGTCTAAGCTGGCAACATACAGGGTCTGTTTGCCTAATAGGTGCCCAACTGTAATATCCTGGCTCTGGGTTGCCCCTGTGAGTCGCAAGTCAGAAATCCAGCTTATTCCCTGGACACCTCTTGTCATCTAAATTAGTGGACTATCTGTTTTTCAGCCTCCAAATGAAGCCTGTACCTCTCAGTGTGTGTGTATGTGCTTCATAGGAAAACCCTGTTGAGACAGCTCAAAACCCAGAGCCTATATAGCCTCTGGTCCCCATTCCTTTTTTTAAAGTATATTTTATTGATTATGCTGTTACAGTAGTCCCAATTTTTTCCCTTTGCTCCCCTCTGCCCAGTACCCAACCCCCTTCCCTCCAGCAATCCCACCTCCGTTAGTTCATGTCCATGGGTCGTGCATATAAGTTCTTCGGCTTCACTCTTCCCTATATTATTCTTAACATCCCCCTGTCTATTTTGTACCAACTGATTATGCTTCTTACTCCCTGCACCATATCCCCATTTCTCCCCCTCCCCCATCCCAGCTGATAACCCTCCAAATGCTCCCCATACCTATGATTCTGTTCCTATTCTGGTTGTTTGCTTAGTTTTTGTTCTTATTTTAAAAATTCTGTTGTTGATAGTTGTGAGTTTGTTGTCATTTTAATACTCATAGTTTTGATCTTTTTTTTCTCAAATAAGTCCCTTTAACATTTCATATAATAATGGCTTGGTGATGATGTAGTCCTTTAGCATTACCTTATCTGGGAAGAGCTATATATCCATTCTTTTTTTTTTTTAAATATACTTTATTGATTATGCTGTTACATTTGTCCCAATTTCTTTTCCCTTTGTTCCTCTCCACCCAGTGACATCCCTCCCTCCAGTTGTCCCTCACCCTTAGTCCATGCCTATTGGTTGTGCATATATAGTTCTTCTCAACATCTTCCTGTCTACTCCACTCCCTCCTACTATGCTTCCGAATTCCTGCACCATCTCCCGCCCTTTCCCCCTTCCCCCTCCCTGCTGACCTCTCCCTAATATGTTCCCCATACCTATAATTCTTTTCCCACTCTTGTTGCCTACTTAGTTTGTCTTTGTTTCAGTTCCCTAGCTTCTGTTGTTGGTTGTTGTGATACAGTTTTCATTTTAATGTTCATAGTTTTGATCCTCTTTCTGCTAAACAAGTCCCTTTAACATTTCATATAACAGTGGTTTGGATCTGATGAACTCCTTCAGTTTTACTTTGTCCTGGAAACACTTTCTCTGCCCTTCTATTTTGAATGACAGCTTCTCTGGATAGAGTAATCATGGTTGTAAGTTTTTGCTTTTCATTTCTTTGAATATTTCTTGCCAGTCCCTTCTTGCCTGCAGAGTTTCTTTTGAGAAATCAGCTGATAGTCTTATTGGGACCCCTTTGTATATAATTCTCTTCTTCTCTCTTGCTGCTTTTAAGATTCTCTCTTTATGCTTAATTTTTGACATTTTGATTATAATGTGTCTTGGTGTGGTTCTCCCTGGGTCCAGTTTTTTTGAAACTCTCTGTGCTTCCTGGACCTGTAAGTCTATTTCCTTCCCCAAGTCAGGGAAGTTCTGCTTCATTAGTTTTTCACATAATTTTTAAATTCCTAGTTCTTCTTCACCTTCTGGCAGCCCTATGATTCAAATGTTGGCCCTCTTATAGCTGTCCGATAAGTTTCTGAGCCTCTCCTCATTTCCCTCACTTCTCGTTTCCTCTTTTTGCACTGGTTGACTGTTTCTTCCCTATGTTCCGATTTGTTGATTTAATTCCTGGTTTTCTTGCCCTCACCACTAGTTTTGTACGTGTTTTTGTTCATTTCAGCAGGACTAACCTTCATTCCTTCCGTGTCTTGTTTAAGATCTGCTGTTAGGTCTGTAAGCGCTTTTATAAGCAAAGCTCTGAACTGTGCCTCAGAAAATTTCCTATCTGCTGCTTCGTTAGATTAGAACTTTTCTGTCTGGTCAGCTGCGTCACTGGGATCTCTATCATGATCTGTGCCATCTTGAACAGTTTTGTGTTTACCTTTGCTTCCTGGGCAGAGCTGTCACACCTTCTACACCATAGGGGGCGGAGCCCCGTGCACTCGTCACAGCTGGGTGACTCATCTCACCACGCTGTGGCGCTTTCTGCGGGGGTGGGGGTCCAAGATGCATTGCTGCTGTTCATTCTCTGCTGAGAGACCGGAAGCCTCCTTCTCCATTCCCACACCCTCCGGGCCTCATAGTCCAAGGCAATGGAGGTCTGCCTTCCCTGGCTTTGGAATCACAAGCTGATAGGTGTGGTCTGCAGCCAGGGGTGCTCCCCAGGTGCTTCTCGTCTCCCCTTAAATACGGGTGTCTGTGCTTACCACTGCCCTGCTGCCATCACTGCTATTGCTGCGGACAGCTCAGCTTGACCTTTCCTCCCCGGCTTCACCCCTCCTGCCTGTCCGGATGAGCACCACTTCTTTATAACTTCATACGTTGGACTTCCATTTATTTTCTGGAACTTCTGGTTATTTCTGGTTTTGCGGTAGTTGTATTTCTTCTTAGTTGTGGAGGGTGATGGAACGTGTCAGTCTAGGCCTCCATCTTGGCCAGAAGTCTCCTGTGTTTGTTTGCTTCCATGTCCCAGGGAGAGCTGTCACTCCTACTACATTGTAAGGGGCGGAGCCTTAGGTATTAGTCAGTAACGGGCGACATGTTTTGCCATGTTGTGGCGCTGTATGCGGGGGAGGGGTCTGAGGAGGAACAATGCTGTTTGCCCAGCACTCGCCCCTTTTCCAGGCACTTCTCCCACTTCTGCAATGGACTGGTGTCCCTCTAGCTGCTGTCCTGGCCGTCTTTCCCAGAGTAGGTGGGTCTGCGGATGTTCTAGGACTGTGGGGGCCCTTTAAACAAGCAGACTCTGCTGAGAGGTCAGTAGTTTCTGCCTCCACCCCAACCTCCACTGGTTTGCACAGTCAAAAGCAATGAGGCTTGATTTTCCCCGGAGCTGGGACAGTGAGCTGCTCTGGTGAGAAGCTGGGAATGCTCCCCAGGTGTCCCTCCTGACTTTTTAAAATGTGTTACTGCACTTTCTACCGGCCTGCTGCTGTTTCCGCTGCTGCCACCACCACACCATGTCCTTTGTGCCCAGGCTCCATCCCTCCTATCTGTCTGGATGAGTATTTCTTCTTTATATCTTTGTTTGCTGGACTTCCATGCACTTTGATTTTCTGGAACTTCTGGTTGTTTCTAGTTTTGAGGTAGTTGTATTCCTTCTTAGTTGTGGAGGGAGATGCAGTGTGTCTGTCTATGCCTCCATCTTGGCCGGAAGTTGCCCTTCCATTCTAAATGATAGATTTGCTGGACAGAGTAATCTTGGTTGTAGGTCCTTGCTTTTCATCACTTTGAATGCTTCTTGCAAGTCCCTTCTTGTCTGCAAAGCTTCTTTTAAAAAATGAGCTGGTAGTCTTATAGGCACCCCTTTGTAGGTACTTGCTTCTTTTCTCTTGCTGCTTTTAAGATTCTCTCTTTATCTTTAACATTTGGCATTTTAATTATGCTGTGTCTTGGTGTGGTCCTCTATGTGTCTAGCTTGTTTGGGACTCTCTGTGCTTCCTGGACTAGTATTTCTATTTCCTTAGTCAAATTAGGAAAGTTTTCCTTCATTATTTTTTCATGTAAGTTTTCAATTTCTTGCTCTTCCTCTTATCCTTCTGGCACCCCTATAATTCAGATGTTGGCTCATTTAAAGTTGTCCCAGAGGTTCACAAGCCTCTCCTCATTTTTTTCAATTCTCGTTTCCTTCTGTACCAGTGAGGTGGAGGTGCCTCCAACACCCTAGGCTCGGTTGGAAACTACTCTGCCCAGCAGAGGCTTCATGACCATGGTGGAACAAATTTACCCAGGACATTTTATTATGTCTGGAGGAAGGAAGGTGGCTGCTCTCTCTAGGGGAGAACAGCAATTAGACCTCCTTTCCTCATGCCCTTTATTGAGGAGGATATACATAGGAGATACAAGGTCAAAATTCATGAATCATCAATAGCTTTTAGGCGTTTGGATTACAGTTGACAATAACAGATTACATGTACCAGTACAGAGGGCACAGTGACCAGTCTGTGTCAGGGTCTATCAAACATCTTGACGCCACACTGGCATTAGGTACAGGGTTTCATACATTCCTTGCTAGAGATTGTTTATGTTACATTAAAGATAAGGAAAGCAGAGCAAGTTATAAAGCATAATAAGCATTCTTTAAATCCAATTCCCACAGAAACCCTCTGAGTGGTTTTTGGTTATGTTCCACACGCATCCTTATGTTGAGACTTAAAGACAAGCACAGCCGGAATGATGATGGCAGGTCATGCTCAGGCTGGAGCTATAATTCCCTAAACCACAAGTAGCGGTTTCCTACATACCAGTTGACTCTATTTCTTCTTTATGTTCTAAATCATTGATTTGAACCCTGGTTTCCTTCCATTCACCACCGGTTTCATGTGGATTTTCCTTCATTTCACTTAGCATGGCCTTCATTTCTTCCCTTATGTATTTGTCGTACTTAATCTTGTCTGTGAAGTCCGTGAGCATCATTATCATCAGTGTTTTGGACTCTTCATCTGTTAGGTTCACCATCTCCTCATGACTCAGTTCTCCCACTGGAACCTTGATCCATTCCCTCTTTTGGGCCATACTTCTCTGTCTCCTCATTTTGACAACTTTGTATTTGCCTCTGTGTCTTAGGTAGAGCTGTTGCACCTGCTACATTGTAAGGGGCAGAATCTTAGATATTGGTCAGTATGGGGCAACATGTTTCACCACGTTGTGGTGCTGAATATGGGGTATAGGTCTGAGAGGGGACAGTGCTGCTTCCTCAGCACTCACCCCTTTTCCAGGTACCTCTCCTACTTCCTGTATGGGGCCGGAGCCCCTCTAGCTGTTGCTTGGTGGTGGTTCCCAGAGTGGGTGGGTCTGCAGATTTTCTAGGACCATGGGGGCCCTCTAAACAAACAGACTGGCAGTTTCCTCCTCTGCCCCAACCCCCACTGGTTTTCACAGTCAGAAACAATGAGGCTTTATTTTCCCTGGCTCTGGAGCCATGAGCTGTGTGGCTTGGTCTGGGGTTGGGAGCTCTCTCCAGTTGTCCCTCCCTACATTAAAAAAGTTTGACTTCACTTTCTGCCACAGGCCTCAACCGCTGCCACTGCCGCCACCATACTGCATTCTCTCTGCCCTGGCCCCATCCCTCCTACCTGTCTGGATGAGAATTTCTTACTTATTTCTTCATTTGTTGGACTTCCATGCAGTTTGATTTTCTAGTACTTTTGGTTGTTGTTGTTTTTTAGTTTTGAGGTAGTTGTAAATTCTTTTTTTGTTGTGGAGGGAGATGCAGCATGGCTTCATGCCTTCATCTTGGCTGGAACTCTAGCCCCCATTCTTTATCAGCAGCATCCTCTGGCTCCTTAGTAGCTACTTTCTCTTTGAGCATATTGCTCAGTCTTATGGAGCCGAGGGCTTGCATTGAGATGGAGCAGCAGTAGGTTGGATGTGATCTGTGGGGAGACCTGGTCCTGGAGGTTGTCTGGAGACAGTGGCTGGTTCTTGGAAGCATCCAGGCAGTCAAAACTGTCCTGGAATTCCACACTGACAAGATCGTCACTTAGATGAGACCTGAATAACCAAAGCACTTTGCTCCAGACACCCTCATTATCCTGGTACATATAGAGTTTGGAGGGATTTCCCAGGACTTCCTCTGGGCCAGGAGGATGCACCTTGTTTTCTTGCCAGCTCCATCCTCTGGCCTGCTTTAACTTGACCTTAACCTTCAATCCCACCCAAGGTCACTTTGGGATGGTGGTTGTTCTCACTGCTGGGTGTTCAGTCCATCCACAGTTACCTGGTCTGGGCAAGAGGGAAGAGTTGGAGGAAGTGGGCAAGAGCAGAACAGAGTGCTCCAGGTTAGCTTCTCGAGAGTTCTTATTACTCCAAAGACAGCTTCTCAGAAGGGTTTGCCCCTTTGACAGTAGAAGAAAAGAACTTCTCTGGGTAAAGGGAAGGAAGGGGAGAGAAAAGAAGAATTGGCTGTTATTTATTTCCTTTCTCATCTATAATTTAAATTTCTGGTTTAAGTGTGAACTTCTTACAACCCTCTGTCCACCCATCTCAGCCCTTACCCAGGCATTGCCGAGTTGAGTCTTGACAACCTCCCTCTGGTCATCAGAGCTCACCTTTGACCTCCTTGCCCTTCTTTTTCTATGTGTCCCCAACATCAGAGGGGCACCCCTCACCTCTCTCCTGTTCCCCAGAAGTTGGGCTCCATGTCAAAGTCATATAGGATCTTGTAATTATAACAGATTAATCCATTCGGATTTATGCCTCTCTATTTACTGGCTGAAACGATCCATTTCACAGCTGTGGCTCTCACGTCTAAGCAGCTAGCAGGCAATTTAAATATAGGAAGCAATTTAACCGAGTTGGACACCGAGGCCTCTTGCTTAATGTAGCGCATAAATTTTGGAGCTCTTTGCTTTCGACCCTCAAAAGGGCAGTGAACAGTTTCATGTCCTGAAAAGGTATTTGGCTTTTCAGGGAATTTACACCCCAAGAAGGGAGCCTGGGTATTGGATTAAATAAAAAAGGAGTCTTTTGATGAGGTCAGGGGTTGTTTTCAGGTCAATTCAGCCTTTTTCCTTCCTCTTTTGGAGGCAACAATCTTCCACTTAACTGATCTCTCTGGGAGTCTGACAGCAATTGGAGGGCATCTTATTTTCCCCTGTGTTTAACTCTCGCTTTCTGCCTGTTGGAGGCGAGTGTTTTTTTCCTCATTGTGCCAGTAGTCGAGGTCACCCTGTCTGCACAGAGCTTGTTGTCTGATGACACCATGTCTTCATTCTCCTGGTTCTCCTGGCCCCAGGTCCAGCACTGAGCTTGCTGTAGACTCTCATCAACTGTGTTACAGCTGGGGAAAGGGGACAGGAATGGCCCTGTGACCTGACAAACCCAAATTTAAGCCCAAACCAGAAATAACAGTGATCAAGACACACGGACTAAGTACATTTTTTCTGAGGAAAGAGAGGACTAGGAGGGGTGTGGTTAGTCTTTATGACTGGAAGAACTGCCAAGAAGATGTGGGATTAGATTTTTTTTCCATGTGGCCCCTGTGGACAGAAATATTAGACTAAGGAGCAGGAGTTATAGGAAGAAAGAATTGCACTTGACTCATTTATAGGAAGAAGTTGGCATTGATCAAAGTTTTTTCTTTCAAATGGAACCCTTAAGTTAAAGAGGTAATAACTTCCTACAACTATCTGTGCTTAAGCAGATGCTGCACAGCCATAGGCAGGGAGGCTGTGGTGGGCTGTAAAGCCAGACAGAACTGGAGACCTTGGATGTGCTGTATATTGAGCTTCTATGCTGTGGCTCCCCCTGCATCTGTGTACTGATTGTGGACCTGAAATGCAGGCTTTCTTCCTTCTGGCAGATGGGAAGAAAAGACCACAGACCTTGGAGGAGGCTGGGAGCTTGCTTAGCTCACAGCCCCTGAGCCAAGAACTTAACTGTAGGTTCCTTCGGGTCCCACACTGGTTTAGTGTCCCCCCAGGGCAGGATGGCAATGGGGGCTGTGGGGATGGGTGTCGATCAGTTTCCTGTGGCTGCCATCACAAAGCACCATAAACTGAGTGCCTTAAACAGCAGAAAATTATTGTCTCCTATTCTGGAAGCTGGAAGTCTTGAGATCCGGTGTTGGTAGTGCCACACTGCCTCCAAAGGCAGCAGAGAGGGACCTGCTCTGGGCCCCTCTCCCAGCTTCAGGTAGTTTCTTGGCTTGTGGCAGCATCTCTGCCACCTTCACGTGGCGTTCTTTCTGTGTGAGTGTGTACAAATTTGTCTCTTTAAAGGACACCAGTCATATAGGTTGGAGTGACTGCTTTGAATGTAGGGCCCAGTGGGGGCTTTATTTATTAATTTATTTTGATAGGAGTAAAATAACTGTAGAGTGTTCTAGGTTGAAATGATCTTTAAGCCCACCAATCTGCTCTTTTCTGAATGGAAACAGCATATGGAGTGGGTCTTACAGCTTAGTCTTAATTATGTCTTTATAACTATACTTTGATTTATATAAAAAAGCTATTATTGAGCACCTACTATATACATGAAGCACGTGATGTATGTAATATTTACATCAGTCATGACTCTTTAAAATAGATATTACTAATTTCATTTCACAGGTGAAGAAATAGATGCATAGAAGATGTTCTGAAACTTGCTCAGGGCCATACAGCTAGTAGGTGACAGAAGTGGGCCTTGAACCCCTGCCTCTTTTGCTCCAAAGTTTATTTTCCCTCTGTTATATCACACAACCCTCAAACTCACTTGCAAGCTCCTCAGGTGAACAGTCTTCTCACTACCCAGATTGATTAGAATTCATTGTAGCCATGCTTTATAGTTAGTTCTTTGTGATGAAATGCCCCCTTTGGTTCTAACACTCCATGGAGAGTGATCCCCTTTGACTGATGCATTGGTCTACTTTGACTTAGGTCTGTGTGGTCCCAGAGTTGGTGTGTGATGTAGGGTGGTGCAGGGTGGGAGCAGCTCAGTGCTGGGTGCCTGCCCCAGGGGTAACCGTGGGCAGCCTGGCTCCTCTGTTTTGATGTGAGAAGCTCAGTGTCTTCATTTCTCCATGGGGGCATCAGGACTTGGCAAATAAATTTACACTCAATTCATGAAAGTCTTATTGATAAGCCAGAATGCTGGCTTATTAATATATAAAGAGATACAGTTGCCAAGAAGACTGAGCCATTGTGGCCTGCCCTTCTCACTCTTTGAGAAGCAATTTAGACCTGAAAGTTAGTAAACACAGAGACCAATGTGATCCAGCGGTTGTGAGGGTTCATTACCAAGCTGCAGTAACCTGATCTGATCATTTCTCTAAGCTCTGCCTACTAAGTAGCCCGGGCATGCAGGTCAGTAGTCTGGACACCTTCCCCAGGGTTGCTCACATGCACGCTCTTGCTCTCCAAACCAGCATGGTCACCACCCAATGGGATTCGCTACAACCAGCCCTTCCTTATGTAGTCGATTTCATGACATGGAGGACATGGTCTATCCTTAGGTTGCCTGTCTTAGGTGATCAATATTTATTGAGCACTCATCATGAGCTAGGTGCTGGGCTCTGCATTGGTGGGGGCCAGGGAGACTGATTCTTAGGTTGTATACAGATATTAATATACGTGGTGAGTCACACACAGGTGGGGATGAGCACTGTGTTTTATGGGAGCACTTGGTGTGGGGTGACTGGGGCTTCAGGACAGTCTCCAAGGAGAGATGGTGCTGGAGCTGGCTCTTGAAGACTGAGTAAGAGTTAGCCAGGGCCAAACTAAACCAAGCAAAACAAAGAATAAAAAAACTGCCAACCAATCCTGGCAGAGGGAAAAGTATAAACAAAATCATGGATGAATAAAACAAGGTGTGTGTGTGTGTATTAGAGGTCAAAACGCTGGGAGGTGAGGTGAAGTGGGCAACAAGCCATAGAGAGCTGTCTGCACTGCATTAGGGGGCAAAGACTTACTTAATTAGCCCTGTAGATGACGGACCCAGAGAAATGTTTCAAGTGAGGAGGAACATGGCCAGACTGGCATTCTCTGAGATCTGGCTGTGCAGAGGGCACCCTGGAGACTCCCTGCTCACTCTGGGGGCTTGCTTCCGGGGTCCACATGCTCTGCTGGCATCTCAGGAATGCAGTGCCGGGTGAAGTAGCAGCTGAGTTTTCAAGTTCATTTTCTTCTGGAGGTTCAGAATTCTGTGTTCCTAAGCACACTGTGGGCCGTCGAGGGATGGAGTGTCAGTGCGCAATCCCGTACAACTGTGAACTTGGCATTAACCAATCAATGTCCGAGTTATTTCCTCTGTTCACTCAGTGTCTATTCCAGTTCTGCTTTCACTGCACTTGTAATCTTTTTCTATGGGCAGAGGTCATCTTTATCATTTCAGAGGTAATCCCTAAATGCAATAGCTCTTCAGTGATTGCTGTGGAACAAATCAGTAAAGTGGAGAATGAGGGCTCGGGTGTTGCTGGGCACAGGCCTTGGCCTGGGGGCATAGGCGATGTGGGGGAAGGCACTGTGGCCTGCCCTGGGCTGTGTCAGGTGGGATGCCAAGGGCATTAAGTGGTCTTAAGTAGGGGCCAAGGTCTTTTATTAGTGGACTAATTGTTTGAGGGGGAAACTATGCTTTGAAAACTGGTGGCGCCTACAGGAAAGTCACGAGCTAAGAGGGCCCCGGGATACTTCTCTGGTTGTCCCTGTTGGCTGGGCCTTGTACATGGACACCAGGCTCCCTGGCAGTCCTGACAGTACAGAAAAATCAGGCTTCTCTGGGCCCACGTTCCCCATGGAGACAATCCTTCTGAGGACCGAGCTCGCTTTTCTATTTGACATAACAGGTGCTGGGGCTGGTGAGTTCCGAAAGACGCTGAAGCCAGGTATTGTAAAATAAAAAAAAAGAAAATCAAGGGAAATGTATGCACCCTAAGCATTGTGTTTTAACTTGAAGTATATAAATTTGCACTTACTTGGCAACCTTTCGATGGAGGACCAAGGCCCATCATTTAGACGTGGGTCTGCTAATTCCCCTTCCTCATTCTGGCCTCAGCCACACCTGAGGTGCCTCAAGCAAGAAGTCTAGTTTGGGTTTCTTTCAAGTGGAGCATGAACTTCCATCCTCAGGTGAAACCACATAAAGGGAGATTTCTAGGGTTTTATGATCACTCTTACCACTTCCCCATCCTGCTCCCCAAACCCCAGTGCTAGTCAGCAGTGCCACCCACAACTTCTGGGGCGTTTGCCATGCCCTGCCTTAGCAGGTTCTCCCCAAGGGTCCAGTGGACTGCACTTGAATCTTCAATTTTCTTTACACACTTACAGTTTATTACCTTACATAATATTTAATCTGGTTGTATAATCAATAGAAATAATCACAATTGGCAACTGACTCCGGGTAAGGAGATGATTCACTGCTGGGGGAGGAGCCCAGTGACTGCCAGTGCCCCTTGGGCTGTGGGCCTGCATCAGTGGAGGGCTTGAGGGAGCACCTGCCCCCGTCCTCTTATCCTGGGGATGCCAGGACTGGCTGCCTTTGCTGTCCTCTTCTCCAGTCTGTTAGCTTGTTGTGGGTGGGTGCTTGGGCCAGAGCAAGCACCCTTTTGTTCTCATGCAGACGTTTGGGCCCTCCCAGGAGACACATCTTCTAGTCTCTACTTCTTCCCTGCCTCCACCAAGGCTCCTTGCTGAGGTCCCCGTACACTCAGAGTGTCATGGTTTTTTGTAAGTCACACAAATATGGAATGGATTCCCAGCTCTATCACTTACTAGGGTATAACCTTGGCCAACACACTTAGCTTCTTTTAGCCTATCACACAGGACTGCCATGGGATTAAGTTAAATTAGATAACTTACTATATTAGAATGCTTACTATAAACCAGACAGCTTTATGTGGATTACTTCGTTTCATTTTGGCAAAACCCAGTGAGCTCGGTGCTACTGATCCCAGTTTATAGCAGAAGAAACTGAGACCCAGGGAGTGAAGCCTCACTGTTAGCCAGCAGAGCTGGGATTCAGCTCTGGGCATCAGCTTCAGGACCCACATTCCTGGTCTTTAGGAAGTACTCCCTCCTATGCTACCGTCCCAGTCACATGGTAGATGCCCCATAAATGCACAAAAATGCAGGATGGATGCACGTTCTACTTCCAAATCTCTGCTATACCCCACTATCCTGGGAGAGCAGGGCCAAGACTCCTGGATCTTTATAGACAACAAGGCCAAGTGCAGTGTGGCAGAAGTGGTTGGGTATCTATCTGCCATTGATACACCCCTCCCTTCTGTAGTCTAGTGCTGTTGATGTTTTCAGCCAGGAACCACATTTCTCAGCACCTCTTCACCAGGTGTGGCCATGTGGCAATCTTACCACCCTACTCATGGCTCCCCAAAACCTTCCATGTGACACCCCCACTCTCCCTTCCTCTCTCTGGCTGGAATGATTGGGGCCACATGTTGAAGATGAAGGCCCCTATGTTTATCTGAGTCCCTAAGTGAATGTGCAGTGCAGTCCCCCATCCCACCTGACAACTAAACGTCAAAAGAAAAGGAACAAAATCCCCGAGCTGTTGGGGTTTACCTGTGACAGCAGCTAGCATGATCTTGACTCACATACACACTGGGGACCTCTCTGAACTTGTTGGAAAGTGACCACCTGTAAACACTCTGATAATAATGTGGCTCACCACATTATTGGCAGAGTGGAATGTGTTCTAATATGTATCTTGTCAGACACCATATTCCTAGATTCGCGAAGCTGAAATGCAAGTAAAACCATATTTACTGCAACAGGATGTGGTGAGAACAGGTGCTTTGGGATCAGGAAGCACTCTGCTCCCATTTCGGCCCTGCCATTGATGAGCTGCAGTGCCTTAAACAAATGAATTACCTCCCTGCTTCTTGGTTCCTTAATAATAAATTTCTAAAGAGGTGTAATAATATCTACCTAGGAGCGTTCTCATGGGATTAAATGAAAGCAGTAGTGCTTGGCATATAGTGGACAATCCACTGATGGCAGCTTTTGTTTATAATTCATTTATTTGAATCGTATAAAATTTAATGAAAGCCTATGATGCGCTCCAAAATATTTGAGGAGCAGAAGACACAGGAGACAGCCCTCTAATTGGGAAATGTGCTTGACACATGTGAAGTGGTTGAGTGCCGTCTCTGGGTGGCATGGGACATGTGCTGGAAAAGCGGGACATACTCGGAGCTGTTCTGAGAAGCTGCACTCGGCCAGAGGGAGAGTTCCCTAAGGAGGATGTGGAGTGGGACATGCCATGGGTGCTGAAGGAGAAGGGAGGCTGTGGTGGCTGCTCAGGATGGCCCCCTGTGCTGGACCTCTTGTCCCCTTTGTTGTCCGTTGCTAGGAGACTGGATGGTTGGAAGATCTAAGGAGGTTGGAGGTGATGGATGACGGGCTGAAAGCTGTTCACTTGAGTGTGTCCTCCATGCCAGGCCAAGAGCAGGTCACAGTGCTCTGACTGCCTGCCACCCCACAGGGGCCAGGGAAAGTGTGTGCTGTGAGGGGCTATCACTGTAGCCAGATCAGTAAGCCCCTCACTGGGACAGGGGAGCGACTCCATTCTGGTGTCCATGGAACAATTTAACAGTGTTCAGTGGGAAGCCAGCTCTTTCATCATCAAAATGTGGAACATGGCCCCATGTCTCTGGCCTTTGGTGTTTGGTGAGGTACCAAGAACAGCGCTACAAAGGGATGCTCATTTCTGGGCAAGTTTTCAGTTCTGCCGCCATTTCCACTGGATCCATTATGAGAGAGACTCCGTGACAGGGACCTGGAGCTCCTGGTGTTTTCAGCCAGGAGGCCAGAACAGCTCCTGCAGGGACTGTTATCAGCCTGTCATCCTACCAGGGCAACCGCAGTCCACCATGAAGAGGCTCCTTTTTGGTGACACAGGCTGGCGGTCTCCCTTCCTCTGGGCTCCAGGTTCCCTGGTGGTTGTTCAGCTGTCACAGATCCCTCTGTGTTCAGTGTTTTCCAGGTTAATTAATCCTATTATTTTCACTGTGGTCTACAATTAGACACACTGTGCAATTATATCATCCATTCTGCATTATTGATGTGCAACCTACCAGCCAAAGATGGCTGTTAATTATTACCCTATTGGATGCTGCTGCACACAGACTTGATGCATCCTTGGTCCCAGTGTTGCATGGTGGGCCTGGGTTTGGAGCTCCCAGCTTGAGACTATCCAATAAGCATGAGTGGATCAACTTGCTAGGGATGGATCTCCGTGAGCTAGACCAGCAGTCAGAGCATCTTTAGCAACTTCAAACTGAGAAGAGGAACACATCCCTCAGCCCTCCCCTTCAGGTCTTTGCCCCCATGGGCAGGCCCCTTGCTGCCCTCTGGGTTCTAGCCATGCTCTCCCCCAATCCCACAGGTCATCAGCACTTGCTTCAGTGGGCTTAGGAACACAAAGGCGCATTACCTTCCTTTCAGTATCTGCTATGTACCAGGTTTATCACATCTGCTGTTGCATTTGATGGTCAACAGTCCTACAGTGTGGGTGTTATATATGACTCCCATTTTACAGATGAGAAAGTTGAGGCTCAGAGAGATTTATAATAGTAATTTTTTTCAGGAATTGTGGAGAAGAGAACTGAACCCCAGTTTGCTTTACTTCAAGGCCAATATGTTCTCAGCATAAAGGAACCTCATTTCATCAGGAATACAGGAAGATGGGTATTAAACAAAACTCAATTGCTAAAGGGAAGAATTATTAAGAAAGGGGTTTATGCGTTAGCTCCAGGGAACAGGGAGACAAAGACATTTAGGCAGCAGGGCCTCTGGGACCTCAGAGTCACAAAGTCACAAAGGCTGCGGCTTTCAGGGAAGCCAGGCTGGGTGGTCCCCTTGTACGCATCTGCTGTTCCCATCCTTCCTGCCTAGGTGGCAGGGTGGGGGGTGTTCATGTAGTGAACCAGACCAGGACACTTGCTTACCACTGTATCCCCTGTATACTGTGGGGCTTCTGAAGGGGAGACAGTGACATGTGGGGCAGAGATAGGCCCCACTGCCTGAACTGTGTGTCCTTAAGTACATGTGGTGTCTGGGAGTAGGTTGGGGGGGGGGTTGGGTGGCACCCTTTACTGGAGCTTCTGGCTTTTGGAAGGCCAATGGAGGGACTCTAAGACCATGAGCAAGTCACACTGTATACATCTCCCTTTCTCCTGCTTGGCATGCCCCCACCTGCCCTAACCCAAGTGAAGGGTAGGTATAATGATAAAAAAAGATAGACCCGACAAAGAAAACTGGTGTGAAAGGGCAGCTTTCTGCTTGGGGGAGCTGGAGAATGGGGTTCCCCCATCTGCCAGCTGGAACCTGGTGTGCAGCTTTAAGTTGCAATGTTTTTGGAGGTCGTGTGCATGTGAGTGTCTGGACTTTCCTGTACCCCACACCTCCCCTCCTCTGCTATACGAATTGTGTTTTTCATTTTCTGTTTTCTGATGGTTTGACATCTTGGGGGCCTTGTTGGCTGGGGAGAGACTCTACCTCCCAGGGCTAGCTGGATCCTAGAGACAGTGAACAATGTGTCTGTGAGCACATCTTTCACAGATGAACCAAGCTCAAGTCCACGCCCTCAGCTCCCTCTCCATCAGGCTCTCACCCTCCAAATCAATATCCCTGGTCCTAACCACCCCAGGGCCATGGACTGAGAGAGCACTTCATAGCCCAGAGCATGCCAACACTATTCAGACTCGCTGGCCCTGGGCAATTTTCCCACCTGCCTAGTCCTGGAAAATGCAACAAAGGCTGTGGCTGAGCATCCTCCTTGCTCCTGCTCCTGACTCCTGACTGGCCCTGGTGTTTGCCCATGAGGTCCCGAGTGCTGTGCCCCTCATTTCTAGAGGATCTATGAGCAACAATAAAATCTTTCAATGGCATTAGCCTCTGTGTGTCATCGCCCAGTACCTCCATGAACTAATATTTTAATACCAGCACCACCAAGGAAGGTCCTGCTTCATGGTCCCCAGAGGAGCCCTGCCTCGGGCCCCGATAGTGCTGTCACCACTGGAGATTGTGGACTGGGACTGTCACTGTGGGCTGATGGCATACTTTCTGAGTAAGGATGGGATGATGGGTCTTAACCTTTTAAATTTTATTTGGGAAGTCATGTTTGCACACCTATATAGTGTATTTTTCAAAGTGTTTGGAGTCCCTGGGTTAAAAACTCTGAAGGTAGAAATAGAACTGACCTGGATGTCTCTCTGGGTGGGGTCAAAGGGAGGAGGGCGACTCAGTGCACAGGAGGGAAGGAGGAGACAGGGAGTGTGGCCCTGCATAGCCCTGGGAAGCAGACGCCTTGTCTGATGTCTCAGCTTTGCTGTTAGATGGGGCTCAGAGCATCTGCCTCCTTATGTCACAGGATTTGAGGGAGGTGACTGAGAATTGATGTAAAGGCTTTATAAAGGCATAGAAATTGGTCTCAATCAGGACAGGCAACCTTGACAGGAACATTTGCGGAGGGTCATGTACGGCTCCGGGGGATGGGAGGTGGCAGGAACCTTCCAGTCGGGTTGACAGATGATCCCTTTTTGCACTACTTCAGTGGTTCAGTGTCTGTTCTGGTTCTCCAGGCCCAACCATCTGATTAACAGAACTATGTCTCTCTGGCATCATTTTCAAAGAAAAAATGAGAAATTTTAAAAATTGCAGTCATGATGATAACAATAAGTACAATATCAACAAAAAAATAAACTTTGGTAGTTTGTGGAAATAGCAGTCAGGATGTTGCAAGCTGGTTCCATGACCCAGATGGGTCGGCTGTGGCCTGACCTTGGGGAGGGCACTGATGCAGGTGGGAACAGTGCAGAGAGATTTCCCTGTGGCTTCTGTAGGGGACCTGGTAAACTGTTCTCTCCACTTCCATGGCTCTACCTGAGATCCTGGAGACCCCTCAGGCTGCAGAATGGTGCAGGGCTGGCCTGTTTGTGTGATGGCCACGGGCACCAATTCAACGCCAACAGGAATCCCCATTTGGGGTGTGGTGAAGAAACTTCACTTGGTGTGGACAACTCAACAGTAATACAGCTATGGCTGCGAATACAACACTGCCGTGAATACAGTTCAACGGTGCCACAGCGCTTCTGTGAAAACAGGACAGCCCTGGAGGTGGACCTGTCTTTAGCTAGGCAGCTCTGCTCCACAATGGCAGGCCAATCTACTCCAGTGAGATGTCTTCAGTCCTCCACTTCAAGTTAGGAATAGCACTCTCTTGTGGCGAGTGCTTTCTGAGTTATAGCAGAGCTGGCTTATATAGACAGAAGTCCCTGCCCCTGGTCTCTCATTGGTCTGTCCTCATACAAATGAAGATGCCAAATCCTCACAGTTTTATTGGTCCAAAGGCACTGTCCTAATTAGTCAGAATAGAGCTGCTCTGATTGGTCAGAATCGTGTAGTTCTTATTGGATGGGGAAACCCTCAGTCCTATTGGTTAAGATAGGACCCAAAGAACTCCTTTATAAAGGCTGGCTCAGATGGCAGACACACAATGCAGGCAGGCAGTTCAGTGCAGAAGCATGTAGCAGAGCCTTCTCCACAAAGTACAATTTGGCACCTGTGCAGAAATGGTTTCTAGGCTTTTTTTTTTTTCTTTTAATTTTATTTATTTGAGCCCAGGTAGCCAGCCACCAGGAGCCCTTCTTAGTCCTCAGGGTTTACATGTGGATGAGGGACTTAAGTCTTGGGTCTTTTTGATGAAAATACCCAGAGTGGCCCTGGCCCGGGCACAGTTCTGTGGTGCTAAGCTGCCCACTCATGGGCACCCAGAAGAGGAAACAAGACTCAGCAGTTTATTTATACAGAGTGCTTGAAATGCTGTCTTCAGCCTCAGAAAAATCCACAGAAAATTGTCCTCATTTCTTCTTTCTCTTCCCATCTTCTTCCCTCTCTTTCCTTCTCCTTTCACCATTTCCTCCCCACCATCCTCTCCCCCTTCCTCCTTTCTTCCCTCCCCTCATTCAAGCCCCAAATAATACACCCAGGACTAAGTTCTTGGTGCACAGGGGTGAATGAGGCCCAGCATTTGCCCTTGAGGAGTTTTCTTGGATGCCTAAGTCTGTAAAGAATTCCTAAAAACCACTGACAAGAAAAAATGGAGCTTCTCTTTATCTGAGTGGAAACATCTCACTATCTTATAAAACCCAAGGAGACTCACGAATTCCTGCCCCTTCTACAGCTTCTGGGGAAGACACCTCCTGGTTGTGTGAACACAGGAAAGGGGCACTTAACCCACCTGGCTTCCTGGAGGAGGTGGCCCCTGAACTGAGTCTCCAAAGGTTCCCAAATGGCCCTGTCCCTGCCCTCTAATGTCCTGTTGTTCACCATGGAGATCAGTATCCATGCTGCGGGGATAAGCTACGGGGTTTGTGGCAGGAGGAGGCTTGTGTAGCTAGTGTAGTTGTGCCCACTTTGGCTGTGACTGTCCCCCTGCATGCAGTGTTCTTCTGTTTCTCCAAGTTCCTTATCTCTAGCTCAGAGTATAAGATATCCACTTATACTGTGCTCCAGTATAAGTGGATATCTCACTGCTTCTTGGATAATGCTGTATGTGATTGATGTTTGTCAATGCACTGGACACTGCCCTCTGTGACAGCAGGGACCTTGCCTGTGAGGCAGGGTGCCTGGGGCATGAGAGCAGGGTGCCTGGTAACTCTCTCCAATGTGGCCTCAGAGCATATGGTTCTTGGTGGTTCCCTCGATGTCCAGGCCCAAGTGCGGGACATTGCAGTTACTTTCTGCCTACCCTTCCCAATTGGGGGCTCCTCCAGTGCCTGTTGTCACTTTCTGTCCCTATTTGAGTGTTTTCCTTCCTTTATCCCCATCTCAGCTGCTCACTGGATCCCAGCTGACAGTATCAACACCAGTTACTGTTGAAGGGTCTCCTCTGGGTAGTGGCTGTTGTGTTAGAACTCCATGTATGTGAGTTGTAATCCTGGAAGCCACTCTGTATGATGAATGCTGTGACCTTCCCTTTCCCTCAGCACATGAGGAGCCTGAGGCCTGGAGAGGTGAGGAGCTCGCCCACAGCCTTCTTGCTAATGGGTTGCAGAGATTGGATATGCACCCACATTCGTCTGACTCCCAAATGCCTGATCCTCATCACTATGCCCCATACTCCTTGCTGAGCCTGTGAAGCCAGTTAATTGTACTTCCCCACACAGGCTTCTGACCCAGCCCTGTGGTAGATGGAATAATGCCACCCCAACCACTTCCTGGAGCCTGTGGATAATTGGTTACATGACAAGGGGAAATTAAGGTTGCAGGTGAAAGTAAGGTTGCTAATCAGCTGTGAGGGTCCTGGATTATGGAGATTGGTCTTGTATAACCAAAGGGGTTCTTGAAATGTGAAAGTGGGAGGCAGAAGGGGCAGAGTCAGAGAGATGTGAAGATGCTAAGCTGCTGGCTTTGATGGTAGAAGAGGTCAAGAGTCAGAAATGTGGGTGTGTCTAGAAGTTGGAAGAGGCAACCCCTGCCAAACCAGATTCTCCCTTAGAGCCTCCAGGGGGAACATGGGCCTGCAAACACCTTGATTTTGGCCCAGGGAGACCCGTTTTGGACATCTGACCTCCAGAATTGTAAGACAAGGAATGTGTGTTGTTTTCAGCACCAAGTCTGTGGCTGCTTGTTATAGCAGCTGCAGGAAACTCATAGAGACCCTGCAGTGTCCAGTTCTGACTTCATCACCTCTCTCTCAAACTGTGGCCTCTACCTGTTCTTCTCTCTTCTAAAGGGTCCATACTTGGTGTCAGGTGGGTGCAAGACTTATCAGGGGGATCACTTTGTAAGGTATATAAATGTCTAACCACTATGCTGTACACCTGAAACTAATATAATATTGAATGTCAACTGTAATTGAAAAACAAAATATAAAATAAAATGAATAAAAGGAAAAAAAAAGGATCTATACTTTTTTAAAGCAAAGATTATCTCCTCTTGGCCCAGAAACCGTCACTGCCTCCCACCACCAAATCTGCAAGGCTTCCAGCCTGTGCACTCCAACTCTCTGCTTTCTCTTTTGCTAGTTGTGGGGCACAGGTCCCTGCTCCTTCCAAAGGCAGTTCTCCATGGTTGATCTGGGTGGCCACTTCCTGAATCATTAGTTTCTAGCTCTCTCAGCACACAGTGTCTGTTTTTTAAATTTTTATTTTATTTTTTTATATTAAAGTATGGCTGGCATACAATATTTTATTAGTTTCAGGTGTACGCCACAGCAGTGTGACATTTATATACCTTATGATGGGATCACTAAGTCTATCTAGTAGGAAGTCAGACAGCTCCTGTGTTCATTACTGTCCTCATGTCAGAGCCTTTGCATTGGCTGTTCCCTTTGCCTGAAATGCTTTTCCCCAGGTGTACATATGGCTCACTTCCATCTAAGCTTCCCCCACTGTTTCTCTCCTCTTTGCATTTTGTAGCTCTTAACCGCAGCCACACTGTGCAGCCTTTTCTTGGTCAACAACGTCTGTTAACTCCAGTGCCTGCAACAGGACTGGGCAAACATTGGGTACTCAGGGAATATTCACTGGAAGAATGAATCATCTTAATGGCTTTAAATCCAGAGTAGATAATGTGAGTCCCCTAAAACTCCAACTCCATCCTCCGCCCAAGTCCAGGTCTGTACCCCTGGATGTTTATGTGATGCCTCAATTTGGCTGCTCAACCAGAACCCCAAATGTTAGATTCCTTTTCTTACCCATGCCCGTAGACCCGTTCCTCCCCCTCAGCTAAGCCACACACCTGCAGTACCCTTTGTTCCCCCACCTTCACATCCAGCCCCTCAGCAACTCCTGAGCCACTGTCCTTCCATTCCCATTGCCACTGTCGCCCTCACCCCTCATAATTGCCCCCGTCCCCATCCTCACTGTTGCCCCACCCCTTTTAACTGTTCTTTTTGCTTCCATTCTTGCTCCCCCAGCACTTCATCCACAGAAAGTTCTTTTAAAAATAATTACTTAAAAATTTACAATAGTTTCAAACTTACAGAAAAGTTGCAAAGGCGGTTCAGAGAGTCCCCACACACCTCACCCCATTTCCGCTGTTGTCAACATCTTACGGCACTATTGCCCCTTTGTTCTAACTAGGGAACCCGTACTGGTACCTTGGTGTTAACTGAACTCCATACTTTATTCAGATTTCACCAGTTTCCCTAGTGTTCTTTGCCCTAGGATCCCATCCAGGATCCCATGTGGCATGTGGTTGCCATGTGTCTCTGGGCTGTGACAGTTTCTTAGACTTGGCTTGTTTTTGATAATCTTGACAGTTTTAGCAAGTACTAAGCAGGTATTTTGTAGAAGGCCTCTCGATTAGGGTTTATTTTCTCCTGGTTAGGTTGGACTCACAGTTCTGGGCAGGAAGACCACAGAGGTGGTCTTCTCATCACATCATGTCAGGGGCATGAGATCATTGTCATTTATCATCATGGAGATTGACCTTGGTCACCTGACTGAGGTAGGGTTTGCCAGGCTTGTCCATTGTACAGTGATGCTTTTCTCCTCACTTTCTACATTCTGATCATTGGAAACAAATCACCGAGAGGAGCCCACACTCAGGGAAAGGGGGAGGGGAAACTGGACCCCCAGTCCTGAAGGGGACTGGCATCAACATCAATGATTTGGAGTTCCTTGTGGGAGGCTTGTCTCTCTGTCCTCATTCACTCATTCCTGCATGCCTTCATTCATTTACTAATTCATCGTTTATTTATGTCAGTAGGGAATCGTAGGCATTCATCTTGTGTTTTGGGTTATATATACTTCAGTACCATGTTACTTATTTGCTGCTCTAGTTGTTCCACCATTGGCGTTTGGGAGCCCCTCAGGCTGGCTTCTCTGTCTGTTTCACCCCCCACCCCCATCTCTTGTTTGCTTTTGAACACCTCCTTGCTTCCTGGCTCTCCAGGGGGCTGGGTGCTTGTCTGGTGTGCTCCCTGACCCAGCCTGAGAGCCAGCTGTTTCTGGAGCCCTGGAAACCTCTCGCTGGAGACTTGTATTGGAAACAGAGGTCTGAGGGGTGGGTGTGGTCACCAGCACTGTGCCAGGATCTTTTAAAATTGCAAAATGACATACCTCTTTTTTTGCACTCAGAATAAAGTGCACACTCCTTACTGTGGTCACCTGGCTCGTGGTCATCTGTTCAGTCTTGTTTTGAGCCACTGTGCAGCTGTGATGACTTCATTCCTGCTCCTCAGACAGAACTTCGACCTCCTGGGTCTTCCCGGGCCTTTGCTGGGCTGGTGCCAGCTCTCAGTGAAGCGACTCTGGCCTCTCCCTCTGCCAGGTCAGGAGCACAGGGCCCTTCCCCTCCTTGCACGCTGTGGTCCTCCAGCCCCAGGAAAGCCCCTGGTGCCTGGAAGTGCTGAAAAATGAGGCCCAGTGCTCCAACCTGCACATGGCAGCCTCTGATGGAAAGCCAGTCCCTCCTCAGAAACCTTGATTCTTCTCATAAGGCACTGCTCAAAGGTACATGAAGCACTTATGACTCCCTTGGACCCACAAAACTATTCTTTCCTCTTTCGCTCTCAGAGCTTTTGGGGCACATCTCCAGGAGAGTACCCAGCATGGGGAGCCACATGTAGCTTGCAAATACCCCTTTATTGCTCACAGGGTGAGCTCCATGAGGGTGCCAACCATGACTTTCCCATCTCGACTCCTCAGATCAATAAGTATTTGTCAGGTGAAACCTGAGGCTTTTCATTGAAGTTCCCCTGACCATCTTCAGCATAAGCTGCCTGGGAAAGGATGTGTAAGTTACCAGGGGGACTGTTTCCAGCCCTCAGAAAGGACTTGGAAGAGCAGGGCAAAGGTGGCCTCTCATTTGCTTCTCCTTCTGCCCCCTTCTCTAGTAGTAAGAGCTGGACGGTGGAAAGGGCACTTCGAGCAGAGCTTGCTGATATTTCATGGGCTCTAAAGGGGTCCCATCAGCTCAGTCTTATTTTAAAATCTCCTTGATGTTTGTGTCTTTATTTTTTTTCTCCATCTCTGAAGATCAATAATATTGCAGAAGTGAGAGATCAAAACCAGTGTTTGAGCAGGTGGTGGGTGAGCAGGGGCGGGGGCGGGGTAGGGGTGGGGTGGAAAGAGTGCTCTCAATAACCGCATCCCTGGATGATGCTTCCAGATGCACCAGAGCTTGTGGTTGCAACCTACTCTCTCTTCTCTCTCGTTTGCTCCCCTCCCTGCACCCTCTTTCCTTCATCCCTCCCCCTTTCTCCCATAAACAAAGCCACAGCCTCAGACAGCATCTTGTAAAGCACATTATAAAATGCTTCTAATAAATCCTTGACAGCCTTGGCTATAACCAGCTGAAAGAAAGGTGATTATGACACAGAAGTGTCAGGTTAGAACAACAAATTGGGCCCCACGAACAGGGATTTATTCATCTTTGTAAGTGTGCTATAAAGGTCCATATAATTTCACAAATAAATGTGAGCATGGCTTAGTAAATGGCTCCTAGGATTAGAGCCCCAGGACTACAGGAAGGGACACATTAGCACCAGCAGTGCGATTTCAGATATGGGGCAAATCAGCCCAGGGACTCCGACCAGATGCCACTCAGCCTGCCTCTGTCTCTTCTCAGATGTGTGGGGTGCCCGAGGCTGGGATAGCAGGAGGGATGGGCAGCTTCCAGGGACCAGGACCAGAAGTGGAGGTCAACGGGGACAGATGGTCCCTGGGGTCCTCACGACGGTCCATGAAGCCCGGGATGAGCAGTTGAGATCAAGGAGGAAGGCGGGGGCTCTGGGTAGGTGGGGGGAGTCGTCAGGGTCAGTGGAACTGGCAACTCCATAATTAGGGTGACCAATCTCCAAGTTGCTGGACTTCTGGGTTTAAAACTGGGACAGTGGGTCCCCCCATTAGTCAGAGAGCACCTATACTGGGCACTGCTTTATCACACACTGCCTCCTGCCAATGGGTGGCCCCAGCGACTGAGTGTGGGGAAGGGAAAGGAGTCAGGGCTTCAGGGAGAGTGGAATTAGATTTATATCTGTGCTTTACAACTCTGGCGGCACTTGACGTGCTTTTAAAAAAATACGTATTTCTGGCCCCATCTCAGACCACTCACTGGGACCCTCCTCAGGTAGGTCTGGGCATCAGGGCTGTGTCGGGGTGGCACAGGCAGTTCTGATGGGCATGGGGCATGATGCACAAGGCGCGGAGGACTGCCTTCTCCAACCCACCCCAGTGCTGTGGCCGGACTGACCCTTCCTAGTGCCTGTCGGAGCTGCCCCTTGGTCCATTTCTTCTCTTTTCTCTTGTTGCCATCATCTCTCCCTCCCCAGCCTAATACCACATCAGACGGGCCCAAACAAACCATACTGGCTGACTGCATCTCCACTCCTCCAGGAACACTGGAGGACCTTTTTCTGGCAGTGCTTTTCTCTCAGACACCGCCCAGGTAAGGGACAATGACCTGCATTTTCAAATCAACGATGTTACAAATAGGCAAGCACTTCCTAATGAGCATCCTTTTAATAACCAAGGTAATGAGGTTGTGATGAACTTCGGTAGAATGTGTATCTCTCTGCCCCTCTCCCCCACTCCATGGCTGGGGGTAGTCACTGCGTAGTGACTTATCATTCCACTTGCTGGCCAGCTGGGCTCGGCTGGCAGGACACATAGGCACTACATTTAAACCCAATATGTTTTTTCGTACACTTGAAGTTTTGGTTTTTGGATCATCTCACTGCATGGGGCAGAGATTCGGATTGTGAGTGCAAGACTGGGTGGCGGTGGGGGCTCTCTGTTACAGCCTGTAGCAAAGGGTGGGTCACGGCTCCTGGAAGAGGGAGTTTGGTCTCCATGGAAACATGATTTGGGTGTCCAAAGATCTTGGCTCAGGTCTTGCTTTGCCAGGAGCCTTCCTCACATTTGCTTTTCCAGGCTACCATTCTCTGTACTCCAGAGCCTATTGTCTGCAGCCCAAGTCCTGCCCGACTCCTGGGACAATAATGCTGTTATTGCCCAGCACTCTGTCCTCTCTCAGAGCAGTAGGCATCCAGGTTTCATATGATGCTGGTTTGCATTATCCTATCATTATTTTATGAGTGGGAAAAGCAAATAGAGATCTAGAGTCAGAGATTGGGTCCCTGTCCCATTCCACTTAATGGCTCTCTGACCTTGGACAAATCAATTACCTCCTTTTATCCTCCATTTCCTTTTCTGTATAATGGGAATGATGGGACTGAGGTGTCTAATGTTACAGACAGTGCTTGGCACATCACTGGTATTCATTGTGTTTTTTACCTCTCTCCCAACTTTCTTCTTCTTCATATGAGATAATCAAATGAGCTGATGTACTGAATATAAAGACCTCATGCAAGGTGCCATACTCATAGCCAGAACTACCCTAGTTATTACTCTGATTCCTATTAGACCTTCATTCTCTTGGGCTGTATCTATAGCCTGGGACCATTTACCTTTTTGAACTAGACATTGATACATTTCTCCTGCTTTGTCACCTCTCAGACCTCACTGTGGGAGTACCAGATACCAACTCTTTTCAGTCCCTTCTGCCCTTTCAAGGCCTTGCCTTATTTAAGGGCCTCCTTTAAGTTCAACCTTTCCAGGAAGGAAGGCTGAGATTTCATGATCTTGGAGCTTGTGAGGGAAAAAAGACTGTTGGGTCCCTGCAGAGACTGACCATGGCTACCCCGCCCTGAGGGCCAGCTCAGCTCCAATGGCTTGAGTTCTTCAGGGCCTCTGCCCTTAACTGCTACCCAATCTCCTCCTTCACACTGACCATCTGGGATGCTTAAATGATGGTCCTGGGCTAGATGACTTCTCTTAGTCCCTCCACCTCCAACCTCCCCTCCCTTCACTCTGTGCTGGGAAGATGACCCTGTGCAGTCTCTTCTCTTTGGCTTCATGTTTGTTTAGCCAATGGGACGAACCAACAGAAGAGCTAAGGGTGGGAGGAGAGTGAGCTGGGGGCACATGTTCCCGGCTCTGCTTCCCTGTGGGGCTGCCTGCAGGTGCTACAGCTCTAGTCAAGTTTGCCTTCCCACAGAGCTGCCCTCTCTGCTTCTCTAATGTCTCCTCCCAGGCCTCCTCAGGCCGAGGGCAGTGGTGCCCACTATCCCTTGTGGCTTCCCCTAAGCCCTTTCCCGCACATTGTAAAAGAAAACTCCCATTAAACTCTCCTTGCTCGTCTAGCTTGAGTGCACCATCTGAGACTCTAGCCGATTGGGCCCCTGAGGGTGCAGTACCCAATTTGACACCATAGTACATATTGTTTTATGCCATTCTTCAGTTGTTTACCTCATGCAATTCAGGGCTAGGGACTTAAAGGAAAGCATGGCTGTCATTTAGCCCTTTTTGGTGTCCCCAGCTTGGCATAGTGCTGGCCTTGTGCTGGGTATAAAGCAAATGCCCACAGAATTGCCTAGGAGAAGGACTGTCTCTGCTCCAGGTCTTTGGGCCTAGTGACTGCCTCAGAAGAGGAGTTCTGAGCTGGGTGGGCCATGGGGGTAGGGCTTGGACTTAGAAACCAAACTCATGCCTTGGCCTGAGAGTGGCATCAAAGCAACACCCCCGTGCTTGGAGGTCAGGGAGGCCAAACCTCATGGTCAGGGTTCCAGCATCAGCCCTGGGGGATGAAATGCAGTCTGGGGAGCTTGGCAGAGCAGGAGGTGGCAGTGCCTGTCCTGGAAGGCAGGAAGGCAGAGCCTATGGGTAGAGGCTTAGGTGTCAGGTAGAGTGGAGGCACAATCATGAAGTCAGAAGTCACCTGAACAAGAAGGGACTAGGATTATCTGGTCCTGCATTGTCCAATATGGTGGCCACTTGACATATGCGGCTACTGAGCACTTGAAATGTGACTTGTCTGAGCTGGCATGGGCTGCAGGGGTAAAGCATAAGCCAGGTTTTAAACAATATGACAAAATATGTAAAATGATCTTATTAAAAAGTTTTCTATTCATTATGTGTTAAAACAATAATATATTGTACATGATATAGTCAATGCGATAAATTATGAAAGTAAATCTCCTACATTTCTTTTTATTTTTTAAATGTGGCTACCAGAAAATTTTAAATGATCTGAGGCTCACCTTGTATTTATATTAGGCAGCTCTGGCTTAGTCCAACCTTCTCATTCACAGACGAGGAGACTGAGGCCCAGAGAAGAGAAGAGTTTCCAAGGCCTGTGCCTACTGGGGCTGAGAGGGTCACTGGGGCGGGGAGAGGCCTGATCACAGTGGCCTGGCCCCAGAAGTTGAGATGAGCAGAGGAGTCTTGGCCTGGGCTCGGGGCTTTGCCTGATGTTGCAGTGGAGACCGAGGGCCTTTCCTTGAGCCAGTATCATGCCGCCACCCACGGAGGAATGTCTCTGTGGGGAGGGGGGGGGTCTCTCGGTCTTGTGGGGCAGGGAGGGTCCTCTTCACACATGGCCTTGGCTCAGGAAGCATAGGCAGGGCACGGCAAAAGAATTGAAAGGCAGTTTAGAGAGCTCTCCCTAGTAGTCACCACTATTACATTGGTGTTGAACGAGGCTTGCCAGTCATTGGGGGGAGCCCCCTAAAGACACAGGACTCAGTGTCATTTGAACTGATTCTGTTAGGATTTTGTCTGTCCTTTGTACCTGGGCCAAGATAAGGAGAAGCCACAGTTCCTGGGCTCTGTGACTTTTGGCCTCAAGATAATGTACTCTACATGAAACAACTCAAGATCAATGGCAGAGAGCAAAGTTTAGATCCCATGTGGGCAGCCCGGACTGCAGTTGAGCTGTGCTGGATGCTGTGGCCCTGAGGACAGCTTGGTCTAGTGAAAACCTAGCCCAGAGCCCTAGCCGGTCTGACTCAGCTGCTGCCACATCCAGGGGTTTGGGCAGATCACACCCTCTCTTCTCTCATTATCCTCATTTGCTCAACGGGATAACACCTGCTGACTGGTTCCCACTCTTGGGCCTGGCAGGGTCTGATGGGTCACCACACATGGCCAGGAAGGGGTGCCACCTGGGGGAGGTTTCAGAACCACTGTGGGCAGGAGATGAGTGTGAGCAGCTGAAGGGTGCCTGTGAGGGAGGCTGACCATATCATTTATCTCCTGAAAGGGAATGCTTCTGAGGCGGAAGGGGATACTATTAATATGAAAAGAGATGGAGAGAGGTGGTTCTATGTGGGCAAAGGGTGCTCTGCTGGGAGAGAGGCCAGATGGACCGGCTCAGACTAAATCCTCCGGCTTGGGAGACCAGCAGTGGGAACTGGCTTTGCTTGAAGGATTGGAGGACGGGAGATGGGGGTTAAGGTTAGGCTGGAGTCAAAGTGAAGAGAGATTTAGGGAGAGCAATGACTCAGGCAGAAGAAGGAATGCAAGTAGTGATGGAGTGTTAGCTTGGGGCCTGGAGTGGGGCCACCCTGCTGCCCGGACATCTGTCTCCCAGGGCTGTGGTGAATCTATAATGACAACATGGCAGCAGACATGCAGCGAGGACATCCAGCAAGGCACTTGTGTTCTCGTTAGTGACAGCACCGGTGAGCCTTCCTGTGGGAGCCCTGGCTGCCGGTGGGGGAGAGCCTGATGCTTGGACTCCCACAAGGGAGTCCACGAGTCAAGAGAGGCCTCTGTCACTGGCCCGGCCCTTGAGTGCCCTGCCCCTACCCCTGAACAATGGCCCTGTTGAGCCAGCGGTTCCTGGGCAGCAGGAAGTCCTCGGTCAGAGCCCCACACATGAGCAAAGCCTTGGAAGAGCTGCCTCTGTGACCTCTAAGCCAGGGAGCTCAAAGGGGCCATTCTTCCTGGCTGTGGGGTTGGGTGGAGTGGGGACAGCGCTGTGGCTTTGACCCCAGAAAAACAAGACTGCCCCAGTGTTCGGGCCTTTGCCCCGCGGCTCTCTTGGTTACATCTGCTGACCTCATGGGATTGTCCTTTGAGTCTGTCTGGGCTGCTGTGCCAGGCTGAGGAGACAGGGCCTTTTCTTCCCTCACTGCAGCATCTGTGGCTCAAGTGGTGGGCACTGGCGGCCACCGGCGGCCACTGGCAGGCACCACACTTTTCTCGCTGCCTCCTGCACATCCTGCGACCCCTTTCTCTGCCTGTCTTCCCCACAGCCTTTCACTGGGGCCTGCAGGGGTTTCAGGAGGACCCGTGGGCCTGCTACCAGGTAAAGTGGTGACACCTTCTGTTCTATTCTCCTGTGGCCACCATTTGCCCTGTGGGCTGCATCCCACTTCACACACTCATGTCACGAACATAGACGGGCAGCCTTGGTGCCAGACCTCGTCCCTGGCACTGAGGGATCAGTTGGGCCTCAACCTAAGGGAGAAGTGGTGTTTCGTCCTCGGAAACTTCCCATGTAGGACCCTCGGTCGTTCTTGGCTGTCCTTAAGTAGACCCATGGCTGGTTCTTTGGAGCGCCCTCTCTAAGTGAAGGCCTGTGAACATGGGGACTCGCGCAGCTGAAGAGGTCTTCAGTAGCTGCGGGCACCGTTCTGCTCTGTCCTGAAACAGGGGCAGGCCCAAGCCCATCTTTCCATGTGTCCTCTTCATTTCCTAGCTGATCCCATGGGAAGCTTTCTGTATCTGTCCACTGCTCGTTGATTCCCAGAGCGCAGCAGCCTGCCCTCTCCTCAGGGAGTCTTCCTGTGTTTTAGGGGCGCCCAGGCTTTGTTCGAATCACATATGCCAGGCATGCAGACCCAGGAATTACTCTCGGTAAGGAAGCCGTCCATACTCATAGGTTCCCTGAAGCAGGAGGCACAAAGGCCACCCAGGGTCAGTCAGCAGGCAGGAGGAGCAGAGGAAAAACAAGGATAGGAGCCTTTATTGTGGTTTCCCAGGAAAGAATGAGGTGAGGTGGGGCTGGCAGGTCTTAGGTTGTCTGGACTGAATGATTGCCTGGGCTGTGGGGCAGTGGGGCTGTCTCGAGTCACCTGGTGCCTGGCTCTGGGGTGATCAGGGCAGGGAAAAGTGGCCTGAAGTGGAGTCTCAGAGCCCAATATAGGGGGACGTTAGGGGCATGAGCCCTGGATTGGTTGGTTTGCTGTCTCTGGGAATTAACCAGCCCTGGAAGAGACAGTCTCTCCAGTGTCAGTGAGACCCCAAGATGACGGAACAGCAAATACGGAAATGAGAAAATGTGGTCATCACCTCTCATCTCTTTGCAAAATCCTAGGGAGATTCTGGCCATTCTTCAGCAACATGTTTTCTCTGCCTTTTGGAGTCTGGTTCAAATGCCCTCCTCTAGGAAGTCTTCTTCCATCCCACCCCTGGGGTTCCCCAAATGGAATTGTCCCCTTCTCTGCCTGTCACCTTGTAGCACTCACTATTTTGCGCTGTTGCTTGGGGGTCCTGGTTTGCCTCCTCCCCAGGAGTCATGGGATCCTCGAGGGGTCACCTTATCTTTTATTCCCAGCAGCGCCTACCATGGCTGGGCACCCCACAGAGGTTTCTCTGGTGTAGGACACTGAACTGTGGGCCATTTGCATGTCCCCAATCTCCAAGGGGTCATTTGCATCTCAGGGGAGCTCTGGACAATGTCTTCTGTCTTGTGACCCCCAAGAAAACGGCAGGAGACATCAAGTGTGGGAACCCAGCAGCCACTTCTGTTCTCATCAGCAACGCCACAGGCGAGCATTTCTGTGGGTGTCCTCTGGCTGCCGCTGTGCTCTGAGGGGGGAGTTCTCATCTAGTGTTCACGAGCTCGTGGGGTCCTTCAGCCCCTGAGCTTTTACACAAGAGATGCACACACATTTTCCTAGGATGTTAACCTGGTGTTGGAGCAGGTTAAGAGCCTTAGAATGGGGGGCCCTGCCAAGACCATGGTCTGTGGCTGGGTCTGGGAGCTTTCCGCTGCCTGTCTCAGGCTCAGACCTGCTCAGCACCCAGTTTCCTCCCGGGGCCCTGCCTCTGCGCCCTTCCTTCTCTTACAGTCAGGTCTCTAGGTCCCCTCGCAGGGTGGGGTGTCCGTCTCCAAGACTGATCTTGTGTGAGCTAGCAGTGACTTAAGGAGTTCCAGATCATTGCCATGGCTAACTGGACTCCGATGCTGTGTCCCAAATTGTTCCTCATGCCAGAGGCCCCCTCGGGTATCTTCTCGAGGGCTCCAGGAGCCCTTGAGTGGGGCCACTGGCTCACTCCCTCACCTTCCTCCTGCTACCCTGCCCGGGCTGCCTGGCCTGCAGGGGCCAGGTAGCTACTGGGAGACTTTACAGATGCCTACAGTTATGCTAATGACAACAGCAACAGTTGCCATTGCTCCCACTGTTGTTGTGGTTGTGGTTGTTGTTACGGGCAACAATAATAACAACAGTACTACTAACAAAAACAATGGTAAAAGTTGCATTTACTGAGAGCTTACCCTGTGCTTTCATATCTTCTTTTTCTCATTTGATTCTCACAACAACCCTGTGAGACAGGAACTTTTATCTTTCCCATCTTCATTCTACAGAATGAAATAGAAGTACAGAGAAGTTAGATTACTTACCCAAGGTCACACAGCTAACAAATTAGAGCCAGAATTTAGACCTGGTGTGTCGACTCTGAGGCTCCCACCACTAGCGCTCACGCCTCCTGTGCTCCTCTGCACCCCCTGCCCCCACCCATGGGTCCTGTAGCTCCCCACTCTTCTGCAGCAAAGCACTCGTCACACAGAACTGCCATTGCTGTTTCTAGAGCATGAGCTCTGTGAGGGCAGGGCCTGGGTTACTCTCGTCCTCTGCTGTAACCCCAGAGCCTGGCACAGCACCTGGACTCAGCAGATGTCCCTGTCAATGAAATTAGTGGACTCCCTGAGTCTTGTCTGGTTCTGTGGCGAGGTGCAGCCTTGGACTTGGCCCGTGTCTGACCACCAGTGAGCAGCTGCCAGGCTGCCGTGCCCTGCCAGCTTGCATGCTGCCCTTGCCGCCCTGAGGAGCCTGGGAGAAAAGGCAGGCAGTGATGACAAGGTTATGAGCGTGTCACAAGCAGCCCCTTTCCCTGCTCGTGGTGCTGGACTGTGATGGGAAGTGACATCTCCTCTTGTGTCTTGACCTTTCCATTCCATCTTCCTTGGGCACTCAGAGCCCAGAAGCTGATTGGGAAGGACAGGCCTAGTTCCACTGGAGCAGGTCTGCACTGGCAGCCTCTCCTGCTGGGACACAAGGTAGCCGTGCCAGCCAGGCGGTGCTGATGAAGAGGGCTAAGGCCCTGGGCCTCGGGGTTCCTGATGGGGCCTGCAGAGGCCTCTCCATTTGGGCCTGGGCGCCAAGGGCTGGGATGCCTCTTCAATTTCCCAGTTCTTAGGAGCCTTGTCCTGGTGGTCTGCTCTCTTTGCCCCTGAGATCACAAGAGCTGGGGGCTCTGGGGTCCCAGCCTGACTGTTGATGCTCTTGCCCCAAACGCAGGATCTGCAGGCCGTGGGAGCAACCGCTGGAGGCCTCATCCTGGGGTTTTTGGCTCTCAGCTAGTTGCACCATCTGAAGCCAGATTCAAATGGGGCTGTGCAAGAGGAGAAGCCAGGAGGTACAGTCAGCAGGGACCTGTCAGAGAGGGGAGACCTACACAGAGAAAGTGAGCGGGGGGCTCCTGAGCTGAAGCAGAAACAACTAGGAAGGTTTTCAAACCACGCTGCTAATCTGGATGAACCAGAAGCTGTTTAAGGTGTGAAATTGGAGCTGACACCCATGACAGAACCAGAATCGGTGTCCCCACAGGCTGTCCTGGGTCTGCCTCCTGTCCTTTAGAAAACCCTACTGCTTCTGTGGGTTCACCTGCTAGTCTATTGGCCCACTGAGTATTTGTGATGACTTGCTGGGCACGCAGGGCCCCAGGCACACACTTACACGGTAGCTGGAGAGACAAGGTGTGTGGATGTATTTGCACACCAACACACAGCCGCCTGGCCGTCTGCAGCGAGGTGTGGGCTAGAGCAGGATGACTTGCACAAACGCACGAAGTGCTGCCTGGGCAGGCTCAGGACAGCGGGAGGAGGCCGTGGAGGGAGGGTGCGCATGGGCGGGCCTGCTGGGGGCGGGCCAAGCACAGGGCTCTGGAGGGATGTGGCTCTGTGAATAGAAGAGCAGAGCCCCCAGATGGGGTGGAATCATGCCATATGGCTCTGGGGCCACCATGACCACTGGCTCTGGTCTGACCATGGCCTTTTATTGCCACAGCACCTGACAGAGTGCTGTCGCATGCTGGTGCACACCCTGATGTGGCGAGAACTGTGGACGGGGAGACAGGATACCCAGTCTTTTCCTCCCTCCAGATGTGCCAAGCACTCTTCACACAGCGAACGTAAGAGAGAAGACTACTGCCCATCATGGAGCTTACATTAATCTTTGTCACCAGTTCCAGCCTTCAATTCTTCATTTGTAAAATGAGACTGTTTCTCGCTCCAAAGTTTTCAAATGCAGTGAGACTTAGAGTTGTACGCTGGGCTGGTTGCAACTGTGGGAGAAAAGCTGAGGACATTTCTGTCTGTCTGGGGACACACACCACCGCCACCCAAATTGGAGAGCCTGGGAGCAGCCCCAGAGGCCCGTGGGGCCACCCGCGCATCCCAGGCCCCGGCTGGGTTATGGTGTCAGGCAGGGCCTCCTCAATGCTCACATCACACACATCCCTCGTCTTGGTGACCCTCACCCTCTCTGACTTTGCCCCTGGGCATGACAACAAGGCCTGCGTGACCCTCTGTCTGTGAGCCACCTCAGAGCCATTTCTAATCCACCAGCTCTAGTCTTTGCTGGAGACTAAACACTGAAACAATAATTGTTTAATTTCAAGTGAAAGGAGCACTGAAGAAGACATGGTGTGACCTTTAGTGTGTATGTATCTACAGATAGAGATATATAGACATTGGAATTTATTTCCCCAAGGACAGAAGTGCCACCGTGCTGCCAGCTGGGTTTGTGTTTGGAGCTGTGTTTGCATACAGCGTTATGTGCAATTTATTTCCCCAGGGAAGAGTGGCAAAGATGAGGCATCTGAGTCTTAGTAGAGGTTTCTTTCTTTTTTTGCAAAGAAACCAATCTAGCCCCCACACCGAAAGGAAAATGGTCTCTGCAGCCCACTGCCTTATTTGACTGGTGCCTTTGAACTTCATGATGTCTCTACAGAGGGTTTGGACTCTGGTCTCTGCAAGTTCCCTGGGGCTTCACTGGCACTCAGTGTCTTTCTCTGTAGTCCTGGGGGGTGGCTTGGAGGGGATCACAGAATGACTGAGGTCATGGGTACGCACTGCTGGGCATGCCCAGCACCATGTTGTCCTTTGGAGAGGCTCCTGGGGAGAGTTCAGTAACTTCGCTTGTTCTCTCTGTGAGCTAGCTTTGGCCATGTTAGGAAGGGGTGACCTCATGTGGCCTGTCCTCATCCAGAGCCACCCATGAGCAATTCTCTAGACACCCAGGTAAATAAATAGGAGCCCAGCTCTCTGCATTCTCTATCCTCCTGATGCCTGATGGCTGGGAGATTAGAAATACTTAGAAGGCAATACTTAATTACTTAGCAAATGTAATGCTTACTTTAATTTTGTAAACTCAGTAGGCACAAGTACCCACCCACCTGTTCCCGTTGCCATAACAACTTTAAATTTCATTTGTGGTCTCCGCTGATGTTTTCTCTTTGTTTGTATGTATGTGTGTTTGTCTGAGTGAGTGTGTAGGTTCTCTGCCCATTCTCCTCTCCCCTGCACCCTTGCCATGGAGCCTTCTATTTTGTTTCCTTTTCGTTGATGCCTGTCTCCTCTCTTGCATTTCCTTCCAGTGTCCCTCTGTCCTCTTCCCTTACTGTAGGGGTTTAGGGTGGAAGTATATTCGTCCACTGATGGAACCCATGAGCCAAGGATTCTCATAGATTATCTCAGGTGTTCTAGGCGTGGGGGATACATGGCTGTCTATGTGATGTGACTTCAGGGACACTGAGAAGTGCCTGAGAGCCTCAAATACAACCTAACCAAGTTTTCTTGGTGCCTGAAATGTCCCCATTGAGGATTTGTAACCCCGGTCCCTTCTCCTAAAGGAATGGTGTTGTTAGGATGGAGTTGGCTGGTGGCTGCTTCCATGTGCAGAGATTCCCGGGCCTTTGGCAAGTTCACAGGAGAGCAGCAGGTGCTGGGGTTGCTGCTGGCCTGGGTGGGAATGGTAGGGCTCAGGGCATGTGGGTGGGGAGCTGACCACAACTGCTATAGTCCACCCCTTGCACAGCTCAGCTCACTCATGCCTGGCTGAGTTTACTGTGTCTGCATTGCTTCTTTCAAGGGAGGACTAATTATAACTTCCTTCTTTCTTTTTCTTTTTTAAAAGACAACAGGAGTGTTAGTGAAACACCCTTAAGTTTGCTGCTGCAGGTGGTTCTGAGGCTGCATGTGATTTTCATCAAATTGCTTTTCTCCCACTATTTCTAACTTCTTCTCATGGGCAGCAAGTGTTTCTGCTGTTCTTTGCCTTTCCAGTGGGATGGACCAAGCCATTGTCCCCATGAGGCTGGACCCCTGGACCTGGTGACTTTGTTAGGCCACTGGTGCCACAATTGCCCATTCATGGTTATCAAAAGATGCTCTAGTGAGTCACTTAAATTTGACATACTCTTTCTTTCACCTTATGTGGCAGATATCCTAACTTATGATAATGGGGGTGGCAGTACCCCCCACCATTGTGATAACTCTTTGTTTTCCTGCTGGCTCGCTGACATGTGGAGCCCAGAAGACCAAGGCAGCAGCCCTTACTTTAGGGTTAGAGGAGCCCTTACTTTGTCCTGTTGGAGGTTTCATCCACCTAGCAATCAGGTTAGTCAGGTCATAGAGTTGCAGGGACAGGACGCATGAAGTCCACTGGCGAATGCCTGGGTGTGATGGTGAGAGGGGCCACTTCTCCTGCCAGGACTTGGTATTCAGACTCACGTAGTTTAGTTTTGAGGAGGGGAATGCATCTTGCAGTCAAGACTTCGTGGGGCCACTCCTGGGCTCCATCAGACTGGCACCTCTGGAGCAGTGGGCCTGTAGCAGGACCTCGGGGTCCTGTGGTCATGCGCTCTGCTCTCACTGTAAAGTGAGCCTACCCTAGGCAACATCACACAGGATCCCATTAGAGTCGGTCAGATATTCTGTGGGCTTTTGTACTGTACTTTTGACCAAGACACTGTGGGTCAAAAAGGCAAAGCCATTCCTAGGAGATGTATCAATGCAGCAAGAGCAAAACACAGCTTTTGGGGCAGATGGATCTGCATAATGAACCTGCCATGAAGCGGCTGCTTGGTCACCTTCTCCGTGAAGGATGGCACTGTGCTGAGGGCTCAGCATCTGTCCTGAGGCTTCATGTTAGTCTCTGGAAGTAGCTACATCAGCTTTGTAAGAGGGAGTCCATGCTGTTGGGTTCATAGATAGCCTTCTTCACTGTTACCATGGCTCCATTCACTGGGAAGGCCCACGGCAGAAGCTGGCTGATCTGTTCCATTTGGTTGTTCAGTGCCCGCTCTGTGCATTTGCTCTCTAACGGGCATTGAGAAGGATCCGTATACTTTGTCCCCATCTTCCAATCATGCCCCTCCTTCCAGGCTCCTGACCATAACTAGATTTAAGCCATTCACACTGCCCAAAACATGTAGTTATAACTGTGGGCCCGTTCCCCCATCATGTCCAGTCGGTGAACATTGAAGGGTCTGGGGTTCTCACAACTGGGAGGCGTTCCCTTCACTCCTGGCTTCAAGGCCACCTCTGAGCCAGGCTGTAGGGAGAGGTGGTCTATTTTTGGCTCATACCAGAATATGGAGGTAACTCTGATATGAACCAGGTCCAGGGTTTTCTTTCTCACTGGCTACAGATGAGGGCTCTCTGGAGATATGAGGTGATGGGAACACATTGTGTAGCAACAGGTGACAAAGGATGTGGCTTACCTGTTTGTGCCCTCTGGACTTCCATGGGCCTGGTCCTGAATGTGCCATTTCCATTCAATGACAAAATGCTTTAGTGTCCATATGACTTACATCTTGGCAGGCCTAAAGCACCCAGATCATGATGGACAACTTGTTTCATGGTTCTCTGATGCCCCACAGTCAGGTGCTCCATCCCTGTGTGGACCCAATAGCATGCTCAGAGCTGATGTTCTGCTGCAGATGACATAGCTTTGCTCTAGAATCCTAGGCTTTTGTTCTGTGATTCCCCTGTCTAAGCTCACCAGATACCCCGAACAACATTGTAATCTACCCCAGAAATTACAAACGTCACGGAATCTGCCAGGTCTTAGGGTGCTAAGCAAAGGCCTCTCTTAAAGATGGATGTTCAAGGTCCAATGATTTCTCCTTTACTTGGGAGAAAAAAACTTAATATACCCTGACCACTGGACCTTTAAAAAGTTTGCTGACATGACAGACCTCTGTGTCTTTGTGGGGCTTATCTCTTACCCCTGGTACACATGCCTTAGCAGGGCTTCTGAGTACTTGCCGCTTCCTGCTCACATGACCTGTTATCAGTATAATGGGCACATCCAATGTTTTGTGGCATGTTCAGAAAATCAAGTTACCTTTGAACTATATGGTGACAGAGAGCACAAGAGCTAAATTGATCTGGGCAAGACCATTAAGATGTAAGCTGTGCATTCAAGGAAATGCAAACTTGTTCTAATCCTCCTTGAAGGGGATTGAAAAGAAAGCACTCACCAGCTCAGGAACCATGGATGTAAGTATTGGAGGCTGTGTTGATCTGTTCTACTAGAGATATCTGGAAAAAGAGTTGCAATCAAGGCTACTGCTTGGTTAAGTTACAGGAGTCCGTTATCATGTTCTATGATCCATCTGAATCTGAATTTGTTGATGAATGAGAGGAGGTTATGATGGAAACCACTGCCTTTGAAGGTGCTTCCAGTCTCCATCTTACCATCAAAGATGCAATATTGCCTCAGGTTTTCTCTCTTGGCCTAGTGTGTCCTTATGTATGTGTGTCTGTGTGGTGTGTTTGAGTGTGTGTGTGAGTATGGATACAAGTATGTGTGTGTGTGTGGCAAGAGAAAACTTACACTTGGCCTTTCCTACCCTAATGACTCTAATACACAGATCAGGGAGAGTTCTGCCAACACCTAGGTGCATCTATCTGGATTGTGCACTCAGTGACCCTAGAAATGACCACAGAGAGAGGTTGTACCCCCTGGACCCAGTGTGAAATGGACATCAGCCAGGAGTCTGTTGACCACATGGCCTCTCTGTGTTCCTACTCTAACAGTGTCTTTTGGTATCAGTGTTAATAGGCTCAGACCTTGTATTTCACAGCCTTTGAATTTCTGAGGCATTCTCTTTTTCCCTGGTATACAGTTATCTGGTAAATGGACAAGAGTTCTTTTAGGGAAAAAATGGTAATATTACTACTGTGTGTAGTTTCTGAGACATTTTTCTGAGGTCCTTAGTCAAGGGCACATGGTCTCTTCTTCCTTTGATGGTTTCTGGGTCTAAGGACTAGTTCAGGTCTGGAAACCGGATAGGGTATTACAATTTTCTTTTTTTGACTTTAAATAATTTATTTTTCAATTATAGTTAACATACAATACTATATTAATTTCCAGTGTACAGACAATGATTAGACATTATATAACTTACTAAGTGATCACCCTGATATTACCCCTGGCTGGTTTGTCTCAGTGGATTGAGCGTCGGCCTGCGAGCTAAGTGTCGCTGGTTCGATCTTCCAGTCAGGGCACATCAGAGAAGGAAAACTCTGACTCCAAAAAACCTCCGCTGCCTTGCGGCATACCTCTTCAGGGGAAAGGCTAAGGGAGTAAACCCCGACAGAAAATCCGGAGCCGGAGTCCCTAAGGCGGTTCGACGTTGTAGTCAACACCGGCAACTCCTGCGGCGCACCTGAAGCCAAGCTGTATTGACTCCGTCTTTCCCTTGGGCCCTTCAGCTGCGAAGAGAGGGGGTGTCTGCTGCATGGGCAACAGCAGACCCTCCATATCACCCTGCCCAGGCTCTGTAGCTTCAGCTTCACTGGAGAGGACACTCCAGCGTCATCGCAAGATGTCGATTCAACACGGGAGGAGACAGATACCGTGTCACTCCCGAGTTGGACTGCACAGCCATTCTTGGCGGTGCAGATAGACTCTTAAGAAGCTACACCATCGTCTCTCGAGACGGATGGCTGCCGACGATCACCCTGATAAATCTCATAATCATCTGACCCCATACCTAGTTATTACAATATTACTGACCATATTCCCTGTGCTGTTCTCACATCCCTGTGACTGTTCTGTAACTGCCAATTTGTAATTCTTACTCCCTTCACCTTTTTCACATACTCCAAACTCCCCTCTCATCTGGCAACTGTCAAAATGTTCTCAGTATCTAAGAGTCTGTTTCTGTTCTGCTCCTTTTGTTTTTAAAATTCCACATGTAAGAGAAATCATATGGCATTTTTCTTTTTCTATCTGACATTTCACTGAGCAGAATATCCTCTAGGTCCACTCATGTTGTTGCAAATGGCAAAATTTCATCCTTTTTTTATGGCTGAGTTGCATTCCAGAGTATATATGCACTCTTCCTTCTTCAGTCATCTATTGATGAACACATAGATTGCTCCCATATCTTAGCTATTATAAATAATGCTGCAATGAACATATAAATGTGTACATCTTTTCTATTTAATGTTTGGGGTTTCTTTGGAGTGAAATTGCTGGGTTCTTCTTTGTCTCTTTGTTTTAAAGTCTATTTTGTCTGATATAAGTAGTTACCTCAGCTTTTGTTTGTTTCCATTTCTATGAAATATCTTTTCCATCCCTTTACTTTCAGCCTGTGTGTGTCTTTCAGTCTGAAGTGAGTCTTTTGTAGACAGCATATGTAAGGGTTTTGTTTTGTTTTCTATTCAGCCTCCATTTGTCTTTTGATTGGAGCATTTAATTTATTTGCATTTAAGTAATTGTTGATAGATATGTCTTTATTGCCATTTTATTATTCATATTTTTGATCTTCTTAAAGAAGACCCTTTAACATTTCTTGTAATACTGGTTTGGAGGCGATGAACTTCTTCAGCTTTTTCTTGTCTGGGAAGCTCTTTATCTGTTCTTTGATTCTAAATGATAGCTTTGCTGGGTAGAGTAATCTTGGTTGTAGGTCCTTGCTTTTCATTACTTTGAATATTTCTTTCCAATCCCTTCTGGCCTGCACAATTTTGTTGAGAAATCAACTGAAAGTCTTATGCGTTCATCTTGTTTGGGACTCTTTTCACTTCCTGGACTTGTATGTCTATTTCCTTCATCAGGTTAGAGAAGTTTTCCATCATTATTTTTTCACATAGGTTTTCAATTTCTTGCTCTCTCTGTCTTCTGCTTCTGGCACCCCCATGATATGAATGTGGGTATGCTTCAAGTTGTTTCAGAGGTTCCTTATACTGTCCTCATTTTTTTGGATTCCTTTTTCTTTTTGCTGTTCTGATTGGGTGTTTTCTGCTTTCTTATCTTCCAAATCTCTGATTTGATCCTCTGCTTATCTGTTCCATTGTTGATTCACTGTGATGTAGTCTTCATTTCAATTAGTGTATTCTTTATTTCTGACTGGTTCTTTTTATGCTTTCTATCTCTGTTTTTATGTTTTCTATCTCTTTGTTGAAGTTCTTGCTAAGTTCATCTACTCTTCGCCTAAGTTCATTGAACGTCCTTATAACCAGTGAATTCTGCATCTAATAGATTGCTTGTCTCCATTTTACTTAGTTCTTTTTCTGGAGTTTTGTTCTGTTCTTTCATTTGGGACACATTTCTTGTCTCCTTATTTTGACTGCATCTCTGTGCTTGCTTCTATGTACTAGGTAGAGCTGTTATATCTCCAGGGCTTGGTAGAGTGGTCTTATGTAGTAGGTGTCCTGTAGGGTCCAATGGCACAGCCTCCCCAGTCACCCAAGTTGGTGCTCCAGGTGCATCCCCCTGTGGGCTGTGTACACCCTCCTGCCATATTTGAGCCTTAATTGCCTTTTGGAACCTCAATGGGAGAAACTTACCCCTAGGCCTATTGGCTTTGAAGACTGGTTGCTACCACCATGGAGGATCAGCTATGCAGGGGCCAACCCCACGGACCAGGAGTTACTTCAGTGGGGCTCTGGTGCCTGCTGAGTCCACCCTGTGAGTGTATCCCTTGCAGAGGAGTTGGTGTGGTGCTTTGATGTGGTCTGAAGCTGTCCACTGGGTGCATTAGCTCTGGGGACTCCCAGGAGGTGTAGGCCAAGGCCATCTGCCACTTGTGCCCTGCCTGGGACAACCCAGATAGAGCTAATAGTGATGTGCAGATGGCTGCTATGTGTACAGGGATTGGAGGTGCCCAGGAGAGGCCAAGCTGCTAACCAAGGCTGGCTGCCACTAGTGCCTGGCCTGGGGTCACTTAGTGAGAAGTATGGGGAAAACCAAGGCCAGATTGTTTGAGAGATTTTAGGAAAGTCCAAAGTATGAGTCAAGACAACCCATTTGTATGGAAAAGCCACTGGAAATGGCTTTGGTGGGCCCCAAAATTGGAGGGGGTGGGGGTCTCAGGGGATCATCAGGGCTGGGCAGAAAGTGTTAGCCAGGTTGATAGAGACTTGGATTTGGCTCCTGCCTGTAGGCTTTGTTGGGGGAGAACCCAGAAAAGGAACAATGGGCTTGCCAGCACTTCTGTCTGGGAAGATGCTACCCCTCCAGCTTTCACCCCGATGTCAGACAACTTAGTTCCTCCCTGTATTTCCATGCTGCCAAAGTGCTGGAATTTAGAATGAGTGAGTCTGAGTAAGTCCTTGTGCTGGTCCTTCAAGAGGAATGGCCTGAGACTCCAGAAGCTCTCTGTCTCACTCAGCCATGATCTCTGCTGGTTTTTGCAGCCAGAAGTTATGGGGACTTCTATTCCTGGCCCTGAACCCTGGGATGGGGGGAGGGGACTGGTGTGGGACTGGGACTCCCTTGCTCCTCAGGGGGGACCTCTGCATCTGAGATATCCCTCCCAATTATTATCTGCCACATATGAGTGTGGGCCCAGCCTGTTTTGGTCTCTGCCCCTCCTATCGGTTTCAATGTGGCTGCTTCTTTATATCCTTAGTCGCAGAACCTACAATTTTCTATTGCGAAGGCAAACAACAGGCCATCACCCACTCTTGGTCATTTTTGGTTATATAAGTCAAGCAATACCTTTGTTGGCAGAGTGCATCTATCTCACCTCTGGTAACAACATGGGTTATTAGTCATTGCAACAGATCCCAGCAGGTCAAGGTTATCATTCCAGACTTGCTGTCAATCCCATAATTGCATTCACTTTGCCTTTGACTCAATCTTGGTTATTACAGAATCTTAGCGCTGCTGACATTTGGGAGCATTTCCCACTGTTTTCTCTGGCCTCAGACAATAGCTACCACTGAACGTCTGATCACAGTGCCATAATTTTATTGCACGAGTTTAGGGAATGTCCTCCCGGGAACACAGTCAGTGAGCATGCTCTCTAGTCAAACGTAGTAAATTCATTCCAACAAGGTTACCTCTGTGAACCTTTATTCTCTCTGTTGATACTCTGCTAAGGTGGTTCTGGCATTTCTACCTCATATACGGTAGGACAGTATTGTTTCCAGCCTTCAGGAAGCCATGCCAACAGTGTATTAGAACTAACCTTGGATGTCCATGCCGGGGCACTACATCCTGAGTCATGGGCAAAGTGCTCTGCTACCGATGAACTGTGCTCAACTCTACCTAACATCCCACTCACCCACATGTCCCTCTCAAGACCCACCCTCAGGCATATTCTCTAAGCTCCTTGCAGTAGTATGTTGCTGAATGATCTGTTTCCTTCCATAAGGGGTGACGTACTTCCTTAATCAAGTCATGCTGAAAATTGGTCCAAGGTGTTGGTATAGAAGCAAGGAGGGGAGAGGCAGGCATGGATCCCTTGAGGATTCCTCCTGTGGAGAATAAGAATCCTCTTGTGACCCTCTTTAGACATTGGTAAGGCTTTTGCATAGGTCCAGACAAATAAAGGCCTGTCCCTCTTCTTGGCAAGAAGGCACTTCTGCTGGCCCAGAGGATTCAGGAAATCTGCAACTCCAGGGTTCTCAAAAATATCAACCCAAATGTCCTTGTTGTGGGTCTCAGGGTCCCCTTCATTCCTTACCAAGCCATCTTTATAATTCTGCCACTCTTATAGTCAGACATTGAGCCTGGTGTCTGGCTTAGCCTGCCTCTTAGTCACAGGAGACGAGAACCTGGCTTTCTGGTTGACCATTTGCCCATGCTGAGCCTGTCAGATTTTTCCTTCAGAACTTGGGCGGCAGTAGACAACAGTTAACTAGCTCCACAACTGTCATCATTAACACCACCTCCAAAATTTTAAAGTCTAGGCTTGTGCTTCTCAGACTATCTATTATGAAGAAATAGTTTTTAAGAAAACTTTTGTGGAATGATGAATTATTAGAAAAAAAGATGTACATGATATAAGTCTAATTTTATAATCATTAGATTCAACAGATACAAAATTACTCTGCCAAATTGCTATTAGAGTTTCTATACAGTTCCTTTCAATTTTGTACTTATCTTGCCAGAGACGGGTGTCAGACAGGTCATGGGCTGTGGCTGGCCCATATATCGTACTTTGAGTAGCAGCCTGTTGTATCAGTCAGTCCATTCTCTTCAGCTACTATTTCACCGCAGGTGAGAGTGTCAGCAGTGGTGATGCTTAGAGCAGGTTAGGGTTGCTGCCACTCCACGTATCACCAGCAGTGCGGTCCTCATTGCTATGATTGACATGTGATCTTCGTCCAGGACCTCAGGCTGAAGGTCTTCTTCCTATCCTCATTCTGGAACCAAATTTTTTGGTTGGGTTCCCCCAGAAGCATTACCTGAGCCAAAGATGTGCATGCATGGACTTTCTCTGGAAGCTGGTCTTGGGAAACACTGACACAGGGAAGAGAAGAAAGCTGAAAAGAGTGTGTCACTGTGGTAATTACTACGGTGGGAACCTGGGCTCAGTTTAGGGCCTTCCTCTGAGTTATCTTATCCCAGGGTTATTGTCTGGTGGCTTTGGCGGGCACACTGACTCAGCATTTCTGGACTGCCCTGTGGATTTGCAGACTGAAAGAAAGCTCTCAGGCTGAGAGGGATATATGCTTGCTGTAGGAAGCCACCAAATCGGGGGTCTGAGCAGTCAATGGCAGCACCTGTTCCAGAGGGGTACCAGAAAGTCCACTCGAAGAGGAAGAGGCATGAGGTCATCCCCAGGCATGGTCCCAGGCAGGGTGGAGACCCCTGATCAGAGCCAGCTCATGCTGGCTACTGAGAAGCTGCAAGCAGGGTGCAGGGAAGACCATGGTTGATCAGAAAATGTGGTACAGTCCAGGTCCCTCAGTGACCAAAGCACTTTGCAACTGGGGGCAAGAGTGTTGCTACTTAGGTTCTGGGATGGAGGACATGTGGTTCATTAAAGACCAAGACTGGCAGGACTATTTACCTGCTAAAGAGTGGGGAGGGGCAGAAATCCTCAGACCTTTTGTGATCTAGTGACTTTTAACTCTTCCTGAAAACCCTGCTGCACAACAGCAGTGCCTCTGGGGTCTGGGATGGGCTGCCAGGCCCCCTGTGCTGCTCCAGCACAGCAGCTTTACATTCACCTTATTCTGAATCAGATTTTGTTTGCAACACTGTTTCTGTTCCCGCAAGAGTGCTTGAAAACCACTATTGTAATCAACCTGTGGAGCTCTCATTTATCTACTTTTGGGTAAATCCATTTGCCACATCAGAGGGTCAGGCCTTGGGCCAACTGATGTCCTGTGCTGGAGGCCCTGCCACTCAGGGGATGTCCTGAGTCCCCTGAGAGTGATGGTGCATTTCACATTTTAATGTTTTCATCCTTTCTCTAACCCAGAGCAGTAGCCATCCTGCATCTCCTGAATGACATGTATTTACCTTGGAAAACAACTCTGCTGGGAGTCCTGGGCGAAGGTGTCAATCCATTTCCAACTAAGAAGGACTTCAGGGGGTCACTTCTCTGCTTTTGTTCCAACTTCCAGCCTCTCTTCCCTTCTCCTTTCACAGGAGGACACATTTGGTCCCCTGTCAGACACAGGCTCCTTCCTCATCGCCTCCGCCCGCCTAGCACCTTGGGCAGGGCCACATGAGGCCGTTTCTAAGACTATTGCTCTCCAGGGGACGATTTACTCTTTGTTCTGTGCATGTCAGCAGAGCTTTTAAATTTCGAGGACAGTGGATGAAATTGGATGTAGTCAATTTGCACCTTCAGATCGAATTTGCACACATGGGTGTATGCATTCACACCTCTGGGGACAAGGGAGGTGGCATTTGACAGCCCATGGGCAATGAGATGACAGTTTGCTCTGCTTGTCTTTGAGCATGGCCTACGTAACCTTGCGCCTCAGTTTCTTTATAGAAATGGAGGTGGACTGGCTGATCTCTGAGGTCTCTTATTGCTTTACTGTTCTGTGGTTTTATATCTGTGGGGAAAGAGGGCGGTAAAGAATCCTGGTGGAGCATGTTGCTCTCTGTAGTGGAACTGCAGCTCAAATGGCAAGAGTGAAGGTGACTTCGCACAGTCTGGGTCTCAGATCCAGGCAGAGTGTTTGGATGTTATGTGGTGAGCAGGTGGAGAGGTGTGTGTGGGGGGGTGCCTTCTTGTGCTCCAGGTGACCTGCTACAGGCTAGGTATGGCTGGGATTGATTGTGTGTGACACAGAGGGTCATTACACCTCTCTGTGCCTCAGTTGCTTCACCTGTAGAGTGAAGCCAAAAATGACTTCTCCCATGGTGGTTGAGAAGAGTAACCAGAGAGGGCTTTGCATATCATAGGCACTCTCAGTTAGGTTCCTGGCCCGGGATCTAAAGATGTGGAGGTAGCTGCCACAGCCAGATTCTTGTTATTTCTTCGTCTTTATCTCTTACTGTTCCCACAGCTCAAGGACATTTTTTCCCTGAAATTGTCCTCTCTCTTTCTCTGTCCTCCATCATTAATTTTTACCTCTCTGCTCTCTATTAGAGTGTTTCCATCAGAATGCAAGCATGCCATAATATCTTCAATCTTAAAAAAAAAAATCTCCCTTGACCCCCACATCCCTCTTCAGCTATTGCTCAATTTCTCTGCTTGCTTTGACAGCAAAACTCACTGGTAACTTGCATTTCCACTTCCTCACCTCCAGTTCTTCCACAAGCCCATCCCAACACAAGGTGGTCTATCGCTAAATTCAGTGCTCAATGCAGAGTGCCCACTGCGACCTGCCAGCAGCATTTGTCACAACTGAGCCCCGTATTTCTTGGAACAACTTGTTCCTTTGGTTCATGCTCACTGCTGTTCATCAACAGTCCTCTTTGCTGTTCCCCGCTCTTCTCCCTGACTTCTTACTGTTGGAGTTCCCCAGTGCCTGGTAATCAGACCTCTTCTCTCTGTTCCTTCTCACACTTCTACCTCAGGCCCCAGCTCTGACCTCTCTCCCCTAATTACAGACTCATATATCCAGCTTGCTCAATACTGCTGTTTGGCTGTCTAGTAGACACCTTTGCCTTGCCATAGCCTATGCTAAACATATCTTAGAAACTGGCAACTTGAACTTCCCCCTTTTAGCAATGGGCAGATTAATTTTTTTAGATATTTAGAACAAACACCTTAGAATAATCTTTGACTTCTCTCTTTCTCTCATTCTCTACATCCAATATGTCAACAGAACAAGACAGCTTTATCTTTGAAATAATCCTGTCTGACATCTCTTTTCCCATTTCCCCCACAACTATCCTGGAGCAAGTCATCACGATCTCCTTGCTCCATCCTCCTCCTACTAGTTTAAAATGATAGTCATGGTTTAGAATAATTAATTAATTAATTATATAGTCACCTGAGGACATTTTTTTCATTGCTTTTAGAGAAAGAGGAAGGTCAGTAGTGGGGGCGCGAGGAGAGGGAGAGGGAGAAACATTGGTCGGTTGCCTCTTATAGGCTCTCCTACTGGGGATCAAACCTGCAACCTTTTGGTATACGGGAAGATGCTCCAACCGACTGAGCCACACTGGCCAAGGCAGAATGATAATTTTAAAACATAAGTCAGATCATGTCACAACTCAGTATGAAACAATCCAGTACATTCCCAGCTTTCTTAGAATAAGTTCTACATGACCCGGGCCTTCTTCTCTGACCTCTCCTTTGCCCTTTGCTCACTCTGTTCCAGTCACGTGACACTGATTGCCAACCACGGTCCCACTCCAGAGCCTTTGCACCCGCTGGTCCTTCTTCCTGGACTGCTCATCTCCCGAGAAAGCCATATTGTTTACGCCCTATTCAGGTCTGAGCATAGCGAGGTGGCCCCTCCACAGAGAGGCTTCCATGCACATCCTATCTAAAAACATCTTTGTCATTCTCCCTTAGTTCTTCATTTTCCTTTTAAAAACATATAGCTTTATTGAGGTATATTTGGCACATGATAAACCAGGCATATTTAAAGTGCACCATTTTGATAAGTTTTGACATATGCTATCCATCAGTGAAACCTTCAGCACAATCAAGATAAGGAACCCATTCATTTCTCCCAAATGCCTGCACATGCTGCTTTGTAATCTCTTCCTGCTACCACCCCCTAGGCAATTACTGATCTACCTTCCATCCCCATGGATTAGTTTGTACTTTATAGAATTTAATATAAATGGAATAAAACAGTAGATATTCTTTTTGTCCAGCTTCTTTCACTCAGCAGAATTATTTTGAGATTCATCCATGTTGTAGTGCATATCAGTAGTTAATTCTTTTCATTGTCTAGTAGTAGTTTATTGCATGTTGACTCATTCACCTACTGCAGCATGGGGTATTTCTAGTTTTTGACTATTACAGTAAAGTTATTATAAACATTTATGTACAAGGCTTGGTGTGAACATGATTTCCTTTCTCTTGGGACAATACCTCTGACAGTAATCACTGGGTTATATGGTAGGTATATGGTTAATTTTCAAGAAACGGCCCAATTGTTTTCCGAGTCAGCCATACCATTTTACAGATCAACCAGCAATATACATAAATTCCAGTTCTTCCACATTCTTGTTAACACTTCCTAAAAGGTATCCAGTGGTAGCTTATTGTGGCTTTAACTTGAATTTCCCTAATTACTAATGATGTCTAGCATTTTTTATGTGCTTATTTGCCAACCCATGTCTTACTGGCTGAAGTATCTGTTCAAAGCTTTTGTCCATTATACTAGTTTCTGGTGCTCCATAACAGATAGCCAGAAACTTAATGCCTTAAAACAACACATGTTTATCATCTTGTGGTTTCTGTGGGTTAGGAGTCTGGGCATGTAGCTATGAGTTTGTTTCTGCTTTGTTATTTATTTTGTTTTTTAGATTCCACATATAAGTGAAATCATATGGTATTTGTCTTTCTCTTTCATACATTTCCCTTAGCTAATACCCTCTAGGTCCATCTGTGTTGTCACACATGGCATAATTTCATTCTTTTTTATGGTCCAGTAATATTCCATTATAAATGTGAGGGGAGTAGGGGGGTTGGGTGAAAAAGATGAAAGGATGAAGAAGTACAAATTTGTCGCAGACTCTGGCCAGTGGTGTCCACGGCGTTGCGGATGAAGGCGAACAAATTTACATGGACTCTATGAATCCTGTGGAGAAAGGGGACAGAGTGGCCACTCTCTAGGTGAGAGATACCCTGACCCTTGCCTGAATAGGCTTTTATTGCTTTCTTGGTGGATTATATCCAAGAGAGTCATTAATTATCATGCTAAAGTTGCTTTAAATGATTGTTGCTTATAGATAACAAAGAGAATGTTGTGCATGCAAGGGGATGATAAGGATGGGCAAGCTGGTCACATCCTGTCCTTGAAACAGCTCAGAATAGACCTTAAGAAGTTACTTCAAGGTTATACACTAAACATCTGTTGTTTTCAGCTCAAGATAAGAGAGTTTTAGCAAAAGCAAGCTTCTAAGCAGTCTAGACATAATGCAGGCCTGGTTTCCATGGGAAAGCCAATCTGCGGGCCTGGCTCCTGTGTGCTGCCTCATGCCTGTCGGTTTCCTGAACCAGGGCTGAGCTACATTTGTCATTGCCATGCAGACCAGTTCTCTATACAAATTGGCAGTTGTAAAATAGTCATGGAGGTAAAAAGTACAGCATAAGGAATATAATCAATAATATTGTAATAGCTCTGAATGATGTCAGGTGGGTATAGATTTACTGAGGTGATCACTTTATGAATTATATAAATGTCTACTTACTATGTTGGACACCTGGGACTAATGTAATATTGTATGTCAACTGTAATTGAAAAAGAAATAAGAAAAGAAAAAAGAAAAAAGAAGTCTGGGCACTGCTCAGCTGGGTCCTCTGTCCAGGGTCTCCCCAGGAGGCAGTCAGGATGTCAGCCCAGCTGATTGCTCATCTGGTGGCCTGATGAGGAAAGAATCCACATCCAAGCAGATCAGTTTGTGGGCAGAATTCATTTCCTTGTAGCTCCATGAAGGGCCCAGATGCTTACCAAGTGTCTCACCTGGAGACCCCTCTTAGCTCCTAGAGGCTGCCTGAAGCTCCTTGTCACATGGCTCTATCCACAGGCAGTTTAAAACATGGCTTTTGCATTTTCAAGACCAGCAAGTGAATCTCTCTCTTTCCCTCTCTCCAGTCTGCTAAGATGAAGTCTTACATACATAAGGTCATTATGGAGTAACATCTTATCACCTTTGTCATATTCTATTGGTTAAAAGAAAGTCATAGGTTCTACTTGCACTCCAGGAGGATAAGAACATGCCTCACTGGGGCTCACCCTAGGGTGTGTCCACCAATCCATTACTTTATTGGGTTATTTCTTTTTTATTATTGAATTATGAGAGTTCTTTATATACCCTGGATACCAGTTTTTAAATATATAATTTCCTCCCAGCCTGTGGCACATTGTTTCATTTTCTTAATAGTGTCTTTCAAAGATCAGGAGTTTTAAATTTTGATGAGTCTAATTTTCCAATTTGTTTCTTTATGGATTATGCTTTTGGTGTTGAATTACAACAAAATCTTTGCCTAATATAGGGTCAGAAATTTTTCTTCTATGTTTCCTTCTGAAGTTTTAGGCTTATATTTAGGTCCATGGTGAATTTTAAGATAATTTTGTATATCAGGCCAAGGTAGGGATTGAAGTTTACTTTTTGCACATGTACATCCACTTGTTGGGACATTGGTTTGTGGTTTTATTCTAATGTCTTGGTCTGGTTTTGGTGTCAGGGTAGTCCTAACCTCAGGGAATGGGTTGGGAAGTATTTCTCCTCTTCAATTTCCCAGAAGTGTTTGTATAGAACTTATATTATTTCTTCCCTAAAATTTTGGTAGGTTGTCAGTGAAACCATCTGGGCCTAGAAATTTCTTTCTGGGAGGAAATTTCTTTAACAGATATAAGGCTATTTACATTTATAGGTATAAGGCTATTCAAGGTTATGTTAATTTCTCCTTGACTGAACATTGATAGTTTGTGTGTTTTAAGGAATACATCCATTTTTTTAAGTTGTCTAGCTTATTGGCATACTGTTTTTCATAATTAATTATTATCATTTTAGTATCTACAGAATCTGCAGTGATGTTACCTCTTCCACTTCTAATTCTGGTAATTTTTAAATTTTATTTATATTATACATCTTTAACTTAGTCTAACTTTAAGTGATATATATATGTGTGTGTGTACATGCACACACACACACACATATATCATGTATTATATAAGAAACTTACAATAGTATACTTCCATTTCTTTCCTAATGTCTTTTGTGTTAGTGTTGTTGCACATTTTATTTTTAAATATGTTATAAAGCCCACACTACATTGCTGTTATTTTTATGTAACCAGTTATCTTTTAAAACTATTCAAATAATGAGAAGCGAACCTAATACATTGACCTATGTATTGACCGCATCTGGGCTCCTCACTCCTTTCTGTGGATACACATCTCCACCTGGGGTCACTTTCCTTTTGTCTGTAGGACTTTATTTACCATTTCTTATCCTCCAGGTTTGCTGGTGATGAATTATTTCCATTTCTGTATGTCTCAGAAGTCATTGTTTTGCCGTTAGTTTTTAAAGATAGTTTTGCTTGTATAGAACTTCAGGTTGACCAATTTTTTTTTTTTTTTTTTTTTTAGCTAGTTAAAAATGTTGCTTTGCTGCTTTCTGGCTTGCATTTTTGCTGATGCAATATCTACTGTCATGTATCCTTGTTCCTCTGGATGCCACATGCCTTTTATCATTGGTTTTAAGCAATTTGATTATGATGTGTCTTGGTGTAGGTTTCTTCATGTTTCTTATGCTTGGCATTCTTTGAGATTCTTGAATCCATAGATTTCTAGTTTTTATCAGGTTTGGAAAAATTTCAGCTAATATTCAAATACTTTTCTATCTTGCTTTCCCCCTCTCCTATTTTGACTCCAATTATGCATATACGAGGCAACTTGAAGTTGTTTGACAGCTTACTGATACCCTGTTCATGTAAAAAATTATCTGAGTTTCATTTTGGATAGTTTCTATTGATGTAGAAAGTATTCTAATTTTTTTCAAAGTATGCTGATATTTGCTTCAGCAATGTCTCATTTGCTATTAATCTTTACCATCTGTTCAATTTTATCTCACATATAGTTTTCATCTCTAGAAGTCCAACTTTTTTGTATTTTTTATGTTTGTTCTTAACTTTTTGAATCACAGCCATAATAACCTTAATAAATAAAAGTTACCTATTTTATATCTTTATGGCTAATTCTAATGTCCGTGTCAGTTTTGAGTTGTTTGCTCCTGATAACTTTTCTTCCTTATCATGTTTCTTTTGTATGTCTTGTAAGTTTGGATTGGATGCCAGACATTGTGAATTTTATCTTGTTGGGTGCTGGATATATTGATTTTCATATAAATATTTTTGAGCTTTATCTTGTTATGAAGTTAAGTTACTTGGAAATAGTTTCACCTTTATTAAGTGTGACCAAAGCAGTGCTCAGTCTAGGGCTTACTATTCTTCACTCTTAAAAAAAAAAAAGATTTTATTTATTTTTATTTTTAGAGAAAGGGGAAGGGAGGGAGAAAGAGAGACATATATATATATCTATATGTGAGAGAAACATCGATCGGTTGCCTCTTGCACACTCCCAACTGGGGACCTGGCCCACAACCCAGGCATGTGCCCTGACTGGGAACTGAACTGGAGACCCTTGGCTTTGAAGGCTGATGATTAATCAACTGAGTCACACTAGTCAGGGTTATTCTTCACTATTGAGGCAAGACCCTGGAATTATGAAGTTTTACAATACAGTTGGTGAGAACGGATACTGTTCCTGGCTCTGTGTAAGCACTGGGCACTGTTTCCTCGAATCTTTCTGGATGGTACTTTCCTGGCCTTGGATTCTTCACACACACACACACACACACACACACACACACACACACACACGCTGATCAGTACTCAGTTGACTACTCAATGGAACCCTTCTCCTGATCTGGAGCTGTCCCTCTGTGTGCCTCACTCCTCTTCGACTAGGACCTGGGAAGTCTAGGTGCTTTCATCTCCCTGGACTCTGAACTGTCTCCTCGCTGAAGGAGTCTGCTGGGCTCTGTCTCTGTTGCTCCCTTTTGTGCTTTGACTTGGAAACACCCTCAAGCTAGAAATGCCGTAGGGCTCACTTCATTTCTTGTCTCTCAGGAATCACTGTCCATTGTTGTCTGACTTTCAGTGTCTTAAGGACCATTGCATTACCTCTTTTGTCAGTATTTTTAATGTTTTAGGCAAGAGGGTCATGACCCCTTTTGACTGCAAACCTTAATCCTTCTTTATTTTTCTTCATAATTTTTATCACCACCTGACATTATATGTGTATTCATTTATTTTCCTTACTGGAAGGCAAGCTCCAGGAGAACAGGAACTTTGTTTTGTTCACTCCTGCGTCCCCTTTACCTAGAATAGTGCCTGTTACATAGCAGGTGCTCCATGACTACTTATCAGTGAATGAAAGGGCGAGTGGGTGAGTTTGTCCTGGCACCTAGCCTCCAGTGCGGCCACCCACGTCTCCTCATGCCCTCAGATGGGGTGGGGGAGGCTCCTGCCTGGGGGCCAGATGCTGCCTCCTGCCTGACATCCTCTCTCCTCTCTGAATTACTTACTCATTTCTTAAAAACCCTCACCTAAGAATATGTTTATTGATTTTTTTTTTTTTTGAGAGAGAGAGAAAGAGAGAGAGGGAAAAGCATCAATGGGAGAGAAACATCGATCAGTTGTTTCCCACATGTGCCCCTATTGGCATTAAACTTGCAACCTTTTGGTCTACTGATCGGCTGAGGTACCCAGCCAGGGTATGTTTACCAATTTTTCAAGCTCTAGCTCCTCCACCACAAATGCTTCTCTGATCATTCTGGCTGACCCAGATCTCTCCCTCCTCTGAGGCTTCTCAGCACTTGGAGTCAGAACTATGTAAGTTACAACATCAGCACTCCCTGTTAAGGTGGTGTGAGCTCTGCCCTCTGCCCCCAGCTCAGAGCTGGCCTCAGGAAACACACGGAGGTGATGGCTGAGGTCTCTGCTCTTCACTTACCTTGTGAGTGGAGAGGTTCCCTTGTTCTTCCTCAGTTTCTGACTTTTCCACAATGGTGCCTGACTAACATTTTAAGGAAAGGTGACCTGCCTTCTTCGACATTTCCAGAAACCAGGGTGTCTTAACTGAGTTGGAGCAGAGAATTTGGATGACATTTGAGGGTGAGAATCAGAGCACAGGGAAGAAAAGCGGGGATGGTTGGGGGTGAAGAACTAATATTTGGTGAGCATTTATTTTATCTGGTCACTTTGTCATTATCACTTTTTATTGTCTCATTGTGCTAATATTAAGGCTGGCATAGTCAAACAGTATTGCGTTTTATTGAAGATTGATAACAGAGAGGGATTGGATTCATGGCAAACATGCTACTCCGGACTGAATGTCTCCCTCCCTTTCATATATTGTAGCCCTAACCCTCAAAGTGACGGTATTTGGAGATGGGGCCTTTGGAAGGTAATAAGGGTTTGATGAGGTCATGAGGGTGGGGGTCACATGACAGGACTCATGCCATTAAAAGAAGAGACACCAGAGTTCTCTCTCTCTTTCTTTCTCTCTCTCTGCCATGTAAGCACACAGCAGTATAGAGCTAGGAGAATAGCTCTCTTCAGCACCCAACCACAATGGCACCCCAATCTTGGACTTCCAGCCTCCAGAACTGTAAGAGTGAATTTCTGTTAAGTTCTCAGTCTACAGTCTTTGGTTATGATGGCCTGAACTGACTAAGATGTATGCCCATCCATGTGTCATGACTTGGGATTGGCAGGAAGAAGTCACATCCCAAGAGGGACTAGCTTGTTAACTTCCCTTGATTGGGCTGGATGAAGAATCATGCAGTGTTTGCATTCCCTGTATGTACCTGAGGGTGACCCCACTATATTGTCCCGTTGCTCCACTGTCTTTTTGGCAGGGCGGTGAGAGGGTCACCCTGCACTGTGGCTCTTCCTCATTCCCTCGCCCTGTCACTGGAGCCAAGGTCACCTTGATTGAAGCTGTACAAAGGGGTTTGATGCCCCCTGGCTTTGTGGGTCCAGGCAGCTCTAAGGAGGAAGCCCTCTCCCTCTGTTAGACCATGAGCTCCTGCAGCATGCTAGCTCTGAGGGTGAGCTGTAAGCATCTCTGGCCTCACTCTCCGATGGATGACAGGGCCCCTAGCACAGAGCTCAAACCACTGTCAGCTCCTAATCCACAAACATCCTCCATACCCTTAGCACCTCTCCATGAGGTGCCTTAACTGGGCAGCTATCTCCTCAGAGAGTTTGTTTTCCTACCTCAACCAGTGGGATTACTTCCTCTCTGCTGCCAATAAACACAACCACATGACCCCTTCCCTCACTCGCTCCTGACTGAGGGATGGTCTTAACTACCACCCCTTACCTCTCCCAGCAGTTCCCCGTGCTCCTCCTGATAATAGCCTAGAAGCATGATCCTTTGTCTGCTTTCCCAGGTAACATCTCCAGGGTGATCTCAGGCCCTCAGATGCAACCCCGCCCCTTGCCTGGAATTAATTTTGCCTTCCATGTAGGAGGACTGTTGGGTGATAAAAAGAAGATACTTTGAAAGATGTCCAGCCAATCAGAAAAGCCCATGCCATCGTTTTTACAATGTGTCCTGAGGATCACTCCACAGTGACATTTTTTTTTTCTGGAACTGTGACCATTTGGGGCCCCAAAGATAACAGCTTAGAGGTTTTTCTTTCTTTGAAGTTTTTTCTATTTAATAAACATTTTCTGTTTGAAAAGAACCTGGATTTTATAAATTCATGCTTATGGTTTTAGGTCTTTTATCTCTCCAGCCATCAGGGAAAAAATAACTTGGGCAGAAGTGAGGGTGGAGTGGCCGCTCTTATCTCTGTCACACTCATGGGAAATGCTGTCAGAGCACAAGTGACAGGGACAGATTTCTCCTAGGGTTGATCTTGTTCCTGGCACATTGGTGTGATTTGTCTTAACACTCAGGTCCCCCTGCCAGTGAGGGCATGACATGTTTGGACACATGGCCTTGTAAAAAGGATATTTTGATCTTTATTTATTTGTGCTTCTCTTGCAGCTGGTCATTTTGGGAGGGTGCTGAGCACCCAGATTGGCAGCAGCTCTGCTTGGCCTGCATTGGGAGCCACTGGGAGATAGGCAGACCACTTCTCTTTGTGACAAATCTTTTGCAAGCATACTGATTGAGAGAGAAATTCCTCAATGATCTCCTTTGTGAGTAGAACCCATGGCGTTAAATGAAAAGCTTATGGAATACATTTGGGGGAAATTTTCGTGGCACCTCCTTTCTGATGGTCACCTCTAGCACTACTGACTATTGAAGCCCACCTGGGGATAATAGGACCCACAGGATGGGGGCTCCGGGTCAGGTAGAAAGGGAGTCCTTTCCCCTTGTTTCTGCCATGGACATGAATGTTCTGGAGCCCACTGGTCTCCAGCTTTGTCCTGGGACAGTGAGGGGGCTGAAAAGGACTGGCTTGGCAGAAGAGCTTTCACACTTTAGAATCTCAACATAGTTTCTCTCCAGGCCCTTGAGGTAGAGGCCTCACTTACTGGCAGAGCATAGAAAATTTAAAATTGGGTTTAGTGGCCAAGTGTTTCAGAGAGTGTGGGTCTTCCCCTGTTGGAGTCTGGTTTGACCGAAACTATTTCATGGTCAAAAACAACACAAAACAAAACAAAACACCCCAAACCCACACACGAACAAAACAACCACACACACAAATTAACTGGATTGGTAGAGATCTGTGCAAATAAAAAATATCAGAAGCACCCAGCTGGGACCTTATAAAATTTAAAGTCTGTTATAAATTTTCCTTTGCCTGGAAAAAACACGTAGTTGTAATAAAACTTAGTGGGATGGCCTAAATGTTGCAGATAGACGTGGTAATAGAAAGAGACTTTGGGACAGTCAGTCACTGGAGACACAAACCCGGGGATTCAGAAAGTGGGTCTCTGAGTCTAGCTGAGCTCTTGGTGGCATATTGTCCCAGCTCTAAAAGCCACCTGCCCCTGTGCTCGCAGAGCCACCTTGCTCTTGGGGAAGCTGCCCCTCAGATTATGTAAAAGTGGCGCATTATATTAAACACTGTAGCTGGATACCAGCCAGATGCAAATTGTTTGTGCCTGGAGCTGTGAATGAACCTTCTGAACAATAGTTCTCAGCCCTGGGAACTTACTTTTATTGACTCTGTGAATATCTATCAGTGGGCTGGACAAAGATGATAGCTGATTTCACCTCAGACAGGAGACATCTCTCTGTTTCTCCCCAATGCAGATTTACGCATTTGGGGGCATGCTGTGGAAAATGTGTGCCTGAGGACTAACTCGAGCCTGGAGTTTTCAGACCAGTGTTTTAGTGAGGAGCAGACAAGCTTTCCAACCACACACCACGTTTTTAACCAATTCCCACCTGGGGCAAACAAAGTCCACCAGAAGCAATGTCAGGTCACGTGTGGTTTTGTTGACTCTTTGGTGGCCTTCATATTGATCATGAACTCATATCTGAAGTCATCCAAGACCCACAGTCATTGATACTTACGCATCCTTGGTACTACAGTTTTATAATAGCAGAAAGAGTCAGCAGATGTAGCAGGAAAATCAGGAAAGTGTTTGAACCTTGTCATTTCAATTTGTTTCTTAATGGTTTGATCTCACCTCCTGGAAGAATGGGACACAAACCCCCCAACTCTGATGAATGGAAAGACACATGTTGTTTTACATTCAGATCATACTTTTCACTGCTTTGAACTGAGAGTGACCTGAAGAGATTGCAGGGCAGGGGTCTCATACCTACCTACAGCCCAAAGGTGATATCCAGAGCAATGATCATAAAAACAACATTACCAGTTTTGGTAGGTATTTCTAATGCTTTAAATTACTTTATAAACAAAAATTGTATGTGGTTAGGAGCATGGACTTTGGCTCCCACTGCCTGGGTTCAAATCTGGCTTGTGCCTCTTATTGGTTGCATGGCTCCCTGCTTCATTCGCTTTATCAGTGAGCAGTGACCGGCTCCAGCTCCTTGGTGAGTTCATGTGACTTAATCCATGCCAAGTCCCATAGGCTTGCTGTGGAAGCCCATGCACCTTGCTCCTGTGCACATCACCTTACGATTTCCAGGCTAAAATTCTCATGGCGACTCTCCACATTGTGGCCTTGCTCACCTACTCATCTGTGTGACCTGACTCTTTACTAAGGAAGATCTTCGCTTTGCCTGCTTGTAGGTGTCTCCAGATAGAAGAGGGCTGGTTCCCCACTCAGCCATCTCTATGGGGGCTCCTCAGCTCAGCTCCTCCAAGAGGCTACCACCCTTGTTCATTCTTGGCTCTGCTGCTGGTTGAGGTACATTAATTTGAAAGGGCAGCCCGGACTAGCCAAACCCCAGGTGCTGTTTGTGGTGAACACCATGAGTTCACTGTCTCTCAATATGGACTTAAAAAAACCTCTGCTAAGAGAAACAGTATCTAAAGAGGCTGTTCAAATGACAACCTGGAATCTAACATCTGACTAGTCTAGCCCTGGCAAAGTGGCTTAGTTGGTTGGAGTGTCATCTCATAGACTGCAAGGTTGGGGTTTGACCCCTGATTGGGGCTTGTATGATAGGCAACCAATAGATGTTTCTCTCTTGCATTGATATTTCTCTCTCTCTCTTTCTTCCTCTCTCCCTCTTCCCTCCTCCCTCCCTCCTTCCCTCCCTCACTAAAAAGCAATGAAAAAAAAAAAAGCCCTTGGATGAGAATTTTTAAAAAAGTCTAAAAATGGTCTAAAATCTAACCCAGATCAAGTTATATCACTAGAATTAGGCACTGAAACCTCATTACTCTGTCCCTCCCATGTCCCCTCTCTTGAATCCTATCACTTTCACTAAATGGGCCTTCAGTGGGTGCTCTCAGTCTGGATTGGGAGTGGTTGAAAACAAAACTCAGTGGTGTTGACTACAAGGGTGTTGCTCATAGTATCATGAATGAAAGGTCCTCCGTAAGAGGCTTTTGTGGAGACTTCTCTCTCTGATCTCAGCTTTACCTTTGGTCATCTGATGTTTCTCTTAGGAACCCTGTGAATTATAAGTAAGTAATCAGTATTCCCTTTCCACAGTGCTTCTACATTTGGGGTCAGGTGTGTGGCCAACTCTTAGATCTTTACATTTTCACTTTTCCAGCCTCATTTCTGGCTTCTACTCTACTTCTACCCTGATCCATTTTTTTTTTTCTTGCTGTCAGTTTCAACCTTTACCTTGTTGCCCTAATGTAATCTTATAAGCCTCTTGAAAACTTATCTAGAGCAAGGTGGGACTACGTATGAATAAATAAGTAACGTATGAATAAATAAGTAACTCTAATGAGCAGGTGTTGTCATCCCCACTTTAGAGATGAGGAAACTGAGGCCCTGAAGGGTCCACCCAGTGTCATAAATCTAGTAGTAAGGAGGTGGCCAAGGTCCAGCTCAGGCCTGGCCGACTCTGTAACCTGTTCTCTATTTCCCTCCCCTCCTGTGAAATATTCAGAAATATTCTCAGAAAGAGGTATATTGGGGCATTAGAGGACCCACTGAGGAAGAGGCTGGTGGGCTGAAATTGATGAGAACTGGAAGTTGTACTTCTAGGAAGGAAATGTTTATGGGACATTTGGTCATCAGGGTATAAGTAATCTGTACAGTCAATCCTAATTGCACTGTAGCCTTGATTAACTGAGACTGGTTAGCTTGGGTAATTGGATTGTCAAGTTAACAGAGAGCCAACTCAATAGACTGCACTTTTCCACCCTGACTGCTGTAAGTTTTCTGTCATCTCTGATACTCTTCTGCTTCAATTACTATACCGTGATGCATGTGCGGGGGCCATTATTATAGATCTGACTCCATTCAGCACCTAACGCACCCCTCAGAACATAGCAGGCCCTCATCACCGTTCTCAATTCTGTGGAATATCTGAGTGTTTTTGGGCCTTGGGGCCATCCTTGTATTTATCTGTTCTCTCGGAGCAAGGTGTAGGTGGACATGCAGACTCTAGGGTGGACACTAACCCGCTGCAAACATGCACGTGCTCCTCACCAGCCCTCGCTGCCTCTTAACCTGGCTGGTTATTTAGTCCACTGACCTGAGAGGAAGGGAATCTTCACAGCATTACAGGCAGAGACAAGCCTATTTTGCTGTGATCTGCCTGTTTCACTTAAAATAGAAACTCAATGATTTTGTTTCAGTTACTTGAGAGTCCATGTGGGAAGGATTCTGGCTAATCAAGATTTTGTTTGCCTCTGTGACTTTCTCATTATCCATAACCATTTACTGAGTCCCTTCTGTGCTCAGAAAAACGTGCTTGGCTTTGAGAATATAAAAATGTCTGAAGATGAGAGAAGTTGGAGTTCAGGGTGATGAGCCCACCGCGCCGGCTGTGGTTAGTGGCGCACAGAAGGCTGCAGGAGCCCTCCTCCATGAATTGTTGGGAAAACAACAGACTGTGGCCTCAGACCCACCACTGACCTTCTGCAGGGCTCGTGGTGGTTCCTTTACTGGCTGAACCTCAGTTTCCTCCTCTGCATGGCAGGGATGCTAATGTCTCTTCAGCACTTTTATTAGAAAGATCAGAGATAATATATGTGAAATCCTGGCATATAATTGATGCTCAATATGTTGTAGTTGTCACGATTGTGCCTCTGAGCATTCTCTGCTCAGAAAAATGGGGAGGACTCCCTTTCGGAACTGTTGACAGTGGGTATAATTTCTGTGAAGTCCACTTGGATGGCTGTCGAAAGGCCAACACACATACTTACAGTCTAGGGACACACATACTTATAAACAGCCAGTGTAGATACCCACTGAGTGGAACTGTCTGCATCATCGTGAAGGCATGCGGGTGTTGCTGACAGGCTGGGTACAGCAGCCAGCATCCCCTTGTGCGGCCGTGAAGCCGCACAGCTGCCCAACAGAAAGAACACGGTTGTGCATGCTCTGTGCTGAAAGAGAGCAAATCCGTGGGAGAAAGTGTGGATGTTTTCTGCTGAGACGAGGGGTGGGGTTGCAGGTATTGGCAAGTAAAGGGGGAAGGAAAAAGCCAGGTGGAGAAAGGATGCTGAAAGTGGCCGAGAGGGGTCCCTCCCCTTGGGGTGGGTAACTTCCCAAGTTTGCCTGTCACACTGAAATGATACCCACAAAACCTGGATAAGGAATTGAGCCATTTACTCACTCTGGCCTTGCCAGTGGTCCGCACAGGGACAGCTGAGCCTCTTCCAGTTCTTTCGTTTCTCTCTTCCTCTCTCCTTCTATCTCTTTTCTTTCCTTTTTCTTTCTTTTCAGCTCAATTTTATTCTCCTCTCTACTCTCCCATGCCTCCCTGAACCCCTTCCTCTTGCTCTCCTTCTCAAACCCTACAGTTGACATGCACGGGTCTCTCTCACTAACTGAACTCTTCCGCCTTCCCCACCCCTCAACAAGCCATTGACCCCCAGCTGCTCAGCAGGATGCACACTCAGTTTGCTATTAACTTCAGTTCAGCTGCCAGCCAAGTTATGAGCTGACTAATTCCACAGGGAGAGGTGGATGTGGATGTCTGGGGAAATGAAGGCAGCTGGGACCAGAGTCCAAGCATCCCCAGGCCATTGGGGTAGGACAAGAGGCAGGAGGCCTATGTGGACGGTGCAGGTGGTGGGGAATGGGATGTGATGGGAGTGAGACAGTCCCCAGCCTCCACCAAGGCCTGGCCTGCACTGGGAGGCAGCCTGGGCCCTCATGGTACAGAAGAAAGACCGTGCCCCAGGTGAGCAGACAGGGAGACAACGTGGTGCAGAGGAAGGAGCCTGGCACTGGGATTCTGGAGGCCATGTCCTCCTAGGACTTACCTGCTTTGAACCTCAATTCCCCACCTTTAACAGGGGAATGATGATTCCTCCCTTGTTGCTCATGGAGGCTTGGAGGAGGCAAAGTGAGTGAAAGGACAGGAAGCCTTCTCTACAGTGACGTGTGGTGTGGGTGTTGGTTCACGCCGCCATAACAGAGTCACACAGACGCAGTGACTTAAACAACAGGCACTGTCTCACAGTTCTGGAGGCTGCAAGTCCAAGATCTAGGTGGCAGCGTAGTTGGTTCCTCCCGAGGCTTCTCTCCTTGGCTTGTAGACGGCCGCCTTCTCACTGCATCCTCGTATGGTCTGTCCTCTGGGCGTGTCTGTGTCCAAATTCCTCTTCTAAGTCATATTGAACCAGGGGCCACCTTAGTGCCTTCATTTTAACATAATCACCTCTCTAAAAAGACTCTGTCTCCAAACACAGTTACCTTCTGGGGTTCTGGGGGATAGCACTTAACATGTGAATTTGAGGGGATATATTCTGTCCATAATATGTGACCATTTCTGTTGTGGTCAGTCACCCCAGGCGCAGGGTCTGTTAGCAGACAGGAGCATGTTCACCTGTGCAGGGGAGTGGATGGGAGCAAGAACCCAGGAGTGTCCACCCAGCTCCTGTCCTCAGGGGCCTGTCTTCCTACCACAGCTTCACTGTAACAGCATGTCCAGTGGGACTTCTGTTGCTGAGAATTGCTGGTTTCAGGGCCTACAAAGAGGTAACAGAAGTGTCCCTGCCACCCCTAGTCTAGCCTGTGAGATGAGAAGAGGGACTAGGGGTCATGGCTCATTTGTCTGTGAGAAGTCCTGAGGCTCTTCTTGTCCCTTTATGTCTGGGTGGCAGGGTGTCCCCTTCAGAGGCAGTGGTGAGGTGAGATGATCCCTTCTAGAAATGGGGACTGCATGGCTGTGGCTGAGCTGGGGCACTGGCAGGCTCTCCCTGGTGTTGCCCCCGGAATGGTGTATGAGGAGACCAGGGAGCTGGAGGGGCAGCTGGTGCGTGTTGCAAACAAGCAGAGGTGAACAAGAACACAGAACCTGGCACCTGCTTCTCACCAGGGGTCTCTGGAGGTGGGACACTGCCTGGGGCAGCTCGTGGGTGGGAACAGGGACAGTAGCAACAGGAGAGCTTCCCGAGTGGAAGGGAGTGGTGGCTGCCCAGCCTGGGTCCCAGGAGTCAGTGTGAAGGACCCTGGAGGGTAGGATGGGAGGCTGCATCTTGGTGCAGATACACCTGCCAGGAGGATGGGCTGAGGGTGTGGGCCCCGGGGGTAAGGAGAGCCACCCTTGCCTGTCTCTGTGATCAGCAGTGGAGGGCTGAGTGCATCTGGTGTGATGAGCAGGGTTGTTGGGAAGGGACTCCTGGCACTAGGTATCTGCTTCTCCACAATATCCTGTAGGCAGTAGGCACCCAAACCCTGCCTACCTGGCATCGCAGTGCTGCACTCTCCCACATTGGACCTGCCACCCTACATCTCCCCTGTTCCTAAGGAAAGCAGCCAGAGTGGGTAGTCAGTCCTCACCGCCATGGGACCAGTCGCTCACACGTCTCCGTGGGCAGATGGGGCCCGTGCTGCCTCTTCTCTGGCTGACTCAGGCTAGTAAGTCTCCCTTTCTCCACAAAAGCCCATTCCTTAATTCATGCCATGCGAAATAGCAGCATCGTCCCTCACCCTGCTGTCCTGGGTGGTGACCCATACAGGCTCTAGGGTGGAGGTTGCCACGGCCTGTGGAGCCTGGCTGAGCAGAGAGAGACCTGGAGGCTTCTCAGCTCGGGTTGCCACCCCAAGATAACACAGACATTTACTTCTCACAATCCTGGAGGCTACCAGTCCAAGACCAAGAGGCGACAGGGTGGTTTTTGGTGAGGCAGCTCTCCCTGGCTTGCAGCTGCATCCTTGCTGTGTCCTCACCTGGCCTTTCCTCTGTGTGCTTAGAGATGGCTCTCTGCTGTCTCTTCCCCTTCTTACTAGGAAACCAGTGCCACAGGATTAGAACCCCACCCTTAGGACCTCATTTAACCTTAATTACCTCCTTAAGGGCTCTATCTCCAAATATCACATCCTTTCCCCCCTTAAGGTCCTGGGGCTGAAGCTAGTCCAGGCCTGAGGAGGGGAAGAGCTTTAAATGGACCCACATCGAAGCATCAGATGGATTGAGCTTTTCAATAATCAAAATGCACCAGAGAGTTAAAGAATGTGCCCAGGGTGCCGTTAATGGGTTTGCTGCGTATGGAGAAAGAGATGGCATTCAGCACTGATTTGACCCACACTGCTAAATGAGCAGCTCCACCACTGGGGGAGAAAAAGTCCTTTGAGATCAGAAGAACTGTCCATCATCTGCAGACCCTCTTGATGTGCAAACCCTCCGGGAACGCCCACCCTGTTAAGGGGTGGAGTTCTGAGGGCTTGGCTCCCAGGGCACAGAGCCTGGGTTGGGGGTGGTTGGGAGGTGGTGGAGGGAAGACAGGGTACAGCGCAGGCTCGGGGCTCTCAGGTACTTCCCCGAGGAGGAACCAGAGCGGGAGGGAATGAACAATCACAGGACACTGGGGAGACAAGGACAAAGGGCGTTTCCAGCTGAAAGGCCTAGAGGCAGGAGGGCCTTGGCCTGTTTCAGGATCTATGTGGGTCAGCCTTGGGCAGCAGTTTTCTAGCTCTGGATTTCAGACACCTTATGACATAAATACTGTTTGGAAATTGATATAGGGCTCCCAGCTTTGTGTTTTGCCAAGAATGGACATGAAGAAACCTCCTGCCATCTATTATCATCACCCTGTCCTAAAATAAAAGAGATTTTAACATCCCCTGTCCCAAACAAAAGAAGAGAGAAGGGATGTAATCTCAGAATGACATATACTCCTGCAAACTGAATACCTATAGCTTTGGGGATATTTACTGCTTTTCCTTTTTTTCCCCCTTTTTTAAACTAATTTTGCTGAGACTGATGAAAACGTCAGCAATCGGAGCGGAAGCTCGGCTGGCTATGCCTGTGTGTGAGCAAGCATAGGAGCAGGACTGCATGTGTGGGAAGGGAAGTGTATGAATGTCTCCGTACATGGGACCGTGTGTGTTTGCCAGAGTGCATGGGTAAGTGTGTGCCCATGTGTGTGTTAGGGATGGGGGAGGAGGGGGAGATGTGTGAGTGTGATGGGAGGAATTGGGGGGGCCACTGTTGCAAAAGCTAGGGTTTACACATGATCCTAGGACCTTGGTTGCTTAGAGCCTGTCCATAGTTACCAGGGACATTTTTCCCTTCTGTCCCCCCGCTGCCCTCACCCCTGTGCATGCTCTTTTCATGACTCTCCTCCCCTACTCTAATTGCCTTACTGAGCTGACCCCCCCAGCCCATCCCCTGGTCAGAGGAGAGGCCACTCAGCAACCCCGCCAGACTTCTCACATACTGTCAAGAAGGATTGTTGTTCTGTAAAGGAGCCTTCACATCCTCTTGACACACAGTCACTCGGGGAAGTAAAACTGGGCCAAGTCCTTATTCAGCCAAGGACTCAGGTCCCTTGGGGCCTGGTCCTGCCTGAGCCTCTCACATGCTTTATACCCTTGACTCAGTGGTACTGCCCTTCAGTTCCACTGTCTGGGACAGAGCCAAGGGTGACCTCAAGCTTCCTGGTGGGGCAATTTGACCATGTCTCCCTGTGCCACAGGAAAGAAAGACCTGACCTTGGTCCAAACTCCTGGCCTGGGCTTGGGCTTCTCCCTTGCTGGTCCCAAACCAAGTCTTGGCCCCTCTGCCTCACCCCTCCCCTAGAGGAACAATTTGCTTCTGTCTGCCTGAGTGCCACTTAAATCCTCCAAAATTCTGCAGGATCTCTTGCCTCTATGACTGTACAGTTATCCTCTCCTGAGAAGACTACTCTCCCAAATGGTAGCTCAGCTTCAAAGGCCAGCTAAAACACCACTTCCTCCAGGTAGCCTTCCTGCACTACTGCAATGAATGCTGATGTTACCCGATAGGGTAAAGGGGGCATGGGAGAGGAAGTCCCATCTCTAAACCCTCCCCCATCTTTTAAAACATGTGCTCCCTGCACCAGGCATCTGGCTTGCCTTTCAGGCATGGTTTTAGTAATTAGTTTATGTGTGCCATTAGATGGGAAATGTTGAAAGCCACTCCTCTGTGTGAACCCAAGCTCTGTGAGAAAGGGACTCCTGTTCACTTCTCTTTATATTTCTCACTTTGCCCTCTACTTCCTAGGATATGCGAGGTGCATAATAAATGCTTATTTTGCAGGGCACAAGCATGAGGGGACCCGGGAAGAGGTTGAGAATGGAAGGGAGAATAATCTTTGAAGCCTCTGTGTGACACCAGCTCAGGACTGTCCAACTTCAGTCTCAAGTTCACAAGCATTGCAGCAGAATTTCTGTTCTGCAAGCGTGCTGTTTGAACAGTCTCCACTCTGGGACCATTCCATACCACAGTGGTTAAGTACTCTGCAGTCAGAAGCCAGCTTTACCACTTCGCTGGCCGCCCCTCCCAGCCTGAGTTTCCTCATTAGGCAAGTTGTTTAAACTCATAGAAAATGATGATACGAATAGTAAATTCCTCATTGGGGTTTTGCAAGGATTAAAGGCGCCAAAGCAAAACAAGGGCTTAGTACAGGGCCTATGAGCTCTGATAGATATAATAAGGGAAATACATGGAGAAGAGCTTGGTGGTACAGAGGGGCACCAGAGAGGACAAGCACGCCTATGCATCGCACCCTTCCTGGTGACCCTTCAGAGCGAGCAGAACAGAGCTGGGCTGCTTCTGTGTTTTATCAAGGACACTGAGGCTTCAGGAGATGGGATCCCGCACCAGAGTCACTTTGCTTCTAAGCAGCACAGAGAGTTTTGCAGCCAGGCAGCTCTGCTTGACGGCGGGTGCTTTTTCTGTATGTCCCTGGATGAGAGGAAACAAACAAATGGAGGCACGGGAGCCCTTTTTAAATTTCTTACAAAAATATTTAAATTATTTCCCCACATTTAATAAAAACCACATTAACTTCAATTGTCATCATTTTCCACAGCATTACAAAGCTGCTGGTGAATTTTCCTCAGAACACGAGTTGCTTGGGTGGTTAATTATTAGCCATTAATTTGAGTGAGGCTTTCTGAAAGGTGATGGCTCCAAAGAGCCTTTTACCTGTTTATTCATATTTTCCACCAAAGCCCTATTTTTTATTACAACAAACCCAGTAGTAAGTATGTAGCTGGTTTTATTCATTTATTTTTACAAAGAGACCCTCACCTGTGGAAACCCCTTTCCTTTTCATCCTGATTTCAAAACAGTTCATTCATGCATTTTAGAAGTTATGCAAATGAGCTTCCCTTGATTTTAGGGGATTTCTCTGGAATTGATTTTGGGATTCTGTATTAATTACTACTACCCAGGCATGGGAGCTGTCACATAATGGATATATTTAGCAAGAATGACAGGCTGATAATTATGCACACGGAACCTTAGAACAGCGAATGTTTACTTTGATGTTTCATTTCGGCAGACTTCTTTAGTTTGTTCAACTTAATCAAAAGCAATCAAAATACACTGGTGTAAATTACACCAAATTAATTTTAAACCAGTGGAAACTGTCATGTCTTTCAAATACGGATATTGAACTGGAGCTTCTGAATGAACTACTCAAGGCAAGGAACAGAGAAGTTTTAGAGTGTGTACATTTGTCCAGGGCTTGAATTAGGATCTGGGTGAGGATTGGGCAGGTGGGATTCCATAAAGCACCAAGCCTTCAGGAATGACTAAAAGCTTAGTTCTCTGTGGAATCAAAGGTTCAGGAATGACCTTCCTTTTGGGATTTAAGGCAAACTCAATCTGAGCCCCTCATGGCCCCAGTTTCCTCTTCCGTTCAATGACCTAATTCTTGCCTTGCTACTACTACTTGTAAGGAACAACTTACCCGTATCATATTTATTGAGTGTTTACTCTGTGCCGCGTTCTCTGCATACACTTACTCCCTTAGACCTGCCAATGGCCCCCGGGGTTGGTGCCACCATTGAACAGACAAGGACTTGCTTGGTTCCAAGACACTTGGAGCGCAGGTGCTCTCGACTCTAGGGACATGGTGTTTAATTCGGCAAATGTCTTTGGTTTGACAACTTAATCATGAGCAATCAAAATATGCTTATGAACATATAGAAAATTAACTTCAAGGCAATGCAAAAGATTCTATTTTCCTACCATGGAGAATCAAGTGAGAAAATGGATGTGAAAATATTTTGTAAAATGTTGACTGCTGTGCAGATGAGCAGCGTTAACAGTGAAAGAACAAGTCTAGCAGAGGCCAGACCTACATAGGGAGTTGCTCGACTCCTCTGGCTTGTGACTCATTAAGGGAGGCTGAGTTTTAGTTTACGAGATTTGTAATTCAATGGGGCCACTGAGTCACTTTAACATTGATTTACTGAACACATTTTCTGAGTTTACCAAGATCAAGGTATGAGGAGAGGAACACAGAGTTTGGTAAGATGTTGTCTTGAGCTCTGGGAGCCCAAGATATAGCAATAAACAAACCAGTTGTTCATGATAATTGAAGAATCCATGAAGTAGGACTGAATGATGGTACTTGTTTTACACTGTTTTAAGGATAGGAACTAAGTCTGTCCCATTTACCAGTGTATGCCCAGGACAAGGCACACAGACTGGCCACACATATTTGATAAATTTGGTTAAATGAATGAGTTATAAATGGGTCCTGAATATCTGGATGGACATCCAGAGTGGACAGCAGTGAATTGAACCTTGTGAAGATTTACCTGGTAATTAAGGGTGGGGAGCTTCTGAATGATGTCGCAGAGTGAAGGGACAGCAGGAGGTGTTTGAGTGGCATGACGAGCTGGGTATGGCTGAGACACAGGGTGTGTGGATCAAAGCATTGGAAGAACATGGAAGGCTGATGGTGGCCAGCTGGGGCTGGGCTACAGAGCGTGGAATTTATTCTTCATGTGTGGAGGAGGAGTGTGACCTAACCTTGTGAGACAGTCTGTGGTAGGTAATTTGAGGGACAGACTGCCCCGGGCCTGAATCCCTGCTGCACTCTGCCAGCTGTGTTCATTTGGGCAAGTAGCTTACCTTCTCTTCACCTTGAGTAGTCCAGTGTAAAATGAGGATGACATTTGTCTTGTTTCAGGGTGTTGTTGTCAGGGTTACATGAACTGCTAGGTGTAAAGCATTTAGAACCACGTTAGCCATTCAGTTGGCCTGGAGTCGGGGCTAGCTGTTATTCATTGGTGTTCAGTGGCCCGAGTGGGGACCCTACCTTTGCCCCTTGTCAGCTACGTAACCTTGACTTAATGACTGAAGCTCTTCCCACCTCACTTTCCCCTTTTGTAAATGGGGCAATAGTAGTGCATCTGCCTAGGGGGTCAGGGGAACACAAACCCTTTGCCCAGTGCCTACCTGAGAGCAAATCACACCAGACTGTGGCCTCAATTAGGAAGACAGCTTTGTGAGGAGAGGAAGGTGGGATGAGACCTGAAAAGGTGGGGGCTCACTTGGAGGCTGTATGAAATGTCCATTTGAAAGATGCTGAGCTAAGCTTTTGTGAAGCCAGAACTGAAGCAGTGACTGGGGTGATGGACAGAAAGGGAGAACGAACCAGAGACACCTGCCTTTGGGACCTGCAGGCGTATTGGAGGGAAGAGAAGAGGAGGACAGTGAGGGTTTTCACCTGACTCCTGAGAGCACGAGTGTGCGTGAACTGAGAGGAACGTGGCAGAAGCGGGTTGGGGCACGTGCCCTGATCAGGAATCAAACCAGCATCGTTTTGGTTCACAGGCCGATGCTCAATCCACTGGACCACACCAGCCAGGGCAGAACCTGCATTTTTTAAGGAAATGAATTTACCCACATTACTTCTTTTATTTATTGTGGTAAGATATACCTAACAAAATGTATTATTTTCACCATTTTTAAGGGTCCCGTTCAGTGGGTTAAGCACGTTCACATTGTTGTGCAGCTGCCACCACCATCAGTTCCCAGAGCCTTCCCATCCTCCCGCCTGAAACTCAGTCCCCATCGCCTCCCAGTCCCGGCACCCACCATTCATAGAGATTTTCTGTCTCTGCCATGCATCTGATGACTCTAGGAACCTCATATAAATGTGATCATAGAATATTTGTCCTCTTGTGATTGGCTTATTTTATTTAGCATAATGTTTTCAAAGACCATTCATATTGTAGCATATGTCCAAATTTCCTCTATTTTAAAGTTCAGATAATATTCTTTTATATGGATAAACCACATTTTGTTTATCCATTCATCTGTTGATGGACATTTGGGTTGCTTCCACCTCATGGTTATTATAAATAATGTTTCTATGAATATAGGTATCTAAATATCTATTCAAGCCCCTGCTTTAATTCTTTTGTGTACACACCCAGTAGAATTGCCATATCATATAATAATTTTATGTTTAATTTTTTAGGAAATACTGTACAATTTGCCACAGCAGTTACATCATTTTGCATTGATAGCAGGTTGGTTCTGATTTCTCCACATCCTCACTAACACTTGGTATTTTCTGTTTCATTATTTTTAAATAGCTATCCTAATGGGTATGAAGTGACATCTCATTGTGGTTTTGACTTGCTTTTCTCTAATGATTAGGGATGTTGAACATCTTTCTGTTGCTTATTGGCCATTTGTACATCTTCTTTGGAGAAATGTCTTAAGTCTTTTGCCCATTTTTGAATTGGGTTGTTTTTGGTTGCTGAATTATAGTTCTTTATATATTCTGGATATTAATCTCTTATCTGGTAACTAATTTTCAAAATTTTCTCCCATGTCTTTTGGCTCTCCTTATAGTGTACTTTGATACATGAAAGTTTTAATTGTTTTTTTTTTTTAATTTGATGAGTAAATGGCAATTTTCTTTTTTCCTTTTTTATCTTGTATTTTTTCCCCATTATCATTGGTGAAGTGTAAGCTATCTGTTGTTACCTACACTTTTAGTGTCATATCTAACCACATTACTTCTCCTATCATGTCAGGGAGAGCCACATAGTTATGTTGAGTTTCTGGAATAATACTGCAACCACACACCTGAGCAAATCTACTTTATAAATCTCTTGGGTTATTTTAAGTATTAGACAGATGAATGTACAATGCCAAGCTTGTGATCTTTGTACTTTTGCCTTCTGAATTTTCTCATGTGTATGAATGGTCCCATCCATTTTCTAGTTTCCAGGACTGGAAACAGTGATTCTTGACATCCTATCTCTTTCCCTTCATAGCCCACTATAGAAACTGGAAAACTGTTTCGCTTATTCTCCTGGGCAGCTAGACGATGAAGTTCTTCACAGCCTCCCTGCAGTTAGATGAACAAGCTCTGGCCAAGAAAACGAGGGCAGAAGGATGTTTACTACCTTCTGGGTTGGTAATAAAAACTTCCATACACCTTCCTATGCTCTTTCTTTCCCCTCATCTGTGGCTTTATGCAGAGTAGAGACGTGACCAGTGGAAGACTTTGTGAACTGTGTCGCAGCCACAAAGTAGAAGGGACCTGGGCCCCCGATTGATGGCATGGATCAAGCCCCTCCATTCACCCGCATTGTACTGTGATGTGAGTGAGAAGTAAACCTTTACTGTTAAGCCACTCACATTCTGGGATTCTTGGTTACAGCAGTTCTCCTATGCAGATGAATCCACCAATTCAGAAGTCCCATCTTCATAATGCCTCTCCTGTCCCCTCCATGCCATGCCTATTTGGACCATTTTAGTCTTGTTGCTGCTTCCCTAACTCCTAAGTTACTATGATGGTTTACTAACTGGATTACCTCTTCCTAATATTTTCTCCTCTAGTTCATCCTGCATGCTCACCTCACAAGAAATAAATATTTCTAAGAGGATAAAAATGTTATATGATTTTGTCTGAAAACCTTTGCTACTCAGGGCCTTTCCCAATAGGATGGATGCCTGCTGTCATCTCCTACTATTTATCCAAGGAACACTCCTCATCCTTTATGCAATTCTGATTTTTAAAAAAAATTTGGCTCCATCTATTCCTCCTCCTACCTCCCTATCCTTCAAATTCAAGGATCCCCTTCCTCCAGAGAACCTGCTGTGAATGACTGTCTCACTCTTTGTCTCATACCTTTGGCACTAGATGTGCTCCTCTTTATACATATAGTTCCATGTTTAATGTCTTCAGTTAGACCAGAGACTTGTAACTCTGGGTTCATCAAAGGGATACATGAGCCCCGAGAAATGGTGTGCCACATTCTGTGTGTGTGTGTGCATGTGAGTGTTGTTTCTTTTTCCAGAGGGGCTGTACTTCACAGATCCCTTCCAGTATTGAAAGTCCATGAGTCTGGAATATCCACTGTCCTTGGAAACTTGGAAAACATTCATGAGAGCAGGAAGCAATACAACACCTCTGAGGTAAGAAAAGTGTGGGCTGCAGGCAAAGTCAGCTCACATAAGGAGCCCTTTGTACTCATTCTGCCTTAATAGGAACTACTGCCAAGCTTCTAGGAGGGACATCACGGTCTAACAGTGGTGATTCACTGTCCCCAGCTTAGCCTCACATTGGGACCCCTCACCTTCAGTTCACATGAGGCAGGGTTTGGCGGAGTTGACAGCAACTAGCCCTTCTAGCTTACTATACTCCCCCGCCCCCCTCTACCTCTGAGCTGCCTTTGGGGCGGGGGCGGGGGGGTTGGGACCAGGAGAGCTAGTTCTTGCCAAATGCTGGGCAAGGAGAATAGCTCCCCTGTCCTGGCCATTCCTCCAGGATAATTCCACACGAGCCAGCAGCCTCACTAAGAGCCTGTGATCTGGGCCCAGTGGCCCCTGGCATTTGCCCTACCCAGGAACCCCTGGCCCAGGGTCCCTCTCCTCTGCCACTCATCCAGTTTGCTCTGAGGCAGCTAGCATGCCTTGCTATCTCTTTCCCTCTACAGCTCTTTGAATGTTTAGTACATTCTTAATTAAAAGTTGGCACCTCATCTATTTCTGTCAATTGCTTCTCTGTTGTGGAGAAGAGAAGCCTGCAGGAGGGGAATGTCAGCGCTGCACAACGCCCTCCTTTCACACCCACAACCACACACGTGCCCGCGCACATGGCCATGGGACTTAGAGCTGTATTTACATAATTCTATTGACATTTTGAGGCTAAAATTATGTATGCTACTTTAATTTGCTGTTAAATTAAATTATAAATGTTTGGAATGCAGTAATTTCTTTTGTTCTGTGAACAGATTGTTTTATATATCTGCCTATATTACCAAGTTATTAATTTAATGATTTCATAATAGCAGCTCATTCCTCTGGGTAATATAAAAGTTGAAGTGCACGCTCTGCACAGCAAGGCAGACGCTGCTTGCCCTACGTGAATGGGAGGTTTTAGGAATAAAGATATTAATTTTAGCAGAATGCTTAAGTGTGCATCGGGAAACTGGAGGGATGTGTCAGGTCAACTCCAGCTTCCCAATCTCGCTTTCAAAAGGCAGGATATAGTCCATTGCCCATGAAATGGAATAAAAAACAATTTCCATAGATAAAACCAAGTGCCTTGCTGAATGCTCACAAGTTGGAGAGCCGCTACCTGCCCACTTACTCTCTCCACTCTGGATGCCGTGTGGGCTTGGCTGGGGTATTTCCTCCTGTGGGGCTGTTGGGCTATTACCCCATCAGCATCCTGGAGATGTGCTGCTATGGCAACATGGCATTAGCTGTGTCCCTCCTCTTCTTACTGGCATCAGCCCTGTTGTGGGGAAAGGGCAAAGTGCTAGCTGCTGTGTGGTGAGGGGGACGAGTGTGGAGTCTGGATTGAGAGGAGGCTTCCTCCAATCCTACGTCTTATGGCTTGGGATTTCTGAGCCTCAATTCCCTAATCAATAAAATGAGGGCAACAGAGCAAATGCCCAACCAATTTTGTAGGAGTTGTATGGCTCAAACAAGGAATGAGATGAGAATGAGAAAGTGCTTTGTAATTGGTCACAGACAGGCCTCTTTGGGGGCTGTGTTGTTTGGGATGTGGGCACACACAATATTAGAGCAATGATCGTGGTAATTCTCAGCCTCAGGGGGTTTACTGCTCTCTGGATCCCAACTCCTTTAGATGACCTCCAAGATTTGAGCTTGATGATTTCTAAGGTCCTTCCCCACACCTTCGGTAGATTTGGATGCTATTATTTTTCAGGGGAAACCACCACAGGGCTTTGTGTTGGTGGGGAAGCCTATAGTGAAGGAGTAGCTTCACAAGGAACCTCAGCATATCCAGTTGTTCAATGTGTATCAGGCACCTCTAACTCAACAAGCCCTGGTTTGGGGATGTAGATACACCAGTCTCCCACACAGGCAGCATTTATGCCTCCCCCAAGCCTGCAGGCTGATGGGAACCCAATGATGAAACAGGTGACCATGAGGCCCCATAATGAGGTGGGCATTCACCCACCCCAGCCTGGGGCCAGAAGAGGGTTCAGGGCATCTAGGCTGAGACCTCAGGGTTGACTCTGGGGCAGCCATACACAGAGAGGGGTGGGGAAGGGGTGGGAAGAGCAAAGTACTCAGGAAGAAGAGCGCCTGGGAGATGGAGGTAGGGGAGAACAAGGCAGCATGGCTGGGCATCGTGCCTAGTTGGGGGAGAGCAGTAAGATGCCAGGCTGGAGGGGTCAGCAGGGCTGTGCCTGGCATACACTGAGAACCTCGTTAGGCAAAGGGCTACAGGAGCCACCGAGGAAGAGCAGGAATATGACTTGTGCTTCAGAAGGGACACTGGCTGCCATGTGGGAACAGTTTGGAAGAGGGACAGGTGGGAGGCTGTGGAGAATTGATAAGGTCCCCATTAAGCTGTTGGTTAAATGGGGACGAAACAGAGGAGAGTTGTGAAGGGGGCTAGCAAAGATCTTTGAGGCTGTCCTTTGCCTTTCAAGGGTTCCCACTCTGGGTCTTCTATCATTTCTTGAAAGGAAACTTTGACACTGACCCCCCTTTCCACAACCAACACACAATGGCACATGTACAAATACATGTACTTAGATGTACATGGACACGCACACATCTCCTCTGATCTGTATGCTCAGCAGGGTAGGTAAAAAGTATTTTTCTGCAGAGTTGACAGATTGCCAAGATAAAACAGTGTCATTGCTTACACTTTCTTCCCCTGTTTTTTGTCTCTGCTTGTCACCTCTATGAAATATTCCTGATCTCCTCAAGAAAAAAAATAAAGAATTCCTTTCTTCTGTGCTTTGTCTACAGCCTTTGTTATCATCATCTCTGTTTTTGTGGTAGTTTCACGCACTGTAGTGTGTCTTAATCGTTTCTGGATTCTTGGCACCTAGCGCCATGTCAGGTGGGGCCACAATCATCCCTGTTGAATGATTGACGAGCCACTGGACTCCAAGGGCAATGGGTCCGATCCTTTATGAAGGCAGTTCTGGGGTATCCTTCCCAGCTTCTCCCAGAAAAAGCTGGGATCTTCTGTCTTGAGATGTGAGGCATCAAGTCATCAGAACCTGATGCCAAGCACCCTCCCCAGACCCCTTTGGAGCCACAGAGAAGAGTTATAAGTAGCTGCTTTGTAGGTGTGAATTAGTGTGGGCTAACTCATTAGCTGGAGGTGGGCAAGATGGAGACAGAGAGGGAAAGAGAAGAGTAGGGAGGATTGGCTGTGACTCAGGTGGGACAGGGTAGGAACTAGGAAAAATGGAAGTGTTTGCTCAGGCACAAGATAGAGAGATGGTGAAAAAGAGAAAGGGGCCGGAATGATGACAAAAGTGATACGGATGAGCTCAGGGTGAGCCGGGAGTCAGAGCCGGAACCGCGATCAGCAGCAGAGGTGGTTTTCCAATGCTGTCCGGTAAGCAGTCAGTGTGGGATTTGTCAACTGGGGTCCAGTGGGGTGGAGAGCAACTCCTTCCAGACATCAGGGGAGACAGAGAACAGGGGAGAGCTTGGGCTGGAATATCCATAAGGACAAAATGGGTTTGTCTTGTTAATGGCTGAACTTCACAGTTAGTCCATATGGGTTGAGTGAATGAGAGCTTGCGGAGGTGGGGGGGATGAGGGATGCCAGCAGGTGGGAGCAGCATGCAGCCTCCAGGAAGGAGCTGGGCCTTGGGATGGCCTGCAGGCCAAGCAGGGGGAGGCAGATTCGTGGTCCTAGGTTGCATTCCAAGACATCTCTAGCAGGTACCCCAAGAATCCTGTCAGTGGTAAGTTATTGCTTCTACACTGCACATCGTGGACCTAAAGAATAGTGACTCAGAAGCCCCTTGAGGAAGGGCAAAGGGCAGGAGGTGGGGTCTCCTAAAGAAGGGGGTAAAAGCGGAGTGGTCTCCAGGGAAGTGTGGTTGTGTGTGTGTGGTTTCATTTTTATTGCAAAATGTAGGGTCTCCATTTTTATGCCTCACAGAAAGACCACCTCTGTGGGTGAGAATGGAGTGGGGGAGGGGGCTAGGGCTAAAATCCAGGAGGGGTAGAGTCTGCCTTCACACTGTCTGTCTCCAAACAAAAAACACAGACATGTGTGTGACGCCATTTGGAGCAGCTTGAAGCCTGGAGCCCTGGGCTATTTAATGTTTCCAGCAATGAACTAGATGATGAAACAGAGCATGCTCATTAATTTCATAGATGACACCCAGCTGAGGCTGGAGGGGCACCTTGGAGGATCAGATTAGAATTCAAATGGACCCCAGTAGATCTTAGAGATTGGTCAGAAACCAACCAAACGAAGTGTGTGGACAAGGGCAAAGTGAGGGAAAGGCAGCCACACGAACGAATGCCGAGTCCCACTCCTGCTGAATCTGAATCCTGAATGCGTCCTTGACCTCCCTGCCCGATTCATCCTGGCTGGCATCGCGGGTGACATCTGCACACAGCTTATGATGAAAGTGCAACCTTCTCTCCTTGGAGCCTCTTGACAACCCTGAGAGAGGAATTGTTATGAATAAGTTCAGGGGGGTTCAGAGATGTTAAAAATCTGCCCAAGGCCACACAGCTGATGGGTGTTGAAGCCAGATGCAGACTCTGTTAGCACTTTACAGCACTCATTTGACACCTCAGAGTGCTGTGCTGTGTCACCTGATCCTCCCCTTTGCCCCCAGGCTAGTCCCCACCCCCTGTCTGACACTGGCTTCTTCTCTGAGTACCCAGGATCCTAGTGTGCATATGCTCAACCCAATTCTTTAAAAAAAAAAAGAAATCCTCACCTGAGAATATGTTCACCCAATTCAAGGGAGAGAGAGAGAGAGAGAGAGAGAGAGAGAGAGAGAGAGAGAAAGAGAGAGAACATTGATTGAATGCTACCTGTACACGCCCTGACTAGGGATCAAACCTGTAACCTTTATGGTGTACAGGATGAGGCTCCAACGAACTGGGACCCCCCCAGTTCTTAACCAGCACAAGTCCTTACCAACAACCTGGATTCATTCTAGCTACACTAGACCCAACGTGATGATTTTTGCACTTTGGGTCAATGCAACTCTTCACCTGTCTACCTGGGCGCTCACAGAGGGAATCATTAGATGTAATTGGAGCGTAATTGGAAGCCACTCCAGAATCCCTGGGTAGGCCCTCAGCTCTGCTGGGCAACAGTCTTCATGTGTCTCTGGTCAGTTCACTCTCCTCAAGGTCTTCACCTCATTGCTGGCCCCTTTATTAGTATAATTATTCTACTGAAGAGAAGATGGAAGTCATTTGCCATAATCCCCTTCAGCTCCTCATTCTCATTAGCTTCCAACTCATCCAAGTCTACATCAACCCTCACCTCCTCTCCTCTTGGCTCAGGGCAAGGGGTGACTTTTCTGTCCACTTATCTCTCCTGTGCTCATTTCCCTGCCTGTTCAACTACTTGCTGGTGGACCCCTTGGAAGCCGGCCCACTTTATTTGTTCCTTCCTCACACTTCTTAACCTGCTCCAGCCTGAGCCAGCTTGTGGAACTACCTGGGTGGGGAGGCAGTAAGAAGGGGCAGAGGCTCTGGTACCTGGCACCAGTGACGTTCTGGTTCTTAGGTTAAATGAAGTGTTGCAGGTATCCATTATTGCATAATTAAAAAAATTAATTTGAATGAGAATAGCTTTCCTTCAACCACTCTACTGGCACCTCATTCTTCCCTTCTCAGTGAAGTCTGTTGAAGAGCAGGTAGCCTCTCATCTCTAACTTCATTTCCTGTTACCTCTTCAAACTACCATTCCAATGACAAAGCCACTACTGTGACCCTTTGCAGCCGCACCTCACTTGACTTTCTGTTGCATTCATTAATCAGCTACTCATCTTCTCCTAAAACCCCTTAGAGCTGACCCATCCCTTTCTCCTGGCTCTTTCTCCCCTGAGCTCTCTCACTGTAACTCTGCTGTTTTTTTGGTCTCTCTTCTGCTGAGTGTGTGCACACCGTAATCCCCCAGAGTCCTGTCCCTTTCTTCCCCCTCCATCACTAGAGCAAGATTTGTCCATGACCTTACTTCCACCCACGCACACACTGAAGAAGAGTGGCCACTCTTCTCTCCTGCGCTACAGACAGACCTCACCTTGAACTTCCGACCAGGTAGCTCCACCCGAGTGCTTCTCCTTTCACCCACCCTGCCCCTAGTGGACTCATTCTGTTGCCACCTTCAACTTGCTCTCCTCTTGGGTGTCAGCCAAGAGGACTTACCTTAGACTCCTATCTCTCTCACTACCCACATCAAATTGGGGGGTGACTTCCTCCCCAGAGTTACTACCTTTGTTCATGGTCATGATCTCCTCCCGACCTCCCTATGTCTAGCCTTCTTCCTGTTAGTCTGGACCTGATCTTGCCAATGGGCAAAATTTACCATGTTACTTCCCTGCTTACATCCCTGGAACTCCTCCCTGTTACCACGGGTCTAAGTCCAGATGCCACAGCCTCTTTAGTGTCAGTTCCTGCCCTTGCTCTCCTTGGCTGCTTGCAGGTCCTGAGGACACCCTGCTGTGCCACTTCCCTGCTTTTGCACACGACGTGCTTGTGCCTTAGACAGCCTCCCCCTGGTGTCCCACCTGGAAATTGTCATGGACACCCTCTGGCTTTCCACTGTGGGCAGTGGTCCAGCTCGGTGACTTAGGGCTGCTCCTGGAGTTGCACCACTGATGTTCTGATTCTGGTTTTACCCCCTTCTGGCTATATGCTTGGGCCACATACCCTCACTCTCCTTACCTCTGAGGTGGGAATGAGGAAAGTATCTACCTGTGGGATTGCGGTGAGGATTAATCAAGACACTGTTAAGCCCTTATTCTGGTGTTCTGTGCATGGAAAGCTCTCACTGCCTGCTGGCCCTCCGCCATGCTAAAGGGATCCTGTTCATTCTCAGCTCCACTGCCACCTGCTCCGTGAAGATGTCTCTGACCTTCCAGACAGACTTAATGTTACTAGTTATTGGTCCTTAGACTGTAATGATGCATGTTTGTCTCTGCAGATACACTGTATAGTGTTTGTCCCCAGGATCTGACAGGGGAGTTAGTGTCAGACAAATCCCTCACTCATGACTCACAGAGGCTTAGTTACTTAAGGGCTACCATGATATTGGACAAATGTTTTGATCCAATTTACTCATCTACAAAGTGAGGCCATTGTGAAGTGGCTGTTGCATTCTGAACTGGGGCTCTTAGGTTGGGGGTAAAGTGTATAGGTGAACCCCAGTTCCTGAAACGATCAGATGGAATAGCTGGGAATCAAGACTAGTGAACAGGGCATGCGCTGCCCACCGTGAGCTGTGTCTGTGGACAGAGGCAGGAGCTGTTACACGGTGTGTGCGCGCGCCTGTGCACCCTGGCTGGCAGGGCACGGCAGCTCTGCTGAGAGTTGCCTCACTGCCCTTGGCCCGAACAGCTGGTCGTGGGTGGCTGCAGCTGGCCTGGCCAGCCTCCCTAACAGTGATCTCAGGGGGCAAAAGTCATTTTTCTGCAGAGAAGGCCAGAATTTGGGGCCCACTGATAGGCATGGGAATGGAGGCTTGCACACAGACAGGCAGCCTTTGTGGGCCTTCCAAGCACAGGGTGGTTGCACACCGCCCCAGGGCTGCCAGGACATGTTTGTGCCCGCTGGCCAGGGAAGCAGCTGATGCCAGGCCTGGGCTGGTGCCCATCCAGGCTCCCCAGGCCGGGGAGGCAGTACTGCTCGCCCATGCTTTCTGCCTGGGCTCTAGGGTGCAGGGGGAGAAGAGGGGAGAGAGCGCCGGCTCTTATCCACAGCTGGGGTCTCTTTGCTCTGCCGGTTTCTGTCCGCCTTGCTGTGGGTGCCTCAGTTTGGAGTGTGTCCTCACATAGGGCTACAGAACAGGGAAGCAGTCATCCTGCCTGCCTTTGGCACTGCTCTGGGCCTGGCTGTGGGCAGCCCACTCCCGGTTGCCTCATGTGGAGTTGTTACTGGCTCTTACTTTCTGGCCCCTTTGGAATGTTGTAACCTGCCTGTGGATGGCTCCTTTGGGACCATCTGCAGGATATTCCTGCAGCCCTATTCACCTGCATGTGGGAGGTGCCAACCCCACCCCAGAGAAGGCCTAGGTCTGGCTCACATCGCCTACTTTGGGCAGGGGCAGTCTGGACACACACCTTGGTGCTTGCATGAAACTCGTCTGACATGGTCTGCTGTTTCTCCAGCACAGACCTGGGCTACCCCCTGGCCTATCAATGACTGGCTTGTGCAGTGTAGTCAGGATTGGGGGAGGTGGGACCGGATGTGGGCCCTGAGGACCAGGCAGAATAGGACTGAGGCGAGAGGGGCTCAAGGCTTCTGGGTAAAGGGGCCTGCCCTTGGAAATGGCATTTCAGCTGCATTCCCATAGCTGCCAATTAATGCCAGCCAGGTGAAGACTGCAGAGGGAGGAGGACTGTGCCCTGAGGCCATCCCAGATGCCACCGCTGCATTCTGAGCTGCGCCAGCCATGCTCGGGCCTGGCTGACTTGTCATCTTCGTGTGGCCTTGTCGAGTGAGGACACTGAAGCTTGCCTTTTCCTAACGACCTTCAGCAGAGAACCCGAGTCAGCCTCTGAGGCAGACATGTCCCCACGTTGGCCCTGCCTCCACCCAGGCCATTACAGCAGCAGCTGTAATTCTGGGCGTCTGTCCCCACAGGCCCCCCCTTTCCAACAACTGTGCTGAATAAGAGTCTTTTCAGGAGAAGCAAAAGGGACTGTCTGGTCTGGCAGCAGAGATGACAGGAGCCTGAATGGAGGGTCTGTGGGTTTTAATCTCTACAGATGCTGTCCTGGAAGCCGACGTAAGATGGTTCCCCAAGACCACTTGGGGGCCACGGCACCCTGAGAATAAATGAGGGTGACACCCAGAAGACAGGAGATCCTCCGGGATCACCGTCCTCTGGGGCTGGCTCTGGGCCCTGCAATTACCCAATTACCTCCTGGGCTGCTGGGCCCTGCTGTCTGCGAGGGGCCTGGACTAACCCTGCCATGGGATGCCCCACCCTGTGAGCACAGACAGGGTGACCTCTGGGATCACAGATCCCTGGGCCCACACTGGGGCCCTGACCCCCTCACACAAGCTGTTTTCCGCCTGTAGCCCTGCAGCAGCATCCATGGCTGACCCAGGGAGGCTGGTCCCAGAGGAGAGAACCTATTTTGAGCTGGTGAAATGATTAGTGCACTAATCACACATTCCCAGCCCAGACCCTTCTGGCCTACTTACTGCAGTCCTGAGTTTCCCAGCCTGAAGCCTCTCTCCCCTCCCATCCCCCCTCCTCTTCTCTGAGCCAGTGCCCTGGCTTCCAGCTCTCTCTTCTTCCTCTCTCCTCTTCTCTCCATGGGAAAGAGACCCTGGGAACTTCCGGGGCCATCAGCCTGCACCTCTAGGAACCCCAAAAACTTTAAAATCACCCCAGAAGTTTCTACATTGAGATTATCCTGACCTCAAGCTGACCCAGGAATATTCTATACAAGGGAGGGGGTGCCCATGAGGATGAGGTGACAGGTTCAAGGGCTTTCCTTTGGGAAGTTGGATGGGGGAGGGGAATGGAGGTGAATGGGGTGGGTGGAGTGAAATAACCAAGAGAGAAGGGTCAGAGGCATGGTCTTGGCTTGTGGCCTGTTGTCTCCAGGTTTCAGGGGAGGTATTTGTTGATTGACTTATGTAGAGCCGTTTTGTTGGAAGGAGTAACGAGGTGCCCAGGGGCCTGGCACCTTTGGGAACCCAGCCCAGTGGGTGGCCTTGGAGTATTTGGCTGCAGGTGAAGACTGGGTCCATCCTCATCTGCTCATTCAACAAATAGGCATCTAGTGTCTACTATCTACCAGCCCTGTGCTAGGCGCCCAGGCAAAGTGAACAGAAAAAAATATTAAAAAGAAGGAGGGTGTTGGAATGAAAATCAATAGGGGGAAAACCTATTCCAGAAGGGGTGGGGCAAGCCTCTCAGAGGATGTGACATCAGAGCTGAAAAGTGAAGAATGAGTTGGGAGGGCCCTGGTCAGTATGGCTCAGTGGGTTGAGTGTTGTCCTGAAAACCAAAAGGTGACTGGGAAAAATCTCTGATTTGATTCCGGTCAGGGCGCATGCCTGGGTTGCAGGCCAGGTCCTCATCAGGGCGCCTGAAAGGCAACCGATCTATACTTCTTTCGCACATTGATCTCTCTCTCCCTCTCTTTCTCCCTTCCTGACCCCTCTCTAAAAATAATTAAATAAGATCTTAAAAAAAAAAGAATGAGCAGGGATGAACTGTGGAAGTGGAGGAATAGCTGGAGGCGTAAGTGGAGCCTCTGAGGCAGGCAGGAATGGGGACTGAGGGGGCCAGTCCGAGTAGGCAGGCCAGGCTGGTGGGGGCTGTGCCAGGCAGTGTGGATTTTGTCTGCTGAACCATGGAGAGGCACCCCTTCCTGAGCCTGGTGCCCTCTGCACCGCTGGCCCCAGCCCTGCTCTGCTCTCTTTGGCAGAGGCTGACCCCACAGACCGGGTTTCCCAAGCTCTGGGCCAGCAGGTGTGTGGCTGGTCTCAGCTCATGGGAGACACTGGCAGGAGAGGGATCAGGAGGAAGAGGCCAGAGTATTCCTTCCTCTCTGCTTGGGGCAGCGTTTCTGACACAGGCTGCCTCTATTCTAGGTTTTCAGTCCTCAGTGAGTAGGTGTGCCAGAAGTTCGGGTCTGCCGATGACCCAGGTCCCTGGGCCCTTTACCCAGCCTCCTCCTTTGTCCCACGGGCCCAGGCTGTTAGTGGCTTCTTGTGGTCACTAATCTCTGGGTTGTCTCATTTTTCCTGTTCGGCTTCTTAGCCTCCTTAATGTTCTCGGTTTCAAACACTCACTGATTGAACACTTACCTGTGGCAGGTACTCAAGTGACTTGACATACATTGCTTCATTTAAATCTCTATTAAGTTTCTATTTTACATATGGGAAAGCTGAACCACAGAGAGGTAAACGTAACCAGCTAGTGAATATTAGAGCTAGGCATTGAACCGGGTGGTCCAGCCCCAGAACTTGAGTTTTAACTTCTCTACTACAGGCCTACACTGTTCATGGGCCAGACCTTGGATAATGGGCTGAACTGTCAAGATCCAATTCCGTGCCTGGTTCTAGAGTAAAACTTGAGACTTAACTCCTGGTGGCCCTGTGATGGATTCTGTAATCTTTTGTAAGTCACTTAATCACAGCAAACCTCAGTTTGATCATTTATTAACTAGGATAATAATAAAACTTAGTTCATAAGGTTTTTGTAGGATCAAATGAAGTAATGAGTGTATAATACCTACCACAGAACCTGGCACGTCATAAGCACTTAATAAAGGTTCACTTTTATTCTATTTTTGCTTTTAGAACCCTGTCCTGACCCAGGGGTCCACAAGATGAGACTGGACAACTGGGTCCCAGATCAGGGGGAGTGAAAGCTCTACTCAAACCAGGAGGAAGCACCTGGGTCCAAGGCCTTGTTTCTGAAGATGTCCTCGGGCCCTTGGGCTGCCCTGTCCTTGGCTGTAGCATTTCCCATGTCTCTGTCTCAGCCTAAGCCTTTTCTCTCCATGGTCTTCTGTCCGGTGGGGACCTCCTTGTGGCCCTGGGAGGACTTTGCTAGACTGAATTAGGCTGAGGATCCTCAGATTAGGCCCAGATTTTTGGGACAAGCTCAGCTTGCAGAGAATTTGAAGTGGTCTGTTTTTCTTCTTTGTTTTAAGCCTCAACAAAATATGAAGCACACATGTGTGCGTGCACACACACATACTCACACACTCTCACACACTCGTATGCTCACCACTAAAATCAAGGACCTAGCAGCCAAGCACAGTGAATTGCTGAGCCTTGAACAGTTTCAGCCGACTGATGAACATCCCAAATAATTTCCATTCTAATCTATGTTGCTTGACTTCTGAAGAGGTAATGGCCCCTTTGGTGACACATCGTCCTTTCTGTGCACAATTTATGGCTGTGTCTCTCCTTTCTGAACTGCTACAAAGTGTGGAAGAAAAACAGCCTTTGAATTGCTCCTAACGACTCTTTGCTGAGGTGCAGGCTGTGGCTCCCAGCCAGGGCTGCCAGGGTGGTGGCTGGGTCGGGAGGCCAGGGAGCGATGGCAAGGAGATGGAAGGAAGTCTGAACTTGAAACCCCCAAAATGGTAATGATATGAAAAGTAATAATAGCTCTCATTTATACACTTCACAACTGCAAAGCACATTCACAAGTATGATTTCCAGGTGATCTTGCTACAACCTGACATTTTATGGGAGATGAGATTTCTGTTAGGTGACTTGTCCAGGGACACCCCTTTGGTTGGCAGAGGTATGGTCACAATTCACACCAGGTCTTCTGACAGCCCTACAGTACTTCTGATGAAGGTGTGGGTGAGGATGGAAGTACCGTGGGCTCAGGGGGATGGAGTCTTCCGGCTGCATAGAGTAGGACTCGTGCTCATGTGTCTAGTCCTGCAGTTCGGCACTTCTCTGGCCTTAAGCTTTGACCCAGTCAGGTTTGGCCCATCAGCCCCCAGGTTGTGATGTTTAGGAAGGTGGGACAGGCTCAGGGTAAACCCGTTCATGAAGTTTGTCCTCCTTGGGAAATGACTCAAAATGAATGTTTTGCTGAGCTTGGAAGCCTTTTAACCTGTCTCTAATTCTCAGCTCCTTCCTCTTTGTAAATGGGTTTGGGACAATCAAGTCTTGGTGAGAATTAAGTGATATTATAAACGTGAAAGAGCTATTTAAGTGGTAAAGCCCCCCAAAAATGTAAAGAAATCTTATTCTATCTATCATCACCACCACCATCACCGTTGTCTTATAAGAAGGAGAATATAACTAAATAAAAAAAAAGAAAGTGTGGAGCAACACAGAACCATGTAGGGAACTTCTTTAAAATGTGGCTTCTTGGCCATAACCCCAGAGATCCTGAATCAGATGGTCTTAGTGGAAGCCAGAAATCTTCCTTTTAACAAGCACCCTGGGTGAGTTTATTGTAGGCTGTCTGTGGATCCCACTTTGGGATACATTGCCTTAGAGCTGTGGGGCAAATAAAGACTGTATGTCCCTCAGGGTTTAGCGTCTCTCAGGGTGAGCCCATGGTAATATGTGTAAGCAGTTTCAAACCACTAACATTGACTGACCAAATGGGGCGGAGCCTCACCAGGGTTCTGGTCTTGCTCTGTTTGGTTTCAGCCACTGGAGGCCAGAGATTGCAGGTTTACTTGCCGGTGTGGAGTTGGGCTTTGGGATCGAACCAGCGGGGTTAAGACTAAAGAAAGACGTATTTATTTATACTAACATACTACAAATAGTCTGCTTTTTAGATACCATTAAATCACCTTCCCCAGCTCTCAGCTAGGTCGCTGCTACGCTGTCCCTGATGATTCCAGATTGCTCCTCAAGTGACGACGGGTGAGCTGACTTTATCAGCTGGCTTTGTGAAGGGCCAGGCTCCTTTGGCCACAGAAAACACATCAGTTATGTATGAAGAAACCCACCTGAGCAAAACGTGCAGCAGAGTCCAGGGTGGCCTGCCAGGTAGGTTTGAGTTTATCCTGCTACACGGAGTCAGGGACTATGCCGCAGATGAAACTTGCATCTGCTGATCTGCATGGGGGCTAGAAGCTTCTTAGGGAAACTCACTCCAGTCACATCTGAATTTGGGACTCAGTCATGATGTGACATATCTTATCAACTAAAAATGGGGTCCAGGCAGCAGGGGTGGCCTGGGAGAACCCAGCTGGTAGGCAAATAGAAAGGAGCACTAAGGCCAACCTGAGACTTGGAGCTGCTGGGGGTTTTGGTGAATGTATGGCTGTCATTTGAGAGCCTTCAGCTCCACTGTTGTGTGTGTGTTGGAGGGAGGGTGGGTGGGCAATGCTGGTTCTGGGAGGAAGAGATTTTAGAGGGTTCCCTCAAATTCTGTAGCTGGGGTACCCCTGCAAGATAGTGTAACTCAGAAGAAAACAAAAGTTGATAACCTGGGATGGAACAGGGTGAGTGGCAGTTGGATAATGTGTCCATAGGCACTCAGAGTGGTAACCAGGGTGGGTCGGGGCATGGTGAGGAGGTGTCAGGGCTCTGACCTGAGGAGTGTGGCCTGTGGTGTGGACTCCCAAAGGCAGCACAGTGGAGTGTGGACCTGGACGGAGTTGATCCCAACATTTTCATGGGATGGGAGGGTGGGTGGGCGGGGCAAGGAGACAGCCACTGAGCTTGTCTGTGAAGCAGGGATGGGCCGACCTGCTCAGGCAGAGCTGGTGAAGCTGCTGTGGGCACTTTGGGGGTGAATTTTCCTGCCAAGTCCTCACTATGTCTCTCCCTTCCTAGTCCCTTCTGCATAGAGAGAAGACTTGTTTTCTTCTGTTGACATTATCTGTCCATTCCTGGTGGTTCTGGGCTGCCTGGCTCTGTGGTACCCAGTCTGGCAGGTAACAGAGATACAAATAAAGCAGAGAACTTGCTGCAATATCCTTCTTCAAGTCTCGAGGCACCAATCTGACCCTTTTCCACTTTTGAGAGTAATGTCATGATTCCTGCTGGATGATTTCCAGAGCCTTTAGTGTTATCTGGAGAACTGGAGCAGGGAAAGTAGGCCTATGGCATCTTGTCCCAGCGCTGGGACAACCAGATGGGGCATTGGAACTGGGGGTGGGTCCTCAGTCTGAGCAGGAGCCCAGCAGGTGTTGGCGCTGCTGCTGGCATGGCAGGAGTCCAGGTCGCCTGGAAGAGTGCTCACAATTGTCCTGTGTGTCTCTCTCTGTGACACCAGAGCTTGAGGCCATGGCTGGGAATGGTAGGGGGCAGGACGTGCCAGGTCTGAGCCAGTGTGGCCAAACCCAGGGTCTCCCAGCTGCTGAAGGAGGGAGTGTGTATGTGAGGCTGTGCAGAAAAGCAGTCCATCTGTCAGTAGTGGTGACAGCTGTTGGCAATCTCATCCCCTAACAGCTATAACCTGAGTGCTGACTGGGGTCTACAGACGTGGGGACAATGGGGAGAGGACCTGTATTCCAGCAACTTCTCCGCCAGCCAGAAAGGAGCAGGCCCTTTGAACTTCTGTGATTGACTTGCATCACATTTCGACATCAAATTTTTATCCTGTGCCTGGCATGGTGTTTGATGTTGGTGGGAGAGAGAGAGGAACGAGATAGCCTCTGACTCTGGGGAGCTCACCACCTAGTGAGGGGGACACCACCGAGTGAGGGGGACGTCAGAAGCGATGGCGAGATGTGACATTGCCCTAGGGAGGGGGCCTGTGCAGTGGCTGTGGCACTGTCGAGGGCACCCAGGGGGGCGGTCTTCACATGGTGGTGACCATTTGAGTTGGACACTGAAGATGCCAGTGGGAGGTCTCCAGGGAGATAAGTGAGGGGGCTCACCTAACCAATGTCTTGCAAATCCAAGACACATGGGTGAAAGTGTCTGCAGTGGACTTTGGGGCAAAGGGGCTTTGCTTCCCAGGGGTTACAGCTGATTGGAGAGTTGGCCCTAGACTTAACAAGGAAGCTACCATTCGCTCATTGGCACCATGGTGTGAGATTTTCAGGCAAGATGTTAACTCTTCCAAGTGTGTTTGTAGATTGAACCTTCCCTCCACGGCATTAGAGAAACTTCTCTCCAGGTTGGTGGATTTCCAGACACCTCCAAGGAGGTACTGGAGTGAGTGGGAAACTTAGAGAAGGGGCCGGTGTGGCTGTGGGTGGAGGGAGCCGCCAGGCTGAGAGGAAACTATTCTGTGTGGTGTGAGTGTGTTCAAGCAAGAATGTGAGTGTGTGTGTGTGTATGAAATCTTATCTGCCTTGAGATAGTCATTTTGTGGCCTGGGCTCATACCTGGCACATTGTTGATCTCCAATGAATGGGTTTTAAGTGTTGGCTGCCATTAGGACTTGGGTGACAAGTTGTCTTTGCTCCATAGGAGGGAGATGACAGAATATGTATAAATCTACAGTATTAATAGCAACAGCTTCACTGGAGGGTTCCACACTCTTGGAGGCCAGGTTGTTCCATGTCCCGATTAGTACTTGTTTTGGTGCTGGGCTCAGAGGAGGTTCTGAAAGGACGTGGCAGCTTGAGTTCCTTCATTACCTGCCCCCTAGGCTTATCTTCTGCCATGTACCCTGGGTTCCAGTCACCCACAGATCTCTCTCACTCCTCAGTGCTTCTGCTTATGTGGTTTGTGCTGCTTGGAAGGAGTTTCTCCTCCCCCATGGGACAACTCCTGCTCATCCTGCCACACTCATTTCAAATGTCACCTCCTCCATGAAGCCTTTCTTGATGCCCCTCACCTTGGTCACATGGACCTTCCCTGTGCTCCCCCAACTCTGCTGAGCTTCCATCACAGTATGAGTGCAGTTGTGGCATGTAATTGTTACTCATTGCTTTACTTTTCTATCTTTCTTACTAGCTTGAGAATTCCTGGAGAGCATAGACTGTATTTTATTCATCTCTAAATTCTAAGTGCCTAAGCTGTGATTAAGCTGTGAGTCATTGCTCAACAACTATGTGTGGTGTGCTATCTCCATCACAGGCACCCTTTCCCCTCTGTTAAATGAGGAGCATTTGCGAGAGCTGTGACGTTCAAAGAACCCTGATGCATGTGAAGCAAACCAGAGCACCTGGAGCATGGAATGTGGAGCAGTAGGGGGTGAGGTGAAGCCAGAGAGGAAAGTGGGGCTGGGTTGTACAGGGGCCTGCAAGCCTAGGAAGAGGATGCAGGTATTAAATTCATTGATGCATCTGATGGGCGGCACGCGCATATAGTACGTACAGGAATGGTAGGTGCTGCTTCTTCTAACTCTCCTTCTAGTATTTCGGGAGAGGCTAATTACTCCCCTTTCAGAGAGCGGGAGGACGAATGGATGAAAGCTGTAGGGAAGGCAACTCAAATGATCAGGAAGGACAGGGAGCAATGAGGTTCTTAAGTCTGGAAAGATCAAGTCTGATGGAGGATGAGATGAAAGGTTAGCTGGTCATGAAAGAGAGTGTCTGTTGAAATCCTGACATCTTGGACCTAAATTCCTCCTTCTCCTCCACCCTCATAAAATTTGACAGGAGGCCATTTTAGCAGAAATAAAGGGAATTCCACTTTGCCCAGGAAATAGTATTAACTTATGTAACTCTTTATCTCCAAGAGTGTCGCAGGGGCTGAGCAGATAAATAATGTCAGGAAGGGTTTACAAATTTCAAAGATGCAAGTTCCCTGATGAGCCAAGGAGCAGAGTTAGTACATTAGGACGCTGCCCTTAACATCGCCTTCATCCCCAGAACTGGCCCCTTTTTCTCCTGTCGGGATGGAATGCATCGAATCTTCCAGACTTGACAGTTAGCCATTCAATTCTTGGTTTCTTTGGCCAGGCAGCTCTGCTGCCAGTGAAACGTGCCTCTTAGAAGGCGTGGCAGGGCATTCGGGGTGTGCCTGCATTGGACCGTCTCCAAAAGATGTCTTCAAGCCATGGGAAAGAGTCTGCACTGGGCTGTGAGGGCCTGGCCTATGGGGAGGCGAGCTGGACTTAATGAGAGACCGCGACTTGGAGTTCTAGCACTGTTTCTCTTATTGTGGTAAAACACACCTAGCATAAGATCTATCATTTTGACCATTATTACAGTATACAATTCAGTGGCACTTAGCATACTCACCATGTTGTATACCCATGACCACTATCTGGTTCCGGAACATTTTCATCAGCCCAAAAGGAAACCTCATGCCCTTAAACAGTCCCTTCCCATTCTCCCCTTCACCCAGCCTCTGGCAACCACTAATGTGCTTTCTGTTTCTGTAGCATTTCTAGGATTAATTTTACTTCCCAGGCCCCCATGGCTGACCAGGTCCTGACTCCATTTCTCACCCCTTCTGTTTCATTTCCCCCTCCGACTGTGACAGTCCAGCCACCTTGCCTTCTGGCTCTGTACAAGCACGATTTTTGGGCCTCATGGCCTGTGCGTACACTCAGTAGCTGGCCTTTGCCTGTGTTCCAGCGATAACCTCCTGCCTGATTTCAGCCTTGGATCTGAGACCCCCGCTCCCGCATCCTGGAATTGGACTCCAGGCTGAGGCATGGCTGCTCTGGCCTGGTCCTGGGAGGGGTGTGCGTACGTGCGTGCGTGTGTGTGTGTGTGTGTGTGTGTGTGTGTGTGTGTTAGAGATGTGAGTGCAAGTCATGGGTAAATTGTAGAGGTCCCCGCCCTGCAGTGGTGACATGTCCCTCCCCACCTGCATGTCTAAGTGGGGAGCCTGGACTTCCTGGACTTCTCTCCCCACCAGGCAGTAAAGAGGTAGTACTCCATTCTCCTCTAGAATGGTGTCAGAACAAGAAAAATCCCCCAATTTGACTGGTAAAGAGAGAATGAACTGAAAAAAAAGAAGAGTCAGGGACTGGTGGGACACTAATAAAAGACCCGATGTTTGTTCATTGCTGTCCCAGGAGAAGAGAAGAAAGAATGTGGGTCGAAGAGTATTTGAAGAAATAGAGGCTGAAAACTCCTTAAATTTGGTGAAATTTGAATTTTACAGATTTAAGACGCTGAGTGTACCCTAAGGGCAAAAAGCCAGTCTCAAAAGGTCACATACTATCTGACATTTAATAACATTATTGAAAATTACAGAAATGGAGGACAGCTAAGCCAGGGGCTAAGGGAGGTGTGAGAGTGGATGTGTCTATATAAGGGCAGCGTGAGGGGCGCTTGGGACAGAAAGCTCTGCACCTTGATTGAATCAATGTCAGCCTTCTGGATGGCATGTTATAGGGTGGTTTCGCAAGATGTACCACTGTAGGGAGTTGTTCCCATGGGAGCTCTCATGGCTGCAGGTGAATTGACAATGATCTCAATTAAAACATAAAGTTCAATTAAAGCAAATAACTATAATTCAATTTGATAAGTACTATCATAAAGTTATGTATAGGATTTTTTGGTAGCCCTGAGGATGGATCAGTTATGTCACGGAGCTATCAGTGCACAAGCAGGGCCTTAAAGAAAGAACTTTACCCTCCTCTTTCATATGCTTCCGCCGATTCCTTTATGTTGACGCCACCTTTTACTGATTGATGGCTTATTGAAGGCCAGGCACTAGGCTAGGGGATTGATGTACATCATTAAAAAAATACATTCAAAAATTTTGGCACGCAGGTACTATTATTTACAGATAAGGAAGAGTCTCAGGGAGGTTCAGACACTTTGCTGAGGTCACCAGCTGGCACGCGGTCGGACCATGTTTCCAGCTCGGGTCTGTCTCAGACCACTACTTAGGTGTTGACGAGAGATATCCTCTGTTATTTGTTTAAAATTTTTTTTTCTTTCTGCACTTTTTTTCTTCTTCCTTTTATGCCTCCTCTTGGGCTAATAAAGTGTTTTTAATCTATCTTCTCTATTTACTTTATAGCTATGTATATTTTTTAAAAGTATGCATCCTTAACGTAATCACAGTCTACCTGAAATTGACATTGTACAATCCTTTGTTTAATGTAAGAATCTTAGAAAAAATATAATTCCACTTACCCCTAATGTTCTTTGCTCTATTGTTGTCACATATTCAATTCTCCATAGTTTATAACCCTCACAGTACATTATTATTACTTTGCTCCAGTCGATTTTCTTTTAAAGACTCTAAGGGAAGGAATGATGTAAAAACTTGCCCATACTCTATTCCTTCCTGTGGACTCAGGTTTCCACTGGGATCAGGTCCCTTCAGCCTGAACAGCCTCCTTCAGCATTTCCTGCGGGGCATGCCTGTGTGCGCTGAATTCCTTCTGCTTTCAAGGATCTGAAGACAGACGTCTTTATTTTACCTCCAGTTTTGAAAGATATTTTCACTAGATAAAAAATGTCTGAGTTTTTAAAAAATTTTTTATTTGTTTGTTTTGTTTTGTTTTCAATCCTCCCAGCACTTTAAAGTTACCCTCATACTGTGTTCTGGTTTCTGCTTTTTTCTGATAAGAAGTCAGCTATGCTTGTTGCTATTTCCCTGTTGACAATGTGTCTTTTTCTCCCGTTGCTTTAAAACATTTATCTTTATCTTTATTTTTTTTTCAGCAATTTGATTATGCCATCCCTCAGTGAGGTTTTCTATTTGTCCTGTGTGGGTTTTGCTGAGGTTGGCAAATGTTTTATTCAGGTTTGGAAATTTTTTACCTGATATTTATATCATTTTCTTTCTGACAAAAATAAAAACTGGATCAATATATTTATACCCTCACCCAACCAGATTACAATAAGGCTTAGCATGGCATCAATGTTGATTCTGCTTTAAAGTTCTGATATTTTGTACATCATGGATTTCTTCTTCATTTTATTTGTTAAGATACTGCATTATATTTTGATTATTGAGTCTCTTGGGCATCTCTTTAAATTTTATACTCAAAGCAAGTGCCTCTACTTATTTCTCTTTAGCCTCATCCCCTTCCCATGGTTACTTAAGAACTCTTTTTAATATATGTGTTGCCTATAGATCTATATTTATTGACTATTTTATTTCTCAATTATTTTTCACATTTTCCTACATTTTCACATGTCCAATAATATTTGATTATTTGCTGAACATTATGGATGTTACATTCTAGAAACTATAGATTCTGTTTTCTTTTCTCTGAATAGTGTTAAGCTTTGTTTTATAAAGCAGTTAGTCGCCGGCAGATCACCTCCACTGTGAAGACTCAATTTTAGGCTCTTCTAGGATGGCTTTATTTCAGTTCTGCCCCAAGTTTGGGGCTCACTTGTCATCTCTGCTCCTAAGGTAGGGTCCTTATAAGTTTTCATTAGAAAAGCTTCTGTGGTTTGCCAAAGACCTCTAAATTTGGTGAGTTTGAATCCCAAACTCTGTGTCCTCTGCATGAAGTGGCTACTGAAATATCTTCGCTATGGACTGAATGTTTGTGTCCTCCCCAAATTTGTGTATTAAAGCCCTAATCCTCAGTGGATGGCATCAGGAGGTGAAACCTTAGGGAGCAATTAAGTCAAGAGGGTGGAGGCCTCATGAATGGGATTAGTGTCCTTCTAAGAAGAGGAAGAGACTATATAGCTCTCTCTCTCCACCAGGTGAGGACACAGCAAGAAGGTGTCTGCTATCCAGGAAGAGGGTTCTCACCAGGAACTGAATCTGCCAGCACTTCATCTTGGACTCCAGCTGTCAGACCATGAGAAATAAATTTTTGTTGTTTAAGCCACCCAGTATATGATATTTTTGTTATAGCAGGCTGAGCTAAGACAATCATTTTACATCTTTTAGCCTACCAGTTTTATCGCTTTCTGCTGGATTTCTTAAGACCTACTCATGCACGAGTAATTCAGAAGTCAGCTAAAATTTTGAGGATAGCTTTTTATAAATACATCCTTTAAAATTATTTTAATTTATTGATGAGAGAGAGAGAGAGAGAAACAGAGAGAGAAACAATGATTTGTTGTACCACTGAGTTATGCATTCATTGGTTGCTTCTTGTATGTGCCCTGACTGGGGATTGAACCTGCATCTGTGGTGTATTAGGCCAGGGCTCTAACCAACTGAGCGTCCCAGCTGGGGCCTTGAGAATAGTTTTTATGCATATTTTGTGCCTCTCCCTTCTGGTGGATTGCTCTTTTTCTGGATTTCTCCACTCTCTAGCCACTTGGACAACCCTACCCTCTAATTTCTGACTTTGCAGCCAGTAAAACTTGCTTTCTTCTTGAACTCTATTTCCCATGTGCCCTATGGATGGGGGCATGGTTTTTAGGAGAAACATCAGTTAAATGCAGTTATCACCCAGTTTTTTACTGCTATTTGTAGAATTGTGTCTCCTAAAATTTGTATGTTGAAGTTCTAACTCCTAATACTTTAGAATGTGACATTATTTAGACATAAGGTCTTTAGGGAGGTAATCATATTAAAGTGAGGTCATTAGGTGGATCCTAATCCAATGTGACTTTTTTTTTTTAAGGGAAAATTTGGACACAGACACCCAGATAGGGAGAGCTTCCCATGAAAGCAGAGTCTAAGGTGATGTTTCTATAGATTTGATGTTCCAGCAAACCACCAGGAGCTAGGGGAGAGGCCTGGAGCAGATTCTTTGTCACAGCCACAGAAGTGCCCAGTCCTGCCTCACACTCTGATCTCTGTTGATCAATTATGCCAGCACCATTAATAATAATAATTCTTACTCCTCATTGACTTGAAATATTATGTAAATATATTAAAATTTTATATATGCTTAGTTCTTTGAAAAAACTTTCTCTTGTATCAGTACTGTCTTTGAATGTTGCTTTTAGCATTTAGTGTATTTTAATAATTTACAGTGCTGGTCCCCTCTCCATATTCTTATTTTTCAGAATCTTTTTTATTATAAAAATAAAACCCATCAGATAACCCATTTATATATACATTTTAGAATGACATTAAAATTTATAAATTAAATTTGGTAAAGAATTGTACTCTTTGCAATGTAGAATAATTTTATATGGTCTGTCTCTTCTTTTATCCAAGTTTCCTCTAATTGTACCATTGATTTCCTCCTTAATTCCACAATTACTTAGGAGAATTTTTATAATTTCTAGTTGATTTATTATATGTGTGCATCGTCATTGGCTTTCTGGCCTTATTATAGTGTAAAACAGAGAATGAGGATGATCATTTTTGCTTTTGAATAAATTTTTTTAGGGCCCATTATATGGTCAAATTTTATACATTTTCATGGACACTGGAAAAAGAAGTGTGTTTTCTGTAAAGTGTCAGGTTAAATGAAGAATTTAAATCAATCTTCTTAATTACATTAGTCATATTTTTATATTTTCTTATTTGTTCTATTAAGGGCCTAAAATATGTGTTAAGAAATATTATACTTCTAATGTGTTTCTGCCAACTTCTCCTTGTATTTCAAATAGCATTTGTTTCATGTATTTTGATGTTATGTTATTCAAAACATAGAAGTTTTATACTATTTTACCTGCATTGTAGATTTCACCCTTTATCAATAAAATATGAGCCCTTTTATCTTTTATTTCATACAGTTTTGAGTTCTATTTTAATATTAATCATATGGTCTCTGCTTTCTCTTTGTTCACATTAGCTTGATACATTCTTATTCATTTTTTAGTTTTATTCTTCCTATGTCATTTTAAGTGTATGTCTTGGAGATAATTTATAATTGGAATCTTTTAAAAATCCAATCTAAGTGTCTTAATTTCAGAAAAAGTGAGTTTATCTCATTATTATTTATTACTATCAGAGTGAGTTTTGTTCTACTTCTGGCATCTTTTTTTATTGGTCATTTAAAAATATCCATTGTTTTATTTTTGGTAAATTAATTAATTTATTTCTTTCTCTAGTGACTACCTTTAATTGAAAGAATGTACTTGCCCCTAACTTTCTTTTATTATCAACATCAGTTAAATACTATAATATCTAAATACCTAATACTATCGATATTATCTAATATTGTCTAATGCCTTTCTTATTTAGAAATTAGCATATTTTGCTTCCATCAAATTCTCTTACCTAGACTATGTGTCAATTTAGTCTGTAACATTTAGACTAGTTAATTATTGTGTATTTACTATTATTTTATGTTATGCATTGTATATTTTGATATTTTTGACATTGCCTTCTGTTTAGCAACTATATTGAGAGCAGATGTTTGCATTTACATTTTTGTTTTAATGATGTCAATATTTACCAGTTTTATTTATAGTGTGCCTTCTTCGTTGTCGAGATCTTTATTTCTTTTTGTCAGCTGTTTCATTTTTAACTAGTTTTTTATTTCCTTCTAAAAGATTTTTGTGAGTGGTCTATTTTTTGTGTCCTTGTTTATGTAAGAATGTTTTCTTTTGCCATTCCATGTAAATAACAACTATCATAGTATTCTTGGGTAGCAACTCTTTTCGTTCAAAACTCTGTTGCTGTTGTTCTATTGCTTTTGGCATTTAAATCTAGGAAGTACATTCTGAGGTCAGGTTTCTATCTTTTTCTAGGAAATTATTTTATTTTCCTTGACTATGATTCTTTGCTTTATTCTTGGAATTAAACATTTTCACTAAGGTATTTCTCTATCATTGTTTGTATTCACTGTGACTCCTTTTGGTTTGGCAACTCCAGTTGTTTTTTTCTATGGGGAGAGTGTTCTTCAATTTTGTGTTTGGTTATTGCTGTTCCATATATTCTGTTTTTTTTTTTTTTTTCCTTTCAGGAACACCAATTATTCTTGTTTCCATTCACTGTCTTCCATATCCATTATGTGTTCTCTCTTTGTTTTTGTGTCTCTGGACTTCTCCATTTACAGTCACACACTGCATAACAGTATTTCAGTTAGTGATGAGCCACCTGTATGATGGTGATCTCATAACACTGGAATGGAACTGAAAAATTTCCATCGCTTAGTGATGTCAGAGCCATCGTGAAGTCGTGCATTACTGGTGTAAACACACCTACTGTCCTTCCCGTCATATAAAAGTGTAGCACATACAGTTATGAACAGTGTGTAATACTGATAATAAACAACTATGCTACTGGTTTATGTATTTCCTACACTACACTTCCTATCATTACTATTAGATTGTTAGTCTTTCTACTTATAAAGTGAAGGTTTTTGTACAACAGTATGTATGTCACACCAGCAGTAGCCTTAGGCATCTTGGCTTTACCATGTCTCTTGTTTGCATCATTGTCTCTTGTGTTGCATTTAATCTCGTAATGTTTGCACAGTAACATGCTGTATAGGTGTGCAGCCCAGGAGCGATAGGTTGCCCCATATACTTAGGTGTGTAGCAGGCTATACAATCTAGGTTTGTGCAAGTGCACTCTGTGGTGTTCACACAACAAAATCACATAATGCACATTTCTCAGGACATGTCCCCACTGTGAAGTGGCGCCTGACTATTAGAAATGCCTTCTGACATGTGTATTTCATAGTGTTTTTTTTGTTTGTTTGTTTGCTTTTAGCAGAATCAGGACTGCTTTGTAGTTATTTCTGTCTTTGTTTAATTCTGATGCCATATTTAAAAATGTTTTGCAATTTCTCTTTTGTTTTAAAATTTTAATAAATCAATATATATGGCATATGTAATGTAAGCTATAAATCATGACCATAAAACAAAAACTCATGACTGATATGGAGCACCTTTTCATATGCTATTTGCCATCTGTATATATTCTCTGGTGAGGTGTCTATTAAGGTTTTTTGTCTATTTTTTAATCAAAGCTTTGGTTTCTTATTGTTGAGTTTTAAGAGTTCTTTGTAGTCTGGATAATGGTCCTTATAAGATGTGTCCTTTGCCAGCACTTTCTCCCAGTCTGTGCCTTGTCTTCTCATTCTCTTGATAGTGTCTTTTGCAAAGTGGAATTTAAAAATTTTAATGAAGTCCAGCCTATCAATTCTTTATTTCATGAATCATGCCTTTGGTATTGTATTTAAAAAGGCATCACCATATCTTATAGCAGTTTTATAGTTTTGCATTTTACATTTAAAACTATAATTCATTTTGAGTTAATTTTTCTGAAAGGTGTGAGGTCTGTACCAAGATTCATTTTTTTTTTTTGCAAGTGTCCTGTTATTCTAGCAACATTTCTATCATTTCTTCATCATATTGCCTTTGCTTATTTGCCAAAGATCAGTTGACTATATTTACATGGACCTATTTTTGGACTCTCTTCTGTTTTATTGATCTATTGTTCATCATTTCACTGATGCCATACTTTGTTGATTACTTTATTTTTATGTTGTCTTTAGAATAAATTCATTGATATTCACAAAACAACTTGCTAGGATTTTGACTTGAATCAAATTGGAAAGAAATGACATGCTGACAAAATTGAGTCTTCCTATCCATGAACATGGACTTTCTCTGTGTTTACTTTGTTCTTTGATCTCTTTCATCAGAGTTTGATAATTTTTCTGGTAGATTCTGTAATGTTTATATTTTATTTCTGCTAACTCTTAATCATGGTAGCTTATTTCTTTGTGGGTTTGAATAAAATTTTTGGACCACAGTTTAATAGACAATCTTCAGGTTCATTCCCACCAATTAATACATAAGGCCACAAGTTTAGTGTCTTGATTGTAATGCTGATGCAAAAATTTAATTACAAAGCAATCCTGGCTTTGCATCCCTCAGTTCTCCTTACCTGCAGCTACTATCCCTTTCTTCATCTCACTCCTTTGTAGATTTCCTTTTCTTGAGAACTCAAAATGCTTTAAAAGTTGATTTTTATAATCCATCCAGGTCTAGTTCATTATAATTCTAGAAGATTTGTAATCATGTCTGTATTTTATTCATTTTCCCTACCCATTTTATTATCTTTTAAATCTCAGCTTCTTTTCATTCTGTTTTGTAAGAGCTAATGACTTATTACACTCTATTGAGGATGCAAAATTCCAGAAATTTTCTTCTGGTGCCTGGAGATGACCTCTCAGAGCTAAGTTCTTCCTTTGAGTCTTAGATGGCATTCTATTTCTCTTGTTTAGCAATTTTCTTTCACTGAATAAGTTTCCTGTATTCATCTTTCTTGTTCTCTATAAGTTGAATAGATGAAATACATAAAAAAGGACATTCCCTAGCTGCCCTGTACTTCTGATGAGTAGTTCCTAAGAGTTCTTATTGAAGAGATATAGAAAGATGCAAGGTGTAAAGTTGGGGACCAAGAGGAGGGGACAAAAGATTAGGCAACACTTCTCTAGTCTAAACCCGGATCAGCATCGAGGAACGGCTCCTCAGACTCACGCTTGGCACAGACTGGGTTTCTGAGCCGCTGAGTCAGAGGGCAGACAGTGGGAGAAGCATGAACTATCTTCCTATATGCAAGAAGAGTCTTTGTATCATGTGGAACAGAACCTTTTATATCATTAGGCAAGGCTTCACTAGATTTTTTTCCCTCTAATACACTTCCACCTACTTTCCTGTAAACCTCATTACTTTTCTTTGTTATAAATTTTCTTCCCCCTTCCAGTATCTTTGTAGGCATTTTAAGGGGAAATTGGAAAAACCTGCATTGGGTACCATGTTAACCATAAATCCAATAGATCATTTCTAAATGAAAATAAAAAACATGCTTAGTACTTCAGCTTAATCATGACTGTGAGTGCTCTATTTCAACCTTTAATTCTTTTTGCTTCAGTGGTGTTTTCAGGCTCGCTCTTACTAAGGCAGGGGCCAAGAGGAAACTGAGTAATCAGGTTGACAGGGCAAAAGAGACCTTTAGGTTTTTGATGGCCTCAACCTAGCTAAACCCTCTGTTTTTACTGGAAATATGGTACAAATATCCATGTTAAATTGCTTTTAATATTTTCCTCCCGTCCAGAACTGTCTGGAGACAGGTATAAACACATAACATGATAATGGATCCGTCCTTCCTTCCTTCTTTCGTTCACCGGCCCATCAGTTACTGTGACCTAGTCTCAGTGTTGGCACTAATTAAAGGAGGGAGAGCTCCCCATACTGACTGAGGTCAGTTGGGGATAAAAGGTATTTAAATACCCCGTAATTTTGTGATAAACACCACTGCAGAAATGGGCACAATGACAGACAATAGAATAATTGATTCAGGCTCACAGAGAAAGATTTTTAAGTTGATTCTTGAAGTCTGAATCATCCACCAACAGCGACATCAACATGTACAATGAAGAAGAGATTTTTGAAGCATGGCATGCTGGGAAACTGAAGTTAGGGGTGTGTTTGTGTGTTTGTGGGAATGAGAAGGGGTGGTGAGCCTGGAAAGGCACACTGAGGCTAGCTTGTGAAGGGCCTAGAAGGTCAGGCTGGTGTGTGGTCTCTGCCGTGAGGGCAGTCAGTGAAGGGGCCTTCGTCAGCTCGAATTGCCATCACACATTCCATGGACTGAAAGTCCAGGATCTGGGTGCCAGCATGGTTGGGCTCTTGGTGAGGGCTTGCTCTCTTGACATGTCCTCACATGGCTTTTCCTTGGGGTGGCGGTGGGGGTGGAGGGTGGGGCCTGCAGAGAAAGTGAGAGAGAGAAAAGTCTTGAGTCTCTTCTGTTCTTATAAGGACACTATTCCCATCTTGGGGGCCTATCTTCATCGTCTCATCTCACCCTCATTACCCCTCAAAGGTCCCATCTCCCAATACCATCACATGAGAGATTCGGGAGTCAACACAGGGGTTTGGGAGGGGCTCACTCAGTCTGCAGCAGAGGGTTTCAGCTCTGCATTCTAATACACAGCAGTAGCCTAAAAGCACAAACAGAAAATCATGTACAAGCAAAACAGAAATGACTTATAGAGTGCTTTTTAAAATTCCAAATACCTTTCTCTACATTATCTAACTGGGTTTGTGCTTTGAAACCACACTGTGATGGATTACTAGCCCCATTTTAAAGATAAGGAAACAGATGCAGAAAGGTTACTGACTTGCCCAAGTTGGCTCAGCTAGTAGGAGGTGGAGTGGGAAGATAAACGTAAGAACTTGGAAAAACAACATAGCTAAAGTGTGTTGCCAGCACTTGGCTCTGGGGACTACATCTTGGTACTGATTTCTACCTCCAGTGGCCCCTGCATGGAAGTTCAGGAAGCTGCCAAGTTACTGGACAAGTAGTAAAGGGAGGAAGTGGCAGGTATAAGTTCCAGCCTGGTGCTCGTCTACCTACCGGGATGGCGAGTATTGCAGATTTATGTCTGATTCAGTGATGGGTTCTACAGGGACAAGCGACTGTATGTAATCAAAATTAGTCACAAAAATCTCTTAGGAAGGCACCATGTTGGAGCTTTTAAAAATTCCCTCCAGTGTCTGAAGAGGACAGTGTGGATGAAGTATATATTTGGCTCACCCATGGGGGTCTGTTGCATGTAAATACTTGCTTTTTCCCCCCAAAGGCTGGAATCCCACTTAGTGTGGTGAGATCCCCACACCAGGAGATACATAAGGGGACTGAGAGCCCATCACCCCTCACTCCAGGTCATGTGCTCACCGAGTGTGAAAACAGGTAGAATCACCCACACTTTTAAAATTATTCTCTGTCTTTTCATTGGCCTAGAGTCCAGATGGTTGCTTTTGAGTGAATTCAATGTACTTATGAGACTCTCCTGTATGCATAGAAGATTTTATGCACTAACCTCTGATCTCTTTCCCACTGAACCTGGACTTGACCTCAGAACCCATCTCAACTCAGAGCAGCTGTAACCACCCAGCAAACTTGCCATCCCTGAAATAATGCTATCTATTTTTAGAAATACACCCAAAATGTTTTGAAAAATATTAATTGATAAGAAAATATGAATAAGCACTATTATTCTAATTACAGGAGGCAGACGAACGTCCCCATACTTCTGAATTTGAATGCCTGTGCCTGTATGAAGCTGGGCAAGAGCAGAGCGTGTCTCCAGTGGAGGACTGCAGGCCCCAGGGGAAGAGAGCTGGGTGAGTGTGTTCCTGGCAGAGATTCCAGAGGGAAGAGGAGGACATGGGAAGGGACAGGGCGGGGGGCAGGGGTGGTGCACAGGTTTCAGCCACAATACCAGCTCTGCCACTAGACAGCTACACTGTGTTCCTGGTCTGTAAGTGTGGATAAGAGTTCTTCTCTCCTCGGGTACCTGTGAAGATGGAGTGGTAATGGCAGATCAGAATGAGTCATCACCCAAGGATGGCCCCCAGATGGCCCCAATCTGAGGCTCTGGAGCTGGGTGTGAGTCCCCTCAGTGACCTCCTTCTGCACCCTTAAGTGTCCTTCCTGGCAGATGTTTCTCCACACCAATATGCCTTCAAATAAATCAGTAAGTGGACAGGTGCGCCAACTCGGGCATTAGAATATTTGCAAAGGGTGGCTCTCAAGACAATGGACGAGTGAAGTAATGCGTTTCGGCACTGGGTGAATTTGTTCTAACCAAAGGGCCATCACTGGTGTCCAAGGCAGTTAGCGTCACACCGCCTCTGTATCTATTTCTCGTTAGCTTTCCAACATTGAATAGTAAACACATTTCACTGTTTTAGAAACCGCCCTAAACAAATATTCTGACCAAGATGTTAACTGTTTTCCTCTCCTCCTACCAGCCCTGCCCACGGATTTTTCTGGTTGGCTTGCTCTCATTCCAAAAGTTTTCAAGTTCAAGACCTTGGGAAACTGCCGAGTTCAGGAGCAGGAGTTGAAGAAAGTTCTGACAGAAAATTGTCTCTCTTGATCTCTTTCTCTTCACTACAGCTAAAAATATACATTTCTCTACCCCACCCTGTCAGTTCCCCTGTAATTAGGACGGCTGCCAGAGTTTCACCCATCAAGTCTCTGCCCCAGAGCAGGTGGGACAGGTGGGTGAGGCCCGGGTTTTGAGCGGATGGTCAGTGAAGGGGGAGGCTCGTGCAGGAAAGGCTGGTTGCTGTTCCAGGAGGACATCTCAGTACATTGTTTGGCTCTGCCCTGCAACTAGAAAGCCTGGTTAGATTTATGCATGACTTTTCCAGCCTTGTCTGGCCATCAAACTCCTTTCCCCTCTTAGCATTTGTTAACACCCGTACTAAATGTTGCCTGGAAGAGAGCCCACGGGAGAGAGCTGGCACACTCAAATGGGAGTAATTTTCAAAGGGCCCGAAAGGAGAAGGTACAGAAGTGTGGGCAGGGTTTCATGGGCAGGACATCACCTGGGTCAGCAGCTGTGGGCTATTGCCACCCATCCTGAAGGACAAGGAAGGTACTGGAGACTCTGGCAGATCAAATGTGTCAGCCTTGTCACTCAGCCTGCATCCCAAGATCCCCATTCGCCCCCCGAGTGCTCCTCCTTCTCCACCTTACATCTGAGGCCTGGGGGGGCGGGCGGGGAAGTTTGAGAACTAATCGATGCTGGGACTCCGCAGCCCAACTGTCAGGCTCTGGGCTGGGTCCTCACCACACCTGCTCCGTGATACCTGCAGGAGGTGAAGAACTTCAGTGCTGCCAGGCAGCTTCAGGTTCTTCAAGCATGCTCTTAGCTATGTGTTCACACTCTCTAGGGATGAAAGAAAGAAGAAGGAACAAGAGGACCGCCATTCTTAGTCAAGTAGAATCCCAGGACATGGGGTTCAGACTGAACTAACGGTGTCAAGAGGCCTGTCCAGGGACCCTGGGGTGGAGTCCCTTCTCTAGAAGCTCTGGCATCTGGAGCCAAGGGTGATGCCTAGCAGCAGCATACTTATCAGCAGACAGGTTGTCAGCCTGGAGGATGAGGCAGTGAGGGAGGCTCTGGGAGTGAGGCCGTGGGGCAGGACTGGGGCAGCCACACCAGAGCGGGCAGGGGAAGGTGGAGCAGAAGCGGTTCTCTGAGTTGGAGACCCTGGTTGCAGTGGGTTTTGATAGCTTCTCAGACCAGCAAGTGGGCAGAGGGGGGCCGCTCAGGCTGCTGGGAGGCAGGGGAGTGATGATCCTTTTCAGGGGATTCACATCTTTTCATGCACGCAGCTCTCGCTCTCTCTTCTTACCTCTACTTCCTTCTCACTCTGCCCTCCTCTCATGTGCTCGCCTCCTTCCTGCGGCCACTGCTCTGCTTATTTGCCGCCTCTGCCACCGCCTCCTCCTGATCTTTTAATCTCGCTTTTCTTCTGCTTTTCAGTCTCTTTTCCCTGTTGTGATACAATTTTTGTATCAGGCTCTGCTATCTATATATTTTATATCCCAGAGGTGTATCTGCTAATTGTACTTTTAGGGAAATAATTATGTGAGTTAAGATGATTAGATAATGAAAGCATTCTCTGTGGCTGGCCTCTTTACAAAACCATGATGGGGTAGTGATGGGCATGGGGGTCGTTTGTACTTAAACTAGCACAACGGTGCAGCTCTCACCAGGGCACTTTGCAGCATCTGGAATGTAATCAGATCCCTCCCAGAACTCGGCTTGGGAGCTGCATCCTGGGAATAAGATTGAATACCCTGTGGTGCTCCAGGAGGCCAGTCAGGGAGCTCCGTGATAGGGCTTGGGGCTCAGGACCCCATGCAATTCCTAGACCCAGATGAAAATTCTGAAGACACTTGGAGTTTCTGAAGCATGTGCATACTCACACACACACGAGTGGGGCAAGATTATGGGTTTCCTCAAGCGGAGGATTTTGTAGATACAAAATCGCTGCAACACATCAGCCCTGGGGTTGCTTCACTGCACACTGACGGCGGCCATAAGCTTCCTGCTCACTCACAATTTTCATAGAAAAAATGCTCGCGAGACACATGCTTTCCTTCTCTGAGCCCTGCTCTTTCTCTAGCACCAGCTGCCTGGCGAGGACCCTCCTGGCATTTCCAGGCCATGACAGCTGCCTGCTATGGCAGGACATCCAGCAGTGTGCCAGCCACCGAGGCAGGCAGAGGCAAGTGTTCTGGGTCTCAGGCCCTGGGCCCTGGGAGAGGTGGTGGTGAGGGGGATGGCCTGAGCTGGGAAGGGGTGGAAGTGGGGGGTTCAGATGGTATTGGGTGTGGGGGAGGGGCAGGAACATGGGACCAGGAAAATGTGCTTCTGTTGAGGACTTGAGACTCTGGAAGAGTCCTTGCTGGGAAGAATGGAAAAGGAGAGAGATTAATCGGTGAGGCTGCTCTTCTGCAAAGGGAGAATTTTATGACCAGAGCAGTGAAATCACATGTCCGAGGCATGTGGTCAGCAAGTAGGGAGACAGGATTCAAATCCCCCACTCATGGCCCTTGGATTGGCCCCCTGCCCAGGGAATATGATTGCCACAGATATCAGTTAAATTGATACCCTGCCCCTGCTCCTGCCATGACTGCAGGACAGCGGACATTTCAAGACCCTCCAGGAAAGAAACGCCCCCTGAAATATGTGCTGCCACAGGAAATTGGGGACCCATCTCAGCCTTTCAGCACAGAGAGGAAAGAAGGGACTCCCCGATTAGCCAGAACCGCTCTCTCTGAACTCCAAGGCTCCTGCATCGCCCACCTTCGGCAGCAAAGGCGCAGGCTGGGCGGTCCAGCGGGCATGGGGCCTCGTCAGTGCTCCTTCCCACCAGGCTCCGGGGGCAAGCGGTGCAGGAAGTGGTTTCCCACCTGGGGCGACAGGAAGGCGACCTGGCTGAGGACACTGCAGAAGCAGGGTGGGTGGCTCAAATAATGGACTCCCACTCCTCTGATGTATTTTATTCTCTTATTTTTTTAATTTTTATTTTCCAGTTGCAGTTTGCATTCAGTATTACCCTGTATTAGTTTCAGAGGTACAGCAAAGTGGTTAGAAAATCATGTACTTTATAGAAGGGTCCCCCCAATGTTTCAAGTGCCCACCTGGCCCCATACATAGTTCTTGACTACATTCCCTGTGTGATAATTTACATCTATGTGATGTAAGTTTGTATTGCTTAATCCCTTCACCCTTTTCTGACTTATTTTTAAATGATCAGGCACAAACACAGAACAGCCCCAAGTGGGGTGCTCATGGTTTCAGAATTCTGCACCCCTGCTGCCTCCATCCAGTGAGGAATTCTTCCACAACATCCTGCTCCTGGGTCCCGATGGCTCACAAGTCCCTCTCGGGCTACCAGTGGCCCAGAGCGCTGGACCACATTTACCGCAGGCAGGACCAGCAAATAAAACTACTTCATTAGACATGAATTTCAGGTAAAAAACAAATACACATTTAGTATAAGCTTATTCCATGTAATGGTCAGGACATGCTTTGGCTATGAAAGTGTTGGTGGTCTTTCTTAAAAGATCTGGCAAGATTTTATTCGGAAGTTCTGCAGTTGGAGATGCCATCAGCACGCTTTCAACTAGTGAGTCCAGTGAGCTCCGACTTAGAAGACATCAAGCACCCCAAGTCTCAGGGTAGGTTTCCTTCTAGAGCCGCCACAGTCTCCTGCCCTCCCTTTTCCACCTGGACTGGAGTGCCGTGCCTGTAATAGCACGTCCAAGGTGAAGCAAATGCATAGCTGACTTTCCAGAGCTCTCTGCATAGACCGACCGCTTTTCTCTCAACATCAGTGAGTACTCACTTTTCTAATATGCAAAATCATGCGTTCATTGTTAAAAATTTGGAAATCAAGGATCCATAAAAAAGAAAAATGAGCATTCACCTTAACTATCCGCATATGAATGCTGGAGCCAGACTGCCTGAGTTCAAATCCCAGCTCTGGCACTTACTAGCTATGTGGTTTCAGACAATTTCCTTAATGTCCTAGTGCCTCAGTTTTTAACCTGTGAAATGAAGGTAATGACAGCAGTTTAAATGAGATTTTTGAGGATTAAATGAGATTATGGATGTTCTGATGCTTAAAAAGTACCTGATGCACAGTAAGACCTGTGTAAACATTTGACAAATAAAATTTGAAATTTTGTCAGCCAGCAATAGGTGTTACTGATGTTTTCTCTCTGCATTTCTATGCATCCTGTCATACAGGTTTATACCATAATGTGGCAGATTGCATTTTCCGAAGTAGGGCGTAACCATTCTCCTACCCAACAGGCTTTTCTGCAGCATGGTCTGGACACTTCCCCATCAGCAGGTGGAATGGATTCCTCTTGCCTTGAATTGGGGCTGAGCTTAGTTGTTTGGTCAACAGAATGTGGTGGCTGTGGTGTCCTGGGGCTTCCAAGGCCAGGTCAGAGGAGCCTTGTGGTCTCTGACTCTCTTCTCTGGCACACTCACCCTTGGGAGCTTACTCTTGGAACCCAGTGCATTCTGGAGAGACCCAACAAACATGGGAAGACCTGGTGTTGGTACATGCTCCATGCCCCTGTGGAGTGGTCTGCAGCAGACAGCTTCCCTTGCCAGCCATGGGAGCAGGTCAGCCCCACTGAGCTCTCAGTGACCACAGCCACAGCTGCCACCTGCCTGCAGTGGCATGACAGACTCTCAAGCAAGGAGTATGCGACTGAACCCAGTTAAACCACAGCTGTGAGGGGTAATCATCATTTGTTGCTTGAAGCCACTAAGTTATGAGATGGCTTGTTACACAGCAATAGAGAACTGGAAACCTATTTAAGGAAAATACTCAAGATCCTGAATTTTAAATATGGACCAAAGGGCCTTCTGTCTGTAGTTTCATAATTACTTTCAGAGGCAAGGGATATTTTTAAACAAACTACACTGACTAAGCAAATACAGTCCTCTCTCATTGGACAAGTGAATGACCAGCTAGGCTTGAGCCTAGGACAATCGTACATGAAGGTAAGTTAGAGGTCATCTAATAATCGTTTATCTGCCTGTTTGCTTTACAGATGAGAATCACGGAGGTGAAGTGACTTGCCCAAGGCTACCTGGGTGCTAGCTGACTGCGCCTTGGCTGGACCCCTAGGAGTGGAGGCTCCTCGCTAAGTGCTCTGTGATGACATTGTGCTACATGTGTACACTGATGTTAGAGGCAGGGCTGAGTCGGGAGCTTCCCAAGGCCTGATGAGAATTATCACTGGGCTGGGTCCAGAAGTCAACCGGACTCTTTCACAGCTATGTCCAGTCCTGCGCTCCTGGGGAAAACACAGCTTCCTTAAAAAGTGCTGTTTCATGCTCGGTCTAGTGAGAAAACTGTGAAATGTGTCCAGGCCAAGCCTTGCGGAGAAAGGGCCTCAGTGGGGAGGTGGTTGTGCCGAGGGTCAGGAGGGTGGCGGGCCTCAGGGCTGTGGTCCTGGGATCGAGAGGGTCTGGCAAGAGTGAGAGCATGGCCCCTGGCCTGGGCTGTGAGCATCAGCGCAGGGGACTGTCCCCGGGGCCTCCTGTTTCCCACCAGTCCAACTGAGCAGTTCAAATTCAAAGATTGGTGGTGTGTGGCTGATGCAGGAGGCAGCTGTCCTCATCTCAGGAGGAGGGAGAGTCAGGCAGAGAGATCAATGAGGAGAGAACATCACGATGTGGGTTGGACTGTGTTTCCCACAACCCGTAAGTTGAACTCCTAACTCCCAATGCCTCGGAATGTGGCCTTAGTTAGAAACAGGCTCTTTGCAGATGTAGTTAGGTAAGATGAGGTCGTCATGCTGGAATAGTGTGGGCTTCTAACCAATATGAGTGGTGTCCTTATAAAAAGAGGACATTTGGACACAGGCACACCCACAGGGAGAGTGCCATGGGAAGGTGAACGTAGAGATTGGGGTCACGCTTCTACAAGCAAGGAATACCAGAGTTGGCCAGCAACACCAGAAGCTAGGGGGAAGGAATGAAACAGATTCTCCCTTGCAGCCTTCAGAAGGGACCGACCCTGCCCACATCTTGATCTCAGACTTCCAGACTTCATCTCGGTGGGACAATAAATTCCTGCTGTTTAAATGGCCTCATTTGTGATACTTTGCTATGGCAGCCATAGGAAACTAGTAAGATGTTATATAGGTCAAGGCATAGAACATTGAGATTAAAAAAAAAAAAAAGAAAGGGGCAAGACAGTAATTGGTTGGAGGAGGGAAGGGTGGGTGGGGGTGACCTGCGCTCACAGCACACACCACTGCAGAATCGTAGTGCAGGCCCCTGGCTTTCTGGAGCAATGTCACACCATCTGCAGTGGAGAATTATGCACCTTTTGAGAAATAGCTCTTGGCATGTTATTGGGTCCTGGTAGAGATAGAACACTTGGCCATGAAAATGGCATCTGGAACTGCTTATGATGAGCTGGGTTCTGTCAAACCTGCCAGGGCTGAGCCTGAGTAGGACCAAAGGCATGACTAACCTGAAAGCTGAAGTAGTCCAGACCAATGCCCTCTCCAACTTGTGCCTATGGCCACATATACCAGTTGGAAGAAGAGGACAAAGCTCGAGCTTGGTTTACAAATGGATTAACTCAGTACCTGGGTGCAAGTCAAAAAATGGTCAGTGGTTAAATATCCCCCACATTTAGAAGTAGCCCTAAAAGACAGTATCGAGGGGACATCTTCTTAAGGAGTAGAGCTGCAAGTACTGCATCTAATCATCTACTTTGTTTGGAAGCAAAAGGTGACTGGCCAATGACTGATCCAGAGTTGGAAAAGAAAGGGAATAGAGGTTCATAGGCAAGAAGGTCTGGGGAGAGGCATGTGGTGGACACATGGGAGGAGACATGGAGTATAAAGATGTTTGTATTGCATCCACCAGTAAGTGTATTTGTATAAACACTCACTAGGAAGAGTCTGCTATCAGCTGGACAAGCAGGTAGACAAAACCACTTGTTCTGTTGACATTCACCAGACTGGCATGATGGGCTCATGAGTGGAGTGCCACAGTGTCAGAGAGGAAGATATGTGTGGGCCCAATAACATGGACTCCCACTGAACAAGGCTGATCAACTACTGTTACTTCTGGATATTCAAATTGTTAGCAACAATAACTAATTCATGTAGGCACTATTCCTCAAGAAAACCAGTTGGTCACTTAGTGCCAAGTTGACTAAATTGGCCCTCTTCCATCCTGAATGGGCCCATGGTTCCTTCTCACAAGGATTGATACCTTTGCCAGGGAGGGGTTGCCGCGTTCTGCCATTGAGGCCTCAGCTGACATTACTATCTGGGGCATATAGAATACCTGGTCCATCGGTGTGAAGCCCCACATAGAGTGGCATCCCCTAGAAGATCCACTTCACATTGGAGAGAGGGAGACCATGACTAGAGGATCCACTGGCTTCATCAAATACTTGATCACTCAGAGCCATCCTCATGCAGTGCTGGAACAGCCTTCTCCGGGCAAAATGGGAGCCCTAGCTTAGATGGATGGGTTGCCAACACTTGGATGAAGTGCATTTTTAAAATCAGTGATTGTTACATGGTGTTTCGTTTCCAATAAAAGTGAGACAAGGTTGCAGGAACAAAGGAGCAGAAACAGAGGTGCCCCCCCCCCTTTACCCTCATGCCAATGACCCACTGGAATGTTGTATGCCTATACCTGTTGTATGCCTATACCTGCAACTTGGGGTTCTGTATATTTGGGGGTTCTGATTGCCCAAGAAATGCACAATTGCCAGGGGTCACAGTAAGTGTACCATTGACCTACAAGTTATAGCTGCTGCAAGGATATTTTGGATTCGGGGGCAATAGTCAAGGAGAAGAGTCATTATACTTACAGGAACAAGTGAACTTGATCAGCAGTAAGACACAGAACTGCTTCTACACAATGGTAGCAGGAAGAATACATGTGAAATCCAGATGTTATGGACTGAATGTTTGTGTGCTTCACCCCCCCCCCAACCCAATCCATACATTGGAACTAACCTTCAATGTGGTTATATTTGGAGATAGAGCTTCTGAAGAAATAATTTAGATTAAATGTCATAAGAATGATCCAATAGGATTAGTGTATTTATAAGAAGAGACACCAGAGAGTTCCTTCTCTTTCTCTTTGTGCATGCACTGAGAAGAAACATGTGAACAGAAAGGGAGAAGGTGGCTGTCTACACTGAAGGAAAGGGCTCTCACCAGACACCAATCGTGATAACACCTTGGTCTTGGACTTCCAGTCTCCAGAACTGTGAGAAAGTAAATTTTTGTTGTTCAAGCCACCTCAAGCAGACTAACACACCAGGTGATCCACTTGGGTCTCTCCGGTGCTCTGCTGCCTCATTGTAACTATGAATGGACACATGCAGCCACCTTGACCTGAGATGAATGATTACATGGGTTAGTAATTCTCAGGGATGAGGGTTTGGGTCACCAAAACCTGCCCAAGTCCTAGTGGGTCATTGCTGAGGCTGAGGTTAGAGGGACAGTAGAGAAGGGAGAGAATAGCATTAATTGTGGCCTCATGGTCAACTGCAAAGATGAGGGCAATAGCTCATTCCACTAACCTCGCTCTTCTAGTTGCCTCTCAGGACTGGAACCCTGGAACTCTGTAGAGAAATGGCTGTGTCTGGTGCAGGGGTGGACTGCAGTGGCTACAAGTGCAGACTGTGCATGGATCTGGCTGGGGCAGACACTTACAGGAGGGGAATGAGCAAGCCCGTGCGTTCCTGGGAGAGTGGTCCGTGCAGTGTAAAGAATACGTGCAAAGCCCTGGAAAAAGGAGTGTGCCTGGTCCTTTCATTAGCATCTGTCTGTTTGCTCATGATCCCCTAGTCAGCGATCTGCACACAGATAAGCTGGGGTGTGTTTTTTGGAGGAAGTTTTAATGCTTTGCATTTCCAGACTATATTAATGTTATCAAACTTTGGCATCTAAGAGACAGAAACGTTATTCCTCACTATGGCAGCAGGCTTGAAGTCCATTATCTCAGGATCTGCATCAGGTTCAGAGGCAGGTAAAGCTCCTCAAGTGTAACTCTTCAGGTGTACTTTTTCTTGATCCAGAGTTAGTACCCTGGCTTTTGGAATCAGAAAATTTGAGTCCTGCTTCACTCACGGACTGCATGGCTCTGAATAGTAAGTAACTTAACCTCTCTGAGTCTGGGTTTTTTTTTTTTAAATTTCTAGGTGGAGATAATAGCAACATCTACTGAACAAACCAGGAAGAAAATCAAATAAGATCACGCATTTTAAGGTGTTTATGAATGGTTGGCATTTATATAGCACAGATATACTAACTGGACCATTAGCCTATTTTTGATATTCAGTTATTATTTTTATACAGCAAACCATGTGAGAAAAGTATTGGCTTAAAACAACCACAATTTATTTGCTCATGGTTCCAAAACGTGGGCTGGGTTGTCTGGGTGGTTCTTCTACTGGTCTTGCTGGGTGTCACTTTGGTGGTTGTAGTCGTCCACGTCCAAGATAGATCCACTCACATGCCTGGCTTTATTCACCTGCTCTCAGCTAAGGCTTTTGGCTGGGGTGTCTGATTCTCCTCTGCATGGTTTCTCCTTTCTCAGCAGGGCACCCAGTTTTTCTTTTACATAGTGACAGACACTTTTCAAGAGTATGAGAGTGGCAGCTGTTAAACCTTTTGAGGCTTGGGCTCAGAAATCACACACCATTTTTGCCACATTTGATTGACCAAAGTAAGTCACAAAGCCAGCTGAGATTCAAGGGGTGGAGAAATGAGTTTCCCTTTGTAATGGAAAGAGCTGCAAAGCCACACTGCAAAGGGTATGCAACATGGATGGAAGAAATGGACCAACTTTAGAACCAATATGCCACAGTCTATCTTCTGTCATTTGCAAAGGCACTCACCCTTCCTAAGACCCCAAGTTCAAAATCCATTATCTCATAATCTGCATCAGGTTATCCTGTAGATAAGACCTCTTAAGCATGGCTTGTCAGGTATAGCTTCTCTTGACACAGAGATTTTGAACTTAAAACATAAGTATTCCTCCTCTACACCCTTAAAACACAATAGTAAGGAAGAACTGAATAAACCCTATAAACACTCCTATTTAAAATGCGGAGGATGGGAACCACAAAGCAGTCACTGATCCACAGCAATTATGAAGTCTTGCTTGTGACGTCCTAGCTCCCCCTATATGAATCAGAGAATGTATTTTGATTAGGTCATGATTCTGCTCCCTGAGAGGGCTATCTAGTCAGTTGTTTGCTGTGGTGTTTAAATCTTCCCTCTGTGCTCTTTGCTTCACTCATTGACACTTTTTCTTTCTCACAGAAATTATCTATGTCTGCAGCTAAGTAGATTTATCAGCCTGATTCTTGCTTGTAGAAAGTGAAGGTCCAGCAGTCTCTTCATTTTAAATAATCTCTTTCACTTTTAGTTCAACCTTGTGTACTTTCACTGACAAAATGCTCTTAAATTTTTTGTGGCTTTCCTATGTATCTTATTGGAATTCACACCATGTCCCCCAAAATTCATCCATAATTTTTTTCTGGGACAGAACTTTCTGGTTGGGTGTGTCAAGCTGCTGTGGGACAATGGCCTCAAGATTCTCAGAAACCCTCTTGTCTATCTGAGAGGGTCTTCTAGACCCTTAACTTACTTTTAGGGATCTTATAAGGATACCCTTGATTTGATCTTTTTCTTATCTGAGAACCTTTGCCTGGCTGAAGATATTAGGGATGAGAAACAGTTTAATTTTTTCTAAACCAGAAAGTTTTGGGCCCTCTACATTTTTTTCTGAAATACGTTTGGATACCAAACAGCTTCTTCCTTAACTTATCTCTCTCTGGTGGTATTTTATACACAACTGCAAGCATCCAACTGATGCTTTCAACATTATGTCTAGGATTTTTCTTAGCTAAATCCATAATTTATTAGTATTTTATGTCTTTTGAGTTACTGCAGGCATTTCTTTCTGCATAACCTAGATTGTTCTTTTCCCAGCTTATAGTAACAATTTTCTCACTAGCTTTTCAGCATACACGAAAAGATGGCTCACCATTTCTCCAGTTTTCGCTAACAATCTATTCACTGCTTTCCCAGCTCCTATCTGCTGTCTAGTTCCAAAGCCAACACCACATGTGTTAGATTTTTGTAATGGCCGTACCCCTCTTTCCGAGACGAATTGCTTTAGCAGTTATCTAATGCTGTGCAACAAATCACTTCACATTTTGTGGTTTCAAACAAGAACTGTTTATTTGCTTACTCTTCTGTGGTTCAGTAATTTTTATCTCCGTCCCACATGGTGTTGGCTGGGTTCAGTGATATGCTTGCACTCAGTTGTCAGTTCATCTGGGAGCTGGCTGATGGAGAGGGCCTCATACACACATCTTTCAGTTGGCCGGGGCTCTCTGCTGGGAAGCCTCTGTTCTTTTCTGTGTGGACTCTCCAGCAGAAAGCTTGGACTTCCTCCCTGGTAGTGGCAGCATTCTAAGAGAGCAAGCCTTAAGGTGCAAGCACTTATAAATCTCTGACTTGCATCACATTTGTGGATGTCCCATTGGCCAAAGAAAGTCAGTGTGAGAGTGAACTAAATAAGGGAATTGATTCTGGGAGGCAGGATCCGCTGAAGGGCCATTAATGTAACAGTGTATCACACTTGTTGCCCTTCAGTGATCTGCTGCTGACTTCCAGACTTGGCTGGAGGTAGAGAATCCTAATGCTTTACTTTTACCTTGATCTTGTATTCCTCTTCTTCCAGGCACATAGGGAATTATAATTACTGCCCTGCCCCTCCTTACCATGCGGTCATGAGGCCAGTGGAGCATGCGGGTTGTGAGTAAAGGGCTCATGTTATTTCCAGGCAGGAAATTTAATTGCTGATGTGAACACCTCTGGTCTCTCATTCTTCCCATACTGCCTGGACCCTGAAGTCCCTGTTGAGTGTGGTAGTTTCTGATGGCTTTGGTAGGTGACTGAGTGATGATTACATGAAGGACAATATAGCCTTGCCTGCCCCACCTTCGTATTTTATACCAATAAAAAGAACTGACAATTAACCTTTACTATTTAAAAAAAATCTTCACCCAAGGATATATTTTTAAAATGATTTTGCGTAGAGAGGGAGAGAGAGAGAGAGAGAGAGAAGGAAACATCGATGTGAGAGGGAAATATTGATTGGTTGCCTTCTGGACACATTCCAACCAGAGATCGAATCTTCAAGCTAGGTACGTGCCCTGACCAGGAATCAAACCAACAGCATTTTGGTGTACAAGATGATGCTCTGACCAACTGAGCCACCCAGCCAGGGCAAATCTTTACTGTCTGAAGCCATTGAAAGTTTGGGTTTATTGGTTACCACAGCATAACCTAGCTTATCCTGATAGATACAGGAGGCTCTGTTCTTCCATGCTCTGTGGTTACCTCTAGCTCCTTCCTTGGGTGTATTTCATCATGACTTAAGTAGCCAAAGGGGGAAGATACAGATAACTGAGTGTCTAATGGAGAAGATAGAGGAAAAGAGGAAGGAATAAAAAGCACTGGGCCAATGAGGAGCTCATTGTGTGCATTTACCAAGTATTTATGAAGCGCCTCCTGGGTGTCAGGTTCTGTGCCCTGCCTGGGTGTGCAATGATGAGCAAGACATGCACCCTAGAGGGGGACACAAGTTACCAGGGCATGCTCACTCGTTAACGATGAACCTCACCAGAGAGCCAAGAGTGCCACCAAGTGCTGGGACTCATTTTCTATGTCCTTCTGTAATTTGCTAATTGTCACTGCCGTAATTTACATGGAGAAATGCCAGACGAGGTGTCTGAGGTGGCAGCCTCATTGGAGTAAGTATGTGGCCAGCCTCCCAAGGTGACATCTTTGAAGGCCAGCCCTCATCTGAATTCATAAGGTCTGAGATTTGTTTAAAAGTCAGTCTCATTACTTTATAATCACACATCAGATTCAATCCTTACAGATGACAAATATAGGGACAAAACAAAACAAAACTCTTCGGAGGCTGCGGTTTGCAATTTTGAGGCAGGCACTGTGGCTGAAATGGGAACATACTTCTGAGCGTTTGGTGCCAGCTCAGAGTTGAAGGCCTTAGGAGGTTGGACAGCATTCAGGGCAAAGCTCTGAGACTCTGACATGGTGCAGTCACAGTCCGGTAGGGGATTAACCCATAAAATATTAACTTCTAATCAGTGCCAATTCATGCATTTTAAAAGCAGCTCTGCCTTCGAATAGCTGGGACCTGTCAGGCTGAGCTGTTCTGGCTGCTTGGTGGGCGGGGGGCAAGAGAAGGGTGGGCATTTCCTGAGGTCACTCCCACCAGGGGTGCTGCCAACTGCAGTTCAGGGACTAATCCATATAGCGTCAGCCAGGTGTGGGCTGTGGGCGGGGCAGAGTTTAACCCTATTTAGGGGGTATGAATCTTACTTTCTACACAGCATGAGATATAAGGGAAGTTTTCTTCCTATGAACTCTAATTTATTCCAAGCCCACATCCTGCCAGGCCAATGGAAAATTCAACCTGAGTCACAACTGGGGCTCCTTTCCCCAACTCTATGCCTTCCTTGTCTTGTGAGCAATAGAATCTTAAAAAGTGCAGACTATTAGCTGGGAACGTGCCGGTCTTTAGTGTACATGAACATGTCCAGGTTGTGAGCCCACACAGTCCTTTGAAGCTTCAGCGCTCTGTGCAGTGAGCACATGAGGCCTTTGGTAAAATGGAGTGGCTTAGAGCATAGGTCTGATCTCCCGAATGCACAACACAGAGTCCCATCCCTCTGAGGTCCCGTCCTTGCCAGGGGTGTGCAAGGGAGTAGGAAATGGGGCCTTGCTGCCACAGAATCCGACAGATCTCTGTCTCTCTCAGTCTTGTACATCTTTCCCGCCCTGTCCCGGGCCTGCCTGTGTCAGGCAGCCGTCCCTCTGCTGCCCCATGCCAAGCTCTAGGACCCATCTGCTTTTCAGACAATTCTTTTCTTTTTTGGTCTCCAGGATCACATACTTTTTATTTTCATTATTATTATTATTATTATTATTATTATTATTATTATTATTATCAATCCTCACCCAAGGATATATTTATTGATGAGAGAGAGAGAGAGAGAGATGGGAGAGAAGAACATACCCTCCCCCACAACCAGGGACTGAACCCGCAGCCTTTTGGTATACAGGACAATGTTCCAACCAACTGAGCCACCTGGGCAAGGCAAGGATCACACACTTTAAAAAACACAAAACTCTTTTAACACTGACCTGTGGACAAAAGAAATGATTTATAGGATTCAGAACCCTACCTACTTTCTCGAGAAGAAAAGGAACTTTCTGCTTTCTGCTTTCTTTTTTTTTCTTTTTTTACAGAAGACTAAAATGCCATATATATGTATGTATTTTTAATATTTTTCTCCCATGTAGGTATGGAGCCTCGGGTGGTGGTAGAGTGAAGAGCTAGAGCACAGGCAAGGCTTGTCGACAAGACTTGGGAAGTTAAACAGGGTACAAAGTAGTCACTGTGGCAGATGAGCCCCTTCTAAGAACATGCAGGCTCCAGCAGCGCTCCATGGTGGATACTGGTGGTCGCTGACCAGCTAGGACGGGCTTATAAAGAACCCCACTGGAGTGAGTGGGGCTGAGCATCACGGCCCAGGAGGAAACTGCGTCTGCTCACAGGATGCATGTGGCTGGCCATTCTAGTCAGTGGCCTTTTTGACAAACGTTGACCTAGGACCTGCCACGTGCCAGCCAATGCGCAGCATGTGGAGGGTTGGGACTAGGCAGGGGAACACACATGCAATGCATTTCAGTTGCAGGAGGACACCCAAGCACAGTGTCGGTGGCTGCAGATCACCCAGGCAGCTCCTGTCGTGCGGTGACAGGAGTTCTGCCAGGAGAGACCCAGGTAGCCACACAGGCCTCCCAGGGCAGTTTCTCAGAACACTTCCAAGCGTGGTTATTTAACGCCCTTTCAAACCTTGTCATTATTGTCTTAACTATAACGTTCCTGAGTCATGTTTCTTCAGCTTATAATTTGTTGTGATAAATACTTGCTCTGTTCCTTCCTGATAAATGAAACTTCACTGTGGCCATGATGCCCAAGGCTCTTTTCTCCTGGTGCTTCTGAAACTAGAGGGTGGAGAGTGAGGGGCTCTTGTGCCCTTCCATATCACCCCCTTAACATCCTTGTCACATTCAGACGTGGATGGAGGAGGCTGAGGGGGGCACCCTGTGTCTATAGTGCAGCCAGATTGTGGCCCATTCTGCGTGGTGGCCGGGCAGGCTCTCCCAGGGTCACTGTGGCCACGTCACTCCTGGATCCTCAGTTCTTGGATCAGGCTTTTGGGTCTGAGTGTGGGTTTGGCCTTCTTCACAGGTGTCTTGCCTTCTAAACTGGATCCTACTGCGTTTTCTTTTTCCATCTGCTTCTGGGGTACCAGACTCTTGACTCTTCTAGGGGTGTATCTCCTCTTTCTCGTTCTTTAACTTATCATTCCTTTCCTCCTCCTCCTCCTCCTCCTCCTCCTCCTCCTCCTCTTAAACTTCCTATTTACAGAGTGAGTCTCAAGTTTCATAAAATTCCTGACCACTGAGGAGCTCAAGTCTGGAGCTAGCCCAGAGAGGAGAAGTCAGGATTTATCTATACATAGGTTGCTATACGAGGCTATATTTAACCCATTTTATGTTACTGTTTAATTAACTGGTTTACATGATTTTGGAAAGGGTCTGAAAGTACAGAAATGTTTCAGCCTTGTAATTACCTGCCTCATTCAATGTTCTATTTATATGTCATTTTCTTTTTTGGGTTAACTTATTTCAGAGAAATCAAAGCCCAGCTTGCTGCTGCCAGCCTCAGGGCTGGTTCCCAGTCACATGGGTGGCCAGGCTGGAGCAGGAAGGGACCCCCAGCTCTAGTGGCAGAGATGGAAGGTCAGAAACACTTGTGTTAGGGCAGATCTAAAAATGAAGACACTGGAGTTTCTCTGGAAGCCGTAGAAATTTCAGAGGCCAGTCACTGAGGAGTAGCTGAAGGGTGGGGCTCTATTTGGGGTCTGGGGGGACTGGTGAGCCCTGGGCCTCTTGTTTTTGTTACTCTTACATTCATATCAGTGCCATGAAGTCAAGACTGGTCCTGATATGTCTTTGTCCAGCTTGATCTCATATGCTGGCGTTGGCTGCTTACAATGGAAAGCTGTCCCAGAGATGAGGGAGTGTCTCTAATTCTGATGCTTTTGACTAAATGCACAGACAGATACTCCAGAGCTTCTCCATCAGAGAAGGGAGCAGCCGTGTGGTGTTAAGACTAGAATGACCTGTGACCTGTCACTTACTGATACACGATATGCACGTATAAGCCCCTGTTCATTTTCCCTACTGGCTGGCTTTGATGCTTCTGTGAGCACTGCACTAAAGGCTGGAGGGTGTGTGGCCACTCTTACGTCTGCAGTAATTGATACATGTCATGACCTGTCACTTAGTAGGTACTCCGTAAATATTCGAGGTTTTGGGAATGTATTTTCTACAACAAAGCAGCAAGTGTCTGGCTCCCTTGGTCATTCCTACTGTTCTTGAAGATCTGGACTCCAAAATTGAGATTGGCCCAATGACTCCCCAAATAGAAACAAAAAAATTTTAAAAGCAAGTGTTTAATAAATGCTTTAGATTACTGTCTCTTTTCAGATGGTCTGACAGGTCCTGTTTCTCCTCTGACAGGAGTGATGTTGACCCATAAAAACAATGAGTGGTAATGGCTGGAGCCAACTGGACCCACAATGTTGATGTGAGCATTTATTTCTGGTTTAAAAAAAACTGTCTTGAATTCTCTTACGTGGATCACTACCACCTCTGTAAGTTACTGGTGTTCCTTTGTTGTTCTGGTCGCCATTTCAGTGCCACATTAATGCAGTTGTGACCACGACAAGTCACCAAGCCTCTGGATGGTGGCTCCTCAGAAAGTGGTCCCCCCTGTGGGCAACTCCAGCAGGAGAAGCGGTGGAAGGAGCCGGCTGACACTCTTGATTCAAACAAGGTGATTAATTATGAATCTCATCCACTGCTCTATCCCCATCTCTCGCTGTCCCCAATAATTAAGAGCTGACAAGACAGCTGTTTTCAATGGGATTTTTCACCAGGGAAATTCAAAGGTCTTTAGAAAAATCATTTGAAGATCCAGCTTAACACCCTGCCAGCAAAGCATAATAAATCCACTAGATTCTGGAATGTAAAATCACTTGAGAAAGGAACAAATGTATTACAGTGGAGAGAACATGGGGTTTAGAGACAGAAGACATCTAATTTCAAGTCCTGCTTCTCCCAAACATTAGTCGTATCACGTTGAGCAAGTCACTTAAACTCTTGGATTCTTTATTTTCTTAGCTGTAAACTGCAGATAATAAAATACCCAGTAGTATTTAATGGAGATAATTAATAGCTACAACATCTTGAGCCCCTCCCCCTGCTGTGACAATGTTACATTTTGTTACCTGTCATCTCACTTTAATCTACAAAAGATTTGAGTAAAACCTCTCTTTCAAATACACACACACACACACACACACACACAGTTCAAGAAAATAACATAAATAGGTCAGAGTAAAAGCAGGAAAATAGCAGAGGCAGGGGTAAGACAGGTACCCGAATTGCATTTGGCAGCATCAGTCCAACTGTGTCTTATTCCAGTATCCCTCTGCCCCCTGTCCCTCTGGCCACCCCTGCTTCTCCTGCCCCCTTAGTCCAGTCACCATCCCTACAAGCAGAAACACAAACCATCAATGGCCAGACCAGTTCTGGCTTAACAACACAGGTCTTTGCTATATTGTTATATAAATGAGATCATCCTTGGAGAGAAAAGTGTTGCTGGGGATCAAAAGTTGAAGTACTCAAAGACAGACGCAGGGCACAGAGTTTCTGAGAAGAACAAATGGACAGCCCCACTGTCCCACCCAACAGGACTCCTACAAGGCAGACCTTCCCTGGGCTGCTGGGTAGGAGCTGATGTAGCCGTGGAGGTGAGACAGGATGAGCCCTGGAGGCGAGACAGGGCGAACATCTCAGGTGAGGCTGCTGGTCAGAGCAGCAGCTGGGAGGAGCTGGGAGTGATGATGAGAAAGCAGCAGAAATGATGGTGCATCCAGGGCTGCCGCCCAGACAATCAGTGGCCAGGGCCAGGGGCAACTCTGCCCCTCCCTGCTTGTCATGGCCTAGAAGTTTGTTCCCTCCTCCCAGTTCCTATGTTGAAGCCCACACCCGCAGTGGGATGGTATCTGGAGGCAGAGCCTATGGGTGGCAATTAGGCGTAGATGAGGTCGTGGAGGTGGAGCCCCCCTAATAGCATTAGTGTCTTTATGAGAGGAAGAACAGAGACCAAAGCTTTCTCTATCTGTGCTCACACAAAGAAGAGAGGACACAGCAAGACAGTGGCCATCTGCAAGCCAGGAATCTGGTGGCATCTTGATCTTGGACTCCCAGACTCTAGAACTGTGAGCAATAGATGTCTGTTGTTTAAGCTCCCTCATCTATGATGTTGTTAAAACAACCCGAGCTGACCAGCACCCCAGTGGGAAAGGTAGAGGAGCAAGAATACACCCAGCGGACTGGACGACTCTGGATTGACTAAAGGCAAATTTTCACCAGTAGGCAGGACAGAGCTTGAGATAGAAAATGAGCTGAGCTATGGAAACTGAAGAAAATTCCATATTTGAATACCTGCCTTTGTGGCCTGAGAAAGTAATCCTTGCCCTTGGTGAGGTGTCTGCACCTGGTTTCTGAAACCGATCTGTGCTGGGGTTCGCGAAGTCACCTGTTGTCTGAACACGCTGCCCCCTTGAGTTTATTGCCTTCTGCCAACTATATTTAAGGGTGGAGAACAGTCAGAGCTCTATCGCTTTGGGCTGCTGGGAGCTCAGGGGACTGTCCTCTCCCTGCTGTGGCATGCTGGCACAAGAGGTAGGAAGGAGACCCTACATGGACAGCTCCTTCCTCTCAGGTGTACTGGGGCCTCTTCTTTTCTTGGATCCATAAGCCCATTGGCCTGGGGCGGGAGAGTATGCTGCAAGACTCCGAGTCGGGATACTCACCAGCTTGCTTCTCTCTGCTTCTTACCGCACATCACCTGGTCACACAGGGTAGTCTGGCCTTCTACCGGTTACTTCCTAATGGGCTATTTATAGCTTAAACTTTATGCCATGATTCCTTTAGGGTATGGCATTTGATACTGACATGCCAGGATTTTGAGACTTAAAAATGTCTTTGCTCTGCTCTAAGTCTCAGTTGTCGATTCTGAAGCTCAGAAGCTGAGCCTCAGCATTTGTTGTTGTTTGTTTGTTTTCCTGCTGTAACAGTGCTTCCCAGAGGTAACAAATGGATGCTTCTAGTGCAGTTTGAATGGAGAATAGCTAGAGTCATCCAAAATATTATTTGGCCACAGATGCTTGTCATATGTTCTCTGTGACGTTTACAAATAAGACATAAAGATTTTTGTTTGTTTTTTTTCCTGTGGCCAGTGTTTCAGGATTAATCATGTTCAAAGATATTTTTAAATTCTTTTTTGCCTTTTTAAATTGTTCTTTTACAGTTGTCCCAATTTTTCCCCTGTTGCTCTCCCCTGTCCCGCCTCCCTCCTCCGCCACTCCCACTGTCAATCCCCACCCTGTTGTCCATGACCATGGGTCATTTATGCATGATCCTTGACTAGGCCCTTCCCCCCTTTACCACCCTTACTTCCCTCCCCCCTCCCCTCTGGTCACTATCAGTCTGTTCTTGTTTCCATGCCTCTGGTTCTATTTTGCTCATTTGTTTGTTTTGTTCATTAGGTTCCTCTTTTAGGTGGGGTCATATGCTATTTGTCTTTCACTGCCTGGCTTATTTCACTTAGCATAATACTCTCCAGTTCTAGCTATGCTGTTGCAAAAGGTAGGAGTTTCTTCTTTCTTTCTGCTGTGTAGTATTCCATTGTGTAAGTGTACCACAGTTTTTTTTATCCAGTAATTTATAGATGGGCACTGAGGCTGTTTCCAGCACTTGGCTATTGTAAATAGCACTGCTATGAACATAGGAGTGCATAAGTTCTTTTGAATTAGTGTTTCAGGATTCTTCAGGTATAATTCCAGCAGTGAAATTGCTGGGTCAAAAGGCAGTTACGGTTTTAGTTTTTTGAGGAAATTCCATACTGTTTTCCACAGTGGCTGCACCAGTCTGCATTCCCAACAGTGCACCAGGGTTCCCTTTTCTCCGCATCCTTGCCAGAACGTGTTGCTCGTTGATTTGTCGATGATGGTGATTATGACTGGTGTGAGGTGGTATCTCATTGTGGTTTTAATTTGCATCTCTCTGATGGCTAGTGATGTTGAGCATTTTTTCATATGCCTATGGGCCCTCTGTATGTGCTCCTTGGAGAAGTGTCTGTTCAGGCACTTTGCCCATTTCTTAATTGGATTGTTTGTCTTCCTGGTGTTGAGTTGTATGAGTTCTTTATATATTTTGGAGATGAAAGCATGGTCTGAGGTAAAAAGTTACTTAGGAATAGCACATCTTTTTCTGATTTGAGTTCTATAGGAATTCTATCAGGGATCTGCATGGAAATATACAGTGATGAAGGTCCCAAGACTCAGGAAATCCTATTGGTGGGTACAGCACCCAGTTTTGTATAGCCACTGCTGATGACATCTTCTGCATGAGCGACTGATGCAAATAAGTGGAAACCACCACAATCATTAGATAACACATTAAAAGAGCATCGCTGCAGGTCTTGACCCTGATGATCTTATTTGACCCAACAGTAAGTGTATGAACACCTAGAGCATTTTTTCACAAAGTGCAGTCTATTTAACATCTGTGCCATTGTCTTATGGGATGCTTTAAAAATGCAGATTTCTGGATCCCACCTCTGACCAAATGAATGGGCTTCTCTGGGGGTGAGACCCAGGACTCTGTGTTTTCAACACGTCTCCCTGGTGACTGTTATGTACACTCGACGATGTAGGACAGGAGTTATTTATTTTTTGTTGTTCTGTAGACATTCACAGTCAGGAGAAGACTATGGTCTAGAATTCCGTGTTTAAATGCAGGAAATCAAATAGTCAAGATTACACAGAAAACTGATTAGATTGAAAAACAATGATCAAAATAGTCAACAAAAGTAAATTTCTGATAAATAACTGCCTGAGCTTTGTCAGTAATGCATTAATAACAAGGTCTTGTAGCAGGTCTAATAACCTTAAGAGTTCTGGAGAAATGATGAGTATAAATGATATTTTGAGATAATTGCAACCCCTCTAATGGCCTGTGATGTAAAAGTATGTGATTTCTATTGGTAACAAAGTCAGAGGTTCTGGTATTCCTTGATATGTAGTTTGTTGCCTTCATTCATAATGAAAGGAAGTGAGTGAAAAACTAAAGATATATTTTTTCTCTTTACGTTCCCAGGCCCCTCTTCATCTGTAAACCACAGGTTAAGAATACCCATTTAGTGGGATGGATGGAACAAATGAGCTCTGGGACATCTTGCATAAACAAATGTGGGTGCGTTCACACTCAAACACACACACACACACACACACACACACACACACAATTTTTCAACTATGCCTGACAAATTGAATACAGACTATTTAAAATTATAGCCTTGGTGAGAAAGCACTGCTTGCCAGCATTAGCTTCTCAAGGCAGAACCACATGTTTTGGCAACCTACCAAGCAGAGGAGAGGGTCAGGGTGTACTAAGCAAAAGGAAGGGGTCTGTTGAAGAAAAGTGGCTGGCTCACTGGACCTCGTCCTTTCACATGTCTTCTGGGAGAACATCTGAGCTATTCCAGAGCACGTGCAGGTAGGTGGGAGAGGACCAGGTTCTGCGTGTGGAGCATGATAGCAATCATTTCAGCGTGGAGATATTTCCACGAAGGCCTTACCCTTTCACTCACTGAGACCATAAAAAACCCAATAAAAGACAGCAGCACTCTCTGAAGTGTGTTTTGCTACACATCTGTTTGGAGAAAATGTTCAATAAAAAACATTTCTGCAGTCAAATCACTTTGAGAGATTCTGCATCCTAAGTATGTCCTTCTAGTAGTTCCCAGCATGTTAGCCATACTGGGATGTGTGTAAGTAGGAAAACTTGTGTAATTTTCACTCATTGTGCAACAGAATCTCCTGGATATCTTCAGGAAATATTTTTAATGTACTTGTCACTCACAGACGATGATTTAACTGCTTTATGGTAGAGTATTATAAAGAATTTCCTTGGGTTGAGAGGCACTGCGAACTCGTCATTTTTAAAAAGTTATTTCTCCATAAACCTTGTATTAATTTCTTGGGGCCCCTGCAACTGAGTACCACTAACTGGGGGGCCTAAAACAACAGAAATGTGTTCCCTTGCAGTTCTGAGGCCAAAGGTTCAAAGTCAAGGTGCTGGCAGGGCTGTGCTCTCTCCAAGGCTTCTTTCTCCAGCTTCCGAAGGTGGCCCGAGATCCTTACCCCTCCCTGGCTTTCAGGTGCCTCTGTCTTACACGGGCCTCTGTCTTCTGTCGTCACATGGTGATCTCCATGGGCCCCTCTCTCTTCTTCTTGTAAGGACACCAGTCATATCAGATGGAGGGTCCACCCTGCTCCATTCAGTATGACCTCATCTTAATTAACTTGGTTAAATCTGTGACCTCTCTCCAAGTAAGGTCATGCTCACAGGTACTGGGGTTAGGAACTCAACATATATTTTGAGGAACACAAGTCAACCCCTCTCAGGTGTACTTTGGGAGGAATCCTTGGAATACATCTGAGAAATGCTGCCCACTAGCATTTTAAATTTCAAGCAATGGAGCTTTCTGGTGAAAGTGCCATGATGCACTATTTATTCTATTTCCTGATAACTGAACAATTTGAACTGTGATATATAGAATTGCTGTGGCACTAGAATATTTTCCTGTGAAGATGATTTGTGGTATAGATTGGTTGCTCTAAAGCCACTTTTTATGGCTGAAATGAGCTGCCCACCAGTGTCTGCTGGGACCATGCCTCTTCTGGACAACCATGGCTCTCATAAGCAGAGAGAAGGGTGTTATCTGCGAGTCCTCAGCTAAGGCAGCCTCCTGCTCACACATCCATGAGCAGTAACATCCCATTCAGGTGCATGTTTAAAAGAACAAGCCCCCAGCCCTGGCCCGTGTGGCTCAGTGGGTTGGGCATCATCCGCAAACTGAAAGGTCAAGGGTTTGATTTCTGGTTAGGGCACATGCCTGGGTTGTGGGTTCAGTCCCCGGTCAGATCACATACAAAAGGCAAATGATCAATGTTCCTTTCTCACATCAATATTTCTCTCCCCCTCTTTCTCCCTTTCTTCTCCTCTCTCTAAAATCAATAAGCATGTCCTGGGGTGAGAATAAAACAAAGAACAAGCCCCCAAAACCCCTTGGTCTCAGCCCTTGAAACTGTTACCTGGGCTGAGAGGAGCTGAGCACCTGATTCTTCTGGAAATATTTAAAAAGAAGCTGTTATTATCTGGGAGGCAGTGGCCCAACAGAAAGACAAAATTAGTATTAGAACTCAGTCTCTGTCTCGAAGGCTTCTGCTCTCCCCACCATTGCCCTGTGTTTCTCTGAAAATAATGCTAACTGTGAGGCTTCCGTGTGGTGCTGTGGGTGTAAATGCCTGCAAATTATAAAGTCGGAAAGAACAAGATCATTATGGAAGATGATCAGACGAGCTTCAGTGTTAGTATTCTTATTAAGGAGCAGAAAGCTGATAATCAGCCTTGGCTTTGTACAATGTTATGGAGTCAGGTTTGTGGCTGCCTGCCTGCCCACTTCCCAGTTTACGACATTTCTCTCCTAAACTGTACCTGCCCTTGCTAAATGCAGAGCTGTGGTTGACCTGCTGATTTCGGTTTGTGTGGTTCTGGCTGTATAAAATGGGACTGCTGATTCCAACAGCCCTGTTATTAGGGTCAGAGGAGAGCTCTGGTTAGGAAATGGGAGGAACCAACTCCTTCCTGTAATCAGAGGCTGAGCTGTCGGCAGGGGCTGCAGAGAGGCGCAGCACCGGGCTGGTGTCCTGCTTGCCCTTGGAGAGAGCTGTTTTAGACGCCACGCCCTGATGATCCTTCTGGATTCTTGTAGAATATGTCCCCGGGGAGCTGGAGCCCTGGGTGTTGTAGGAATGGAAAATGCTAGGCTTGGCCACGGAGGAGCGCCTTCTCTCAGGGCATGTGCTTGGCGTTCCCGGTGGCCAGTCCCTGACCCGTGGGCGTGACAATTTGGGGAAAAGAGGGATTCCAGAAGCTACAATGAGAAAGCAGTTTGATATCAAGGCTTTGAAGAGAGAGACTTGAGTTTGTGTTCTAATTCTGCTACTTACTATGTGATATATGCAGGTTATGTTCACCTGCTGGCCTTGTTTTTGCCAACTGTGAAATGGGAGTATTGATACCTTAACACCACACAGAACCGCTGTGAGAATATGAAGATATAATGGCAGTGCAGTTTCTTTATAAAGAAGCTCATCACTATTGTTGCTGTTATTATTATTTAAGGCAGGATACACTCAGTGCTGGAATATCTAACTGCATGTTTGCCCTGCAGTGACACACAGTGATGCTGACTAGCTCTTGCACCTGGGAAGGTGTGCAAGTGTGTTCACAGTGGGAAAATCTATGCTGGCCTGGAGTCCAAGGAGTGAGCTCCTTCCAAACCAAATCCAGCTGCCCTCACAATGCTGATCTCAGAGACAGACACAGACAGAGGTCACTTGTTAGGGATACAGAGACCCACAGCACTGAATAGCCATTCCCATCAAAGTAAAGAAGGTAGCCAGCCATTTGCAAAGAATAACGAGGAAAACAAACGTGCGGAGGGTGAGATTCAGAGGTGAAGACTCAGCAGCACTGAGGGCAGTGCTGTGGCTAGTACCGAGGCCAAATGCCAACCTGGATGGGACCCAACATCAAGGGTCCCGAAGAAAGAGGGGCCTTGGCTCAAGGCAGCCTGACACAGGCAGAAGGTAATCTCAGCAGACATAGTTCTGTCTCACCCAGCTTTGATCAGGCTTCCTCCCAGATCCTTGGGTGGAGGAACTGGAAGCTGATATCAGAACTGCTTTCTGGCCTGATAGTCCCCTTTGGACAGGTCTGTGTGATACATGAACAGAGATTCCCTCAGAGTTAGCATGAGTTCACTTTTGACTAATCCATTTATCATTTTCATGAAATCCCAAGTGTGAGAACTGTAGTTGTGTTGCTCTATGTGAACATGACCCAGCTGGATGTTACTGACCCTCAGACTCAAGCTAGTGGTGCCCCCACAGATGTCTAAGCCAGGTCAGGAGCTTCCTTGTGAGAATGCCGTCCTGGACTGACTCGTTTCTGCCCAGGAGAGCCACTTATCACATGATAATGGGGGTGCAAAGGGCAAAAAGCCAAGGAGAAAGGAAATATAGGGGGAGCTAAGGGGGACTTCATAGAGGATGTGGCACTTGAGATGGGTCTTCAGAAGACTGGGATTTTGACACATGAGCTTAGGTTCAGAAAGCAGGGCAGGCCCTGGGGAGGTGAAGTGGGGTAGTTTTGTATGGGAGGTCCTGAGACTAGTGTGATATGGGGGAGGAGAGGGGTGGTGACCAAGGGTGGGAAGAAGAAGCAGGAAGACTTGGTGGCAATTTGTCCTCTAGGGGAGGAGTGGAGGTTGAGGTCTTGCCTCCCAGAGTGACAGGAACTATAATCACATGCAGTGTGGACTGGCGGAGCCATCTAGCCCCAGGCAGGTGTCCAGGGGCTTCCTGCCTTGGTCAGAGTCCTTGCATGTGACAGAGACACATTCCTCACCTTTACATGTGTCTGCTGAGGCTCATCTTCACAGGATGTCCCTGCACGGCTAGTAAAATAGGTTTGACATCTTTCTTGGATTGGCCAAGGAAGCTCCTTACATTTTGTAAATGCTGAGCTTTACCACTTCTGCTTAGCAGTTGGGGGCAAGCTTAAAGTGTCTGCAGCAGTTAGTGAGGAAGGACTGGTGGTTTCAGGAACCTGGGGCTCCGTCCCCTTCACATGCCACTCACTCCGTGTGACTATTTCCCCTCTCTGTGTCCTCACCTGTCAGCAGAGAAGACTGGACAGGATGTCTGACAAGAGGCCTTCCAGTTCTGGAAGTCTGAGTGTCTGTACCCTGTCTCCCTGGTGGCAAGGGCATACTTGACTGCCCCAAAGTGTGACAAAGGCAGACTGCCTGCCCTGTGTGTCTCAGACAAGATATGCCTTGGGGACCAAGTTATCATAAAAATAAACAAATAGCAGCTTGCTGATCACCATCTAGATTGCTTAATTTCACTTGGTCCTGTGACTGCAGTTCAAGTTGTAGGAAGGACCACCTCCCCAAACTCCAGCAGAGGAAGGAGCTGGTACAAAAATAGAAAGATACTCTGCAGGAAGAAAAGGTCTTTGTTGATGCCTTTGGACTTTGAGAATTAGAGGTCAGGCAGCCATGTCAGTCTGACCTCTGGATTTGCACATTTCTGGGGCGCGCTGAGTCTTAAACAACTAGTGTGAGTCATCCTCTCTCCTTTGCATTTTCCCAATGAAAATGTCCCTCAAAGAAATTCTAGTAGCGGAAATGATTGCCTAATTGCAACCCTGTCCTGTTGTTGCAATGTTTTCCAGCAGTTCCCACTATTTATTTCTCCTCAATACCTGTTTACTTTCCCAGAGGAAAGACCGCTCAATAAAAATGTTGCTGAAGAAAGGTCACTTCCAGGGAGCAAAAACAATGCAGTCTGCATTGAGATTGTCCCTTGGATGTCTCCACCTCTGAAGGAGCTACAGGCTGCTCTGAATTGGCTGGGCCAGGGGCCCACTCCATTAATTGCAGCCTTTGCTCCCTCCCCCTTTCCCTAGAGACCAGGATTGATCACTGTGGACGGCCAAGTCAAAAGTCCACGGGAAAAGTCCGGCTTCCTGGCATTCCCCAGGGGCTGTGTGACATGTCAAGGTTACCTTGAACCAAATGCAGAGGGAAAAATCTATCTATTTATCAAGTTGTGAGTCACAAGTGTGATGTCATCTGAATATCAATCTGATTCTATTAATTTGTATGGTGTAAACACATCAAATACCAGAAGAAGATCAAACATGTCCAGCAACAGAGGCATGCACACTCAGACGCACACCCCCCGATGCACGGATGCATGTGTCAAATACACCTGGGGAAATGGTAGAAGGTCCTGTTAGTGGCAAGAGTGGATGTGGAGAGAGATGGCTTTTTGGGGCAGTGTTAATGAGTGTGACCTTTGGGAGGGATACGAAGGTTGCACAGACTGGAAGGGAACTCAAGACCCCAGCGTCCCTCTCTCGAAAGCATGGTGGGCTTACACAGTTAGGTATAATTATGCTCGGCCTTCACTGATGTGCTCCATGGAGGTGAAGTCTGGCTTCCCCTCCCATGCCTTCCACAGCCTCTTTCCTGATGCTCTAAGCTCTGCTCGCCTCTCGCTGTGGTCTTGGGAGCCAGGCCTGGAGGCCTGCTTCCTGGCATTACCTGGGGTCTCTATTCCTAGAGAAGGTGAGTCTGCCCCCTGCCTGGTGGGTCTTTATGGGGCATCCTTCTGACTTCAAGGCCTCTGTTGACAGAAGTCACTGGGGCAACTAGTATTGTGGTCATAATAGCACAGGGCTAGAGCCAGGACATTTGAGCGTGTGTCTCAGTGCTTCTCCTGACCTCAGTTTCTTCCTCTAAAATGGGGAGAAGAAAACCTCCCTGGCCTGTAGCACTGCATGGGCTGCAGGCTGCACGAGTCATCACTCCAGGAGGCATTTGCTTACGTTGTTCACGGAGTCACGTAGAGCAGGGGCCCTGCCTGCCTGCTTCAGAGCTGATATGTGTGTCACAGGAGAGAAATGATTACTTACTGTCTATTGCCCCTTGCTGTTGGCTGACTTTCCTAGAACATGACCTCTGCGAATAAACCCATCAGCTCCCTCACAGTCGAATCCTCCCTCTTGCCTCTCCTGGTCAACCTGGGACCCTCAGTCTCTGAAAGCAGAGGGGAGGCAAAGACACATCTAGTGTTGGTGGCTTTGCTGGGACTGACCTGGGAAGTTACTGCACCCCATGGAAGTGTTGGAAGGAGGCAACTTACAGAAAACAAAGATGAACTTAATTCCAGGGTGGAAAGGGCCAAGCAGGCCAGGAGAGAACAAGCACATGGTACCTGTCAGCCCATTCGATGGGCCCGCCAAAGGCTCACTTCCTGACACGCACCCCTATCTATATGGTCCTCACTGAGGCCTGGCACGTGGGGGACAAATGAGATGCTTAACACTCACTGTCACCCCTGGTTTCCCCTCACCCTTCAGTCACCCTTAGTGGGTGTCCCCCCAGTCCTTCTACTGTCTACACATGTGGTGCACAGCTGGTCTGACACTGGCGTGTGTGGAGGGATGTATGTGCAGCATTACGGGGGTGATTATTCACCACTGTGAGCCCCTAGAGGACCCTGGGGTTTTAGGAAATGGAATCTGGAGCATCCTAGGAACAGAAGAAGATTCTGGGGACATTCAACCTTGGGGGAAGAGTCTCCACAAAGAAGAGAAAGCAATGCTTTCCCATGAGGTTGTGCAACAGAAGTACACTGGGGCTTTTGAAAAATATGAGTTCCATGGACCCATTTCCAGAAACTCTGATTCAACAAATCTGGACTGGGACAATGGACCTGCATTTAAAAAGAAAATAAAAATTTAATTTGGGGAATAATTTCTGACTTACAGAAAAATTTGTGAAGATAATTTGTAATTTAATCATTATTTATTGTGCAATATAAAGCACGTATAGATAAGTGTCCCGATCAAAAATGGTTTCTTGATGATTTATCACAAGTGAGTGCCTGTGTCTCCCTACACGGCAAGGAAATAGGATGTGGCCAGTGTCCAGAAGCTCTCCTGTGGCCCTACCTTTTCCTTCTCACCCAAAGTTTTACTCCTTAAGCATGCATCCCCAAAGACTGCGATTTAATTTCTCCTCTCTAAACACTTAGTATAATTTCACCTATTTCGGAACTTTCCATAATGTAGTCATACAATGTGTCTGGTTTCTCTTGCTGGATGAGATTCATCTACGCTATTGTGTATGGTTGGACATCCCTCTCTTTCACTGTGCCATCCAATACAGCCATCACTTGGAATATCTGGCTATTTAAATTTTGATTAAAGTGAAATAGAATTAAAAAACTCAGTTCCTCTTTTTGCACTAGCAAAAGTGCTCAGTAGTCACAAGAGACAAGTGGTTACTTCTTGGATACTGCAGAACAAAGCAACTTCCATCATCACAGAGATTGCTTTTGGGTAGCTCTGAAGTTCAATTTTCTGACTGCATAAAAAAAGTCACCCGTCCTGCTGTTGACAGATAGTTTGGGTGTTTGGGTATTGTGAAGAATGCTGCTGAGGATGTCTTTGTCATGGTCTCTTGGTGCCCACGTGGTGCACATGTGCATATCTTTATGTTGGATGTACACCTGAGGGTGGAACTGAGAGCCACAGGTGTGAACATGCTCAGCTTTAGTAGAACAGGCCACACTTTTCTTAAGTGGTACACTAAGTTATACTCCCACAAGAATCTCTTCAAATGCAGCCCAGACAATTTTGACAATCGGCCAAGTTTGGAGTCACTGTTTGATTTCTCCAAGAGGGTAGATTTTTTTGTCTCTATACAAGAAAGAACCTTCCAATGACTCAGATTGTGGAGCTGTAGAAAGGACTCTCATGAGAAATACCTCATAAGGTAGTGAGTGCCCTGTCTTTAGAGGTATTCAAGTGGATTCTATGCAACTCTGACACAATGGCTCTAAAGAGAACTCCTAGTCTTAGTAGGGACCCTTCCTGATTGATGTAGAAGGTGCTTTCCAGCTGTAAGAGTCTCTGATTTCGTGCCTTTTCATGGCAATGTCTGGTGAGATACATGCTGGGCTGAACAGTGACATTCTTCATTGTTAGGCAGCAGAAGAGAGAAAGGGCTGGTGCCAGAGACCCAGATTACACGCAAATTGGATCGTTAGCCTGGGAACAATTGAGTTAGTCATCTTGATGATCAATGAAGCACCTAGCACTCACTTAACTCCTCTGTTCCCACCCGAGCTCTTGGGATAATGGGACTGATGGCTGCCTCAGTGTCACCTTCTGCAGACATTTATGTGTCCTTAGTTCTAGTTTATTGGCTTTACTGGATACATGTCTATTATTGTCACTGTCTTAAATCATTTTGGGAAGCAGGTGTGGCATAACTCATAACACTGTGAAAATGCCTTCAGTCCCACATTGCCTGGCAGTCTGTCTGCATCTGTCCCTGAGCTCTCTCTCTCCATCCATTCTTCCTGTTTCCCCTGGACCTCCTGCCCAGGAGGGGTGTGAATATGACAGCTTTATTCTGGGTCACAGGAGAACAATCCTCGGCCCAGGTACTCTGGAGGCTGCCCTTTGGAAAGGAATGGATTCCTTGTAACTCACTTGAAGACTGATTGTTTCTTGTAAGAAGGCTGTTAAGGGATTTGGGAAAAGGTTTTAAATCTCCGTGGGTGTAGGTGAGTGATGGGATTTCAAAGGGAAAATGAGAAGTGAGCAGATCTGATAACCTGAGCCAATGAGGGGCCCATGAATGGCCACTGTTTCTGCTCTGCTAATGAGGTGTGAGCAATGTTTGGCTCTGGGTCTCTGCTCAGGTCACTGATAACCCTTTTAGTAAATTTGTTGGAAAAGCCACACAGTTAGGATCCCAGAAACCTGTGGGTGAAGCTACAATTGGGCTCCTGGGTGGGACCGGATCATGATGCCTTCCCATGGGTGGAGGCAGCTATCATTGAAGCTCAAGGAGGCTTTGACCACCTACTTGTGGATGGAAGGAACTGATTGGGACATGAGAGGGGGCCTCAGAGAGAGGCTCGGAGCCTCTGCGGTGGTTGGAGTGCCTTCTGATTGCTAATTGCTTTTTTCTTTCTCTCTCTTTTTTACTACCTTAGAAGGCTGCAGAGGGACAATAGGAGAGGGAACTCAAGATGTTGGTAAGGTCAGCCCCAGTGCCCAGGCCACCCTCTCTGTGGCTTTCAGCTTGTCACTCTACTCTCTTGGCCCTGGGTTTCCCTGAAACTTCAGGAACAAAGACAATGAAAGGCCTATGTCTGAAGAACGCCCTCTGTCCCAGGAGGCATGTGGGGCTTAACTAGCTGGTACCCACAGGATGTTCTGAAAATGAGAAATGCCTAGGATTATTATCTATCAAATGTCACATACAAATATGCTCATGTTCCCATTATGAATATGTGTGTTGCAGACTTGCTCAACCAAGTGTGACCCGTTTGGTGGTTTTAATTACAAATATCAATAAAATTGGTTGATATTTATGGGCGCAGACCCTTCAGATCAGGGGAAAGAAGCTGATTGCGGCGGACAGTGCTGTGATTGAACTCGGAGGGAGGCTTGCGCTCCTGCTAGCTGGGTGTGCTGCTGACAGCTCCAGCTTCCCTGTGTTAACTGAATGTGATGAAATGATATTCACTTGTAAAAAGAGCCAGAAGCTTGGGCTGGTTTACTTGGTGGGTGGGACTGAGGCTGGCTCAGGGCTTGGTGGATGGACTCAAGGGCTCCTGTCTTTGGGAGAAGCAATGTTTGCACAGTGGTTCTCAGTCTTGGCTGCAAATAGAAATATCTGAGGGGCTTGAAAATCTGGTGAGGCCTGGACTGACTGCCAGGGATTTGCCTGGGGTGGAATCTCCCAGGTTAGTCTAATGACCAGTTGGGACTGATGACTGTGGATGTAGTGAGAAAAGTTCATGCTAACAAATGAGACTTTGAACCAGCATTGTATCCTTGAGTCTCTTACTCTGAGCCTCAGTTTTCTTTTTTCTGTAAAAATGAAGTTAATGAAAGCTATCAATATATTGTGCACCTGTGATGATAAAATGAGATCAAAGGAGTAAAAGGTTCAGTCCCTAGTGGGGTCTCAGAAAACTCTCTGTTGATTACGGATTATCAGGCTGTCCTTACTACTAGAAAGAGTCATAAGTGTCTTTAAACCTAATCATATAAGAGAGTCTCAGGCTGATTCAGAAAGTTCATCCTTAAAATTCTGTGACTCTAGAACCATTCCTGGGTACCAAAATCTGCATTAGTCAGGGTTCTCTGGAGAAACAGAACCAACAGGGTATCTATCTATATCTGTATATCTATATCATCCATCTGTATGTTTATGTATATGTACACACACAGCATATATATATATATATATATATATATATATATATATATATATATATATATATATATATATATAAAGAGATTATTATAAGGTATCAGCTAATGTGACTCCAGAGGCTGAGAAGTTCCATGGTCGGCTGTGTGTACACCAGAGGCACAGGAAGGCCTGCGGTGTAACTCAAAGGCTTGACAGCCTGAGCATTGAGGTCAGGAGATCAGTGTTCCAGCCCATTGTCAGGCAGAGAGGGGCGGGGGAGGGAGGAGAGAAGGGGATGGGGAGGGGGGAGGGGAGGGGGCAGAGGGGAGGGATAGGATCCTCCTTTTCTCTACCTTTTTGTTCAATGCAGGCTCTCAGTGGAATAGAAGATGCCAATCCCCTTTACTGAGTCTGCCAATTCAAATGTTAATCACTTCCTGAGGAGCAACCTCAGGGACACAACCAGAGCAGTGTTTGACCAGCTACCTGGGCATCCTCTGATCCAGTCAGGCCGACTGCTCACACCTTCCCTTACTAAGATCCAACTGCATGTGGGCCAGGAGGAATTCAGAAGACTGCAGGGCCCTGGCAGTGCCAGCCATGGTGGAAGGGTCTTCAGGAAGCACTGCTGGGGTTGCCCAGGGGAAGCCCTCTGTCCTCAGCCCCTCATTTTCCACAGGGACCAAGGAGATGGCCAAGGATGGGAATGGCACAAGGCTACAGACTCAGAGTGAATGGCAGAACCAGGACCAGAAAGCCTGTCCACTGATCTCCAGCCCCTGCTCTGTCCACTCCACCCCAGAAAATGTGCTTTTTCTGTCCACCATGAGGACAGGTGTCATGTTTGTTTGTTAGGTCACCCGAGGCTCTGCCACTTGGGGGAGACCATGTTTTAATATGCAGCTTTTAACTCGTTTTCTCACTTCCTCCCTTGGCTATCAAGGTGCTCCTGGCTTTACACAACGTTATTTATATATCACGTCTTCTCTTCTTGAGACACAGTGCAGCCAAAGTGGGGTGCTCCAAGCCCCACAACAGGCTCCATTCTTTCCTCTTACAACATTCCATCACATGGAATGTCCCCTCTGCACCACCTGTAACAGCATCTCAAAACGTGCAGGAAAAAGTGCTTCCGACTCCACGAATCCCTTCTTGAAATGCTGCGTGGTGCAGGCGCATGGCCCTGTTCTGCCTCTGTGGGTACATCTCATTCTGGGGCTAGACTGGGTGCCCGCAGGGGCAGGGCGGGGTGGTGGGACCGCGTGGACTTGGGCATCAGGACACACGGGTCTGAACTTCAGCCCCGTCACTCTTCCTTTTGTGATCCCGGGAGAATCATTTGGCTTCTCCAGACCTCTGTGTACTCATTAACTAAAATGAGGAAATAATTCCTATTTTTCAGGGCTGATGTGAGGATTCATTTGATACATATTTATGAAAGAGTCTGACAAAGACAGGTTTCCATAGATGCCCGTGGAATGATTAAATGCATTGGTATGAACTATCTGGCACGGATGTTAAAAAACCACTCTCACCCTATAACTAGAAGTTGCATTTGGGGGTCGGGGTGGTGAGCAATACATGGATTCTTTTGAGATGCTCACATTGCAAGATACAGGTCTAAGGAAAGGCAGAAATTTGAATCCAAAACCATCATTAAATCCTTAATACAAACTCACGATGTCTGGACTGTTCAGAATGGGGTTTTAATGTCCGCTTTGCCACTCACTATGGACCACAGTGGGAAATTGTTTGCCAGCTCCAAAATTCAGTTTTCTAATGTACAAAATGGGGCAGATTCCTCTCACATGTGACTGACTCACATTCACACGATAGTGTCTGGCAGGTGTTTGGCACCCCAGAAAGGGCAGCTATACGGCTGTCATTATGATGATATCTGTATTAGGTGTAGCACGCTAATGACCCCTCGTTCTGTAGTGTCCCCAAGCCAGCGACAGCATTGTGTCTGTGTCAAGTTCAGCCCTCTTCCTGTTGTATAGCCAGCCCCGTGCAGCCTGTACGAGCCTCAGACCGCAGCATCATCAAGCAGGACTCTGCCAAGGGCAGTCACACTTTGTCTTTTCAGAAGTCTTTGCATTTGCCACATGGAAGTCCCCTCCACACTGTATTTTCCAGAATTGGGTCTGGCTGCTTCTCTGCCCAATTCCCACCTGACTCCATTTCCCTTATCAACCTGCAGATCACCTCTCATTTGTCATTTTTATTAGCTTCTAATCTCCCATCAGTTTAGTGCTAAGATTTAAGGGTAGGATTAGTGGGGGGGACTTTAATTGCATGATCCTCCATGGCCCCTTGAACATTCAATAGAAGTTTATGGAAAGATAAAATCACAAAGGGTTTTATAGCCCCAGACAGAGCAAAGGACTGGGGAAAACAAGGTAACTGCTTTTCAACTTCAAATAATCTGTGCTTGGGCTTGATGAAATGAGGAAGTGAGTTTCTGGCTTGCTCTCCCTCCCCCCCCTCTCCTTCCCTGGGTCCTGTGGTCCTTTTCCGCCCAGCATGAGCAAGAAGCCACTTTCTGTCCTGTTCTCCCCTCTCACATTGATTGTTTCTGACAGGAAGACGAATGAAGCCGGCGTGCTTCTGAAAGTAACATTTATTTCACACAAAATATGCTGAACCACCACCAAAGGTGGCCCAGGTGGTGCACTTGATGGGAAGGAGGACAGTTCTTGGGAGGGGACAGGTGGTCCATGAGGGAGGGGGCGGAGAGTGCTCCTCGGCTATGAACGCCTGCCCTCCTTGAACCCACCTTTTTCCAGCCTCCACCCCCCAATTCGTGCCATGTTGTGTCGCTTCCTAGGCGGGCAGAGTGAGTGTTGCATGGACTGCAGAAGTCATATGCGAGTTCGTGCCTGTATTAATTCAGCAAACACATAATTGCATGCATACTATGTACCAGAGGCCTGCGAAGTGTGGGAGATATAAAGGTGAGTAAGGCCCCTTTCTGCTGGCAGGAGAGCATCTCTGGGGCAGATGGACAGTGTTTAAGGAAAGTATTTTTTCCTTTTTTATAGCCATGGCAGCAGTAGAAGGAAGGGATGAAACCCTAACAGACCTCATGGCATTGACCCAGCAGCGTTTGGCAGCGGGTGTTACATTCTAGACCGCCCCCGCGATAGGTGAAAATCTGCGAAGTAGGAACCTTACATTTATTTTAGTATTTATATATATTCTAAGGCTTTATAAACCCTTCCTACATACTTATAAACCATCCCCAGTCCCTTATTAACCGTTTCCACACTTTTATAAACACTACTTATGTTCTTAAACATATTCTACTCTCTTAAACGTACATAACTTTTTAATTTATTTTTATTTTTTTAATTTTTTTGATTTTCAATTACAGTTGTCCCTAAACCTACGTAACTTTAACAACATACGTATACAGTACTGCAAAATCCTGCGATATAGCAAAAAATCTGCGATAATTAATTAAATATAATATTTTAAAAAATCCCACGATACAGTGAGGCCACGATAAGTGAACCACGATACAGAGCGGGACTACTGCAACGGCAGTGGAGGATGTGATAAGCACCCCAGGGCAGGAGTGTGGTGGGCATCTGAAGGTCTCCACAGAGGGCCTGGGCTGGGTTGGGCCTTGAAGGATGGGTGAGAACTGGCTAGAAGGATGGAATGGAAGCAGAGGTGGGGGTGGGGCACAGGAGTTGGGGTACCTGAGGGAGAGGTGGGGGCAGCAGCTGCAGAGGTGGAGTGGTGTCATGGGAGACCTCTGGTGCCAAGGGAAGGAGCTGCTGTCGATGGCCAGTGGAGGGTCCCTGAAGAGCTTTGCTTCCAGGAGGACGGGGGAACATTTCATTCTAGAACTCTCATCTTGGCTCAGCATGGAGGACGAGTCAGGAGCGGGGTGAGACTGAGACTGGAGTCAGGTCCCCTAGAGGCGGTGGCGGCCTGAGCAGGTGGGCCAGGGGATGCACTGGAGGTGTGCTTCCAATGTAAAATGGAAAGGCTGTGAAATTGGTTGAGTGTGGAGTGGGCACCGAGGAAGAAGTTTGAATCTCCTCAGTCTCTGCCTGGGTGCCTAGGTGCCGAGTTGGGCTGTGCTCTGGGAGAGGGGGGCAGGAGGGTGCTCAGGTGTGTCTGAAGAAATGACTCAGTCTGGATTCTGTTTGATTCAGGTGTCTGTTAAGCAGGTGTTCAGTAGACAGACGTGCTTGAAGCCATGTGAGCGGATGGGATGACCCAGGGAGAATGTCCGGTGCGGTAACAAGAAAGGGAGAAGAGAGGAAAGAGGAGGAGGGAAAAGGGAAGGGGAGAGGAAAGTGACCCACGGATTTCTGACCTCTTTCTTGACAACGTTTAGGTCCCTGCCTGTTTTCATCCAGCTGTGGTTGGGGATCTTTAAAAGGTCTTAACAGTGGGCAGCAACGGAGGTGACTATTGTTGACAGATGTGTTGGGGTGGGGTCTGATGTCTTGCTCCGGGTAGTGGGACCTGGTGGGCTGCCACTCTTTGAGCAGAACCCCATGGCAACACAGAGCCTGTGTGTAGCTCAAAGTGAGAATCACTTGGTTTGAGGGCCAAATGTTTATTGGAACTGTGGCAGGAGGGTGGACACAGTTTGGGGAGCTTGAAGCTTGTATGGCCTTTAAAGGAAAAGAATATAAAGTTGTGCCTATAAATCTGGATACCAGGCTTTTGAAGGGGTCATGAAGGTGAAACACTCTGAAGCTCATTAGTTTCATGATGAATTTCCTTTTGTTTGTGAGACTTCAGAAAGTGCAGGAGAGGCATATGTATACTGTGTGTAAGCATGTGTGTGCACATGCAGGTGTGCATGTACTGGATTAATTTGATTAATTTGTGAGGATGAGCTAAAATAAGTGGGAACTCAGGCCTAGGAACTTCTTGTGTCTTGTCCCACCTGGCAGGGGCTCCCATGAAGACGGATCCTAAGAACATGTGCTGGGCAAGTGGCCTGGAAGTCAGCTGTCCTTTAAGATTGGAGAAGATTGGCACAAACTCTTGTTCCATGTTTAGGGGGATCCCAATGCTGTCCCCGAGATTTCTACAGTTCCTGAAGGACTGGTATTCTCATGGTCGCCTGCATTTCTGAGCTTGTGCTGCCTCCAGATCAGCTGTAGATCCTCTCAACGTCCCTTCGCCGTCATCCTTCTGAGATTTGTACACACGCTCACACTCACTCACTCTCAGCCACAAGGTCCTTAGGTGTGGGGCAGATGTGACTGGGTAAAGCGTGGCTATGTTGAAGTCACACCAACAATTTAAAATGGAATGTTAGCTGTCACGAATATTCAGTTCCGCTGCCATCTCACTGGGCTTTCCCCTTGTCCTTCCTGCTCTTCCTTCCCTGCTTTGCTCTCCCCGTACCCCTAACTCTGTTCCTTGCCTTTTAATGACCCATTGATCCTTGTTAACCAGTGCCCTCTGGGACTCACCTTCCAAGCCAAGTGAATTAACTGACTGCTGCCTTAGAACAAACCACCTCCAACTTCTATGTCTTACACAACAACTGTTTATTATTTCTGATGCGTCTGTGGGTGCTCCTGCTGATTTTGGGTGGGGTCGTTCATGCATAGGTCATTAGCTGTTCTGTGTCTTGGGAATGGCTGGTTCAGGATGACCTGGTCTGGGATGACTCAGCCTCTTCCAGCAGGCGTGTGCTCGTGATGGTGGCAAGTAAGAAGAGGCAGTGAAAACCTGTGAGTGTTTTTCTGTTTTTTTTTCCAGGCCTCTGTTTACAGCACGTCTGTTGTCCTGTCATTCATGTAGCCCCGCCCAGAGTCAGCGTGGGAGACACCACAGCGTGATGCACCATGTGGGAGGCATCACGTGGCACACAATGGTGGGCCATTAGTGTAACGCATCAGAGCTACCATGTCTTTTAAGGAGTATTGTCCTAGCAAAGGCTGTTCCCTCTCTAAGAGGCATCCTGGTTCCAGCTGTTCACACAATAATTTGTTTCACTTCACTACATTTGCTTCCTGCTTTGTGTTTATTAAGTAGCAACATAGCTCAGGGTATGACATTTTAGGGGGGCTTAAGCATTTCCACATGAAAGAAAAAATTTTGTCAGTCGTTTATTTATTTTCTTAAATCTTATTGGCAGATCTAACCTCTCTTTTCAGAGGCCTGCTGAAGCTCCAATGGACTGTTGAACAGAGGAAGGAGATAAAACTAAAACGACTCTGCCAGTCCCTCAGATTCCTTGGCCAAAATGAGGAACTGAGGCAACAAGGAGCATCCCGACGGTTCTGAGTTTTAAAATGCTTATACTACATGTGCCCTCCAAATTAGTGCGAGGGTGCCCTGGGCATTCGTGGCCAAGGCAGAGCCCCAGGAAGGTCCCCAGAAGGACCTGTTTTGAGAGCTGGGAGGGGGAGAGGCAGGGTTTCTTCCTTACTATTCCCACTCCACAGGGAGGGTGTGAGACTGGGCAGGTGGTTCTGCTCTGCATCTCTCCTTTTCTCACGTTCTTCTTGATCAGGTGTAGGTGTGTGTGAGAGAGAGAGAGAGAGAGAGAGAGAGGGAGAGAGAGGACAGAGAAGATGGTGTGTGTATATTCATGTTTCTGCACACACACACCAACATACCTCAGGGCCTCTGCTGAGGACGCTGCGGCTTAGACACTGCTGTGCTCTGCAGTGTGTTAGGCCAGACACCAGACAATACAGGAGATGATTAGGGGCTTTCAGAGCAAGTCTCTGACACTAGAGAGAGGTGACTGTGGGCTGATTGAAGCTCTGTTCACCCCCCTCCTGCCAGGCAGGGAAAGGCAGGCTGCGGATGGTCCAGCACCCGCACTTGGCAGGACCAGTCCCAGGATAAAGGCCTCCCAGGGCCCTCAGGGTCGGCTGAATTTAGTGTTCTGGTGTACTCAAATACGTGTGATTTCTTCCAGGCCTGTGACTCTAAATGTCACCCTCGCTGCACGATTGCTGACACATTGTGCTGCTGGGGCTGTTCAGAGCTGTGTGGTGGTGACAGGAGACGGAGGGAGGAGGCACGTCCTGGGGCCATGAAGGAGAAAGAGAACATGGTTTGGAAAGAGGCCAGGTGGCTCGCCTCTCCCACGGTGCCCCAGCCCGCCTCCGGGGGTCACAGGAAGTGGCCCCTCAGCCCCCTTGCCCAGCTGTAGTGCCTGTGCACTGATCTGTAGGGAAAGAAGCGGGGAGTGGAAGGTGGGGTGCCTGCTCGTTATAAACCCCTCCCTCCCCAGCCAATTCTAAGAACAGGCCTTCCACTGGACTTCAGTAGGGTTGTGGACAGACTTGGGTGTCCTCTTGAGAGGCGTCCCCTGGACTCAGTGGGGACAGGGGATAGTGTGGATTAGTATAAACAGCCACAATGGGAAGCAACCTGGGCATTCACTTAGGTTCAGCCACCTGCTAGCTGGGCGACCTGGGACGAATCACTTGGTTTTTCTTATATTGTTAAATGGGGTAATGCATCTCGGCCTGCTCACTGAGCAGGGAGGCTGTGAGGATTAAATTAGCTGGTATATGAAAACCCCTTAAAAAGGATTTTTCTGGGCCCTGTCAGTGGAAGGGCCACTGTCCAGGTGGAGCTGAGTGGACAGGCAGGCAGCAGGGCCTCAGCCCTGGGACACGACTTCTGGAAGGCCATCTAGCCCCATTGCTGACTGGCTGTGGGCCTCAGGAAGGTCCCCATAGCCTTGGGGTGCCTCAGTTCCTATAATCTGGAGAGTGGGAGGATGACCACACCCATCTCACAGGGTCCTTGTGCGATTTAAATGAGTGGAAGAATAAGCCCTCAGTCAGATTGGCTGTTGTACATCTTTCATGGGTACCCTGCTTGGGTATCCAGAGATATTTTTATGTGATGATTCTGGGAACTTGAATGGGCACATGCAAAGTTTCTAGCCTGATGTAGAGCATGTGGTTGGTTTTCTGTCTTCTTCCCCTTCTCATCCTTCTAGGTCCTGAGCTTTCTACTCTGTGGTTCCAGGAGGAAGAACTCACAAAGATGCTGACAGAAAAAACATATGTCAGTGATCTGTTGTTGTGACCCATTACACAGTCCCTTATTCTTAGGCCCCGTCAGATTCTTCTCCATGCTTTTTGGGCTGGGTGAGAAAGGAACCCCATAAAGAATGTGCATCAGTCGCTTCCTCCACATACAGACCTTGGAAGAACTCACCCCTCTGAGCCTCACTTTCCCCATATGTTGAATGAGATTACCTCCAAGGACCCTTCCAGCAAGTTATGACACCCTTGACTTTATTATTTCCAACAAATGACGGGTCCCAATTCCTTCCCATGACTGCATCACTGGCTGTTTTATTTCTTTTCTCTTTGTTTCTCCCTCTTGAACATGCCAAGTGTTTATGTCATTTTTGAGAATCCAGTAAAGTGCATTATGGGGAGGAGACAGGGAATAATTCACACAGGCAAAGATATGACATGTCCACATGGATGCTTCGGGCAGTCAGCCATGATGGGAAATGAAATGTGTGGAAAACTACAGGGTGAGTAAAGAGGGTGTTAGTGAAATGATGGGCCTTTTGTCACTTGTGCCTGCACGTGACGTGGTGTCTGTCAGCCAGCGGCTGCAGTGCGTCCCCGGAGTGGCTTCTGCCGGGGAGGTCTTACTTCCAATCCTCTACTGCAGGTTGCATTTTGATGTGGATGATCCCGTGGATACTTACCAAAGGATAACGAGGAACTAGGCTCAGTGCCACTGAGGATCAAGCAAGGAGAGGAGGGGTGGGCCTTGCAGAAGGAAGGATTCAGTTCAGCCTTCTGGAGTAGGAAGAGGCTGAGATGCTGGACAGACTTCCTTCCGACTGACGGACTCGAAAGGACTCTTAAAACCCAGTCCACACAACCTCAAGTTTCTGTTTCATGTCAGGATGGTTTAGTACAAGTTCCAGGGGGTGAGTGTCAAGAGCTAGGTTCAAATTCAGCTCAGATCCTGACCAGCTATACAGCTGAACGAGATGGCAGGGCTGAGTCAGCCCACCTCCCATTCTCCAGGGTCACTAATTCAGGTACTAAGGCTCTTGCACTTTATAGAACCGAGCCTATAGATTTTCACCCAAGGTACCTTTTCTAAAAAAAAATTAAGAGCTTTTATTTTTTTTTAAGAGAAGTTTTAGGATAAGTTGAGTAGAAAGCACAGTGAATTCTCATATATTCCCTCTCCTTCTTCAGTTTTCTCTATCAACATTTTGCATTTGGGCAGTACATTTGTTACAATAAATGAGCCAATATTGATACATTATTATTAACTAAAGTCCATAGTTTGCAGTAGGGCTCACTCTTGGTGTTGCACATTCTGTGGGTTTGGACAAATGTATGCACCAAGACAGTATCATACAGAATAATAGTTTCACTGCACAAAAAGGGGCTTTGTTTATGTCTTCCGAGCATCTTGTTGATGTCAGGCAGGGCACTAGGCACTGGGCATGCAGAAGGGAGCAGAGAGACACAAGTCCCCACCCTCATGGAGCCCAGGTCCCTCTGCGGAGCGGTGTCCACAACCAGTGGGCTACAGACAGACCCCGCGGCAGCTGCGCACAGGAGCTGCGTGAGCCAGCCCAGCATCTTGTCTCCCCATCATGTCCTGGGAGATGATGACACCCACTTGAAGGCTGAACCACTTCCCTAGATTAAGAGTTGAGTCGAAGGAGTGGGAAAAGTCTGGGAAAGCGAGGAGATGCTTATCGGACTTTGTGCTGGTGAACTCTTTCTTCATCGCCGAGTGGTTTGGAAATGGCTTTCTTCACGGTAGAGTGAGATAATTTCTTTCTTTTATTTTTCATCCTGAAAACTTCCTGTGAGTAGTGACCTTGGCACCACTAGGAGAGGCAGGAGAAAGGCTTCAGGTAACAGATGGGCTGTCCTGTGAGGTCTAGGAGATCTGGGCAGCTCCAGGGTCACTGCAGGGCACCGGGGCGCTCACGTGGCTGTCCCTGAGGATGAGACAGGAAAGGCAGGAAAATGGCTGTCACGGACCTCAGCGCTCCTTGGACCACGTGGGGACCTTGCAGAGCCCTATTCGGCAGGTCTAGGGGAGCCCAAGGCTGTTCACATCTAACTGCGAGTGCCCAGTGAAGCTGCTTGCCCACAGACTGCACTGGGGTCATAAGTGTCTGAGTCACCTCTGGTATTTTACAGAGAAGTAAATGGGGGAGGGTGATGCGGCTGACCAAAGTCACCCAGCTGGCAGGTGAGGAGCTTGGACAGGACCCCAGGTGTCCAGAAGGGCAGGCTGTGCTTCCACTGTGCCTCATTTTTTTGAAGACCAGGAGGGGATGCCCACTTGCCAGCAGGCTCTGGAAGTACTTAAAGGTCATAATTCCTGGACAAGGTCCATTTACTTTTTTTCCTATTTAATCACTCAATTATAAATATTTATATGACCCTATGTATACCCATATTATGGAGGCTTCTAGGAGTAAAAGGTAGTGTATGAGCTAAAAAGGAAGGATATGAGTTTTATATGTAAAACAAGTAGAGTCAATTTGACTCTGAGATGCTGGCATTTCATAAACTCTGAATTCTCCATGAGTCTAAAGGAGAGAAAGATTGCTTTGGGTCCTGGTGGTCAGGGAGAGCTTCTTGGAGGAGGAGGTATGCTCCATCTGAGCCCTGAAGGATGCAGAGGATCTAAGATTTGGAGGGGAGAGGCGGATGAGCTGTGACAGTGTTGTGTCTGTCACTTATGCCTCCCCTTCACTGCTGGGCTCTCCCCACCCATCCCTTCTCATTTCTTCTCTATTTGAGTCTTCTTCCTCCACTCCCCACTTTCCTTAGCCCTCTCTACCCACCTCTTTCCTCTGCTTATGCGCTCTTCCTTTGCTCAGTTTTCCTCTTAATACTGGAATATAAGTAGAAAATAAGGGATTTGTGATCCAATACCTTTCTTTACCTGTTTAGCTAAGCAATCCTGTAAGAAAGGCAGCAGTGTATTATGCCCATTTAACAGATACAATGAGTGAGGCTCCGATTAGGAAATGAGGCTTTCTTGAGATGTGCAGCTTTCATGGTTAGAACCAGGACACCCTTGGACAAATGAGATGAGTTGCCCTCGCCGCCCCGCCCCCCGCCACCCCCTAGTTTTGTCTTTACTTGCCAGTGCCTTGGGCTGGGTGTGTCTTTGGCTTGTTGGTCAGGCTTAGTGGGTCCCATGATGGGCCAGCCCAGTCCACCTCCTTTCCCTTCAGGATGGGGAGCTGGCCACACAGCATGGAGGCTGGGCACAGGACAGGGAAGGCGACGGGACTTGGAGCCTGTCTGCAAGCACGGGTGGGGGCAGGGAGCTTCTGTGCTTGGTCCCTGCCCACCCCTGGGGTGTCCTTTGCCTCAAATCTGAGCAACCCAGCTCTTCCCCATTTCTCATGTTGGCTGGGCCCCCACCCTTCTGGAGTGTTGTGGTTTCTCCTCTTTGCTGCCACTGCTCAAGGGCTTCCTCTCCTAACATTAACAGGACAATTCCAAGTGTAAGGTCTGCCCTGTTAAAATGACTAATTTGGGCAGTGAAAAAAATATAGAGGGGCATGTGCAAGTGGCCCCGATGAATGCATGAGATGGATGCAAACCTCCAAAATCTGTTTTTGGCAGGGCTCCCTGAGCTATCTGAGCTCACCCTCTCTCCCTCAGAGCTTATTTAGTCTCATTTTGGCTCCCTGAGAAGTTCCTGGTTTCACTACTCCTGGTCTTCCTCGGTCATAGCCACATGAGTCTTGATCACAAATGTGGATACAAATTTTAAGGCAACGAGAAACTTGACGTCCCTGCTCTTTATTAGGACAGACCCATGGGGAGAACTGCTTGGACTGAAGATCGAGAAAGCAAAATTCAAGTTCTAGCTCTGCTGCTCAGTGCCCATTTGAACTTAGACAAGTCATTTTCTCCTCCTGGGGCTCAGATTCCTCATCTTAAAATAAAGAATTGAAATTGACACTTCCCTAAATTCCGTTCAGCTCCTGGAATCTCTGCTTTGGCAGGAAAAGCACGGTGGTTCCTGTTTAATCAAGTAGGTGCCAATTTCCTTGGGCAGGTAGGTTAATGGTGTGTGCTGGGCTGGAGGTGGTGGGGACGGGGCAAGGAGCACAGGGAGGGCTGCAGGGTGAGAGGCTGTGGGCACTCCACCTGGAAAAGCTAGCAGCGGTGGGAGAGCTGGGAGAAATCAGAGCTCAGCCCATGGGGCAGGGCTATTAGGGCAAATGGCCCTTTGGCTTAGCTGTTCCTGAGGGCCGCTCCATGGGAACACTCAACACTAACGTGGCCCTATGGGCATCTCAGGTGCTTTCGCAGGTGTTACCCCCGTGTTCCTGACAGCGGCTAAAGGAGGGGATGGGTTCATCATGGCTCTGTAGTTGAGAGATTAGGGATGCGCACATGTTCCAGAGCAAAGGGGCCCAAGTACAGGCCTTTGGCTTTGGGTCCAGGACCATTTGCACATTGCCAGAGCTGTGGCCAGTAACTGAGTTCACAGGAATGATGGCATCATCATGTACGGAAGGTACAAGTTCATGTTGCAAATCATAAGCTTCAGTGATCTGGAAACTTTGCTAACCCAGAAGCCCTCTTTGATTTCAGACAAAGAGGCATAAATGAGGCATCATTGTAGTTCAGTGTTCGTCATCAGTCCCTGGCTAAGTCATTGAGATCGGAGCTACAAAACACACACACGCAGCCGTACCCACAAATCATGCATTCAGGGACACACAACAGGGGACAATTGGACAAATGGTGAAGATGTGTGTCCACGCTCCCTAGCTTCACCTGGAAGAAGAATGTCTCAGCAAGGGGGGTAGGCTCATCTTGCCACCTGGTGTGGGCCTGTGTGGCGGGCACCACTTGTTCCCATGAGGATGAGAATGATAAAGACAGTGGCTAAGTGGGAGTGATTGCTTATAATGGGACAGGCAGTCCTCTCACAGGTCCATATATTGTTATTCCCATTATCCAAGATGCGAAACTGAGGAACAGAGTGACATGCTGACAGGGTGGGTGACATCTGTCCAGTGCCTTGAGAGACATGGACTTCTTCTTGGATCTTGGTCAAAATTTGAGTCCTTGGGACACTGCTTTTTTCCCTCCCTCCCTCCCTCCCTCCTTCTCATCTTCCTTCTACATTTCTTGAGTGTCTACTAATCCCAATAAGCATGCATGGTTCTAGGGTTCGAGAAATGAAAAAATGATGGCCTATACCTCTAAGGGATTGAAAGCCTGGGTAGGGTTTGAGGTGGGCAGTAAGGTACAGGTAAGTGAAGACAGAAATGGATGGATGAGACGGTGGTGGGAAAATATGAAAGTATTTTAACAGCTTTGAAACTTAGCTTATGCTGGGCCTGGCTTAGCCTCCTCTGTGACCCTCTTTGTGGAGCTGTTTTCTTCCAAAAATACAGGGACCTGACACCAGGAGGAGTGTGGGCCATGAACCCCGACTGGTAAACAGGCCGTAGGTGGCAGGACTGTGCTCAGAGGGGAGCTGGGTTGAAATTATAAACTTTTCTTGTGAGAGAAGGTGACAAAGGAAGAGCACTTGGCTCCTGAGGCCCAAGGCTGTGGACACAAGGCAACCTCTCTGGGAAATACCAGCACCTTTCAGCAGCCAGTTAATTCAGTGATGTTTCTTAAACTCAGAGCAGGAGCAAGTCAGGACTTACGTGCAGGAGAGGGAGCAGAGAAGCAGAACACACCGTGCCCAACCCCCTGACTGGGGAGAGGAAGTAGGTGTGCCACCAGGTGTGGGCTCTGCTATGTGCCCTGTGCGCAGCGTCCAGGTGGGAGAGGTGGGAGTGAACTGGCCTGGGCTGGGAGGAGGTGGACATTGAAGGGAGTGTAGAACTGGGCTGGGGGTGGAGAGAATATTTGTGCCTAATTACTGGGAAAGAAGTTCCTACACCCCACAGGCTCCAGGTGCAGAGGGGCTGAGGGGCTGGTGGGCAGCGGTGGGCGGAGGGAGGTTTGAGAGACTGTCCCTCCCTCCATGACCAGTAACGAGACCCGGGACTCACTGACTGGTGTCCAGCGCAGGTAGAGTGGGCCCTACAGGGAATGCAAAATTGGGAAATATTCTTGGGATCTCGGGAGGGAATTCTAGTCTCGTGGTAACTGTTTCACCAAGATTCCCAGGAGAAATTCCTGACCCTCTGTTTCCACGTCACCGGAACAGCAGGACAGGCCTGAACAGAGGCCTGGGGAAGCTCATGGGCCCTGGTGGGGAGGCAGCGTCACGGCTTTCAGTTGCTCTGTCTGGTCCTCTGTCTCTCCTTAGACTGTGTATGTTTTCTGCTCTGTTGGCTGGTCTGTGTATCTGTCTTTATGCGCCTGTTTTTCTCCTACTTACTCACCACATTTTCTTTTGGACTGCTCTCCTCCCTCCCTCTCCTTCCAGGCTTCTTCCTATGCTTTGGTCACTGCACAGAGCCATCTGGGACCTCAGTGGTGTCCGGCTCCCATGTGCCTCGGACCACTTTTTGTAGAGATCGCAGAGCATGGGTGCCTGGCTCATCCAGGGCCCCCCAGCCTTCAGCGGGCACCCTGGCCCTCATCCCTGAGGCATGACCCTGTCATAAAGATGTTTGTTGTGCACTGAAAACGCGTCAGGGGCCTCTCTTCCTGTCTGGAAGGAAGCACAGGGATCTTCTGGGCCTAGCAGTGGGACCTGCTCCTGCACCAAGGTCTTGGGTATCAGGAAGGGAGTGGGTGGGGATGGCCAACAGCTAGGTGACTTACCCCAGTGGGTGGGTGCTGCTTCCATGATGCCATCAGGTAGATGCTGATTCCCCAGGGCTGGGCAGGTGTGGGGACTGAGCTGGGGGTGGGTGTAGACATAGGCTGGAAGGGAGATGAAGAGTGGGGAGTCTCTCTCCTCTGTATTAGAGCCTCCTTTTAACAAGGGGCTTCTGGGATTTTTTTCCCCACTGGAAAGCTTTTAAGAGCGCTGGAAAGGACAGGCAATTACAGGAAGGTTAGGTGTGCCCGATTGGCTGCTGTTACCAATCACTCATTGTCATACAGGGAATGTGCAAAGGAGGCCATTGGGGACTGATTGACGTTTAGGGTAAGTAATTTCTGTTTAGAGGGAGCGAGCAGGTGAAGGCTTGGCTGGCACTCATTGCCCTCTCTGCCTGTTTGCTATTGTGTTGATGGTTTTTCTTGGCAAGGAGGCACCGTTAGAGATGCTCCCAGGATATGTGAAGGGGAAGAGGCTAGAGATCAGCCCACTCATTGCACCCACCTCACCCTAAGCTCCATCTTACACTGATGGGAAAATGGTCTACTGGGCAGGGAGGAGGCTGGTGCAGCCTCCCACAGCAGGCCAGAGGGGGTGCTGGGCCAGAGCTCATGTCCACACCCCAGGCCGATGCTCTCCCTCACAGCAAGGCCTGAGCCAGTGGTTCACACAGACTGGGACTTTCATCAACCCGCCTTGTGCACAGCTGTGCAGTCTGAATGCATCTCCTGTGGTGGCCCTGCAACTCCAGGCCCCAGACCCGGGCTGGCCGTGCAATCTGCTCCTCTGGATCCTCTCACACACTGTCAGTTGTGATTTCCCTTGACCACACGATGTCCCCAGGAGGCAGGGAAGAAACACATCAAGACTGTTCTGATGTTTCGATTCCATCTGTGTCTGTCTGTCTGTCTGTCTATCTCTCTCTCACAAACACCTCCTTTACCACTGTGTCAGAAACACCACCATCATGGGGAAAATTCCTTGGACCTTGAAGTCTATTCCACCCTCAAGCATCTAAATTAACATGCAAGTTCTGGGAAGGACCTAACTTTAAATAACCAGGGGACAGTGCACTTACAGTTGAGGAACCCACAAAATGAAAAAAGGTTGTAGGAGAAAGGCCATCATAAACATATGTCAGCATATGTACAATTTGCCCAGCAATAATTCTTCCACAATTTTGCCAAAGGACAAAACAAGGTAGAGAATGGTCAGAGAACATACTGCAGTTGTGTGCTTTGGTCTACCAATTGTGAGGATGGGCTCTTGAGGGTTGACTCGTGTGTCCTCAAGAGGTATATTAAAGTCCTCACCCTCAGTACCTAAGGACGTGGCCTTCTTTGGAAATGGGGTCTTTAGAGAGGTAATCAAGTTAAGATGAGGTCGTTATAGTTGGTCCTAATCTAATATGACTGGTGTTCTTATTATAATTTTTTAAATCCTCACCCAAGGACATGTTTATTAACTTTAGAGAGAGAGAAAAGGGGGAGGGGAAAGTGAGAGAGAGAGAGAGACACATACAGAGAGAGAGAGACAGAGGCAGAGGGATGTGAAAGAGAAACATCAATCAGTTGCCTCCTGTATGTGCCCTGACTGGGGATCAAACCCACAACATTTTGGGTGTACGGGCCACCAACTAACTGAGCCACCCAGCCAGGAAAAATGAGGACCCAGGCACAGATACTCACATAGAGAGACACAGGGAGAGCGCCAGGTGAAGGCAGGGATCTGGGTGATGAACCAAGCCCAGGAAGCCAAAGGCTGCCAGGAAAGCAGCAGAAGCTAGAAGAGAGGCATGAAACAGGTTTTTTCCTTGCGGTCCACAGAAGGTACTGACCCTGCCCACACCGTAATCATGGGCAACTGACCTCCAGAACTTGGAGGAAATAAATTCCTGTTGTGTTAGCCCCCAGTTTGTGGTATTTTGTTAAGGCAGCTCTGGGAAAGGAACACAGTGTTATGCGGACAGGTGAGGTGGCATCGAGTGTTATGAGAGCACAGAGCTGGGAAGAGGTGGAAGGAGCCAGGGAAGGAGCCTGGAGAAGAGTTCACAGGAGCTGAGCCTTCAAGAGGTTGTCCAGGCCACCAAGTGGGGAAGGTTGTTTTAGGCAGAGAGAACATCACGAGCAAGGGAGCAGGTATGTGGAAGTGCAAGGGCATGTGAGCATGTGTATGTGTGACGTCCTGTATCACCATGGGTTCATCCATGTGCACTGTGCCAGCCTCCATAGGGCGTGATGAGCAGAGTGGACCCCTTGCCAACTGGGTGATGCCAGGTCTTGGAAGGGATCGTCCATCTGACTTGGAGCCTCCCTGCAAGTGTGGGCTAGGTCCGGGCCTCTCTGTACCGGGGCCAGTCCTCACTCTGGTAGTGTCTTCTGCCTAGACTCCCAGAGGGAGTCTTTTTCTGAAAATCTCCCTTTTCAGTGGAAATTTCTTTTTAGTTTCCAATTCTTTAATCTAACCTGGGACACCCAAGTCTATTCAAAGCATTCCTTTTGTGTCTCTAGACCCCAGTCTTTCTAGCATGTATATATGTGTATATGTGTGCACATGCGTCCTCTTTAAATTTTTTTTATTAAAAAAATACATTAACTAGTTGGGAGACTGGGCACAGCTCTTGGTGCTTGGGGGCAATGCCTTATTCCTTGCTGGGTGAATATAATAGGCTGAGCTGGGAGAATGGAGAATAAGTTGAAGGAATAGCCTCACACAAACATTTAGTAATTTGGTCAAATACCTAATGCCCAACTTTACAGGTGAAAAGCTCTCACAAAATCATCGCAGGCTTCCCTATACACACCTTTCCAGGACCAAGCTCTGAAAAACCAGTTGAAGAAAGCCATCAGCATTGACTATTCATGATTACAGGATGCCTAGGGCATACTTTATTGTCGTGTCCATTGTAATTGGTCTTAGGGAATGAGCCCGGACCAAGACTCAGGAGACCTGGCTCTACCACAAGTGACCTTAGGCAAGTCACTCCCATTCAATGGAACCCGAAAATGGCCTTTCCAATGTTAACATTTTGTCACCTTTTCTTTGTATATTCCCATCTTCGAGACCCTGGAGAGGTTCCTTGAGCTAACACTGTCATTTTCAAGTCAGGCATGTATGAGATGGCACAGACAGTAGAGTCAGATATACCACCTGGTCCTTTCTGGCTCATAAGCTGCATGAGTAGGGTAAGGTCAAAGGCTTGTGTGTGTATGTATGTGCACGTATGTGTATATCAAACTCTCCTTCTTTTTTTCCTGAGGCTGGGAGCTATGGTGGAGTCCAAATGACAGTTCACAGCTCAGGAAATGACTTTCAGAACCACAGTGCTAAGGTGGAGAATAATGGTGGGAGAGGGTCCTAATTCAGACAGGGTTGTCAGAGAAGACTTCTGGGGGGTGGGAAGAAGTTGGCCATGCTGGGCTGAGGGTGGAGAAGAGGTGCATAGAAGATAGTCCAAGACAAAGCAGCAGTGTGTGCCTTTGAGGTGGGAGAGATCAAAAGACACGGCATATATGTACCTGTCTTGTCAAAATGATGGCATTGCAAGAATAGAAGAGATTCATAGGGGATCTGCTAATGCCATGTCTCTGGTCGCTCAAGTCTTCCTTACTTTTCCTATTGGTTCCTTACAAAAGATGTCCCCACTCCAGCATTCTCCCATGACTTTTGCAGGGATGACACTTTCCCACATGTGGGTAGGTATGTGCAGGGTGGGGGAGGATAGTGTGTGCATGAGTGCGCACATTCCCACGTGTGCATGGGAAGCAGGTGGAATGCAGGCCTGTCACCAGCTCAGCTGAGAACATCATCTGGGTCAATGTCCTGGTGATTAAGTCCATTTCACAAATAAAATCATTTTGCAACTCTGAGCTGGGAACCAAGTGATCTGGCCCACTTTCCTTGCTTGGCTTTTTCCAAAGAGAACCAGGTTTGCAAACTGTGACATCCATATCAAATGCTAATGGCATGGTGGGGACTCTCCAAGAGAACTGATAAACTTCTCAGACTAAGGGCAAACTAGGAAGAGACAGCAGCCCCAGCTATATTTGGCGCTCACACCCAGGAAGTACTAACAGTCTGGAGCGCTCAAAAGTGGCGCTCTCGGAAATGAAAGCCGGGAGGAGTTGCACTGGTGGAAAACAAAAGTTGGTCGGTCACCTTCAGCTTCTCCAAGGACCTGAGCGCCAGTGTATCAATTCAGGGGGGAAAAATAAAAAGAGTGTCTGAAACACTGGTCCAAAACAAAAAGAAAACACCAAAACAAACAAAAAAGCCCCCACACCGAAGATTTCTAATCTATGAGAGCTCCACATTCAGAGGAGTGGGCAGGCCCTTCTGTGTTCCTCCATTAATAGCGTGGCCAACACTCTTCAGCCTGAGGAGGTCTGAGAATCAGGATGTTAAACCTCAGAGGCGCATCATCCCGTCCTGCTTCCCTGCCAACGTGTGCCTGAGCTCTCCTCCCCATCGTGCACAGGTGTGGGTGTGCTTGGCAGAAAAGGCCCCAGGCACCCGAGGGCGGGGGTGGGTGGGGAGCCGAGAGGCATATCCCAGAGCCCGGAGGGTCCCTCTGACTTTGCCTGACAGCCACCAAGAGCTAAATTAGAGTAACCACCTTAATGGGGAATAAATTGGCGGGTTAGGTTGAAGGAGTCTGTGGGAGCAATTTGCTGTGTGTTCCTTCTACGGAGGCTTGGCGGGAGGAGTGCAGGAGGCCCCTCATTTCCAATTAAGGCCGTTTCTGTCAGTCTCAACGGGCGATTAGAGGACGAAGCAAAGGGTGCGGCTCTGGACAGGGTGAGCTGAGGACGCAGGAGGCGTCTACCTGGCGGTGGTGGCTGGTGGAGAGGCACAGGCTGAAGTCCTCTGCCCCCTGGGGGCCTCTGCCCAGACCAGCCCTGCCCAGCTCTGAGCTGCAGGTTTGCAGGTCTCCTGGTTAGGCCCCGCCCACCAGTACAGAGGAAGCCAAGCTCAAGGAGTGGTGGTTCCTTCCCTTGCTCTCTGTGCTGGGGAATTTACCTAGAGCCAAGGCTCATGCCCTGAAGGCATCTACTCTCCCAGGAGTCCCCCAGGAGTGTCTGTTACCCTACCTGGTGCTGAGTACCCGCTGAGACAGGCCTGCTTCCTGCCTGCAGGCCCTGGGCTCCTCTGCTATTCTCGAGTCTTCCTTCAAGGGGTGGGGATTGCCCACTTGCTTCCCTGCAGGCTGGAGTGTGGAAACCAATGCAAGGACACATGTGGCTTACATGCACCTGGCTGTCATTTCCTCTCTGGATTTACCACTTCTGCAAACCCATCCGCTAGGAACTGAACCATGGTCCCCAAATTCATATATTGAAGCCCTAACTGCCGGTGTGACTATTGGGAGATAGAGCCTTTAAGGAGGTCATTAAGGTTAAATGAGGTCATAAGGGTGGGGCTCTGATCCTATGGGACTGGTGTCCTTATAAGAGGAAGAGACTCAGGAGAGCTCTCTCAGTGAAAGTGCGGAGAAAGGCCCTGTGAGGACATGGCAAGAAGCCAGGCTGAGGAACACCAGAAACTCGCCCTGCTGACACCTCGATCGCGGACTTCTAGGCTCCAGAACTGTTGTTCAAACCACCTGCTCTGTGATGCTTGCTGTGGCAGCCGGAGTAGACTAACCCTCCATCCCCAGAAGGGAGCTGGAGCATTGGGCTCCTCTGTTCTCCTGTCCTGACCAAACCTCTGATTCTTAACCTGCCCCCCATCCCCAGGTCAAAGAATGTGCTGCAATTTGGTTGCAACGATAAGAATGGAGTCAAATGATAGGTTTAGAAAAAAATTCTCATTGATAAAGGATTCATAGCTGTAATACAAAGAGCTCTTAGAAACAAACGAAAGACAATCAAAGTGAAAAACAGGCAAAGGACAGGCATCAGCAGCTCACAGGAGAGCAAATCTAAATGGCCAATAAGTACATTAAAACATGCTAAAATGAACTAGGAGTCAGGAGAATGAAGATTAAAGTTATCACTTTACACCTATCAGACTGGCAAACATTAACAAGATCAAAACTATCTACTATTGCTGGCAAGGGGCATTTGCATTCATTGTGAAAAGAAATGTAAACAGGTTCTTTTTTGGGAAAAATTGGGAAAAAAATGCATATCCCCTTCTACCCAGCAGTGTCACTTCTGAAAATCTGTGTCTTACAAATAAAGGCACTGGTGAGTAAGAGTTGTTTGAAAGGAAGTGCCCATCCATGGGCACACACACACTCCCTGTGTCTGTGATAAGGAGCTGTGTTATGTGATCCTGTTACATATTGTGGAACGCATGCAGACAGTCATGAGAAAGAGTGGTCACCACATCACTGTTTCGTGGTAGAGAAATTTCAGGTAATTTCTTTCTTCCTTATACTTCTGTGCACTGTTGGAACAGATTGCAGTGGGCATTTACTTTTATGATAATGCTGTATGTTGCCTTTTGAGATATGGTTGATTAGCCCACCTCTGACCCTCCCCCCTTCTCCAGCCCAGCCCACTGCAGCCCTGTGGAGGTCAACTAAATGTCCTCAGACCCTCCTTCTGGGACAACATTTGAGGTATCATCTGAGAAACTCAGCCTTAAAGCACCGGATCCCTCGATGGCACTCCTGTCATTTCCCCTTTCGGCCCCATCTCCTTCCTTAGGACTCCAGTGCAGGGTGTCTCAGCCTTGGTGATGACTTCGCTGGTGTCCCGGTCCCCCATTCTGGACTTTGCACCAGCTGCCCTTGGGGGTCTGCAGGAGCTGGAGCCCAGTCTTGCCTGGGCCCAGCCTGTCCCTCTGTCCAGGACTGGTGATCCTCTTTGGTTAGCCCCCATGAATCCCGCTGTGCTTTCTACCCAGACATGCCTTCTCAAAAGTGTTCCTTCATTTCCCTAATCACCAAATTCCTCAATTTCCTCAGTTCTCTTAATTTTGAATTTTCTGAATCATCTTTCAAAGTATTTTTCTCTCAATTCCTTGAGCCCATCGAGCTGTTTACCTTCATGTATTTGTGCCATTCTCAATGAACCTCCCCATCTGAGAGATGCTGGCTGTTAGGGCAGGACCGGGAGGGGGATCCAGAAAGGGCTTATAAGGCACCCCCAATAGCAGGGAAGGTGGAGAAAATCCAAGCCTGGTGAGCCTGGGGCAGGAGCCAGAAAGAGCTGAGACACACAGTGAATTGAAAGGCAGGAGCAGAGACCTTGGAGAGAGATGAAGCCAGGGACAAGCTCGGGCAGGAGCAGGCTGGGAACAGAGGGGCAGACTGTGCGCTCAGCTTCAGAGCTTCAGGGCTGGGGCAGTCTGCAGGGACAGGCATCAGGCTGCACCCAGGAAAGCCATGAGCTGAGGGTGGTGTGGATTGGGGAGGAATCAGGAAAGGTTTTAGGGAATTGGAACTCAAATTGGATCCTGGAGAATGGATAATTTTTAAAATTTTATCTTTTTCTGTTTTGTTTCTAATCCTATACATATCTGAGATAATCTATCATGTTAGAGCTGAAAAGAGCCTTGCAGTTCACCCGAACCTACGCTGTCTAGCATAGTAGCCATTAGCCTCTTGAAATGTACCTGGCCAAGCTGAGATGTGCAGAAAGCACAAAATATGCCCCCGAATTGAGAGATTTAGTATTAAAACAGTAATGTAAAATATCTCACAAAAATTACAGTGGACCCTTGACCATTGTGGAAGTCAGGGGCACTGACGGCCAGTGCAGTCGAAAATCTGCCCGTAACAGAAGCTGGCCCTCCACTGCTGTGGACTGGAAATAGTATATTGATGACGTGCAGCATTTTGGGGATATATTGCACAAAATACACTCTACTGTGAAAGCATTTCACGTCTTTCTTTTTATTTAATGTGGTTATTAGAGAATTCAATAATTCATCTCCAGCTTGCATTTTATTTCTACTGGACAGTGCGTTCTAGACCAGGGCTTGGCAAACCTTTTCTACGAAGGACTAGACAGTAACTACAGAGACTGGAGTGTTCATCTCAACCAGCCAACTCTGCCATGGCAGTGCAGCAGCCAGGACAGCCCAGAGAGGAGTGAGCGTGACTATGTGCCAGTAAAACCATTTATGGACACTAACATTTTAGTATTCTTTCATTTTTATGCGTCACAAAATATGATTTTTTTGATTAAAAAATATTTGAAAATGTAAAAAGCATTCTTTGCTCATGAGCCCAACAAAAATAGATGACAGGTTCAATTTGACCCATAGGTTACAGTGGGCTGACCCTTGATCTAGCCCAATCCCCTAATTATAAAATTGAGGTAATCATGCTTGGAAGGGGAGAGGGCTACCCAAGAACATGGTAAGCTAATACCAGAGTTTGCTAGGTTGTCTGTCTGGTTTATTTACTTTCTTTGTCAGTAAGTGAGCAGAACAGTAAGTACTGTATTCCTTAACGGATAAAACTACTACTCTATGAATGTTTAAAGTCCAGTTAAAGATGGGTTCATCATGTCTGTCCTTTACAAAAATATGTATTTGTTTATTTTGATTCCTTAAAGGCACTTCTCTGAGCCTAAATCCAACTGAAAGAGGTTCAGACGTTTCTTTTGGTTGTGTCTGTGTCTACGGCAGCCTCCTGACCATGACACGTGTCTCCATGACTCATGCTGAGTGGATATGCTCAAGCTCCAACAAGAGAATGAGGTCTGGTGGTCTCAGAAAACACTTCGGTGCTCCAGACAGCTGAATTCAGATACATCTGTTAAATACAGAACGAAAAGGAGGGTTAAAATTTGACCTTGATTCAAATACCTAATTCACTCTTCTCGGTCTGTGGGTCCCCTCTCCCACCCTGAGGCCTTTGCTCATCAGGACTCTTGGGTGGGCCAGTGTGCTGACACTCCTGTCTGGTTTGGGGACTGCTCCAAGACTGAATGTGGCTCAATACCAGAGGTATTGCAAGCATCAGCCACTTGAAGTTCAGGTGCCTTCCAGGTGCCTTTCAGGTAGGGCTTTCAGCAAGGATAACATTTCATGGTTCCTAAAACCCCTCATCTGAACTGTGTCCCAAATATCCTGGCACTTTGGCCTCTAATCATACCTGGTCTTCTCCTCCATGATTGTTTGAAGTCTCTCCTTTGAGAAGAATAGGATCTTATTGAGACATGTTTCTATCTGTTTGAATATACGACGGTTACCAATTAAAGAAAAGTATTATGAAATACTAAAGCCACGAAAAAGTCTGCATATTAGTGTAAGGAGTGCCTGTGTTCCCAACACTCCCAGTTAAGTGTGCCCTGTGGGTGATGCCCCATTGCGCCTCCCCTCCCTCTGCCCAGGTCATTTCTAGCTTGATTTTGTAATTTACCACTCAGGTGTCTCATTTTTATTTTTAGTTTAATTAATTAACTAATTAATTAATTAAACCTTTGTTGTATTTTTCCCATTACCATTTAGTCCCCTTATACCCTCCCCCCCAGCAGTCACCACTCTGTTGTCCACATGCATGAGTGCTTTTTCCTTTTTGCTCAGTCTCTCCACCCCCTAGCCTCCCACAACTAGCTGTCATCTTGCTCTCCATGTTTGAGTCTGCATTTCATTTTTAATACATATATATGTGTCTCTAAGTATTATAGTCTGTAGATTTAAAAATTTTACATAAGTTACCATAATGTATGTATTCTACTACTTTTAAAAATTTTGTTTTGGTTTTGATTTTTATTCAAAATTATGCTTAAGAGATTTATCCATATCTTATATTAACTTGTTTTTACTACTGAATAATTTTTTATACATGAATATACTTCATTGTGCATGTCCATCCTCTTGTTGATGAACATTAGGTTGTTTCCATTTTTTGTTGTATAAATAATTCTGTACTGAATATATTGGTGTACATCTCTCAGAATTTAGGGTATGTACCTCATAACTGAGTTCCTGGGTTCTAGCATCTGCGCATCTTCAGCTTTGTCGCGTGGCTCCAGATAGCTCTCCAGTGAGGCTGTGCCGACGTACACTGTAGCAGCACTCTTCACCCACACTGGTGTCCTCACTCACTTTTTGTTGGCATCATTGATCTGATGGTTATGATACATAGCATTTCAGATTGTGCATTTTTCTGATGTCTATTAAGTTTGATTTTTTTTTTCATACTTTAACTGGACAGTTTTCTTCTGTTAATTGTCTGTTCATATACTTTGCCCATTTTTCTATCAGGCCATTTTTCTCTTGATATATTCTGAAAAGTGATCCTTAGTTGGTTTTATGGCTTGCAAATAACCTCGCTCAAGTTTTGGCTTGTCTTTTTCACTTTTGACGGACCGTTTCGACAAATAGAAGCTTTTGACTGTAACATGGGGTCATGTTCCAGAGCCACGAGGTGTGCTGTGGAAGCTGGGGGAGGGGTGCAGAGGCAGGGGACTGGACTCAGGAACACAGATTGCTGTGACTTCCCTCAGCCTTCAGCCCACTGAGACTGTGCAGATGAAATGGAGGCACAGACTGGAGGGAGGAAAGGCAGCCTGTGCTTGCTGCTTAGTGATTTTCTGGGCACTTAATGTACTATGAATCCATGTAATATTTTCAAAAAGCCTCAGTTGTAGAATAACTTAATTAAACATTACTTACAAAGTTTAATATTCATTATTTGGCTTCAATTACTGTCTTTGCCCCTTCCCCTCCCCCACCCCCTCCCTGACTGAAGTACTCTCTCCCTTCTCTTATTCCAAAGGTCTAATTAGGCTAATGGCTGCTGCTTCCAGTGACCTTATGTCTGTTGAAAGACAAAAACATATAAAGGCTCTCTTCAGTTTGCCTTCTCTGATGGTCTTTGCATGTGGAAGCCCAGCTCCTGAATGCCGTGTTTCTTTTCTTTCTCAAATGCCTGATTCCACTTGTGCCACATAGCAGAATTAATGATGTGTATTTGAAAAAAGCTTTGCAGCCAGATTGCAACAAATACGAGAGGACTGGGGCACTGGAGAGAGGGAGGAATTGGAAAAAACCCCTAACCTTCCAGCACCGATTTGACTCCACAGCAAAGGCTGTGCTCTGCTGGCTGCTGGCAGGGAAAAGCTTTCAAAGGAGGGGCACAGGCACAAAGCGAGGCGGCTTCTTTCTTATTCCTTCTTTCCCTGTCCTGGGGCTTAATAGCATCCTTGGCTCCCCTCTAAGCAAGTTTCTTCAAAGGCTTTTGTGAGTCTTTGCCAGGCCCTGCCTGCAGTCCATATCTGCTGCCTCTGGTTTCACCCCATGGGGGGCGGTGTTGATACCACTGGTCGGGCTTCTGTGCGGGGAGGAAGCCAGGTGAGGAGCCTCTGCTCTGGCTCCAAGGTTGAATCTGTACGTGATGGAGCCCCTTTCAAGTGCAATGTCGGGGGTACAGATGTGGAAAAGTCCCGCCTCCAGGGAGCAGGTCAGCCCTGTGGGGAATGCACTCCCAGTCCGCTCCAACAGCAGTGAAGTAAGCTTTTTCAAAGAGCGCTGGGATCCAAGGCAGCAGCCAGGACCAGCAGCGAAACAGGGGGAATGTTCTGATGGGGGCTGGGAGCAGGGACAGGAACCAAGAAAGACCAACTGCAGGATTTGATGGCTGAGGTGTACCTTAGGGTGGAGGAGGTGTTGGAGTTAATCAAAGGAGGAATGGCACTCTTGGCAGTGAAAAAGGAGAACTGTTAAAAGCACATTGGGTTTGGGATGCAGGGCTTAATGCTACCAGGCTGGAAGGCTGGGGAACACTTTGAGGAAGCAGGAGGGTAGTATGCCCAGCAAAGTACGAGAAGACAAAGTTTAAAGTGTTTTGGATCCAGGTTGTGCAGGTCTTGAATGCTATGTTGGGGAGTTTGGTTTTTACACTGGGAATACACTGCAGATTTACACATGGGGGACAATGGAGTTGAATGTGTGTTGTAGGGAAGGGGGCATTCCAGAGGAAAAGGAAAGAGACAAAGCACAGAAGAAAGGGGAGCACGGAGACCAGCTGGGCAGTGTGAGCTCAGATGAGTGGAAGATGAGGAGTATGGACTCAAAGTTCCTTGGAAGCCAATTGAGTGGGACTTGTTGGTGTGGTGGTGGTCCCAGATACAGGGGCTAGTCCCAGGGGTCCCAGGGCCAGATCTAAGGCACGTGAGCAAACCCAGGCAGAGCCCAGCCTATCCCAGGGGTCAGCCCTGTGGAGCAGAGCAGGGCACAGGGCTTGTAAGTGGTTCCAGGGAGGGGGTGAGGGCACCAGGACCTCAGCCTAACTCAGGGGTCAGGGCCTGGCTTCAGAACTAGTAAAGATCCCAGAATGTAGCCATAGTTCAGACAGCCTCTGCTCTCGGCTGTTCAGGAAGCAGAATTGCCTGGTTGTTGCTTCCACGTGTCCCTAAAGGCCAGGTTTACCCCACAGCACCCGAGCCATTTGGGTGAGGAGCCGCAGGAGAACCCTCGAGCCCACCTACAGGCAGCAGAGGATCCCTGTCCTTCAAATTTCTTTGCAAATGCCTGCCTATGTTCGGGGTCCTTTGCGGGGGTGAGCCTTTGGATAGCTGGTTAATATTGGAGTAATCTGGGCAGTGCTGCAGGTGGAATGGCCTAGCAGCAGGCCAGAGAGTCCAAATAGGAAGCGAGGGGAGATGAGTTGTCCCTAGGACACTGTAACTGAAGGCAGAATTGGAACAGTCATCTGGGGCTTATACCTTCTCTTGCTATGACTCTGCCTAACAGAACAGAGAGAATATTCTAGATTCCTCTTAGGTCTTGGCCACATGGATCACTGGTTGATAGACACCTGGGCCTGCCTGCATTAATGGCAAATCTGTGGTGGAGGCATATACTCAGGTGGCTTTTTGTTCTTAAGGCTAGGTCCCAGAAGATGGGGCAGATTCAGTATGGTAGAGTGTGGTGGTTACAAGCAAGCACTCCAGGTTCAAGTCTTGTTTCTTCTATCTATTGGGTTGGCCAAAAAGTTTTTTGAGTTTTTTTCTGTACGTTGGCTCTAGCAGTGCTTAGCTGTCTTTAACTTTATTGGAAACAATTGTTAGATTGTATTGTGACAGCTGTCATATCAGTGTTCATTAAATAAAAACTTAACAATCAGTGAATTTTTGTGCACCCTTTGTAATATTGAAGATGGAAGAAAATAAGCAACATTTTTGGTGTATTGTGCTTTATTATTTCAAGAAAGGTAAAAATGCAACTGAAACACACACACAAAGATTTGTGCAGTGTACGGAGAAGGTGCTGTGACTGATCAAATGTGTCAAAAGTGGTTTGCAAAGTTTCTTGGTACTATTGACATTTTGGCCAAATAATTCTTTGCTGTGGGGCTGTCTTATGCATTGGAAGATGTTTAGCAGCATCCTTGGCCTCTACTCACTAGAAGCCAATGGGAGGAATAGTCGACATCCTCACAATATCTAGATCAATGAAGTTATTAGTGAAAGTGAAAAATGTGTCTTTTATTTTATGGAAAAAATTAAATGGACTTTTTGCTCATGGGTAGGGTGACCATATGGCCTCAATAGTCTTGGTCAATACCTGCTGTCCTAGTGTATTCATTAATGGTGCCCTTCTTCACTGTCAATAGTGTCTTTGTTCGGCTGATAAATCATATGTTTACTCTAAATATGAGCTAATAATAGTAATTCTGTTAATGTCTGAAAATATATAGGCATCTACTATTAATCATATATTGTGTATTCTATTAGTTTCCTAAGGCTGCTATAACAAATTATTATGAACAAGGTGGCTTAAATTAACAAGAATTTATTCTCTCACAGTTCTGGAAGCTACAAGACTGAAATCAGGGTGTCAGCAGGTCTGCACTCCTTCCAAGGCTCTGGGAAAGAATTCTCTGCCTCTCCTTGTTTCTTACTGTGGCCTGCAATCCTCGGAATTCCGTGGCTTGTGGCGAATCACTTGAATCTCTGCCTCTGTCTTCGCCTGGCCATTTTCCCTTCATGTGTGCCTGTGTTGAAATTTCCCTTTTCTTGTAAATATACCAGTCATTGGGTTAGGGTCCACCCTAATCCACTAGGACCTCATCTTAACTTGATTATATCAACAAAGATTCTATTCCAAATAAGGTTACATTCACAGGTTCCAGGTGGACATGAATTTTGTAGAGACATTATTCTACCCAGTGCTGATATACATATCTTATTTCCAAATTATATTTCAAACTCCCTGACTTTTATACCTAGCACAACACCTGGTGTACTAACAAGCACATAGTAGGTTGTCCATTCACTGTTGATGGATACAATGTTCCTAGAAGGTGGCCTTTGTTGGTTTATTGTGGAAGCAATGCTGGGCAGTGGGATTAGGGAAAACAGGAGAGAAGAAAATGTTTCTTCTTGTCCTCTCTTCCTGGACTCAATGGAGAGTCCTGGTCTCTAGGTGCTGTCAGTCTCATTGCTGGCTCACCCTTTGGTTTGGATAGTCTTTAGAAAAAAAAGAAAGAAAGGAAGAAAAAGAAACAGACGAAAAATCTTTAAATCACTTAAAAAAAAATTCAACAACACAAGTCAACAACCACACACACAAAACCCAACAAAAAGAGCCCCCTTGGCACATCACAAAGATGCTGATACCAAAAGCTGAAATTAGCTTTTCCATAATGCAATGAAATATATTAAATTCAATAGACATCAAAGGAACTTTGGAAGCAATTGCTGAATTTCCGAAATAAACAGGGTTTTCAAAGGAAACAAAAACAGCACTGGGATCTTGGGGGTGGGAGCATATTTTTGAGGGAGCAAAGCATGGAATCCTCAGGCTCTTGATCAAAGGGTTGAATCCATTAAAGGGTGGTAATAAATGAAGCCTTGAAAACTGGTTTTGATCCAAACTGCCCCGGTACGGATGCTGACTGCAAATGACAAATCCATTCCCAAATACGGGAAGCCAGCGATATCTCTGTTCTCAGCCTTACATTTTTGCAGGTTATTCAAAACGAGGAAATAATCCCAGACAAAGGGATCCAGATAAGTAAAATACAGCCTCACGTGGGCTGCAAGCAGCAGAGGGCCTTTGTGTCTGGAAAGGCGTAATGACAATTCTGGCTCCCGCAGTCTTGGAGACATTAACTTTTTAAATTCCAGAATTTAAGTGTGTGTGTGCAGGTGCACACCTACTTGTGTGACAGGGCGCCTGCTGGAGAGGAGGGATGGATGCCCCCAAGGGGGATTAACTGTGGCCCATAAACTCACCTATGTGATGGATTCCACTCTTTCAAGAGGGTGAGTAAGGCTCTTTGGGGAGCTCTTTGGGCTCATAGATGGATAGAGTCCTGTAGGCTGGAGTCACTGAAATGACCAATGAAATAAAATAGCTAAATAGGTTAAGCGACTTGAGCAGCACCACACAGGTTCATTTAACGACTTTCCCGCACCAACTAGTTCACCTCTTAATTCAACCAAGTCTCCGAATTACACAGCTATTTGAAGAATAAGAGGATTTTCTGCAGCAGCCATACAACTCCCACATCCATAATGCAATGGTTCCCAAACCTGGATTGTTACCAGAATCCTCTTGTGTTTTTAAAGACACAAATTCTTATTACAAGTAAAGCTGCTATGGACATTCCTGAACAAGTACGTGGTGTACAGAGGGACACTTTCATTCCTCCTGGGTAAGTGCCTAAGAGGAAAGGGGCTGGGTCATATGGTAGGTGTGTGTTTTCCCAAGTGTCCATATCAGTTTATATTCCCACCTGGGGTGTTTTAGCTGCTGCACATCCTCGCCAACACTCAGAATGACTGATCTTTTTAATTCTAGCCATTCCAACAGGTATGTAGTGATACATCATCATGGTTTTAATTTGAATTTCCCTGATGATAATGGTGCCAAGCATCTTTTTATGGGATGATTTTCTAGCTGTATACCTTCCTTGATGGAGTGTCTATATTCAAATTTTTACCTTAATTTTTAAATTGGGCTGTTTCTTTTCTTTTTTTAAATTCTCATTCGAGGACATGTGCATTGAATTTTAGGTGGGGGGAAAGAGAGAGAGTGAGAGAAATTGAGAGGGATAAAGAAATGAGAGAGAAACATTGATCAGTTGCCTCCTGTATGCACCCCGACTGGGGATCCAACCTGCAACCTAGGTATGTGCCCTGCCCGGAATTGAACCGTGACCTTTTGATGTATGGGACCAACTGAGCCACACCACTCAGGGTGGGTTGTTTATATTCTTTTTATCAAGGCTTGAAAGTTTGAATGCCAATGTTTGTAAAAGTTTTATTCGTAAGAGCTGAAAACTGAAAACACTCGAAATATTCACTGACAGGTGACAAAGTAAACAAATTGTTGATATCTTAGAATGTAATCTACTTGGCCACAAAAAGGATGCATTGATACACACAACAACATGGTGGAGCCTCAAAATAATCATGCTGAGTAACAAGTTAGGCAAAAAAAAGAATGCATACTACACGATCCCATAAATATAAAATTCCGATAAAATGTGACTAAGCTATTGGGACAGGTCAGTTGTGGTGGCCTGGAGATGCGTGGGGAGGGGTGGGGCAGGGAGGCAGAGGAGGATTACAAAGGGGTTTGAGGACACAGTTGGGAGATGGGCACAGTCACTATCTTCAGTGTGATGATGGTTTCATGGGTGTCTACATGTGTCAAAACTTTATCAGATTTTCACTTTAAATATCCATTTATTGTAGAAAAATATCTGTGCTAAAATGGAGATTCCTGGACTCCACCCCAGAACTACTATATTATAAAGAATCCAGCTCTGTGGCAGAAAGTGCTGTAAAATGAAAAGATACTACTTTAAACATACCGCCCCCCCCAGGTTTGAATTCTCCACCCACCATTTACCAGCCAGCCATGTGTACCTGAAAATCAAAGCCAAGACCACACAACCTCATAACCTCCCAGCACCTTAGCATCTGTACAAATGGGGTAATAACTAGGAAAATACTTTTCTAATGCCCTTCTGAGGCTTAAACTAAGTCACCAGAATGAAAGTGCCTGGCACAAAGTAGATCTCTATAAATGTAGGCTTATTTAATCATTATTTTCCCAAGAACCCTGCCCCTTCATCCTAAAGAGGAATGGTTGGCTCTGAGGGTGAAGGCAAGGTGGGGGCTGGAGAGCGTGTGTCTTCTGTGTGAACACACATGTGTGCCCGGTGGGGCTGAGCTACCCACCAGGGTCAGCATGAAGGTCCCCCAGGACTGTGGGAAGAGGGATTATCATCCCAGCCCCATCTGCCAACTTCATGAATTCCCAAGCAAAACGCAGCAGGGAGCAGCCCCAGCTCCCACAGGGACTGCAATGAGTCATGCTTGTCTCTCACATCAGGACTGCAGGCTGGGAGCGTCTCTCCTTTTCTGCTCTCCTTTATCATATTTAACTGGTTAACTGACTCAGATGGCGTAGCGAGAACCCAGGGAGGGCAACCCAAGGGGACGCCTTTACTCCCCCACCTTTTCCTTTCCCTTTGTCGGCTCTCTGCCTTTGCTCTGTCGGAGGAACTACAAAGGCCCTCCAGGTGCGTGTGAGGGCCGGGGTGTGACACACATGGTGACACACGTGCACACACATGTGCGCACGCGCGAATGTCTGGAGTGATGAATGGCGGCGTTTGAAAGTCTCCTTATCGCCACGGTGCACATGTGCTCCAACGGGGGTGCCCGGGGCAGTGTAGGAGGGATGCCTGGGAAGCCCAGAATGAGAAAATCGAGCTCCTGGCTTCCCTTGTCCCTGCCCTTTTTGTCTTGATGAAATTTCTGATGCTGCTGGGTGTCTTGTCAGCAAGTCTTTTGCAAAATAAATGGAGGCAATATTGAAAAAAAAAAAAAAAGCTGATTTGTGCAGTATTTAGCCTACAGAGCAGATGTGTACAAACACCGATGCAATGCCTGCTCCCTTGTGTAGGTGTGCATCTTGGTCCAACAGATGAAAAACAGCCAAGCAGGAAGGAAACACACGTTTATTGAATGCCTACTGTGTGCTAAGTCCTTTCATGTACGCAAGCTTATATTACTCTTGGGACCGCCCCTCTGTGGTAGGTGCTCAGTAAATGCTGCTGGGCCTGAACTGAGGGAAAGGCTGGAGAGTCTCCTATGTCCTGCTGTCAGTCACCGACCACCCGGTGGACAGAAGTGACCCTGTCCCAGGAAGTGTGGCTGCAGTAAGCGAGGCCTGCAAAGCAACATCCTGTATTTATAGGGCATGCTACTTTCCCAGTAAATCGCACCACTTTTTTTTTTTTTTTTAAAAGTATATTTTATTGATTATGTTGTTACTGTAGTTTCAATTTTTTCCCCTTTCCTCCCCTCTGTCCAGTACCCCACTTCCCTCCAGCAATCCCACCCCCTTAATTCATGTCCACGGGTCATGCATATAAGTTCTTTGGCTTCAGCCTTTCCTATGTTATTCTTTTTTTTTTTTTAAATATTTATTTATTTATTTATTTTTATGTATATTTTATTGATTATATTGTTACAATAGTTCCAATTTTTCCCCTTTGCTCCTCTCCGCCCAGCACCCCTCTTCCCCGACAATCCGCTCCCCAAGTCCATGCCCATGGCTCACCCTTTCATATATTCTTCTTTTTTTAAAAAAAATAATTAGTTAGTTAAATATTTTAACAATAAAAAATAACAATCCCTTCCTCTCAGACTTAAGACCCTTTACAATCTCATAAAGGACAATGGACGAAGGTCTCGAGCTCCTCTAGCTGCTTCAAGCTGGACATGGTCGTCGTCCTACCTACCCTTGGGTCAAGAAATCCCTAATAAGAGTGGGGGTGTGGAGGGGAGGGTGGCCTTCCCACAAGGGGAAGGATCATGCAGACTCCAGGTTGGTTGGCTGTCTCTGGACAACGGCATGCTTGGTTTAACAGGCTGGCATCCTTGTTGTATTCTGGGGGCAACAGGGTTAAAGGACATCATTCAATCCGTAACCACTAGATGACAAAAGACAGGTATTAATTTTTCAATGTCCAACATTAGGGAAAAGAAGGACTTCTTTAGAGGAAGGTATACCAGGTACATTTCACCTGTCCAAAACCCTTTTGCCCATTATACTTAGTTTGGACTGATGGAAATATTTCAGGTTTCCCCCCTCTCAGGCCTCTGGGCTCTTTCTGTCCAAGCCATTAGGACAGAAAAGAGAAACCAGTTTTAAAGTGAAGCCCACAGACCACCCCGTTCTTCACCAACCCAGCCACTTAGTTCAGCCAAACCATTGAGTCTCAGGATGCAGCAATGCAGACAGGATTAAGTGAGGCCTATACGTACAGACAATCACTCAGGTAATGAGATCGTAGGCTTATGCCCTTTGAAAACAGAAAACACATATTAATTTATGTAACATAACCCACATACAAGCCTCTAAATCTGTAGGACTGTCTTATCGGAAAGACATCCAGTTGCAAGGCATTTGACATTCTTCTTGCCTGTAATTTAAACATCTTTGATAATGCCACAGACATAGTTTAACTTTCAAATGAAAACAAATTTTAAATGAAAAGAAACTTTAAAGACGGTTAGCTGCACTACTTTATAGTCTACCACTGGGCATTGTGATCTTCCTTGAATCTTGATTTTTCTCCCTAAGATTACCCTCCTTGTCATTAAAGGGACTGCATTAAGTTCATTTTTAATTTATCCTGTTCATTTGCATAAACACAACAAGAGCAGCAAATGATCACTTATGATCTTTAGTTCTGTTTTGCTGGAACTTACGCAAGGAACATTTAGGGTGACCTTCAGTCTGCCCTTCAGGGCACAGAAGCTGAGCCACATACCTGGCATTCAGCCTTGCCTGTAAACACCTGTCTTTTCCAGGTCCTTCTGGTTTTCCATTGTGCCTTAAGGTCCCTTCTAGCCATCTTTCAGGAAAACAACCTTCGTTCCTTCCCTGGAAAGATTGCTATGGACCGCTCATCCATCCAAGATACCAGGCCTTTTATCTCATGGACTTTTATTACCTTTGAAAGTCAGTCCCAGTTGCTCAGGGCTTTTTGGTAACAACCAAAGCCCAAGCATGTCTCCTTTAGACATGACATTCCAGTCAAAGTCTTAGTCAAATAAATCATTATTAACAACTGGTCTTATTAGTTTTATGCAAAGAAACTTAGGTCATTACTTACTTCTTTAGAAAGCCAAATTCTGTAGGGATCAGATAGGGAGAAAATATATACAGTGTGAAGGAAAATCCTTGTCCTTCTAATATTCACTGAACTTGCATTTCTATTCTTTATATTTTTATTTTTCCCCCACACTAAAAATTTTTCTGTTTGTTTGTTTTTCCATTACAGTTGTCTCACTTTTTTCCCCCTCTTGCTTCTCTGCACCCTGTCCCTCCCTTCTCCCACATTCAGTCCCCACCCAGCTGTCCATGTCCATGGATCATTTATACATGTTCTTGGACTAGACCCTTCCCCTTCTTACCACTTCTCTCCCTCCCACCTCCCCCTTTGTTACTGTTAGTTTATTCCTCGTTTACATACCTCTGCTTCAGTTTTGCTCATTTGTGTGTGTTGTTCATTAGTTTCCTTTAACAGGTGATAGCATAAGGTAATTTTCTTTTGTTGCCTGGCTTATTTTGCTAAGCATAATTCTCTCTAGTTCCAATCATGTTGTTGCAAATGGTAGAAGTTCCTTCTTTCTTTCAGTACTTATTCATTGTCATTTCCCCCCTTTGTACTTGTGTTCCTCTCTGTCTCTCTCTGTTTCTTCATCTTCTTAAGGCAGACCCTTTAGCATCTCTTGCAATACTGGTTTGGTGGAGATGTATTCTTTTAACCTTCTTTTGTCTTGGAAACTCCTTATTTCACCTTCCATTTTGAATGAGAGTCTTGCTGGGTAGAGTATTCTTGGTTGTAGGCCTTTGTTTTTCATTACTTGGAATATATTTTGCCATTCCCTTCTGACTTGTAGTGTTTCTGCTGAGAAATCTAATGATAGCCTTATTGGAGCTCCCTTGTATGTTATTAGTTGTTTCTCTCTTGCTGCTTTTAGGATTCTCTCTTTGTCTTTGAATGTTGGCATTTTAATTATGATGTGTCTTGAAGTGGGCCTGTTGGGGTTCATCTTCATTGGGACCCTCTGTGCTTCCTGAACTTGCATGATTCTTTCTCTCTTCATGTTAGGGAAGTTTTCTGTCATTAGTTTTTCAAAGAGGTTTTCTATCCCTTGCTCTTCTTCTTCTCCTTCTGGAATTCCTATGATACGGATATTATTACGTTTCATGTTCTCCTGCAGCTGTCTTAGAGCCTCTTCAGTCTTGTTTAGCCTTTTTTCATTTTGTTGCACTGTCTGTGAGTTTTTGTCTACATTGTCCTCCAGCTCGCTGATCCGATTTTCTGCTTCCTCTAGCCTGTTTTTAATTCCTTCTACTGTGTTCTTCAATTCAGAGATCGTATTCTTCATTTCCTCCTGGCTCTTATTGATAGCTTCCATATCCTTTTTGATGCTGGTATAATTCTCAGTAAGTTCGTTATAGTTCTTCTGGAGTTCACTGTAGTTTTTCTGGAGTTCTTTGTAGTTTCCGCTGAGCTCATTGAGCTTCTCCATAATCCATGCTTTCAATTCCATATCTGATAGTTGGCTCCCCTCTATTTCATTTAGCACTCTTTCTGGGGACTCTGCCTTTCCTTTCGATGGGGGGTTGTTTCTCTGTCTCCCCATTTTTGTGACTCCTATTGTTTGTTGGTGCTTCTTAGAATGATTTGCACTTCCTGGATCTGCCCCTGGTGGCGTCAGATCCTGTCCGCACCACTTTTTAAAAACTTATTTATTAGCTTCATTAAAGACACACTCTACTTACTGTTAGGCTGAAGGCTACTCTAAAAGAATTAAAAGAAAAAATCCTGCAGGCAATTAAATAAATACGTTTGTTCTGGAAACAGCTCTGTAAAGCAGGATGCATCATCTTCAAAGACAAGGGCAGAGATGTAACAGAGACACTCCCCTTGCCACCCACTCTTCCCACTACACCCCCCTTTGGGAGCAGTGAAAGCAGGGCTCCAGCTCTTGAGGAACTTCCCATCCTTGTTTCACATATTGCCATCCAGTCTTCCCAACTCATTACAGTGAGAGTTGTACTAGGAGTGTTCAATGCATGTACTTCTTGCCAAAAATGTTACTACTTGAGGTAGTAATTTTATGGAATGCTTGAGAATGTTCTCCAGATAAATAGAGTATTAGGTATAAACAATCCTTGGTTGAGAGATAATATACATACAGTGAGTTATCACGTATCTCTACCACTTATAGCCCTACTGCAACACAGGTAGGTTGTACCAGCCCCATTTTACAGATGAGGAAACTGAGGCTCAGTTTAAGAAATTTTTAAATATGTGCTGAACCCTGGCCAGTGTGGCTCAGTTGGTTGGAGCATTGTCCCATAACTGAAAGGTTGCGAGTTTGATTCCTGGTCCAGGCGTGTACAGGAGGCAACCAATCAATGTTTCTTTCTTACATTGATGTTTTTCTTTCTCCCTTCCTCTCTCTCTAAAGATGACATCAGGTGAGGATAGAAAAATAAATAAATTTAAAAAATGTGCTGAAGGTCAGATAGTAGTGAAACCTGAACTCTGGTTTCAGGTGTCCTGATTCCTAATGCCATTTCCTCAGTGCCTGGGAAGCACTTTTGCTGAATTGGAACTCCAGGCACATGGTTTGAGAAGACTGAGTATTGCAATATTTGCATCAGCTTGGTCCTGGCCAGTTCAGGTGTTTAGTCTTCACAAGGACACTACCCTGCTGGGCTCACCCCCACCACCTGGGAGAAGAGAAAACCTTGCTCAGGGAGGGAGGCAGGTTCTAGGCTGCCCTGTCAAGGAGTCAGAGTGGGTGCAGATTCTTGGAAGTTCTGCCTCCTTAGCCCCTGGCACCGTCCAGGAAAATGTCACTTCCTCTCTTTGGTTACCAGATTGTTTCCCGGTGTGGATGTCTTCAAATACAACAGCTTTGAACTGGGTGGCTGATTTACATGTATGACTGGCTTTTAGCTACCAACTTGAAAATTGTTAGTGGTCACCCTGGATGCCTGGCAGCCAAGTCAAGAGAAGGAAAAGAGGGTTAAATGTCTATATTTCCCACCTTCTTGTCTATTGGCAAGGCAAGGCTTTGTTCCCAGTTCACTGGAGTGATTCTGTCTTTGGTCCTTCAAGGAAGGACGTTCCATTAATATTCAGAAAGAGCAATAGCATCAATAGTGGTAGGAGAATCCTCCCCACATGCACAGAGCTTCGGGGTGTGTTCGTTGGTGCTCACTGAGCAGCCACATGCATCTCAAATTCAGCGGTGCACCTTGAGCTGTTCTCTTTGCCATTCCCTTCGCTTGCTCCTTCCTGGCTTAGGAATTGTCTCCACCCTAAATGGGATGATCCATTCTGCTCTCCACATCCAAGCAATCTTCCAGTGATATCAGTTCTTTCTCCATTTTTTTCACTTTATCCATTTTTCCTGACTGGCAACCCCAACCCTTTAATCCAGGCCAAGGTGCTGGGAACACAGGACCAGCCTCTTCCCACGAGAGTGGAGAAGTCTAGGCTTGGGCTGTCAGACCCAGCAGCTGGGTTGTGGAGACCAATGTCTGGGCAATTGGATGCTCTCATTTGGGACTTGGAGTTTGGAATAAAAGCTGCAGAGAAAGCAGGGGAGGTGAGGAAATGGTTGTAGTGGTCATAGGAGCTGCCGCAGCAGCACCCTCACCCGCAGGGCAGAGGCAGGGTGCCGTGGGCTGTGTGGGGCACCAGCCTCCAGAGGGCGGGTGGCATCCTAGCTTCTGGGCCCCCAGCAGCTGTGGCTGGGGCCTGGGCTCCTCACCTCTTTGGTCCCTACTTGATCCTCATGTCACTTCTGTGAGCTCCCAGTGGCATGGCAGTAATTGTTTACTTTAAATGGGTTTGTGTCTGTTGCATGACCGGGGATGCTGACTAGGACATGATCTTGCATAGTAAGTGCTTATGTGTGTCAGGCATTTCCCAGGCTGCACGGCAACGGAGACGAAGAGCGAGCCAGCCTCGGGGCTCTGCGCACATGGGCCCAGTGGGAGACACTGATAAAGCCTTTCCGCTGACTCAGCCTCACCCCTCCAAGCTTGTCAGAGTCCGAGGAAGACTTAGAGACTCAGCCTTTAAAACACTTAGAGAAGAAAGGATGTTTACCTGCAGAGAAAGTTTCTAAAAGACTGGCTTTCCAAATATGAATTATGACTACTATTTAGGGGGAAAAAGCACCAGCTTTCCAAAGTTACCAAGCATATAGTTAGCCTGTTCCTAGTGGCCAGAAACAATTTTCTTATATTATTATTCTCTTTTCCAAGAGCATGCTGAATCTTCAGTTATCAGCTTTGAAAAGTTGGGAGTGAAGCTGTTCTTGTTAGAGTCAGTATCATATAGGAAGGTTTGAGACTGCCTTTATTTTTGAAACTAGAGCTAGACAGTATCACCCTGGTTTTTGTTTTGTGTGTTTGTACAGTTCACTTCTGGCCAGTAATGGTATTACCTTCCGTAAAATTGCTGTGAACACTGAATTAGTGAATACTGGGCCATTTCTTCCAGGGGAAACAAAGGTGAGATTCCTGCCAACCTCTGGTCACATTTCGGTTCACCGATCAATACCTAAGCTTATTTTAGATGTGTTTGTTTAAAACTGTATATATCTAGTGTTGACTCAATAACATTGCACTCATAGTCCACAGCACTAAAACTCATGCCTGAATGAAGCGTACTCAACATACAGAATTTCTCCATGAGGCACACATAGCCTTCTTGCACTTAGGAACTTGTGCAACACCTTAGCATGACGCGCTGGGGCCATTTTTAAACAGCAAAGTCACCATGAAGAAGCATGAAAAAGTGAAAATGTGGCTCCAGGTGGACTTTGAAAAAGGACATTATTTACAGTATAAGAACTGAAACAAGAAGGCAGAGCATCACCTGTTTGATCTCCACTGGGAACAGGTGTGTTAATGACCTCTGACCCCTCTGCACTGTGACCCCCCTCCTTTCCCACTTGACCCTGGTTTGGACATGTCCCCAGCCATCTTGGATTCTCATTCCCACTGGGAACACCAGGACTAGGGGCAGGGGTGGCTGTTCTTCCTGGTCTTCCTCTCCAGCCTCTGACACATGGGTGGCCAAAGCCTCCCCACGGTGTCCTTGCCAGGCGGTGGCATCCAGGAGACCTAAGGACCTGGGTGAAAATAGAGGGACTGCCTCTGTGTTGTAGGGCTGAGGAAAAAGCCCAGAGCTGCCCCATGGTTCTGTGGCAAACAATCCTGTCACTGCCCGTGATGCCTTCTTGCCGTTTCGCATCCCTCTTCCAGCCCTCTCCCTCACCCTCTCCCTCTTCCTCTTTCCTCTCCCGTCTCCCCTTGTTCTCACTTGGCTTTATCCAAACAGGCAGCCCGGTGGATTTGTATCAATAAGAAGCAATCAGGAGCAGCTGTAATACTTGCAATCAATATATAATTGCATCAGGGTTATTCTATTACCTCGTGCCTCCCGCACTGATTACCGCAGAGGCCTCCTGGTTCCAGCATCCGTTTCTCCTGAATTCAGGGTTTGGTGGGGAAATGTGTGGCAGGGTTGTGACACTGAGCCCCAGTGAACCCACCTCAGGCCCTGCATGCAGCGTCAGGGCCCATCGGTGTTCAAGGTCAGGTCAAACACCGGGGGATTAGACACAGGGGTGACGACAGTCTCCTGGGCTAACAGCGATGGCCTGGGGTCAGGCTGCAGGATCAGCAGGACTGGAGCTGATAGGGGGAAGTTGGAGTGACTTCCTAGGACAGAGGACCCTGCTTCAGGGGTCCCTGTTCCACATCCATTGATGTTGAATTTGCATGGCAGTTTTCAGTAGAGATGGTGCCTTTTCATGCACAACCCCACACCAATCCTGTAGCTAATTATGACCATCCCCACTTCACAGATGAGAAAGCTGATCCCAAGAAGAGACAGGACTCAGACTGACATCTGGAACACATTCTCTTTTATAGGAGTCCATTCACACAAAGTCTGAGAGTCGAGAAAACAGATCTACAATGATAAATTTCAGAACTGAGCTTGCCCGTGGGAGGTGGGATCAATTAGAGAGAAATTTCTGGGGTGATGGAGATGGTCTCTATCTTGATTGGGGTGTGGGTCACATGACTGTACCTATTTCAGAAGCTTGTTGAACTGTACACTTAAGACCTATACATCTCTTTACAATTTTACCTCCAAAAAAGAAAAAGCATCAAAGAACAGATGAAATAGGAGGCAGGATACACAACACGGGGTGTCTGGTGTCAGAGGGATGCTCTGCCTGATGTTTGCATGTAAAGCATTTTCATCTCCCATCAATCACAGGTGGTGGTCCAGGTGAGCCAGGTGCATTAGGGTGATGCTCACATGTGGAGGAGTCATTGAGCGGAAGCCCACTGAGCTGTCTTCACTGTGCACCTGCTCTGGGCCCTGCTGAACTGGCCCCTGCCAGAGGAGGTGCGCCCGGCCCTGCCTGGAGCAGCGTCCAGTCTGGGAGACGTCAGTGCCAGCATGGTTGACCCGGGGAAGAGCCTGGCTGGGCAGGACTCCAGTCCTGCTCTGTGGGAACAGGGGTCCTGAACATGTTACAAAGATGGAGTCCAGCTGTAGGGAATAAGGGTGGATTTCACCCACTGTATGTGAAATATAAGATCAGAATGTGGTTTATGGAAGAAGCAGAAGCTGAGGAATGACAGTGGGGCACAAGGGGAGAGCTGGGCTCTCAGAAAATCTGACTTTGGCTGAGTCTTGGGCCCTGAGTCAGTGTGGTCTCACCTGGCTCTACTCCCTGCTAGCCCTTGCCCTTGAACTGGTTACTTACATCTTCTGTTCTTCAGCTTCCTCATCTAAAAGAAGGACGGTGGGAATAATGACAGATTAAATTGTTTCATATATGCAGGGCAGTTAGTCATTGGAATGGTGATTATCACAAGTCTTACTAAATTAGAGCTCTTCAAATGTACGCGCTGAAGGTACAGTGGCTGTTGATCCTGGGCAGGGTTTCACCCGTGGGGTATGGTGAGCAGCTCTAGCGGTGGGTGAAGGGAATGAAGGACAGGCACCTGGCTGGTCATAATAGAAGAGAGAACAGTTGTTATTGTGCCATTTCGCAGAATTTACATGAGGTGTCAAGGCCCAGGGAAGTCAATACTTGTCTGAGATTGCATGGCTAGTGAGTGGGAGAGCTGGGCTCCATGTCAGTTCCCCTCCTCCCTTGTCAATGCTGGCTCAGAAACTGCTGCCCACCCCAGCCCTGCAGACTCATTAGCTGGTCCTGTGTGGGGGCGACCTCGGTCAGGAGCCAGGGCCCCTGTGATCCTCAGTTTGTATCACACAGGGCACCGTGTCTGGGACTTTGCTGCTAGTTAGGCAACCTCCTTGTTACATTTTGGCTTGTATTTATGTCAGAGGTGCCCATCACAATGTCACTTTGATCAGGTATTTAGCTGTCAGAGGCAGAAACGCAGGGGCTGACAGTCTGCCATGTTTATGGAGCACACCATTCTTCACTGTTGAGTCTCTGATCCTGACCCCAATCTTTCCTCTAGTCTTCATCCCTACACCTGGCATGTCTTTATCTGTAGCAAGTCAAGTCTCACCTTTCTGGAGAAGGAGGGAGAGAGAGAGAGAGAACCCAGGAGGAAGGTCTTTAGCTATAACCAGGGTAGAGAGGAACAAAGAGCTCCCCCTGCCCACCCCCCCAGGGTGCTGCACAGAGAAGAGCTATGAGGAGTGCTGGGTGGCAGTGGACACTGAGAGGCGGCAGCAGCCACGGCTGGCGATGGCCAGGAGAGGGGCGTGGAAGCAGGCAGGCAGTGGCTGGCCCAGCCTCCTGAATGCTTTAGCTTGGTGAGACCCAGGAGATGTCTCCCAAGAGTAGCCACCCTAACATTTGCATCAAGAGAAATGTCAGAGTGCTCGACTTCTCCCAAGATAGAGAAAAATAAATAAATAAAGGGAATCAGTTCTGATCATCACACTCAGGCAAAATTGGTTTAGTGGTTGGTTAGTTTCCTGAACTTGTTCATTCATTCATTCAAAAATGTTGGAGTAGTGACTAAAGTACCTGTTTTGCATCCAGTAATTAGAAAAAAAAATGATTTTGGCTTAATTTAGAGAGTTAAAATAGTTAAAATGAAGATTAGATAACCTTAGTGTGGAGGGTGTAACCTAGAATTTGAAAACATATATTTCTTTCTGTGAGATTAAGAAATATCTTAATACATAATCAATAAGATACATAAAACCATGTATGCTGCTACAGAGCAGTATGTGAGACCCAGCTAAGCTTCGCTTTGGCAACAAGTGTGCGCCGTAGCCAGAGGAGCTACTCCATACCCCTCTGCTGTATTTGCATGAAGTGGTTGTTGGGAAAATCCCCTAGGACCCCAAGAAACTAGCTTGGTTTTCTGCTGATACTCAGGGAAGCCCCCAGCAGAGTGGTCTTGGGACTCTGGAAAGGGGACTAGATGCTGTACACATATCTTGTAGCTGTGCATCCAAGAACAGGTTCTATATATGCCCCAGTGTTGATTGGCTGATGGGTAGTCTAATTAGCATTAAGAACACCAGTACATGCTATGATGGGACTTGACCTCACTCTAAGCTTGGGCTCTGTGCTGCTTGGCTAAGTGCTGCTAGGACATGGAAGGGTGAGCCTTACCATTTGGTGCTTCTGTTGAAACTCTCCGCAGGCCTGCTCAACTGTAAAGGGTGCAAGGCCAGGGGCAAGCCACATGTTCTGTCTGGTTGCAACCACTGGTCTGGGTTGTTTTATGTCATGCTTGGAAATGAATCAACAAATCAGGGCATTCCATAAAGGATCCAATAAAAAAGACAATGGAAATAGAAATAATAATAAGAAAAACAGGTTGAGATGAAAGTAGATTGCAAAAAAGATGGCTAAACTATAAATGAAATAGAAGGAAAGCTAAATTCACAAGAATAAGTAAAATTCATATGAATATTGTAAAGACAGGTGTTAACACTGCTAACATACAAATCTTTGATGAGAAGAACAAATTCTCCTTGTCTTTGGAGGGAAAAAATAAGATGAAAGTAATGAGGAGAAAATAGGTATGGAGAAGAGAGAAGAAGATTCAGTCTAGGAATTATAGGTATTGCTGAGAATTAAACCAGAACAATTTATTCAGAAACAACAATCAAAGTCATAATTTAAAAACATGTCTTGCAAAGTGGCCTAAATATTCAGGCAAAATCAATTTAAAGGGAGCTGCATCTACACACATCCTGGCTAAAAATTTGAATCAAAAAGACTAAGTATTATAAGCACTCTAGAAGGAAAAAAAAATCCCAAAACAATTAAAATAACCCCAAGGTCTCTGTAAATACTCAGGGACAATAGAGCAACTATATATGTGGCATAGACGAGGCTCTGTGTTTGTCACACCATTTTGCTTTCCTCCTGCAAACAGAGGAAGACAAAGGTTCCTAGTTCCCTCCAATTATGTGGGCTGAAGGACTGTGGGCAGAAGTGCCACTTCTGGTGTGGCTCCTAAAATCTGCTGAGATCTGCTATGTTCTTCTCTTTCTTCCTTTCTCTGCTTCTTGGCCAGCCAGATGCAGAGGGCAGAGCAGAGGACCCAGGTGACAGTGGAAGGAACCACAGTTTCTGAATCATCTTCTGGAAGGCTGCCCTTGACCTCTAAAATGGGCTCTGTAAGGGAAGTCACTGCAATGTCAAAGTGGTTTGTTATCACCTACTCTCATAACAAAGGCTACAGAATTTTGGGAGAACACAATTTTGATTCAAGTATTTTAAAAATATTTAGTTAAGTTGTCATTCAAGAGAAACACAAATACTGGAGTTTAGCACATATCACAGGTTTATTTTCTTCCTGGGAAAAGAACTTGAGAATATATTCCAATCAATAGAGAGATGTATCAAAATAAAGACCTAAACACAAGGAGGTTATTAAATAAATAACATGGTGGTAAGCACTGATTTGGTTTACCATGGAGTAAAGTCTAAATAAGTTTTGTTAACATGGGTATAAAGTAGAATGGAAAATAAATGTCATTCCCAAAAGTGATAAAAAAGAAAAAAAAAACTGAATTGGTTCTATTACCCCAGTTTATCTCAGAAAAAACAAAGAAATTGAGTGAAAGAAGAGTAGAGAGTAGTAAAAAGAATCTACTTTCCTGATCTTAGCTTTCCTGATCTTAGAGGGAGAAGTGACTTTTAATATTATTAAAATGAAGATGAAAAATTATTTTTAAAACCTAAAAACCCACTAAAATATATTAACACATGCTTTCTATCATACAAGCTATTAGAGAGAAAAAAAATCAAAGAAAATAATACATGGTGTTTGTAGTAAGTAAAAAATTTTAAATGATAGAAAATTACAAGGGTAAAAAAAAAGCAAATAAACTAAGAAAAAGCAAGGAAGTCCATAGTCAGAAATAATGAAATGAAGTGACAGCCATAAATCCAGATATGTAATTTATGGCAATAAGTGAAAGGGTTGACCCTCCCATTAAAATACAGAGATTCTTAGATCAGATCAAATCATGGTTGTCAACTATATGCTATTTACAAGATACAAATTGAATACAAAATGATTGACAAGGGAAGATTAAAAATATGTATAAAAGGCTTAGAAAAAGGTATCAGGAAAACACATACAAAATGCAAGATTGACAATATTTCTATAACAACAATAGAACTAGAAGCACAAAGAGAATTATGGATGGAACATAAAGTCCAGAAAAAAAAAGTAGCAATTTAAACCAAATAACACTGGGGAACACAATTTTTGTTGAGTTAGATCTGACACTTGTTTTTGACTTAACTTTTGGCATCTGAATCCAAAAATGATCTCAGTTTTTCTCTATCACGTCAGCTTTTTAAGGTACAGGATACCCTCCCTTTGTCCCAAAAATCATACAAAATGTACATACAAAAGAAAATAAAGAAAAAAGTTCCCTAAATATACTGTCTATTTAGAGTTATTTTATTCATACAAAGGCTATATATTGTTACTGTAAGTCAAATCATGAACAAGTAGTAAAGTTCTGCTACCAAACATACATATTAAGGTATTTTATCTTTTCAAACAACAGGTTAAGAAATGCTAAATTAAGATAGTTGAAACAGTCTCCTTCAGTTGGCAAAGCTTTAACAAATTGCTTCGTGAGACCCAGTTTTATGTGCAGAGGTGGGAATATAATGCTCTTTCTGTCAACAAGGGGCTCATGTAGAATGTTTGGATCACCAAGTTTGAGGTCAGATCTTGGAGGCCAATTTGACTCCACCCAATGCTTCTCACAAGCTCTGCTGTCCCACATACACAGAAAACAGGGATACGTGGTGTATCCATGTTGCTGACCAAGAAGGAAGCAGACCGTTTGAAGGTCAACACAGATGATCCAATTGTGCTTGTGATATTGCAACAGATCAATGACTGTCTTTATGTTTTCATATTCTTCATGAAAACAAACTGAATGGCCAATTGGGACTGCACCAAACAAATTGCCATTGTGGAAGAGGACACACTTCAAGCTCCACTTTGAGCTATCGATGAACAGTCGCCATTCAGTTGCATTATAGATTGGAATTCCTAATTCCTCCATTAAGCCATGTATGTTATGGCAATACACAAAGCCACCGTCACTTCGAAAGCACTGTAGAAAAGCACTTTCTCTTGATTGAAAGTAGGATACTTTCGCTCCTTTTTCAAGCAAGTTTTTTTTGTGCAGTCTTGATTCTAGGAATTCTGAAGCCTTTTTTGGATAGTCCCAAATCTCATGCCAAATCATTCAACTCATGCTAATCAAATTCCTTACAAACTGAGTCATCTTCAATTTCAAAATCTTCATCATTGATGTCACTTAGCTCTTCACCATACTCCTGTTTTTCAAAAGAGGGTAGTTCAATGAAAACTGGTACTGGGATTTCAGCTGAAGGAGGCACTGGGCATATAGCTGATGGTAGACTAGGATACTCTATTTTACATTTATTTTTCTTGTTATATCTTGACATTTTCACTAGACAGAAGAAAGTCACTTGAATGATCTCTGGGCTCTCGCCAAACAATAGGCATACCAAATGGCAATTTATCACGTGTTCCTTTTGTCCACATCCATTAACCCTTGGCACACTGCTTCCACACTTTGTGAGGGGCCCAAGACTTATCTTGATCACCAAGTTTTACTTTAAAATATGGAGGCATAGACAGACACACTGTGTCTCCCTCCACAACTAAGAAGGAATACAATGACCTCAAAACTAGAAACAACCAGAAGTTCCAGAAAATCAAACTGCATGGAAGTCCAGCAAACAAAGATATAAAGAAGAAATACTCATCCAGAAACGCAGGAGGGGCGGAGGTGGGATGGAGAGGATGTGGTGTGGTGGTGGCAGTAGCGGCGGCAGTGGCAGGCCAGCAGAAAGCACAATCACACATTTTAAAAAGTCAGGAGGGACACCTGGGGAGTGTACCCATCTCCTCACTGGACCTCACAGCTCACGGTCCCAGCACTGGGAAGAATCAAGCCTTATTGCTTCTGACTGTGCAGACCAGTGGGGTTTGGGGTGAAGGCAGAAACTGCAGAGTCCGCTTATTTAAAGGGCCCCCATGGTCCCAGAATATCCGCAGCCCCGCCCACACTGAGAACGATGGCCAGGGCAGCAGCTAGAGGGGCACCAGTCTCGTGTAGAAGTGGGAGAGGCGCCTGGAAAAGAAGTGAGTGCTGGGCAACAGCATTGTTCCCTCTCGGACCCCTCCCCCACATACAGTGCCACAACGTGGTGAAACAGGTCGCCCTGTACTGACGAATCCCTAAGGCTCCGCCCCTTAACTGTAAGAGGAATGACACCTCTACCTGGGATGTGGAGGCAAACAAACACAGGAGCCTGTCAGAATGAGGAGAGAGAAAAGTATAGCCCAAAAGGGGAAATGAATCAAGGTTCCAGTGGGAGAACTAAGTGACGAGAAGATAGCCAACTAACAGGTGAGGAAATAGACAACCTAACAGATGCAGAATTTAAAACACTGGTGATAAAGATGCTCATAGGATTGACAGATATGCTTGAGTATGGCAAACGAATAAGAAGTGAAGGCTATGCTAAGTGAAACGAAGGACAATCCACACAAAACCAGAGGTGAAGGGAAGGAAACTGAGATTCAAATCAATAATTTGGAACACAAGGAAGAAAAAAACAGCCAACCGGTGCAGAACAAGGAAGCAAGAATTGAAAAAAATGAGAAAAACTTTCCGAATTTTGTGAAGGAGATGGACATACAGGTCTGAGAAGCACGGAGGGTCCCGGGCGAGCTGAACCCAGAGGGGACCACACCAGGGTGCATCATGACTGAGATGCCAAAGGTGAAAGATAAAGACAGAGTCCTGGGGGCAGCAAGAGAGAGGCGGAGAGTTGCCTGCAGGGGGGTGCCTATAGGACTATCAGCTGATTTCTCAGAGGACACTTTGTAGGCAGGAAGGAACTGGAAGCAGTATTCAATGTGATGAAAGGTAACCTGCAGCCAGGATTACTCTATCCAGCAAGGCTATCATTTGGAATGGAAGGGCAGATGAAGTGCTTCCCAGACAAGGTAAAGCTAAAGGAGTTCATCATCACCAAGCCATTATTATATGAAATGTCAAAGGGACTTACTCAAGAAAAATAAGATCAAAACTATGAACACTAAAATAACAACAAACTCACAACTATCAACAACTGAATGTAAAAAATAAAAACAAAATCCAACTAAGCAAACCAGAATAGGAACAGAATCATAGGTATGGGGATTTTTTGGAGGGTTATCAGCTGGGAGGAGGGGCTGAGAAAAGCAGTGTTCTGTAGGGTGAAAGGTGGGGCACCCTAAGAGGAGATAAAATGACTTCTTGGGTGGAGTCTGCCAGAGACCATTAAAACCTCAGTGTATGAAATTAGCTTGATTCTGTGAAGTAGTTTCATCAACGTGGCTGTCAGGAAATCCATAGCACACTGTAATTATGTCCATAAACACATTGCTGAAGAAGCAGGAGAGATCAGAGGCAAAGGAAGGGGTGGCTGCTGCAGAGCCCTTGACGATGTGACTCAAAGCGGTGGGCAGTAGAGCCACCCCAGAGGGGTCAGCTTCATGCTTCTGCTGATGATTAATCTAGAAAGACAGCAATTGCATTTGGCAAACATTTATTGAGCATTCACTTCAGGCCAGGCTGAGGGCAGCAGCAGTGAGCTAGGGTTGGTGGTTGACCTCCTCAGTCCAGCTCCCTTTGGAGACATGCAAAGTGAGAAGTTACTGAAGTTGGCACAGGATCAGTGAATATGGGCCTTTTAGGGAAAGAGAGGACTTACAAGTACAGCTGATTTTGGTCCCAGAGTTATGCCCACAATCCCGGTGGTGGATATAAGACCCTTTTGCACCCAAAGGTTTTTTCTTGAAAATTTAATACCATACTCTTTGGAGAAGGACAAAAACTCATTATTTCCTAGCATTTTAGCTCTATGTTTACCTATGCTATTTCATCCTCTCAAAAATATAATGGGCTGGCATTGTTTTTATCTCCATTTCATAGATGAAAAAGTGAGGCTCAGGATAATGAGGTGGTCTTTTCAGCATCATTCTGAAAGTAATGGACATTTCTGTATGAGTCATACCTTAGTCTGAATTGTTTTAAATTGTCCTAGTGGCGATCAGATCACACTCGTGACTGGTACCGATTCTGCTCAGAAATTGGCATTGGAGAAGTAGAGGTGCATGTGTGGAGCCTGGGACTACAGAGAAGAGCAAGATGGTAAAGGTGAGCAGAAGAAATGGGGGAGGCGGCAGGTGGGTTTGGGGGAGTTTGGAGGTGAACAGACTGGGCAGTCAGAGGTCAGGAAGCATGGCAGGAGGGACGAGAGGTACGGAGTGGGAAGTGGGTACTCTGGGCCCTCCTGCTGGGGCTGTGGGAAGGGTCTGAAGACTTCTTGTCCACGGTCTGGCCAGTCTGTGCCTGGTGAGCGTACTCAAGGCAGAATTCTTTTTCAGCTCCCCACCTGTGCGGAGTCCTGCAAGTCTGTGATTTTCCAATAGCTGAGAAATATCAGTGGAGAAAATGGGAACACAGTGAAAAGTGTATAAGTCTCCTGCAAGAATTTAAGCTTACCAATCAACATACAGACACTACTGTTTTGAAAGAATCCACTGACATAAAGTAGAAAGCAAGAGCAGAAAACACTGACCCTAAAGGTGAAGGTCAAAGTTTCCATTAACCAGGGCAGGGGCCGGTAGATCAGCAGCATCCAAGTCCCACTAGTCAGCCTTGCTTGGAAGAAGACTGTATTTGTTCTCTGGTCTGAATTATTGTTGTAAGTAAAATGAATATATCAGTGAGCTTTATACCCATGGAATACTTTATGGGTGGTGTTCTAAGAAATAATAAGTGTTGGAAGTGAAATACATCCTTAAATTGGCAATTTTAACAAATGATTCTGTGTGGTGCTGTTAGGAGCACTTGCTAGGAGATCTGAATATTATTTTGTTCCATTACTGCCTCAAATGTTTATGGCTTGAATATTCACTGTGGGTTACACTTCTTTGCAAATCCTTGAACAGAGAAATGCAAAAGAAGATGGGAACGTTGTTGTGGGAATACTGCCACATTAAATCAGAAACAGATTTAAAAATCTGAATTAGCAAAAGCAATAATGGATTTAAAGGCAAAACCTAAAGCAGACTGAGCAAATTGTTTTTGCAGTCAAAAAAGGAAATAAGCCTTTATAAAGCAACAGTTACCTAACACACAACCTGAACTTGCTTTTGGACACATCCTTACCAATTTGTCCAAGGTCAGTGCAAGATGGAAAAAAAATCTTTATGTCTGAAATATATATTATGCACAAGAAAGAGAATAAGACTTGTGGACAGGGCAATTCATGCTGTGTATGCTTTAAAATTTCATTTTAAGGGATGGGATGGGTGGAGGTGGAAGAGAGTATAGGGGGGATAAATGGTAATGGAAAAAATACAATAAATAAAAAAAGAAAAGAAAATCATTTTAAGACTGATAACCTTAAATATTAAAAATTAAATATGGTATTTTCTTTTAATTTTAAAATTGTTTTGTTTGGCATTTATTTCTGTTACAATTCTCTTCTTTTTATGTTCTTGATAAACAAATATCTACATTAGGGAGAGATGGCTTTGACATATTCTTGGAGTATGTAATCTTGTCGTAATATATTGGCTCATAATAAAATCAATCATGCATTTATTATATAATTTTAATAGAAAACTCGTTATGATCCTGTGACCCTAAACCAATTCACTGTATAGTTACTCATGATTATTATTTAAAACACGCCAAGTGTTATAAAAAATGCTGAATGACTTATGATGTGGGGGGGTCCCCAAGAATTACCAGAAATTCTGATTTCTTGTTCTCAAATTCTGAAGATTCGTATCAACTGAGAACCGGGAGACACTACCTCGCGAGGACGGGGCACCTGCACCTGTGCCTCCTGACTTCTGCTGTGGCCCCGACTCAAACCAGCCACCACAGACGCAGAGATAGAACAGCAGACAGGTGAGGGAGCGGATAAAAGCAAGGCTTGCCACCTGGTGCTACTTGTGGAAAATTGCTCATTCAAAAGAGCTGCTCTGATGGGGGAATTTAGGACGGGCTGCAGCCCCAGGGTCTGATTTTATGTGGTTTGTGAGTTGCTTATTTTTTTAGAGTCATTGTGTGCCCATTTCACTTCCTTTCTCAACTTCACATCCCCACGTGGGGCATCTGAGATCGATGCCAGGTGACAGGTGCAGGGACATGGTCCTAGCCCCGCCCCTGCTACTTCTGCACACTTGCACTTCTGGGGCCTCTTTGGGCCTCTTTTGGTCCCAGTTCCTGTTTGTGGAGGCCCAGACTAGCTTTGTGCTCCATTTGTTTTGTGATCCTTTTGAAACACAATCCAGAACTTGTTGGGATTAACCACAACTAACTTTTTCATAGCCAGACACCCAAAAGAATTGATAGCAGCTGATTCAGGAGTGTAGGAGATAACAGCTGATAGTATTATAAAGATTACCTATTTATGTTTATAAGCTGTTTAACGAGATTCTACTGGGAGAGGTGTCAGCTCTTCAAGGGCGCCTCTGGAAGGATCTAGATATTTGTTTTCCCTCCCCCAAATTGGGGCTATGTGGCAGACACTGTTAGTTGTTCTTTTCACCTTCTTCCTGCTAAAAGAACCCAGATTTTATTCAAGGACTGGGGTGGGGGTGCTTCACAGACCCTCTCCTTTCCCGGGGGAGAATGCTGAGCAGACAAGGCCCATTGGGGGAATTCCATTTTTCTCAGTCAGGACTGGCTGGGCATGGGCTATTCCCCTACTGTGGCTAATGAGGTCTAAGGGGACATTTCCTGGGAGGTGTCTGAAACCATTTTCTTCAGCTGTAAAATGGAGAGACTTCTTTCCCCCTGCTGACTGCAGCTATGTATGGAAACACTGGGTGCTACTGGCTGCAGCTGTTTTGTGAGCAAGAGGGGAGCCGCCAGTTTGCTGAGTAAGGGTGCAGAACTGAAAGATGGAAAGAACGTGGGGCCATGGGGACACCTTTGTGTGAGTTTACAAGAACCTGGAGTGGCTCCATCTCTATCTTGAGACTTCTTTGTACAAGAGTGTTGAGTCCTTCTACCTGTGCTGCCTGCACTTGGTGGGAAAGCAGATCAAATGCAGATACCCTTTGCCCACTCATAAGGGAGTTTTGTGGCAAAACATGAGAAAGGATTTTGAAAAGTTAAAAACTCTATACATCGAAGCCTCTTATCTGTAACACACAGCACACAGTATCAGCTGGGACAATGCCATGCCTTGTGACTGGCTAGCCAGAGGACAGTCGGTAGGCGGGAGGTCTCAGTAAGGCCTCTGAGTCCACATCCTGTTACCTCCCGCTGCTGTGCTCCTGTGTGGGGCTGTGTCCCACCTTCGCCAGAAGCTGTGTGCTGGAGAGGCAGGTGCCTTGCACTGGTTGCCAGAGGACCTGGTTTTAGGTTTATCCCTGCAAATAATTAGCCATGTGAGCCTGGACGAGTGAAGTAACCTGTCTGAGCTACAGACGCCTCTCCTGGAGTGTGCGGATAAGAGCCGTATTCTTCTCAGGGTCCTTGTAAGTGTCCAACAAGAGAGCAGGTCATTTCCAAACTGTGTGATGGGAAGGTGATAGTGAGTATGACACTGAATGCTTGCACCCCTCTAAATTCGTGTCTTGAAGCCCTACCTCCCACTGTGGTGGTATTAGAAGGAGGGGACGTTGTGGGGTATTTGTGCCTTCATGAAAGAGACACCAGAGAGCTCCCTCACCTCTTAGGCCATGAGGACACAGCAAATAGACAGCCATCCAAGAACCAGGAAGCAGGTCCCCACCAGACATGGAATCTGCTGGCACCTTGATCTTGGACTTCCCTGCTTCCAAAACTGTGAGAAATAAGTGTCTCTTGTTTATAAACCCTCCAGGCCAAATAAAGTCTCCGGTGATGGTGGTGTTGGTGATGGTGGTGATGATGGTGATGGTGGTAGTGATGATGGTGATGGTGATAAAGATAAGTTTGCTCCATCTGACATCAGCCTGAACCTATGAGGGGGTAGATCTCAATGCAGCCAAGGGACACATTCAGAGAAATGTGGGTGTCCTACCCACAAGGTGACTCCATGAGCCTCCTCAGGATACACCCAGTGCCTCCTTCTTGTCCTTTGCTCTGACCTGTTCAGAAGAGTCTCTGTTCAGGTGTAGTATTGTTCACCCTAATCACATCCATGCCCAATGACTGTAGGCTCAGTTCCCAGCCTCCCTTTTCTGGGGCTGCCTGTGTGGTGGGCACAGCCCTAGAGGCCAGCAGAGCCTCTTCCTTTTCTTCATTCTGGGTGAACAGCCAGACATGGCCATTCTTTCCTCACACATAAGTCAAATTTTTGTAAATGGAGTCATATTGTCTGTGTGGTAGGAAAGCCTGCTAGCTATGGAAATCCCACTGAGAACCGCTTAGTTGGCTCAGCTCAGCGGGTGAGGAATAAAGCTTTGAGTCTGGCTGAATCAGATCCTTCAGTGTAGAGCACACTGTCTGTCCCAAATATTTCCCTCCATTTCTCTTTCATGCTCCTTCCCTCACCAGCTCTGTGAGGTTTACATGAGGGCACAGTGGATCCTCATTATGCTGGACACAGCCACAGGGCAGTTTGGTGAACTCCTACTTGAACATTAAGGCCCACTCCAATTTTCCCCTCTTTTCTGAAGCCTTCCTCGACTGTTTCATTATTAATGAATAGTTTGGTTTAACTTGATTCTGCAGAGAATTTTTGGAATATTTTCACTCTAGTACTTATCACATTGGTAGAGATATTTGTTTACTTGTCTGTCTTCCTCTGTTAGAATATGAGTTTCCTAAGGGCAGGGATCATGTCTTAAATATCTTTGTTATCACCTGCAGTGGCATAATGCTCTGCATACAGAAAAAGTAATCAATAAACATTTGTTGAGTTAAATTGAATTTGTAAATTAGATTTACTTGAGAACACACTTGCTTTCATTTCACAAAAGTATTCTTGCTCTATAAATTATTTTGCCATAGGATCTCTGTAAAGGGCAAGCCCCCTGGTATATTTGCAACAGGATGCAATTTCAATTCAGCCACATTCCCCATCACTTTCTGCGGGAGCACATTTCCTGCTTAAACTGGAATGGGCCAAAGTTCACCTCTTGAGTCTGCAATCCACGCCTTCTTCACATGTAGGAAGAGCCTTCGTGCGACTGAGAGTTCATAGATTGGTAGATTATTCCTCTGTCCTTCCACCTGTGAAGAGAACCCCAGGACCTGCAGCCCTGCTGGGCGAGGGCATCTTGGGCACAGCCTGAGCTTCTGAAACAACCAGAGTCCCCTGAAGACCTGGGGCCAGGGAGAGGGGTGGAAGGCCAGTCCCCTCGAGGGGATGCACACACATTGCCTCTCATTGCTCAGCCCTCATAACAGCCCATCTCAATTCCAACTGCGACTGTCCGTCTGTCATCACCCACTAAAGGTGTCGTAAGGAACTGTAGAATATCGAGGCTGGTCCTTTTTGCACTCACTTTGCTATTAATATTGATATTCCTTGTAATGCTAGCATCACAGGAACAGAGCTTCTTGCAAGCTCCTGTTCACCACTCTGTGATCCCCAGACTTGCCCTCTACTCTGTTTTTAAGGATTTAAAGAAGTTATCAATCACACGATAAAAGGGAGCAAGAACTCAAACCTGGCCTTTATTCATCTGTAATATGATGTGTTGTTGGTAATGGTCCTTCTCTACGCTAAGCTGGAGGGTAGCTCTCCTCTTGTACCAGACAGAGCATGGTGGATCTGTGATCACTCATTCATTCCCTGGAAATTCATGGAGCACTGCCATTTCCTTGGTATTGTGCAAGGTGCTAGAGACCCAGAGATGAAAACTAGGGTCCTGCCCTTCTCATGCTCATGGTAGGGTTGAACTCAGTGGTGAGAGATGCATAGAGGAGGTAGCTTCACCTGGCTGGATGCAAGAGGCTGCAGTCAGGGGAGACTTCCTGGAGTTGCTGGCAGCAGAGAACAGCATTGTGGGGTGCTAACTTGTGTCCCCTCCAAGTTCAAACCTCAGGATCCCAGAATGTAACTCTGTTTGGAGACAGTCTTGAAGAGGTGATTAAGGTAATTGGGGTCACTAGGTTGAGCTCTAATCCAAATGACTGGTGTCCTTTTAAGAAAAGGAAATTAGACCAAGTGAAGACACAGGAAGAAGAAAGCCATTGACACACCAAGGAGAGAGAGGCCTCAGGAGAAACCAACCCTGCTGAGACCTTGGTCTTGGACTTGCAGTCTCCAGGATTGTGAGTAATTAAATACTTGCTGCAGAAGTCACCCATCAGTGGTGCATTGTCATGGCTGCCAAGCTAACTAACATGGGCCTTAAGACTGATGCAAGTAGAGCTGTCCAGTAGGCAGCACCTGTCCAGGATGGTCTGGGAGTCAGAACATGTGGAGGGCCTTGGAACCAAAGAGTTGGCTGAAATCCACAGCAAGAGGCTATTACATATGAGAGGGATGGATGCCAGTGCTCCTTAGAATGGGGATTCTCAGATGTCTCTTCCTCTGCAAAACCTGGTGAAGGGTGCAACATGAACTTTAAGCTACCTGAGAAGTCATTATCAAGCAGGCCTGTGCTAAGCAGTGTGAGATCAGAGAGCCCTCTCTTCCGGTGGGCAGAGCAAGAAAACAGGCCATGACAATGTGCTGTGGTCTTTCCAATTATTGGTTAGTGGCTTTATGTTTATAACGTTTCTCCCCATATCTTGTCACATGCACTGCACTCTTGCTTTATGGATGAGGAAACTTCAGAGAAGGCCCTTGGAGGATTCACATCCTCTTAGCTGGTGGACTGCTTCTAGGAATGCCTTCTGCTTGGTGATCAGCAATGAGACAGGCCTGGGTCCATCGGATGAACACTGGCTTTTCCTGTGCAAATTCTGCCCCATGTGGCCTCCCCATGCAGGACGCAGCTTGGCCTCCAGCAGAAACTTAAGCAATTATGTTATAGTAGGATTTAGGAGTCATCTCGCTTTCTTATTTTCACAAGGGTGAGCTTTCTTTTGCAAAGCTGTCCTTGTTCCAGCAGGCTCCTCTTTTCCCCAGCCACCTCTATTTTAACTTCTTATGTTCCTCACACTCCCTCTTTTTAAGCCTTCCTGTCTGGGCCTTGACCTTCTACCCTGGATGTCCTGCCAGGGACCACCACCCAACAGGCCCAAGCCCCAGGCCCTGTGTCTTGTGTGTGCTGTTCCCCCAGGGTCCAGATGAATGCCAGTAGGGTCTTCATGGCTGAGCCTTCACTACTTTAGCAGGGGCTGGGGACAGCAGAAGCCAGAGAAGCTCAGCAGCTTCAGTCCAGACCTGTGCCTCCACTGCAGAACGATAGCTGGTGTCCTTTCTGAGTTCCCCAAGGCAAGTGGAAGTTGTCTTCTTGAAAATACATTTCCTTGTTAGACACCTCTAGTCTGGGGAAAACCAGCTAATGCATCCCTACTCCCTGAGAAATAATAACCTTGATCTCATGCTAAAGGTTGGTTTTCCTTTGATCCTGGCCTGATTTTCATTACAAAATGGTCTTATATTAACTCTGGGACATCTAGGGTGAATGATATCATGTGTAGAGTTCTTCCCCGACCCCAGACTTCTCTTCTGAGGGCAGAGAGGAGATTGAAGTGCACCCTCTCCCCATATATGAAAGTCTGCTCAAAAAGTATCCAGCCAAGTAATATGAAAAAAAGTGACATTTATTGAAGAAGATACAAGAAACATTGTACATAAGATAATGATGCCTCAGTCCCCTTCAAAGTTATGACCTTCTTGAGTTGGTAGTGGTTTGAATCAAATCATTAGCAACCACAGCACGATGTTCCTTCTGCTTTGGTATAAGAAGCCATGAAACAAGTTTTGCCATGACACACATTTCATGCCAAGATCCTATGTCAAAATCTCAGACACAGTAGTTTTTGGAATCCCCAGATCAGCTTCTAGTTCTCGCACTGTCAGTCCCTGACCTTTGTTGACTGCAGCCTGTACACATTCAACATGCTCAGGTGTTCTGCTTGTTGCAGGCCTCCCAGAACATGGATCACTTTCAACAGATTGTAGGCCATCTTTGAAGCACTTGTGCCACACTTCTATTTGTGCTGCACTCATTGCATCATCCTGAAAGCCTTCTGAATCATCCAAATAGTTTCCAGGGAGGAATGTTCAGGCTTAAAGCAAAATGTGATGCAGATTTGTTGCTCTCCTCAGTCATTTTGAATGTAAAGGCCACACAGTACACATGCTCACTCAACTGCGTCTACTGCTCCCACTGCCTAGTGCAGCTAAGTTGTCATTATTTGCGCATGTGCATTCTAGTCCACTCTCCTTAGCTGCCAGGTTACATCAAAGTCACGCAAACCATTCTCATTATATTAACAATGACTGGATTTTTCTGGACAGACCTTGTACGCTGGGGCTTAAAGTCAGATTTTTAGGTTCCATCCCACATCCTTTCTTGCCTATATATTTTGAGGGCTGTTTAGCCTTTATGTTGGGTGAGTTCTGACTTGGTGGTAGCTTTTCAAATCCAGGCACACATGAGTGACTTGTTTTTAAATCGGGGCTATAGCACTTTTGCACTTTAGATACCAGGTAATGTTCTATGTGCTGGCAGTATTGAGATAAGTAAAACAAAGTCCCTTCTTTCAGGGAAATTACACTGGGGATAAGAAACATGTGAATTGATAATTACAATAAAAAGTCACAACTTCCTGTGAGCCCCTCTCACACCTTGGGGTAAATATTCTGGAAAGACTCAGATGTGGACAGTACAATCCCTTCATTTTACAAATGCAGGATCCCAGCCCAGGGAGGGGAGGAGAGGGGGAAACTCATACCTGGGGAGCTTGTGTGGCCCTTCTGTGCACAACGAGTCAGGGGTGGCTCGGTGTCAAGGGCAAAACAGGGACCAGACATGTAGCCCTGATGCTCCCTCCGGGTTGGAGCACACTGTGCTCTTCACTCAGGCATTTGTGTAAACGGCCCTCTCTGCCAGGCCTCCGCCCATTTCCTATACCTCCAAGGTCCTGGGCGGGCTCAGGGGCTGACCGGTGTTCCTGTGGTGCTGGGGGCTCCACCTCCCATTTCCTCCTCTGGACCCTCTGGGAGCAGCCCTGCTGCCCAGCCCAGTTGGAGTCCTTGTCAGATTCTGCAGCCTTTTGGGCTGCATAGTCCACGTTTGTCTCTGCCTTCTCACGTCTCACATGTCTGAGCGGTAGGGCTAGAATCTCTCCCTCTGTCAGGCAGATGGGGGGACAGAGACCTCTCATGGGCTCTTGGCCAGTAGGGTGGATGCTAGCCATCCACCCTTTAGTTTGGCTCTATTCCTCTACCCTCAGGTCTAAGAACTCCTTGGAGTGGCTACACTGAGCCCCACATCCTGGTGCCTGTCAGCTGTGTGTTTCCAAGGTTCCAGGTGGCCAGCGATAGCTGTGAGAAGCAGACTCTCCATCTTCACGTTCTTCTCCTTTCTCCAGGGATGGACCTGCAACTCTCCCTCAGGTCAGTGTGCTCAGCTCTCTGTGAGGGCCCAAGCACCAACACCAAAGATGTTTTCCTGTCGGTCTATGATGCTGCTCTGAGCGGGAAAGCACAGTGGATTTGGGGCTATTTCCATAGGTTGGACAAAAGGGCCTCTCTTTCTCTTCTCTGCTGCTTGTCAGGTAGCCTTACTCTGAGAAATTTCTCAGACAGAAGAAAAAATTCCCAGACTGACTTGAGGACCCATAGGAGCAAGGGAAGCAGGGGAATAATAACTCCTGGGCCACCTTGAGGGCCTTTAGGAGCCACAGAAAGGTAAAGGAGACTCCCAGTTACCCACGTGGGACTGTAGGAACCACAAACTTGTACATTTGCAGGTGCCATCTCCACACCTTTCCATACATTCATTTCAGTTAGGGTGAGTTTACCCATCAACACTTTCAGGTCAATTTGCATATGGTTCATTTGCATATATCAAAAGTCCGGGTGGGCAGTCCAGCCACTGCTATGTTCCAACACTGCCCCTCTGAGAAGGCTGAGCCTGTGTGTGGCTGGACCCTGTGCTTTGATCCCGGATCAGAGTTAGGCTTTATTATTTTTCCAAGCACAGTGATTATGTCCCTCATCATGCCAGGAAATGAAAAGCCACAGATGCTTTCAGCTCAGCGGCCCTGTATGTCTCTGTTATATCATGAACAGAAAGTCGATTGCATCAGGGAAACAACTGGAAGGCAGAATGTCCAAAGTGACCTTGATAAGAGGAGGCCTTGCCCAAGGTCTAGGGCAGCTCAGGCTGCTTTGAGTGAGTAAGTACTAAAATCAGAGAGGCACAGGGGCCTCTGGACTCATCCAGCTCAGCCCCCAGAAAGCACAGAGGAGAAGCAGGCTGATGCCCACCCCCTTGCCCCCCCAAATCAACCCACATGTTCTGGTCACTCTACTTCCCATTCGGCCTGTCTGGCAATGGACCTGCAGCATGGCTGTCTTCTTTCCTCCTTGGGGGAGGCTTTCTCCTATTCTCCTGTGTGTCTCCAGTCCCTATTCTCCAGGTGATGTGTGGCCTCAATACATGTTTGGAGAACACGTGTCAGCATCATCAGTGCAATAATAATGATGGCAATGAGAATGTGTAAATAACACTGACTATGCACTCTGCATGTTTTGAATATCACAACTAATCTAGTCTTCATAACCAGTCTCACAGGAGCCCAGGTTTATTGTTTCCCAGTTGGTCGTCTTTCCAAGTCTTCCTTCCCAAACTCCACACTATTTTGTCAAGATCTAATCACAGAGAAAATAAAGGGAAGAAGCCTATTTTCCCTTCTGATCCTTAATCTGAAACAAAAATCTCTGCCTAGGAATGACTGCTGATTTCCCTTCTTTTTCTGTCTCTCCCTCCGTGCTGAGTTCCATTTCTCTTCTCTGCCCTCCTCCCTCCTCTCCCATCTCCGGAGCACCTGCCTGCCTCCCTGGATGGCCTCAGCTCCCCGTTCCTACACTGTAGCTGCTCCGGAGCCTGCGCTTTCTCTGCTCTTGGGCTCCGGCATGAATACCTTCGATTTCATCATTGACCTCCTGCCTTCCTGATTGAATGTCATAAGCATTGTTTCCATTGATGGCCTGTTCATTTTTAAAGTGCATTTGCTGCTCTGTGGGCCCACATGCATATGAAGAAAACATTCTGAGGGACGAGTGGCAGAGATGAAGGCCCCCATCCTCATGGGTCAGTGGGGATAGGCCCATTCACCTGGGCCAGGTCTACAAGAGTCCCCACCCCCTGGAAACTCCAACGTCCACAACTTCCTAAAGCTGTCTTCCCAGGTATACAGCAGGTGCTCACTCAACAAACATGGACTGGGTATTTTTTGTGCACAAGGCTTAGTGGGGCAGACTGAGGCGAGTCCCACCCCTTATAGCCCAGGGTCCAGCTTGGAGAACAGGCCATGCTAACAGCTTTTATGAGCAAGGTGCCATTCCCAATGCCTGGCAGGCAGTCACTCATTGAATTTTTCTGACAGCTTGAGCAGCTGGGGAATGATAGTATCATCCTCAGCATTTCACAGATAAGGAAACTCAGAAAGAGCGAGGTTGAATAAATTGCCTAAGTGTGCAAATCTGGTCCATGGCAGAGCCATGACTGAAACCTGGCGGGGTGAGGCTCACCGCAGGCTTCGTGTTTAGGCTGTGCTGGAGGAAGAAATGCTGTGGAGAGGAATGTGTGAATGTTTCACCCGGGAGGTCCACTGAAGTTCTGAGAAAAGAGCTCTCCTGGGCTTGGGGAGGGCAGCGGCGTCTTCTTGGGGAAGGAGGCACTGGGGTGAGGTCTTCATGGGGGGTTAGGATTCAGAAGAGACATGGGTTTAGAGGAGATGCAGTGTGGGAGTGTGTGCATGTGTATGTGCACACACGTGTATATGTATGAATGTATGTGCGTGCACACGTGTGTATGCTGGCCTGCAGGGGCTATTAGGAAAGAACAAAGATTCAATTCATCCAACATGTCCCCTGGAATTTTGTTGGGAGGAAGGTAGGGCATGCAGACTATTTGGAGGGTCAGAGCTTAAGTGGGGGGCCCTGGGCATGCAGGCTGAGTGACGTGACCCTCCTTTAATCCCACTGCAGGTTTGTTATGTATTTTCTGCTTTTTTTCCACTGCCTTTCTAAATGTAAGCCACCTGCCTGGAGCAGACTGCCATTCCCAGCCTTTTTCAGCTGTCATGATATTAAGTGTTAAAAAACAGCCACATATATTTATATTAGATTATTTACAAATGATAACGATCAGCAGGAAAACAAATGGAGATTTCCAGAAGAGGCAGCATCTGATGCTGGAGTGAGATTTCTCATGGTTCTGATTCACTGGGACTGTAGTGGCAGATGCCTTTGGAGGAGACAGGAGAGGCCCTGCCTGGTGGCAGGAGGGAGGCTGTGCAAGACAGGAGCAGAGGGCCGGACCAGAAGGAAGGCATAGGTTGGGCAGCCCTTATGTGGCGTCCCCAGGATCCAGCCGCCTGGGCACCCATGCAGCGTCTGGCCATGATGGTGATGAGCAGTACCCATGCCCTGTTGGTGGGCTGGGCAGAATGCTGTGTGCACGCTGCAGTGTGCATGCATGCATGTGGGTGCGCATGCATGTTGCTGGATGATGTCATGTGTGCCTACCCTGCCTTTCTTCTAGAGGCATTCTGACCCACCTTCTTCCACTTGGATCAAGCAGAGCACTCTTTTCCTGATCTCACTGAAGGCTGTGATACCATCCCCTGAGGAGGCACACAGAGTAGAAAGAAAGTACAGGTGGGACATTTCACATCCTGTGACAAAACTGTGTGACTAGAGCCCCAGAGCCATAGCAGCCATTTCTTCCTGTAGCAGTTGTTTATTCCTCCTGGGTGCCAAGCTACGCTGAGGTGCCCTGACGTGTATCTCCGCCCTAGCTGTGCGCCACTCCCGGTCCTGCCCTCCCACAGGGCTGGCTCCGGGCCTTAGCAAATCTGGGACTTTCGCAGGAGTTACAGGAAGAGAAAGCATCATGTCCTCCTGGAATTGAACTGTAGAGCACGGAGGGACTGCAGCTGTTGCCTAACGACCCTGAAGGAAGACCCTGTCTGAGAATGAGCCCTGAGCAAGTGAAGGTGAAGTTGACGGTGATAGCATCTGAGCCACTGGATAAATCCAGGTGTGAAGCTAGTCAATCCTCAGGCTTCTCAGTTGGGTATGGTAATAGGCTCTGATGTTCTCTTTTTCATCCCAGTTCATGTCACTTGCATCTGTGAAGCCATCCTCTATGATACAGTGCTGACCACAGTCCACTAGATGAACAGTTGAGTGTGTGTGGGTGGGAGGGAGGGGAATGGCACAAAAAGGCCTGGAAGTGAGGTCCTGACCTGAGCTGCTGACCTGAGGCTGCTCGTGGGTCATTATTTGGAAAAGCACCCCTATGCTGGGACAGAACAGGGGCTGGGGACGAAGCTTAAGTCGGCCCCTCCATGTGCATCCATCAACATACTGGTTATGACTGAGCAGAGGAGAGTCAAACACTGTCAGGAACTTTGGATATTGTCCCAGCTCCTCACTGCATGGCTGTGAAATTAGAGACCCAGGGAAAAGGCGTGGCTTGTCCAAGACCACACACTGCATAACTGATAAATTCTTTATGTTAACTTGATTTTGTTGAGGTAAACAGTTGTTGGGGGTTCAGGGAGAGCAGGAATAAATAGTTATGTGCCCATGTTCAGGTCCCTGAAGGGAACCCTGGACAGGGAAACCCACTAATGTGAGTGCATTTCTTATAGGGCGGGCTGCAGGCAGACAGCACTGGGGCTGGCCTGGAGATGCAGCATCCAATGGAAGGACTAGGGGTCTTCAGGGTCCTGCCCAATTGAACCTGTGCCTGCCCAGCTCTCCCTTTTAAAGCATGCCACCGATGGTTCTATTTTCCCACCACATGACTGCCTGGCTCCATCTGAAGTCTGTGCTGCCTCCTGGCCTCTCATCCTTCCCTCTGAGTGGAGTAGAGCTTCGTTAGCAGCTGCGGGGGAGGATGGTCCAGGCTGGGATCTGGAAGGAAACTGGCTGTGGGCTGGTAGCCAGGGATGGTGGGCCCAGGCAGGGGAGGGCCATCATAGAAGGCTCTGCTCAGAGTAGCTTCTCCTCCCCTAATGGCAATGCCAAGCATTCATGTAGATCAATGTCATGTCCTTCTCCCAGGATCAGTCTCCTCAGAAAGGCTGTTTGCTCCATCTCAGGTCTAAGTTATTTGTCTCTTGCCTTCTGGAAGAAGTGACCAAAGATACACAAACGCACACACACACAAGCACACATGTACCCACACAATGCACACACATGCACACACACATGCAGGTACACATGCACACACACGCACACACAATGTACCCCAACGCATGTGCACACATGCATAGTGCATGCACACAATCATGTTCATACACACATGCACACATGCACACATACACAAACACATATAGAAGGTGCGAGAATTTGACTTGAGGGCTGCCTTTTCGTTCCCCTCGTCCTCTGGAGCCCGACTCCAGGTCCCCGCCCTCCCTCAGGAGGGAGTTGCTGACAGACCCAGGCCCCGCTGCCAGGACTCCTCAGTGTGTTCGAGGAGCCAACTATTCTATTGCTCTCAGTGCTTCCAAACCTCTCTCGTTTGGATGTTTGGCAAAGCACCCTCTGCTTTGCAGACCACCTCTTGCTTTAAATGGTGTGTGAATCCAGTAGTCTAAAAGACATGCGGAGCGAAGGGGCAGCACAGCTCTGTCACTGCGGTACCCTGGGCAAGCCACTGCTTCTTTCCGGTCTGGGGTTTCTCACCAGCAAAGGTCTCCTCTTTGTGTTCATGTGTGTCTTTAAGGTTCTTGGCTTTGACTCCTAGTTTCTTCTCTCATCACTAAGTTTTGGTTTTCACACCTGGCTCCTCATAGCTCACCTGGCCAGGCTGACTCAGCATCGACGGGAGAGTGTCCCCCGTGAGGTCTGGGGTGCATGGGTGCTGGTGGACAGAGCTGCCAGATAACGCAGTACCCCAGAAAGAGCCTCGCTGGGCCTGAGCTGTGTCCTGTGAGCCTGAGGGTCCCTAGGATGAGTGGGGCAGGGCCGAGTGGGGAGGGGGCAGACAGTGCTCAGGTCAGTTGCATCTGATTCTGAACTCTGTGTAGATAAAATCCTGCATAGATTATTTTAAATGGCTGCATGCAGGAGATGTTGGATTCTAAACCTCCCCTGCAACATGAGTAGTGCATGTATGTGTGTGTACACACTTATAACCTCCTCACTCAAAAAGTTATTCACTCCTTCTAAAAGTAGAAGCCTAGTTGTTAATAAATTGCTGACTCCTTTGACACGAACACTGTTCAATTATTCTCAGATGTGTTTGGCTTGACAAAAGCCTTTGCTTCAGCACATTTCTCCTGTTAACCAAACGCATTCATGTTAATGTAGAATCAGCCATCATTAGCGCAGACTTCCAGGGGCTTTCAACCACTCCCATGTCTTCTTTCTTCCCTCTATCATTTCTCTTATGATTTAGTTAGTGTGAGGCTGCAATCCTGGGCTCTTAATTTATCCAGGAAGTTGAACGAACTGAATTTTGACACCTGCTGAATTCCAAACTAAGCTTGCTGTCTGCTCCTTTCTTCCCCTGCTGAGCTCGATGGTGGGATGTTCACTCTGTGGCTCTCCCACACAGGCCTTTGGGGAGACCCACTGACTGGTCCAGAACTCAGGATTCGAGTTCTTCAGAGACTTCTTACTGTAGTGTGGTTCCACCCCTTCAGGCAGGGTGGCTTTCATCTTTCCCCTGCTGTAGTCTGGGCTGTCCCTTTGATAGGTGTCCGGTGCCCAAGGATAGTCAGGTACCTTAGAGACCACCGAGGGCAATGGTTTTCAAGCTTTTTACTTGTAGCAGTGCAACCCTTTTCGAAGAAAATCTTGTGCACAACGCTAAAGGTCTAAGAGAGAAGAGCAGAGTACCTCTTCTCTCCTCCATCTCCCAGACCCAGAAGAAGCCCCTTTCCAGAACTTCAGGGCTCTGCAAAGGCCTGCCTGAAATCTGTGACCAGTAAAGCCTCACTGAGAGAGGCTGAGGCTGGATCCAGCTCAGGCACCATCGTCTGCAGAGCTGGACTGCGCTCAAGCTGCTCTGGGGACTCTTGTCAATATTCTATTTGCTCAACCTTCTTCTGAGACTCATCCCCAATTCCACCTTCTTCAGGAAGGCTCTCTCCACATGTACAATACATTTTGTTCATTTTTTACTCCACAAATAGTTGTTGAACTCCTACTATGTGCAAGTCACTGATTTATGTTCTGGGGAACTAACAGGAAGTAAAATGTGAAAATTGTTACTGTCTCAGAGCTTATGGTTTAGGGGAGAGAGAAACCATCAAATGGTTAATTTGATAGGTATTTGGAGAAAAATAAAACAGAGAAAGGAATGCCAGGGACAGGGTGGAATTGCAATTTGAAATTGGTGTCCCCTTAGCAGGAGGAAGATATTTAGGTACTGACTTGGAGGCACAAGGAGAAAACATATGAGTGTCTGGTTGAAGACTGGTTCAAGAAGATGGAATAGTAAATGGGACTGTGCAAAGGTCGAGCCGAGATGCAGCTAGCGAAGGAGTGATGAGGCCAGTGTAGCTAGAATAAGGGATTCAGGGGAAGACAAAGTAATAAAAAGCCTACAAGGTAATGGAGCCAAATCATTTAGGACCTTTCAGGTCATCGGAAGGGCAGTGCTTGCAGCTGGTGAATCGGAAGCCACTGTGTGGGTAGTCAAAGGGCATCATGGGCTGCTGGGTTGCTCGGGGGGATGACACATGCCTCAGTATTGGGGAAAAAGTTTGAGGTGCCAAGGTGGGGGCAGGGAGACCGCATGTCAGCAGTGGGGGTAACTTAGATGTGTGTGCTAGAAAAGGTGGAGACAGGTGCATGCATTCCGGATGTATTTTGAGAGTAGAGCCAACAAAATTTGCTGAAGGATTAGTTATGAGCTGAGAGAGTAAAAGACTAGTCAAGGGTGATGATGCAGTTTTTAGCCTGAACAAACAGAACGATGACATTAACCGAGACGAGGAAGCTGGTGGAAGGGACCTGTTGGGACAGGGTATGGGAGGCTCAGTGTGGGAAAAGTTACCTTTAGGGATCTGTCGCGTGTCTGAGTAATGAGGTGATGTGAAGAGTCTGTCCAGTTGTGAAGTCTTTCAATTCCCAAAACACTGTGGTACTTTTCAAAAGTTACCTGATCATATTCTGTGCAAGGTCACCATTATTTACGCAGGTGTCTGAGTGTTGTAGGACAGTATATGCAACGTGGTGTGAGGACCTTATTCATCTCGGTCTCTGCCGCTGCCTCAGCCCAGTGCTGGGCAGATGGCCTGTACTTAATAAATGCTTATTGCCATGCAGTCAGTACACATTTTGGAAGAGTTAGAGAATTGCTAGAGCAGTATGCCTGGCGTCTTCCAAGTTGTTTTCTGCTGAACATTAATCCCTTGAGATGTCCCATTAAAAACAAGATTCCACAGTCAGTTTGGGAAGGTCTGTGTTCCACCCCCTCTCTTTGAGCATCAAAAGGTTCAGTTGAATTTTAAAAGGGATTTAAACATCCTTCAAAATGTATCTAATTCTGTCCACCTTCACATGTTGCAGTCACATCTGGCTACTGATGTCCGTCTTTATATAACCCTTACAGCACCTCTGGCACTGGTATTGTATGAGACACGCCACGGGATATGTCGGGAGACAGAAATAATGCTGGAAGTTAGAAATCGGATGACCTAGATTTGAACTCCCATAGCGGAGATGAGCCAAATAGCATTACCCACCTGGGCTTTGTCTCCTCATCTGAGAGCCAGATCAGTCAGTTCCATGGCCTGCATGTGCACCATGCAAGTTTTATTCATTTCTTTCATTAACGTTTCTCCCTGGGGCAGGGCTGGGTCTTAGCAAGTCAGTGAAGACCCCATGGATGACATTCAGTATCTGATTCATGTCTTCTTGCTGCTGACTCCCATCTCCTCTCAGCTTCCCTAGGAAAACCCAGGCTGCCCCCTGGCATGTAGCCCCCCCCCCAATGCGATATGTGTCTCTGTCCCTAATTTCCACCCTGAACTTGCCCTCTCCAGGAGACATCCCAGTCTCCAGAGCTCTCCTACCTTCTCTTTGCCTCCCCCACCCAGATGTTCCGTGGACGTCCAATGAGATGAAAGCGAGCTAGTGTCTGCTGGCTGGGCAGACATCACTGGCATTGCCCTTCCCAGGAAACCCCCACTTAGTAGGCCCTTCTGGAGCTTCAGGCTTGGAGCCAAAGAATTATGTCTCTGGGGGTAAAAATGTCAAGGCTGTGGAGTGGCACACAGGTGGGTCCTGTAGGCCTTCATGGCACACTGAGAAGAGTATTACCTTCTTGGTTTATGTGTGGGGCTCTGGTTGGTATGTTAAGAAACTGGCCATTGAAGTCTAGGGAGGGCAGGAATAGAGAAAAGATGCTCAGAAGAACTCCTCTCAGTATAGCTTAAACTGGATTTAAAACATAAACCTTTCAAATGCATGGCGGAGCTTGTGGAAAATAATGGAATTCCTCAGAGGCCAGGCACAAGAAGTCTGAATTAATCTGAGTTGGTGAACTTTGGAGCCAGCATTTGCCCTTTTAGGTTGCACATATAAGAAATAAAAGAAAAGGGCTGGGGTCGAAACACTGTGGTAATACCCACACGTAAGGCTGGGTCCCTCAGCGGGTGACCTAAAAACTTATCCAGCATACAGAGCGATGATGAGAAACCTTCCCTATGGCTCCGCGTAGAACAGAACAGAACAGAACAGAAGAATATCTCTCCCCTGGGAGCTCTTCTCTGCAAACCTTCCCCCATGCAACTTTGGTCTGAATTTATATAACATGTGACCTGAAAAACCATATTCTAGAAGTTCAATTTTCAGTAGACCCAGGTTAATAGTGCCCCTTGGCATTTGGGAGAAACAACCATAAACACTCTGTGGAGAAAAACTCTGAATGATAGCCTGGAGAATTCCCTCAAATAAGCATCCCTGGAACATGAGTCCACAACAGGAGATCAATAAACAGATGAGTTCACAAACCACCATTAGTGAGAGTCAGCAGAATCAACCAGCTACACAATTAGAACCAAAAAGATATTAGACTTGGCAGAGATTTAAAACAAGGATGTTTAATATATTGTTGAAATTAAATAACATCATGTTAAAAATAACTTAAGAGATAATAAAAATTGTTTAGGGAGATTTAAAAAGAAGCCAAATAGAGAGTCTAAAAATGAAAAACATAAATGAAATTAATATTTAGTGGACAGCTGAAGAGAGGCTGAGTGAACTTGAAGACAGGTTTGAAAGACAGTCTGAAAGTCATGGATGGCATGGGGAGAAGAGCTAGCATCTCTGTTAGTGGAATTTAGGGAAGAGGCAAAGGAGAGAAGTGGGGAGAAGTCACACTGGGCTCTATAATGATTGAGGATTTTGCCAATTGACCAAAAGACACCAAAGCTTAAGTTCATTAAATCCACACCCAGGTACCCCGTGGTGAATCTGCAGAACACCAGAGTAAGAGACCTTAGAAGCAGCCAAGAACAACAACAAAAATATTACCTCAAAGAAATAAAAATTAGGCTGACAGATAATTTCTCAACACTGACTGACAATCAAACTCAGAAACTAGGAGAATGAGATCTTTAAATTAGAAGAGAACATGATTCTCAACTTAGAATTCCATATCTAATGAGACTTCTTTGAAGATTGAGGACAATAAAAAAAAAATTCAGACAACCAAAAACTGAGAGTTTACTGACAATGGGTTAAACAAAGGAAATTTCTTAAGGTTTTTAACATAGACAAAAATGATTTCAAAAGGAGGGACTAAAATAGTAGAAAGATTGGTGAGCCAAGAAAATAATAGGTGGGAAAATTTAAACAAGTACCACCTGTATAAAACAATATTAATTATGTCTAATTTGTGGTGTTAAAGAAATCAGTATAGAACACAAGTCCTGGACAATGACATGCGTCAGGACGACAGTGACGGGATATGAGTCCTTCTAAGACCTTTGTTGAGACCGAGTAAAGATAATAACTTACAGCATAGGCACTGCAGCTGCAGCGTAGTGATCAGCAATTTCACACTCAGGCCGACAGCGCCCACCTCTGGGGCACCACGCTGCTCACCTTCTCCAAAGCCGTGGAGACCAGCAGACTGATGCACTGTGCAGTACAGAGGTTCAAGTGAGTTATTGCCCCTGGGGGCAACTTAATCAACAAGGAATGAGAGGTTCTAGACAACTGCCCATCATTCAGATGTCATTTCTGGAAGTCACTTATCATGCTTCTCAAAAAACCTGGCAGAATCAATCTCCCATGCGTATGGTGGTGACCTTGATGATGACCCTTAGAAGGGCTTTCTTGCTTCCCTCTCTCCCCATTCCCTTCGTCCTGCTTCTCTGGGTTACCTGCTGAATGTGCTGCTTGCCTCTGAGCCCTTGTACTAGGATCTGTTGATTGGGGAGCTCATACTAAGCCAATAAATTTTTCACTTTAAAATCTGTTAAATTTAATTTAACAACTGTTAAAAGGATAAGTAGAGGGAATAACTTTTAAAACCATCATAAGAAAAAAAATGGAATAGGGGGAAACCTAAGTTAATCTAAAAGAAGGAAGAAATAAATTTCTAAAAAAAGTTTAAACTAAGATGGTAGAAATAAACCGAAATGTATGAGGAGTCACAATCAACGTAAATGGGCCATATGACCCTGTTGAAAAATAAAGACTACCAAATTGGATTAAAAAGCAGATGCTATACATATATCTTAGAGAGAATAGCCTTTAAGGCCAAAACATTTCTCGAGATAACAAAAAACTCATTACACACTGATAAAAGGTTCAATTGACTATAAATATGTAACAGTTTTAAATCTGATATATCCAGTAGTGTAGCTTCAAAGTATATAAAACAAAAATTGATCCACCGATGAGGACAAATTGACAAATTCACCATCTAAGTGGGAGATCTTAGCATCCTGTTCTCAGAGACTGATAGGTCACGCAGATCAAAATCAATAATGACGGAGAAAATCTGAACAACACGCTTAACAAGCATAATTTAAGAAACGTATATAGGACACTACACTAATAATTGGAAAATACACATTTTCTTTTCAAGCACACATAGAACATTTATAAAAATTGATCAAGTACTAGGCAGTATTCATTTCAAAGATTCTATATCTAACATACCATATTTTAGGCAACAAAAAAAAAATCACATTAGAAATGAATAAAAAAGAAGAAATTATACAGAAATTAAAGAAACTCTGATGAATATATAGTGAACAAACAACAGTGAAAATATTATAAAACAACTTTGTGGGATTCAGCTAAATTGGTGCCTACAGGTAAAATTATGGTCTCAAATGCTTTTATTATAAAAAAGGAGGCTGGAAAAAGTGAATAGCTAAGCATCCAACTAAAAAAGGTAGAAAATAATACCAGAGGAAAATGCAAAGACTGAAGTAAGGAAGTAGTAAAGAAAAAGTCGGAAATGAAGCAAATGGAAAACAAAGATTCACTAGAAAAGAGCAACATGTTATATACATCATTGCTTTGAAGATCCTAATTAAATTGACACAGCTCTGCAAGACTGATCAAGTATAAAAGTGAAAAGGAACAAGTAAACAACATTAGGAATGAAAGGGGGCACAGCTTCATATGGAAGCAGCAGAGATTAAAAAGTAATAAGAGAAGATCATAAAAAATCATGCTAATAATTTCAAAACTCATACAACATGCATAAGTTCCTAGGAAAATAAAAATCATTAAAATTAACTCAAGAAGCAATGGTTCTATAGCCAAGAGGGCATTGATCCAATATTTAAGAACATCTCTTCAAAGAAGATGCCAGTCACAGATAGTTCTGTGAGTTAGGTAAGCTCTACAGAGCTTTCAAGGAACAAATAAGTCTAAATTTACATAACATTTCAGAGAACCAAAAAGAACCCAGCATATCCTAAATATGAAATCTTGATAAAGCCAGTACAAGAATGGAAAGTTACAGGCCAGTTTAACTCCTGGCTATTGCTATGAACACCCTAAATAAAATATTAGAAACTGGAATCTAAAAGCAAAGATAACCCATTATGACAAAGCTTGTATTATTCTAGAAGTACAAGGTTAGTACAACATTAAAAAATATATAAATGTAATTTTACCACATTAGCAAATTAAAACATCTAATAAACTTATCAATTATTAACTGTAAAAAGCCTTAGCAAACTCAGGATAGAAAGAACATATTTTTAGCTGATAAACTACATTTACCTGATATTTATAGCTGACATTTTTCTCAGTGGCAAAATATTAAAAGTATTCCCTTTAAAGTTAGGAACAAGAAAGAATTCTTGCCACTACTACTTAAAGAGTATACTGGAAGGCCCGACCAGTGTAATAAGTCGAGGGGAAAAAATACCTAGGGATTAGAAAGGAAGAAGCAGTAATATTAGCAGATAATATGATAAGAAGCTCAAAATAATCAACAAAACATGATTAGAAGTAATAAGAGAATTTAGTAGCTTTTTATATTTGATCAATATGAATGTCAATTATATCTGTAGACATTGAAAAGAGTCATAAAATGCAATTAGAATGCTATTTATGGTAGAAAAACAATCTGTAATGTGCCTGGGGATAGTAAAAACAAATACTTATATAGTGCTTATCATGGACCAGGTGCTATTTTAAGCACTCTTTTTATGTTATCCCATGTAATTCCTATGACAACTATAAATTAGTCCCATTCTACAGCTATGGAACTGTGTCAAAGAGATTATGTCAGTTGTCCATATCACACAGTTAGTAAGTTGTAGGACAGGAATTCAAATGCAGCATTAGTTTCCAGAATATGTGCTCTTAACTACTATTCTATAATTTTCTTTTTGTAGAAAATTACAGAAGTTTATTGACACCCATCTCAAAAGATCTAAATAAATAGAAAGGCATACCACCCATATGAATAGGAAGAATTAATATCATAAAGATGCTAATTCTTCCCAAATTGGTCTATGTATTCAATGTAATTCTAATCAAAGTTCCAATGGGATTTTTATGGATCTTGATCAGTTAACAATAAAATTTATATGGATGGCAAAGGGTCAAGAAGAGTCAGTACATTTCTCAAAAATAATAACAAGGGGAGCAAGAATACTTACCCTATCAGAAAACAACATTGAATGTTAGTACTATAAAAATAAAGACTGTGGTTTTGGCCTGTGGATAGACAAATACCCCATTGAACACACAAAGAGCTTATAAACTGATGTGTGCATGTGTGGGTCAGTGGGGAAGGGGTGGGCTCCTGAGTATGTGGGACTGTTTATTCAGATGGGACACAGTGAAAATGGACGCCTGCTTCTCACTACACACAGAAATTTATTCCAGATTGATTAAGGTCTTAATGTGAAAGGCACAAGTTTAAGACTTTTTGAAGAAAATGTGAAAGAATATTTTTATGATCTTAGGATAGTTATTTCTTAAACACAGCACAAAGCCCCTAAGGGTGAATAAAACAAATGCAAACACAGGGTACATTACAATCGATAACTCCAATTTATTAGAAGACAACATACACTAGAAAGACCAGGCACAAGGAAGAGATTTTCAACACACATAACTGACTCTGATTCACCGTCCAGAATATAATAAAGTATTTCTGTGAATAAGTAAGAAAAAGACTAACAGCTCAAAAGAAAGTGAAACAAAATATCCGAGCAGAAATTTCACAGTAGAGAACGTGAATGGACAATAAGCATATATAAAAAGATGCTCAACTTTAATAAGAATCATGGAATGTACATTAAAGTCATATTGTGATATAATTTCTTACTGTCCAGATAAACAATAATCAGGAAAGCCTGATAATAGCAAGCAAAGTTAGTAAGGATGTGGAGCCATGGAAACTTGCCTGCATTGTTCATGGGAGCATACACTGACACCCCACTTTGGGAAGTAACAGTCATTAGCATTGTCAAGAGTTGAAAATGTGAATACTCTGTGATTTGACAACTCCACTTGTGCATACATGTTCCAGAGACATTCCTGCAAATGTGTGTCAGGACAATGGTACAAGAATGTTAGCAGCAGCACATTCTTAATATCCGAAAACTGGAAACAACCCAAATGTGTATCGATGGTGGGGTGAATAACCAGATTTTTTTATTTATTCATACAGAGGACTACTATACAGTGATGGGAATGAGTGAATTATGGCTCAGTGCTCCCTATTCAGAAATCTCAAAAGTACAATATCGAGCCTAAGAAGCATTTGCAGAAGAATAAATAGAGTATAATTCTATTTATATAGAGTGAAATCAGGAAAAAAGAAACATTATTTTGTTGAGGAATTACATGTGTATGTAGTAAAGCTATAAAGCAAAACAAAGTAATGGTAAACATAATTCAAAGGAGTGGTTCCCTCCGGGGAGGAGGTAGAGCCATGTGAGATGGGAGGGGAACACCTGGGGCTTTGATAAAATTGGTTATGTGCTATTTCTTCATCTGGGTAATGGGTATAGGTTGTTGAATTGTGTTATCTGATCACTTTTGTACTTTAAAGTTTATATCTACTTTATATATAATGTTTTGTGTATATGGTATATTTTCAGTGAAAAAGAGGAAAAAACATCTGTGGAGACAGTTTCTATTTCTGATTGCGGATTGCTGCCATTCACCCCCCTCCCAAGCTCCTGAGGACATCACAAAAAAGAAAAAAACAAACAAACAAACCCCACTGCATTTAGTGAAGCAAGGAGACTGCATAACCCCTCTCAACCAAGTATGAAGTGTCACTGCCAAACAAGGGGACACTGGATGGGCAGAGGAAGTACGCCGAAAGCTGCCACCTGCCACCTCAGGCTGTGGGCCAGATGCAGACTTGTCTGAGGTCAAGTCCCTCCATCCTGAAAAGACAGTAATACTTTGTTAAAACCCTGAGACCCAGGAGGGTGACCCAGTCCCAGGAGGGGTGGGACTGCCCCTATAGGGTGGACTGTATGATGTATGACTGATACTTCAGAAAGGAAGGCTGGGGAAGCAGAAGAAGATGGGGGTGGCAGGTCCTTTGTATGGCCAAGTAACTGCTGTCCTGGCCACCTGCCCCAGGGTGACGGCTTGAGACACAGTGAGCTGGAAGAGGGACGGAAGGAGGCAATACGGAAAGTCCAGATTTCTGTTACTGGCCCGTCAGTGCTTCCGTCCTGCAGTTGTGGGGAGTGTGGCATGCTATTGTCCACAGCGGCCTCCCCCAGGAAACTTCTCACAACGTAGGAAGAACTGCCTCACCATGAGATGCCTGGTGGGTTACACCCTATCCCTGGGCTGGGGCTAGGATTCGAGGGGACCTTCACTCTGGGCCCTTCCTGCTGCCGTCCATGCTCCAGATCTCCCCAGGGGTTCAGTCTGATATGTGACTTCAGCTGGAACCACACCCTTGCTGAGCCTCTTCCTCTGCTCTGTCCATCTTCCTCACTCCCTGGAGGTTCCTTGTAAGGATTTCTTTCTTAGTCTGCTTTTTAGGGAGCCTGACGCATGTGAGCTACAGTGGCCTACTAAGCATCTAGCAGGCAGGGTGAGCCTGCTTCAAGCCAAGAGGAGAGGCCAGGTCTGTGCAAAGAAGTCATTCGCAATATGCCCAAAGGCATGTCTGGGGGTCCCAACTCCTTCCCCCACCTCCTCTCACATTATTCTTCATCAGGTAATAAGCTTCATTCACATATACTTTATGATTTTATAAAATGAAACAAATACAAGATCTTTGCATAGGAATGATAAACAAAGACAAGATAGGGCAGAGAGGAATAAAGAAGCTAAAAGCCCAAAACAGATGAAAACCATACATGTCAAAAAAGCAACTTCAGGAAAACATTAGACTGAACCCTATGAAATGGTCCGTTTGACCACCGTCGACTCACAAAAAGACAATTTCATATGTCCAATCTGAATAGTTTTCCAAATTCTTAGAGAAGTTACAGACAACTTAGTCTCTCTAAAACAGCTCAAAAATAAATAGATGGTTTAAAGAGAAAATAAGAAGGGAATGGGATATAAATTACAGCTCCTGAAGAAAAATGGAAGATAAAAAAATAACAGAGATCAAACTAATTGAAAACAATGACATGTGGCTTGAAGAACTCATGCTAAACAAAATGGAAACATGCAATGATATAATCATGATTATAGAGAAGGTGATGGATACTGTTATCTTGGACAGGGTCCCCTCGTAACTGGCTCCGAAGTGGAGAGTTGTGTGCAAAGGGCTAATTGGAGAGTGTTCTCAGGCGAAACACAACAAACAAACAAACAAAAAACAAACAGAAAACAAAAAACACAGAATTGGGCAGAGGGAAAGCTGACCTGGGATATAGTTGCAAGAGGAGCTCTAAAGCAGGATGGCCCTTCAACATTGTTTAAAATGGGAGAAAGAGGGCTGAGCTTTGTTTCCTCTCAGTATTCTGGTCCACTATTGGCCATGGGCTGGCCTCTGGGTGGGTCAGTTGGCCCATGGGTGAGGGCTAGGTCCAGGTAGGGACACAGGTGTGATGTATCTAGCAGCTGTGGGGAGGCGCCTTGGCTAAAGAAGGAAGCTAGTGGAGGAAGCACCCTAGTATCCACTAGAATCCACCTCTTGCACCTCTCAGATCCACTTGCTTCTCATGGTAAGTTTGCCCTCTCTGGGAATCATTTCTTCAGGATTCTCATTGTTCTTGTTTCCACAGATCTTTCTTTAACTGAATCGTATGATCCAACAGCCAGGGCTGTGGGCATGGCAGCCTTGACTTGCTGCAGAGTCCCTCTAAGAGGTCTGGGTAAGTGTTGTGTTTCTTTCTTAGGGATGTTAGGAAATGCAACAGTTTGCCCTTTACTTTCCAGGGGTCAAGCATGTTCCAAATCCCTGGACATCGAATACTTGACTGAATCATAGAAGGGTTCATCTCTCTGAAGAATGCATGGATTTTACTACGGCAGCCAATGTATTGTACCTGCCACTTACTGCTCACCCAGTGCAGTTGATGGAATGGGTGGGTGTCTTTGGTGTTCTGCAGTTATGGGATCTGATCTTTGTTATTGGTCTGGTTGGTGTGAGGGGAGGGGAGGGAAATCTTGAGATGCATGAGCATTGTCTTGGTCTCATTTGAGGCTCCTGCATGCTCTTCAAGCAAGGGAAACTCACCGTCTTTTAACAGCGTGAGCCACTGTTGCATGTCTGGCAAGTTCTGGGGAATCTAGAGTTTGGGATTCTCCAGTGCCAGTGTTCACACACCCCATCCAAAGTCTCAGGATCCTACTCCTTTCTTAGTAGGGCCCTGACTTTTGCATAGACGACCTGGTGGGGCCCAGAATCCAACTTTCTTTGAATCTCTCCTGAGCTCCTGAGCCTGGCTTTTGACACTGTGCCCAGTGGCTGCAGTAGATAAGGGTTTTCTTAAATGCTGCCAAGGAAACTCTCTCTGGTTTCCACATTGTATCTGGAATTGGGGATAATCACACTGGGCCAACCATTGCTCTTCAACACTCAGTGGCATGCTCTACAGCTGCCCCATTCCATTGCCCTTAGAATTGCCTCATACCTCATACCCTTGTGTCCGGCATTGTTTCCTCCTGAAATTTGTTTGACCATGTCCCTGACATGTTGTTCTGCATGACTTACTTATCTTCTGACCCTAAAGACATGCTGTACATTTTATCATGTTGACTTTGGCCAATTATTTCATCCTGACAAGATGTTGAATCTTGATCTCTCATTCACTATGCTATCCTCCCAGTAATATATCATTTTGATTTAATTTATTGATAGAAATATTGAACAGGACTGGGTCAATATTGATAAAAATGTTGACCGGGATAAGGGCAGAGATAGGTTCTTGAGACATGCCATTAGGACACATGCCTCATTAGTCTCACTAATTCAACAAATAATATTTATTGAATACCTAATATCTGCTGGGCCACCTGCCTTACATTGAGAAGATAATGGTGAACAAGAAGAAATGTCTTATGACCATAAGTTCCTATGACTCTCCTTACAGGTTTACAGCACTCAGTTTAGTTTTTTTGTGCTTGGATCTTCAGCAAGACTATAAATACACCAAAATATACAATTGTCTACCTTGTAGTTCTCAGAAGTTTTAATTTAATGGTTCAGTAGGAATCTTAATACAAATAATACAAATAAGGAGAGATACCTACAGGAATTTTTTTCAACTAGTAATTTTACAAAATAAGGATATTATTTTTTAAAATTCTCTCTAATAACACTATTATTTCATAATATAAAAGACACAGCCCCTGCCTTCATGCAGTTGAGTCCAGTGAGAGCCAGACTGGAAACTGGAAACAAAGGGATAAACACAAGACGTACGCTGTGACACTTGTCATGAAGGAAACTAACTGGGCACAGAGTGGAGACAGGTGGAAGCAGCCAGGAAAGGCCTTTCAAGGATGTGCCATTTTAGCTTGTTCATGATGGAATCAGGAAGGCCTGCGACAGGAGAACATGCACAATGGGGGAGCTGGTGTGTTGGAGATGGAGAGGAGGCCAGTGGGGCTGGAGCTTGGTGAGTGCGGAGGGGCATCTTGCGCTCCAGGCTGCCAAGCATGGGAGACAGCGAGGTCAGCTCTGAGTGGCTGTCAGGACACTGCCCATGCAGCCAGCGAGGTGACTCGCCCCTCAGCAGGAACGCTAAGTGTGACCTCAGCAGCATCCCACAGGACCCCCAGGTGACATCAGGGCTGGGCTGTTGTTTTTCCCAGCTGTGGTGTGCAACTCTCCTGAGCATCTTGCTAAATTTGATCAGGTCATGTTCACAGAAGCCTAAAGGGAAGGGATTATACAGAGCATGGTGGACAACCTAGGATGAGCCAGACTGGAGAGCCCCATGGCCCGGCTGCGGAACATCTTCCCGGGAGACTGGCTTGCACTGTGTCATTTGCCTGAGCCCTTCACGCGGCCAGGAGTGTGGCAGAGTTAGAGCAGCTGGGGCTCGCTAAGCCACAATGAGGGGTTTGGGTTTTATTCAAGGTGCAGAGGGAAACGATTGAATGGATTTGCACAAGAAAGTAACACAATCTGAAACATGTTTTAAGAATGTCACTCTGTGTGCTGTGGGAGGAATGGATTCTGTGAGGACACGAGTCAAAGCAGGAGGACCAGTTGGAGGGCTATTGAGTGAACCTGGTGAGAGAAGGTGGCTTGGGCAAGAGCATTCACGTTGGGAATGGAGAGATGTCAATAAGACTCAGACAGCCTTAGGAAGTAGAAATGGTAAGACTTACTAGTCCATTAGATGCTGTATATTATGTGGAAGACAAAAATCAAACCTAGTGCACAGATACCTTGCTTGAGCCACTGGGTATATGGGGGTTCCATTTCCATTGATGGGGGAGAAGGGAGAAGAAATAATTTTAGGTGAGAATCGCATGGGTTTCAGAAATATAAAGTTTGAGATATTTAGGACATTCAAATGTCGCCTGGGCTGTTGAGTATATTAATCTGGGGTCCAAAAGAGGGGTTTGAGCTGGAGATAGGAATTTTGGAGTATTTACAGTATGCATAGGATGGAGCCATGGGGTTGAGGAGAATATAGTAGATAAAAGTAGAGACAAGTTAAGGATGTTTGTAAATGTCACATAGGATGCCATTACAGAGGAGAGAGACAGAGGGAAAGAAGAAGAGAGGGAGAGAGGAGAGGACAGAAGAGAAGAGAGGAGATAGACCCCGTCAAATAAGAGAAAATCCCAGAAATTGGAGATTTGTGGAAGTTAAGAGGGGAGTGTGTTTAGGAAGGAAGTCCTGGGCAACCATGTGTAATGCCCGTGAGACTCAGGGAAAATGAGACAGAAGAATGGGAAATTCAGGTGGCAGTGATGCAGAACCACATGCTGGCATTTCTCCCTGGTGAGGAGCCCATTTGTTGGTAAAAAGTGAACAGAGGGCCCTGGGTGGTGTGGTTCAGTTGGTTGGAGCATCATCCTGTAACCACAGGATTGCAGGTTTGATTCCCAGTCAGGGCACACACTTGGGTTGTGTGTTCGATCCCTGGTTGGGGTGCATACGGGAGGCAACCAATCAATGTTTCCCTCACATTTCTCTTCTTTTCTCTCTAAAAGCAATGAAAAAAAATGTCTTCAGATGAGGATAAAAATCTAAGAGCAGTACATATAGTAAATTTCTGTGAGGAGTTTGAAGAAGAGCATAGAAATGGTGTTGGCTGGAGAGATGAGGGGGAAAGGAGGGTTTCCAGAGAACTGGAGGTAGCGGGGCATTTTTGTCAGCCATTAGGAAAGACACAGAGGAGAGTGAAGTTGTTGGTCCATGTTAATAAGTAGTATCTTTTCCCGAAGTCTTTTAGAAAATCAGGTCCTTTGTCTCTCTATTCTTTGAGTATTTAAATATACAACTAGAGGCACTCATGAGTTCTTTCAGTGCCCCGCGATGAAATCAGTCTGAGTCTAAACCCTGAACTCACTGAGCATGTCGGGGAGCTTTCTGTCACCTCTTGCTGCCCCCTGAGCAACGTGTTCTGATGGATGGCTGCTCCATTTCCAACACAGAGGCAAAGGAGGGGCTGAGTGGCAATGCCTGTCCGGTGTCTTTGGCCGACATTGCACTCTTTGCCCCGAGCAGGGTGCTTCTTTGTCCTATTAATACACATATATACAGGAGAACATTTGTGCTATCCTTTCCAGTGTCACCCAGCTCATTAGTAGCTGTGATCCCTAGACACTGCTCTTATCAATATCTACCAAACTGGTGTTTCACCCTGGAGAGGAGCCCGTTTGTAGTGATTATTCTGGCTGATGCTTCAACAGGTATTCTATCCTCGATAATTGTTCTACTATGATTTTGTGGAACAGCTCTTGCCAGTGACTGGGTTAGGGATGACCATATTATCCAGGTTCAGCCTCAAGTGAAGCCAGCACACAGGGGAGGGAGGTCTGGGGAAGTCTCAGGAGGTGGCCCTCTCACACCAAGCCTGGAAACCATCACCCTAATAAACTTCCGTGACATAATATATTTCCTTCTGTTAGCATAATTTTTAAATCCTTACCTCAGCATATGTCTTATTGATTTGAGAGAGAGAGAGAGAGTGAGAGAGAGAGAGATGTGAGAAACATCGATCGGTTGCCTCTCATATTTGCCCTGACAAGGAACCGGATTCGTGACCTTTTGGTGTATGGAATGACACTTAACCATTTGGGATACCCGGCCAGGGCCCTTCAAGTTAATTTGAGTTGGTGCTGTCTCTGTTTTTCAAAGTCATCCTTTCTCTTACACCTTCCTTCTACTTTTTTCCGTACAGGTGTCCCCCATATAACACGATACTTCTATAACACAGCTTCACTCTAACATGGTTAGAGAATTGGGGACCCCCCCATATAACATAGTACTTTTATGACACGGTTTCACTCTAACACAGTTAGAGACTTGAGGAAAACTCCTATAAAACACGAAATTAGGAAAATCCCCATACAATACTGAATGTGATAAAAGCTTTTAAGAGCAAAAGATAACTCATTTAAAAATTTTCATTCGAGCTCGTATGTGATATCAGTTACTCTAAAAAGCGTAAGGGAAGGCCTAGACTTAGCCAAACAATTAGAGTCATATTTCTTAACTGAAGATCCTTGCACTGAAAGGGGCACAAAGTTTAACAGAGACCTTCAAAAGTGCTTAGCACTGTACAACAAAATTTATAAAGATCTCTCAGCTAAAAGCAACCAATCTAAAATAACAGATTTTTTTGCAAAAAGTAGAGCATAGAAATCAAGATAATGCTGAAGAAAGTTTAGAGGATGAAGATATCTTGTCAAAAAGAAAACAGATTCGCTTAATGGAACTTAGTAGTGATGACAGAGAAAACATTACTTAGTTCATATTAATATGAAATACTTTTGATGGAAATTGCTTTAATAAAATATTTCTGTTAATTATAAAAATATAATAGTATATTTTTTAAATTTTTGGGACCTAACCCCCCTTTTTGTACTAGTTATTTGCTTCATATAACACAGATTCATGTAACATGGCATTTGTTAGGAACCTAACAGCCATGTTATACACGGGTTACCTGTACATCCTTTTGAAAGCTACATTCACAAAGAGCTCTCTGCACTGCTGTCTTCATTTCTTTAGATGACTCCATGCATTTTTAATTAGTATCAATTATGATTACATCCTGAGAATTTCTTGTTTTAGGAGCCCCAACATACAGGGCAGGGCAAAAGTAAGTTTACAGTGGTGAGTATGTGAAACACAGAGTTTATTCTTGTATTATTATTTATTAATTATTGCATTATTTTCCATATGAACAGCTGTAAACCTACTTTTCCCCAACCCTGTATTTTTCAGTATTCCAGTGTTATAAAATTTGAGACATCCAAATTTTTTTTGATACAATTCTTTTTTTTTTTAATTTTATTTTTTGTTATTCAATTACAGTTGTCCCATTTTTCCCCCATTGCTCCCCCCTCCCAGCCCATCCCTTCTCCCACAATCATATCCCTCCCCGTTGTCCATGTCCATGAGTCATTCATATACGTTCCTTGACCTGACCCTTCCCTTACTTATCCCACTTCTCTCCCTCCCCCCTCCCCCCTACTGATTACTATTCTAGTCTTTGCCTATTTAGTTTGTTTGTTTGTGTTGCTCTTTAGTTTCCTGAATTGGGTGATATCATATGGTATTTCTTTGCCTGGCTTATTTCACTAAGCATAATTCTCTCTAATTCCATCCATGTTGTTGCAAATGGCAGGAGTTCCTTCTTTCTTTCTGCTACATAGTATTCCATTGTGTAAATGTACCACAGTTTTTTGATCCACTCATCTACAGACGGGCACTTAGGCTGTTTCCAGCACTTAGCTATTGTAAACAGGGCTGCTATGAACATAGGGGTGCATAAGTTCTCTTGAATTAGGGTTTCAGGATTTTTTGGGTATAATCCTAGCAGTGGAATCACTGGTTCAAAAGGCAGTTCCATTTTTAGTTTTTTGAGGTAATTCCATACTGTTCTCCATAGTGGCTGCACCAGTCTGCATTCCCACCAACAGTGCAGTAGGGTTCCCGTTTCTCCACATCCTCGCCAGCACTTGTTGCTTGTTGATTTGTTGATGATGGCCATTCTGACAGGTGTAAGGTGGTATCTCATTGTGGTTTTTATTTGCATCTCCCTGATGGCTAATGTTGTTGAGCATTTTTTCATGTGTCTATGGACCTTCTGTATGTTCTCTTCAGAGAAGTGTTTGTTCAGGTCCTTTGCCCATTTTTTAATTGGGTTGTTTGTTTTCTTGATGTTGAGTCATATAAGCTCTTTATATATTTTGGAGATCAGTCCCCTGTCTGTGAGACATCCAAATTTTAAACAACCTATTCTGTTATTCCCATAAACTATTGAAATGTGTGCTAGAATCATTGTTTTGGCGTTCTTTTCCTCAGAGTACCCATTGTACCAGCTACCATATAAAATCTGTTAGTCTATAACATCTCCCGAATTTTGCTTTGGAAATACGGTCACTATCCTTGTTTAAATTTTTTTCTTTTATCTTTACCTAAGGACATTTTTTTTTTCATTGCTTTTCTAAGAGAGAGAGAGAGAGAGAGATAGACAGAGACAGAGACATCGATGGTTGCCTTCTTATACATGCTCCTACCTGGGATCAAACCTGTAACCTGGGTATGTACCCTGACCGGGAATCAAACATGCTGCCTTTTGGTGTATGGGACAATGCTCCAACCAACTGAGTCACCGCAGCCAGGGAAGTCACTGTTCTTCTGACATCTGTCCATGGCACTGATTGATCTGCATGTTTCAAAACCTACTTTTCAAAAGCGACATGTCTGACTACATCCAATGTTTCTTTCATTTGCAGTAACAATCTCCAACATGACACGGTCCCTTTCTCCCAAGGTTCCCGTCACTTCTACTTCACCAATTTGTTCTTCCTTGTTGTTCGGAATTAAGTCCACAGTAGCAGCTCCATTCTTATGTCCTTTTCTTTTTGAGAGACAAAATTGTCAGCACTGTGAGTCAGGTAGCTCAATAGGGATGAGCCTAAGGGACTTATTTGCGGTAATTCACATGCCTAGAAGAAAAGAGTTTGATGTGAGCTTCAGATCAGCAGAGAAATTGGATTTATTTTGAACACTGTATTGGAAGGAAAAGGACCGCAGCCACTGGGAGAAATTGAGGTGATTGACTAGATACGACCAAGGCTAAAGGCTGTGTTCACTCTCTTCCAGAAATGAAACACCAGTTATAGGAGACGCTGTGTCTGCTTTAGGAAGACACTGTGCAGTATTGACAGATCTGAGAAAACATGCAGATTACTTGGGGGTCTGGACTGGTGCATGTCATCATGAGAGCAAGCTGTGGCCCGAGTGGCTGCTGCTAGCCACTCATCTGGTGCTTTCCAGGGTCAGCCAGGCAGACCTGCTGGCAGAGGGGATATAGCGGTGCAGGGCTGGCCTATTGGGACACAGCAGAGCTTTCTGTAAAAATGGTAAGAAGCAGGATAGTGGGGTGGATTTTAGGGTCAGCAGCCCTGGGTGGGCGTATACCCAGGGTTGGTAAACTACGCAATTTCTTTGCATGTCAATATCCTCCTGCGTAAGATGTGAATAACAACCTGTTCTGTTAGGTTGGTGAGGATTTAATTTTAAGGATGGAAAGCACTTAATACAAACTGGCACAGAGTCTCAAGACATGAGGGGCACAGGCCAATGAGAAAGAGTTTCCACATGGAGTCAGAAGATTCCAATGGGCTCTACAGGAAGCAGGAAATGGAATTGTGGATAGGAAGGGAGGGGAAAAAAAGTGGGCAGGGATGGGAGGAAGGCATTCAAAGGGAATGGGAGACAGGGGATGACACCCAGAAACAGGGCCTGAGGGATGGCCAAACGCAGAGAGGAGGGAGGAATGCCACCGTAGGGAACTAATGCCTTCTGTGTGCAGGGAGGGGCTGAGGGTATTTATGAAAGGAAGGCATTGCCTGCCCTCAAGGAACCTACACTCCAAGGAAGTTTTCTGCTGGCTCCTGGTATCTTATTGTGAAGAAAAAATGTAGAAACACAAGAAAGGGAAGAGAAAAGTCAATTTACTGTGCAAATAAGTATGACTGGCTTAAGCCAGCAGAACTTGCCTTTGGAGGGATAAGGTCACTGAGCAGCCTGAGTCTATGCCCAGCTATAAACGCACGTACAGACCTCGGGCGTCAAGGCCAACAAGTGGCTGCCTGAGCAGCTACAAGGACCAGGATTTCTGTCGCTGTGAGGTTTTCTCATACACACACTGAACTTGCAGGGATCATGCCAACATGTTTTCAGGGGAAAATAATTTAAATGCTACTGATTCCAGCAACCACCCCCCACAAGGAACATATGTTCCAGAGTGAAGCTGCGATGGCAGCCTGGGCTGCTGATTTGTGGCTATTCTCTCGCCTTCCTTCACTGGGCACCCTGGAGGGCAAGCCTTCCCCTGACCGCAGATGGCTGTAGTGCACATGGGCCTGAAGAGCTGCAGTGTACATGGGGACATTTTATCACATACTGTACATCACTATGTATTGCTATATATGTTACATGGTAAAATGTGTCAGAGTGTAGAGGACACCCACACACGTTTAAAGAAGAAAATTGACTTCGGAAGCCTCCACCCAGGTGAAGAAGCAGATGACAGTCTGCCACTTTCAAGCCACCAACATTCCCTCCTCATCTCATTCCCTTCCTTTACCCCAAGGCAAATACCACCCCTTGCTTTTCCATATAGTTTTCCCACCTATTCACAAATGCCTAAATATTATCTTGTTGGGTCTTGCATATCTTTAAAATTTATATATTGAGTTGACCAAAATGTCTGTGTGGTTTTTTCCATCAAGTCAAAGACACATTTTTCATTTTCTCCAATAACTTTATAGATTTGGATATATTTGGAGTATGTTGGCTATCTCCCACATGGTATAACATTGGTTGTTATCAGTTAATGTCTTGATTTTATCACTATCAACTTCAACTGGTCTATCTGACCATGGAGCATCATACAGTAAGAAATCTCCTGCAGAAAACTTCACAAACCACTTTTGCCACATTCCATCAGTCACAGCACCTTCTCCATACACTGCACAAATCTTTTTCTTGTGTTTCAGTTGTGTTTTTATCTTTCTAGAAATAAAGCATAATATGCAGAATATGCTGTCACAATACAATCTAACAAAATTGTTTCAAATGAAGTTAAAGACAACTAAGAGCTACTAGAGGTATCTTAAAGAAAAACCCAAATGATTTTGACCAACCTAATACCTGGAGTTCTGCCATGTGCATTGTGTGGTGACTTCCTTTGTGTGCCTCTCATTGGGTCTGTGGGCCACAGCCAGCTCATCCCACAGCTGCACGCCCTTCCGTTGCACAGCCAGCCCTTCGTCTCCTGAGCTGCTCTCCTGGTGACAGACACTAGGGGATTGCACAGTTTTTTACCACTGTGAACAATGCTGGGTAAGCATTCTTTCATGGTTCCTGGTGGGCAAGTAAGGAGTTTATCTGGGCTTTGTTCTTACAGTGGAATTTCTGGGACATAGGATACTTGACCGCTCAACTTTACTAGGTCATATCAACCTGTCAAAGTAGTTGTACCAAAATTTACAGTTTTATCAGCAAGGTGTGAGAGCTTTCATTGCCCCACATCTTCCTCACTTTACTCTTTATTGATTATGTATATATATGTACACATTTATGTATACATTTAAATGATTTTTATATGTGTTAACTATATATAATACATGCATGTATATAATGTGTATATATACATACATGGAAACAATGTATACACTTGTACATGAAAACACTTGTACTTATAATAATTAGAGCTGTAATCTTCAAATATTGCATAAAATATTGCATAATATACTTTATGAAAAATTAAAAAAATTAATTTAGGTACAATTGGTACATAGAAAATTGAAGGATCTGCAAGAGTAATATTGTTCTTATTCAATTTTTTTCTCTCTTTTGATATTAGGACATGCTTCTGACATAAAACAGCGGCTCCTCTGTTTGGGAAAGTCATTTTTTGTTAAGTCCCAGGAGATTTTCTGAGGGAGGAGACCCCAGAATTTAGTTGAGGTGTGCTTCTACCACTGTTTGGTCCTTGACCAGTGTATCCCCAATATATTGAATACATGCAGAAAGGGGCTTTCCCAGCCAGGAGAGCTCAGTCTGTCCTGGTGAGAAGTTCTGGAGCCTTGGGACCTAGTGGTTACCCTCATGGAGGCATGAAGGGACTCCTGGGCTCATAAATGACTGGTACTGAGTGACTTAATAAAGGATCCAAGCCCACAGAGCCATACAAACTGGTCGGACTCCAGAGTCCTCCTGGAGCCTTTGTCCCTTTCTGTTGTATAAGGTAAGTATAGAGGTGTTTTTATTTGGTGGATGGCTGATCAGAGAATTGCAAGCATTAGGAGAATGAATACATGTGTTATAATTAATCAGAGTGTATAGAATGCCACAGTAGCCCATGCATACCTATATTTTTTAGATTTCTTAAAAATGTTTTGTTTTAATAGCAGAAGCTTTCATATAAATAAAGTGTAATAGCAAGTTATGATATATAAAATAGAGGTGTTACTTTATTGGAAAATACTTAACACTAACTTATTATAAAGTCAGTAAATGAGAATAGTTATAAAAATCTAGAGTTACATAAATATGTGGTTGCAAGTGGTAATAGCTTCCTTTATTTTTTGCATAAACTCTATTTTTTAGAGCACTCTTAGGTTCACAGCAAAATCGAGCTGAAAGTACAGAGTTCCTAGACACCCTGCCTTGTGCCTCCTCACAGCCTCCCCTGTGCCAACATCCTCTCCCAGAGGTGTATGTTTGTTACAATTCATGAACCTACACTGAGACATTATCACCCTTAGTCCATACTAGTGTTCATTACTGGTGGTGTACATTCTATGGGTTTTGACAAATGTATAATGACATAAGTCATATCGCACAGAATAGTTCCACTAACCTAAAAATTCCCTGTACTCATACTAAGTCATCTCTTCCTTCCCCCCATTCCCTACCTTTATTTTGTAAACAACTCCAGACTTAGAATGTGAAGAATAGAAGTTGTTATACCAAAGCAAAATATTAACAATGTATAATACATTTGCATTTTCAAAATCAAAAAGCTGGCGAGGGTGCAGAGAAAAGGGAACCCTAGTGCACTGTTGGTGGGAATGCAGACTGGTGCAGCCACTATGGAAAACAGTACTGAATTACCTCAAAAAACTAAAAATGAAACTGCCCTTTGAACCAGTGATTCCACTGCTAGGATTATACCCAAAAAATCCTAAAACCCTAATTCAAAAGAACTTATGCACCCCAATGTTCATAGCAGCACTGTTTACAATAGCTAAGTGCTGGAAACAGCCTAAGTGCCCATCTGTAGATGAGTGGATCAAAAAACTGTGGTACATTTACACAATGGAATACTATGCAGCAGAGAGAATGAAGGAACTCCTGCCATTTGCGGCAACATGGATAGAATTAGAGAGAATTATGCTTAGTGAAATAAGCCAGGCAAAGAAAGAAAAATACCATATGATATCACCTAGTACAGGAAACTAAAGAACAACATAAACAAACAAACTAAATAGGACAAGGAGCAGAATAGCAGTCAATAGGGGGGCAGGGGAAGGGAGAGAAGGAGGATAAGTAAGGGAAGGGTTTAGTCAAGGAACGTGTATAAATGACTCATGTGCATGGACAACTGAGGGGATATGACTGTGGGAGAAGGGGTGGGCTGGGTGCAGGGGAGCAATGGGAGAAAAATGGGATAACTGTAATTGAAAAACCAAAAAATAAAATTAAAAAAATAATCAAAAAGCTAAAAATTCCATTAATAAATTAAAAAAGCAAGCCACAGGCTGGGAGATAATATTCATAATATATGAATCTGAAAAAGAACTTGCCTCCAGAGTATAAAATAGACCTCCAATATTTCAAGCATAGATGACAAGCAAGCCTCCAAGAAATGGGCAAAAGACTTGAACAGACACTTCAAAAAGAAAGATATGCAATGGCCAGTAAGTACAGGAAAAGATGCTCCACAAACAAAAACTGAAACACTAAATGTACCTAGTAGCCTCTTTGTATATAGTAGAGTGGATAAGAGAAATAAGACTGACAATACCAAATATTGGCAAGGACGTCAACTGACCTGAATTTTACTTTGTTGGTGAGAGTGTTCCAAGTGCTTTGGAAAAACTGTTTACAATTTCTTATAAGGTTTAAGATTCATCTCACCTCTGACTTAGAAATTCTATTCTTAGATATTCACCCAAGAGAAATGAAAACATATGTCTACAAAAATCTTGTATGAGTGTCTGAATAGTAGCTTTATTCAGAAGAGCCCCAAACTGGAAGCAATATGTGAGTCCATATCCAAGTGAATGGATAAACAAAATCTGACATAATCATATAGCGGGATGCTACTCTACAATAAAAAAATTAGAATAAGCATGGATCTAGGTAACGACACAGACAAATCTGTGTCATGTTGAGTGAAAGAAGGCAGACACAAATGCAGGCATATTGTTTGAATCCATCTCTCTGAAGTTCAAGAGCAGAGAAAAACTCATCTGTGGTAATAAAAATTAGGCACATGGAGGAGTGGATTAACTGGAGGAGAACACGAGGGAACTTCTTATACTTAATTTGGGTGTTGTTTCCACACATAGGTATGCATTTGTGTCAGAGTTATCAATTAAACTGTTAAGATATGTAAATTTCATTGTATGCAAATTTCATCTAAATAAAAATGACCAAAAATACCCGTTAAGAATCAATCCCCCAGAAATTACCACAAGCACTTAAACTGTCACCATATGTTGTTATGGTGAGGCTCTGAGTTGCTCTTCGCTTGTGACTGCATGAAGATTATGCCATAACAGGAAAGGAGGCTCACGGCCGCAGACCCAGAGCTGGTCCCCGTATTGAGCCAGCCACCACACACATTTGTAGCAGGACTGTGTTTTTTCCATTAACCTCACACAATGAGTCACTTGAAGATCTAAGTTTAAAAACACAAAACAATGCAAAAAAAGAGCCCAAAGCAAAACCGCGTTCCTAATCGATGATACATTTACCAAAAGTTTTAATATTTGTCACAGATGGCAGAAATTATTCTGAGGTCCAAACAGAGACGTTTTGACTTGGCATCACAAATTGACTTGCTGGAGGTCTTCCATGTGCTGAAATTTATTGTGTTGCACATTTTCATGCTCGTGCTATTTGGCATTATGCTTTAAAATATTAATATATATCTTCATAATAAGAATCAAATGTTTGCAAAGCCCATGAAGTACCTCTGAGGTTACAAAGCACTGGTCTAGCTACACTGACTCTGTGTTGGAGGCTGGGATACTGCCTTCCATTTATGCTAAATAGCTTTGTTAATGGCTGGACTGAAGTGCAAACAGTTTAGTGGTAATGGGTAAGCAGGCAGTCTGGGAGACTAAATGACTCCTGTTAAAAAATTGTTAATGGCTCCTCCCGGGCAGGCACAAAGGACAGATAAGTAAAGAGAGGCTGTAAACTGCCCATTGACTCTAAATCAGACAGTATGCAGTAAACCACTGGTTCAACCTAGTCTTGGCCATGTGAACATTCTCTGGGCCTCAGTTTCCTCATGTGCCCTTCCTAACTCACTGGGGTAGAACCATGCTTCTGAGACTTGAATATGTACACAGGCACCTGAGATTCTTGCTAACATGCCAATTAGGATGCAGCAGGTCTGGGTGAGGCCCGAGGTTCTTCAGTTCTGACAAGCTCCCAGGTGTTGTTGACGCCTCTGGTCTAAGGACCACTCTTGGAGTAGCCAGAAGCTCGGGCACTCAGTTGGCCCTGGGAGGCAAGAGTGGGGGACAGCACTCACACTCCTGCTTTCTGAGCAGGGCTCTTGGCACTAATTCAGCTTTGATTAAGGGAGGGGAAAGGTGGATGCGGAAAGGAAATGTAGATCCTTGAGGGCTGTGCTGTCCCATGCAGTAGCCAGTGGCTCCAAGTATCTACTTAAATAAAATGAAATTTAAAAATTCAGTTTCTCAGTCGAGATAGTCGCAGTTCAAGTGCTCAGTAGCCACAGCAGGGCATGATGGCCAATCGTTCAATCAGCCGCACGGAATCGGAGTGTTTCCTTTACCACAGGAAGTGCTATTGTGTGTCAGTGTGTTGGGGTGTGAAAGAGAGACCTGGACTCAGAAGCAGGCGAGGACCTGGGGACGGACAGTCTTCAGGGATGAGGAACCCTTCACACACAGTTTCTCATATCAGCTGGGTGAAGTTGGGCACTGCATCTATGGTAATTAATTAGTGTCAGTCTAAACCTTTGAACCCAGAGAAGACTGTTTGCTCAGCTCCTCTGGTCTGCTGGTTGGAACCTGACCTTGTGCAGAGATGTAAATCTATTCCACTCACATAGCTCTTGTGCTTTGCATTAGAACAAGGCTGGTGGCCCTCCAGACTATTCAGAGCTGGGGGGTTGCGGATCCTGTTTCAGTGTTTTCTAAACCATATTCTGGGGAGGCTGTGGCATCCTAACTTTGAGGTCCTTCTGCAGCTCAAAGGGACCAGATTTACTTTTATCTGTTTTATACATTGGTTTCCTTGAAATTGTCCCTCTGGAGAAAAAAATTGGTCCCACTTTTAAACAAAATTTCAAAACCATTGATTCTAGTTCAGCCATCTCACTTTATAAATGATGAGACTGAGGTCCAGGGAGGTAGAGGGGCTGACCTTTCCAAGTTCATATGGCCAATTAGCAAGAGAGCTGAAATGAGAAGTCATGTCTCCTGACCCGGCAGCATTCCTTCCACCGGCTCCCTGTTCATTATCATCATGTGCTATATGTCTCGCTGCCCCAGCCAGACTGCTGGCTGCTGGAGGGGGACAGACCCTGGTGCACTCCTGGCACCACCATCAGTCCATTGCCTGGCTTGATGCTGGGGACAGAGTGCCACCTAGTTGATGGCAAGTTGTGGTGGCTTCCTGGGAGCTGAGGTGCTGGGGAGAATTTGTAGGTACAACACCTGCCTGCCTCACGACCTTCAGATTGACAATTTGGAGGTGATGCTCTCTGTACAACCAGGCTTTCCAGGTAACTGACTTTGCAACTCCGAAAACCAGGAAAGGATCACGAGAAAGTATTTGTGGTTCTTTCTTCCCCTGGACTTCAGCCTCTGCCCCAGAACTGGCCTCCCAGTCAGGCTTGAGCCCCCTGGGCTGGAACGCAGCTAATTTCCGGCCCTCATCCAGAACGCGGTGCGTTCTCCTTGTCGGCCTCATTAACTAGACAATGATGATAGCTGGCTCCCCAGCCGGCTGTCTTCCTCCTTTTCTGTTTTTATAGTAGATCTTTCTTGAGCTTCTATCTGTCCCTCTGGTAACACTTCATCTCTATATTCACACATGTTAACCATATGCCAAGGAGCAGAGTTTTTGAGCTTCTCCTGAACAGCACTGATGAGGAGTTGGATCAGTTAGGCCACTGGATGCTGAATGGGGATTGTTAGAGAATGATGTGAAAAGCAAAGCTCTGACGGTGGAGTGTTCCTCTCAAATTGTATCCTGCCCCAGAGACCTGGGATGAACGTTCCAGATAGAAAGAGCTTCTTGCTTCACTAAAGAGCCCCATTTACCAGGCATGTATACTTTAGGTTAATTAGAAATTTATCCTAAATTGAACAGTCTCTTTGCTTACTCCCAACATAATGATGATTTATTGGCACATGCATAATGCATGGGATCTCATAAATCTACAAGGGTATTAATACTGTACATGTTGGAGGCCTTTCTCAGATGTTCTCTGCGCCTCTGGGCTTTTCTGCATGCCCCACCCCCCACTCTCTGATTTGGAGGCAGGCCAAGCTGCTCATCCAAGTAGGCTGGTCGGCCACAGGTGGGTTCCAGAGTCAGACAGGAGGAGCCAGAGCACCAAGGTGGCAGCGCCAGACCCGTTCTTCTCCCTGCTTGGTTTTCCCTGTTTTGAAAGATGGGTGACAAACTATTGGTGGGTCACAGAAACCCATTTCACTTTCTTCTCTCTTGTCTTTTCATCAGATGGAGTCTAGAAAAAAAATGCCTCCATTTCTAGCCTTGCTTATCACCCAAACAAGTCTAGGGTAGCCATGTGGCAGAAATCCCAGCAAAGGCTTACATTTCTGAGTAAAACATCGACTTTGTAAGAAGAAAGATTTTGTCTTGTATTTTAACCTATCTCTCTTTTTCCTCCTTGTGACAGGGAAGCAACGCCCAAAGGTGTGGCAGTCTTGTTGCACTCACGAGGATGAGCGTGAAAGCCACGTGTTAAAGATGACAGAGCACAGTGGTGGGCAAAGCTGGGTTCTCTGATGACAGCTGTGAGCAGCTGAACTGCCTCTGGACTGACTGCCCCCTCAAGCATCTAATTACCTGAAGAAACAGTACCTACTTATTTAAAACACTGTTTGTTGGGATTTGGATGACTCTCAGTCAAATACATTCTTAAGTGATGAAGAATATATGGACATTTTTTTAGAACCCCACTTTTTTCTCAAGGGAATTTCTTGGAGAAGCCATGTGGTTACCAGTAAGAGCCCTAACTCAGAATATGCTAAGTGAAATAAGCCAGTCAGAGAAAGACAAGTGCCATATGATTTCACTTATATGTGGAATCTAATGAATAAAATAAGCTAATGAACAATATATAAACAGAGGCATGAACACATGGAACAGACTGACAGCTGTCAGAGGGGAGAGGGAAGGGTGCTGGATGGAAGAAGGTAACAGGATTAGCCAAAGAACATACGTGCATGATGCATAGACATGGATGACAGAGTGGTGATGGCCAGAGGGAAAAGGTGGGGGGAGGAGGTGTGAAAACAGGGGGAGATGGGAACATCTGTAATAGTAAAAAAATTGTAAAAAAAAATAAAAAAAGTCAGAGACTGAGGTTCCAGTTGGGGATTTCCTGTAAACTCGGACCCACAAGGATGTTAGAATTATGCATCCTACAGGCCTTTCTCGGTTGGACAAATCATCTCTATATCTGTGCCCTCATCTGTAAAGGGAGCATGTTGGACCACTTCTGACTTATCTAGGATGACATGACACTGCCTCAGTCCATTGGGAGTGGACACATGATGAAGTCTTTTCTCTTAGTACCACAGAGGTCCTTTTTATGAATAGTCTTCTACACCAGTTATTTCTCCATCTAATCTAGCAGAGAGTTTAGAATACAAAATGGGCAGGAAGACGATGTCAGAATATAACCCTGTGTGACACCCTTTCCCCCAAACATTTACTCGTTTTAATGGAAACAATAACTATTTATTATTTCTTATGATCATATGACAGCATCAAGCCTCCAAGACAGCCCCACTCTGACAGTGGAGTGTTCCTCTCAGTCTGTCTGGGCTCTGGTTTTTGGCTAAGAATCTCGATTCTCTCTACTTGGCTTCTTCATCAAGATGGCTTGGACTTTTTAATATGGTGACTCAGGGTGCTAAGAGAGTGAAATGGAAGCTGTGAGACATTTGAAGGCCTAGGCCCAGAAGCTCCAAGATGTCACTTCCACTTCATTCCATTCACAAGATCCCTGAGGCCTCATCATCAGAGGGTCAGTGTTCTCCTTGATCTTGTTCTGCATCAGGTCCAGGTAGAAATGTGGTTCTGTAGTTGCTGCTATGAGTGACTGAGAGAACTATGAACTAAAAAAGTATTTTATGGTGGAGGCAAACAAACACAGGAGCCTGTCAAGATGAGGAGACAGAGAAGTATAGCCCAAAAGGGGAAAAGGATCAAGGTTCCAGTAGGAGAACTAAGTGACGAGGAGATAGCCAACCTAATAGATGAGGAGATAGACAACCCAACAGATGAAGAATTCAAAACACTGGTGATAAAGATGCTCATAGGCTTGACAGATATGCTTGAGTACGGCAAACGCATAAGAGAAGAGAAGGCTATGCTAAGTTAAATGAAGGAAAATCCACACAAAACCAATGATGAGGGGAAGGAAACCAGGGTTCAAGTCAATAATTTAGAACATAAGGAAGAAAAGAACAGTCAACCAGTGCAGAATGAGGAAGTAAGAATTGAAAAAAATGAGGAAAACTTCCCAAATTTTGTGAAGGAGATGGACATACAGGTCCGGGAAGCACGGAGGGTCCCGGGCAAGCAGGACACAGAGGGGACCACACCAGGACGCATCATGACTGAGATGCCAAAGGTGAAAGATAAATACAGAGTCCTGGAGGAAGCAAGAGAGAGGCGGAGAGTTGTCTGCAGGGGTTGCCTATAGGACTATCAGCTGATTTCTCAGAGGACACTTTGTAGGCAGGAAGGGACTGGCAAGCAGTATTCAATGTGATAAAAAGCAACCTACAACCAAGATTACTCTATCCAGCAAAGCTATCATTTGGAATGGAAGGGCAGATGAAGTGCTTCCCAGACAAGGTAAAGCTAAAGGAGTTCATCATCACCAAGCCATTATTATATGAAATGTCAAAGGGACTTACTTCAGAAAAAGAAGATCAAAACTATGAACACTAAAATAACAACAAACTCACAACTATCAACAACTGAATCTAAAAAATAAGAACAAAATCCAACTAAGCAAACCAGAATAGGAACAGAATCATAGGTATGGGGATAATTTGGAGGGTTATCAGCTGGGAGGGAGAAGGGGGAGAAATGGGGAAATGGTGCAGGGACTAAGAAACACAATTGGTTGGTACAAAATAGACAGGGGGATGTTAAAAATATAAGAAAGGGTGAAGCCAAAGAACTTATATGCACAACTCATGGACATGAACTAAGGGTGATGGGATTGCTGGAGGGAAGGGGGTACTGGGAAGAGGAGAGCAGAGGGGAAAAAATTGGAGCCACTGTAACAACATAATCAATAAAATATACTTTAAAAAAAGGATATATTATCTGCCATCCACACACCCAGTGTGCAATGCACCAATATGCAATGAAGGGGCAGAGATGGGACAGTCACAGCAAAGACTAGAGGATGGGAGACACACACTGGTCCATAAAATTCTGAAATCTGGCCAAGCTTGTGCTATGAGTTTCCCCAACTCCAGGGCCATGAGGGTGCCCCCTGGGTGGTTTTCTCACCCCTGATCTCTTAGCTCTGTCTCTGTCCTCTGCTTTTAGCTTTGCTCTTTGAACTCTCCCTCTTTTTTTTAAAAGTGTATTTTATTGATTATGTTGTTACAGTAGTTCCAATTTTTTCCCCTTTTCCCCCCTCTGCCCAGTGCCCCACTTCTCTCCAGCAATTCCACACCCCTTAGTTCATGTCCATGGGTCATGCATATAAGTTCTTTGGCTTCACCCTTTCCTATATTCTTCTTAACTTTCCCCTGTCTATTTTGTACCAACCGATTATGCTTCTTAATCCCTGCACCATTTCCCCATTTCTCCCCCTCCCCCCTCCCAGCTGATAACCCTCCAAAGGATCCGCATATCTATGATTTTGTTCCTATTCTGGTTTGCTTAGTTGGATTTTGTTTTTATTTTTTAGATTCAGTTGTTGATAGTTGTGAGTTTGTTGCCATTTTAATGTTCATAGTTTTGATCTTCTTTTTCTTAAGCAAGTCCCTTTGACATTTCATATAATAATAGCTTGGTGATTATGAACTTTTTTAGCTTTACCTTGTCTGGGAAGCACTTCATCTGCCCTTCCATTATAAATGATGGCTTTGCTGGATAGAGTAATCTTGGTTTTAAGTCCTTGCTTTTCATCACCTTGAATTCTTCTTGCCAGTCCCTTCATGCTTGCAAAGTTTCTTTTGAGAAATCAGCTGATAGTCTTATAGGCACCCCTTTGGAGGTAACTCTGCTTTTCTCTTGCTGTTTTTAAGATTCTCTTTGTCTCGAACCTTTGGCATTTTAATTATGATGTTTCTTGCTGTGGTCCTCTTTAGGTCTAGCTTGTTTGGGACACTCTGTGCTTTCTGGACTTGTATGTCTATTTCCTTTGCCAAATTAAGGAAGTTTTTCTTCATTATTTTTTCACATAAGCTTTCTATTTCTTGCTCTTCCTCTTCTCCTTCTGACACCCCAATGGTTCAGATGTTGGCATGTTTCAAGTTGTCCCAGATGTTCCTAAGCCTCTCCTCATGTTTTTCAATTCTTGTTTTTTCATTCTGTACTGGTTGACTGTTTTTTTCTTTCTTATGTTCTAAATCATTGATTTGGATCCCGGTTTCCTTCCCTTCACCATTGGTTCTGTGTGGATTTTCCTTCATTTCATTTAGCATAGCCTTCACTTTTTCCCTTGTGCTTTTGCCATACTCAAGCACACCTGTCAAGCCTGTGAGCATCTTTATCACCAGTGTTTTGAACTCTTCATTTGTTGGGTTGGCTATCTTCTTGTTTGTTAGGTTGGCTATCTCCTCGTCACTTAGTTCTCCCACTGAAACCTTGATTCATTCCCCCTTTTGGGCCATACTTCTCTGTCTCCTCAACTTGACAAGTTCCTGTGTTTGTTTTCCTCTGTGTCTTAGGTAGAACTGTCACTCCTGTTATGTTGTAAGGGGTGGAGCCTTGGATGTGCATAGTAGAGGGTGTCCCATTTCACCACATTGTGGCACTGTATGTGGGGGAGGGGTCCGAGAGGAAATAATGCTGCCTGCCCAACACTCGCCCCTTTTCCAGGCACTTCTCCCACTTCTGTATGGGACTGGCACCTCTTTAACTGTTGCCCTGGTCATCATTACCAGAGTGGGTGGGTCTGTGGATGTTCTAGGACTGTAGGGGCCCTTTAAACAAGTGGACTCTGCTGAGAGACTAGCAGTTTCTTCCTCTGCCCCAACCCCCACTGGTCTGCAGTCAAAAGCAAAGAGGCTTTATTTTCCCTGGTGCTGGGACTGTGAGCTGCACAGTCTGGTCTGGTGCTGGGACCCCTCCCCAGGTGTCACTCCCAACTTTTTAAAACATGTGACTGGACTTTCTGCTTGCCTGCCACTGCTGCTGCTGCCACCACCACACCATGTCCTCTCCACTCGGGCTCCACCCCTCTTACCTGCCTGGATGAGTATTTCTTCTTTATATCTTTGTTTGTTGAACTTCCATGCAGCTCAGTTTTCTGCAACTTCTGGTTGTCTCTAGTTCTGAGGTAGTTGTATTCCTTCTTAGTTGTGGAGGGAAACACAGCATGTCTGTCTGGGACTCCATCTTGGCCAGAAGTCCTGGACTTTCTTGCTGCTATGCTCTGAGATGTCTCCTTTTCTATAAGAATTGGCTCATGCTCACAACTAAGAAGTTTTTCAATCTACTTCTTTCCTGTAGGAAGTTGGAATGAGGGCAGAGGCCCCTTTTCATTGGGAATTGTCACTGTCAGTTTAGTGAGAACTGGTACATGCCCTTTAAAAACTTTATGAGTTTTCTATATATGAGATTATTGTCCATTCCTATTGGTACATGCCACACCCAACATTTCTTCTGAGGCAGGCCTTTCTCTGTCTTGGGCTGTGAATCGTGGTGCTCTGAGATTCTTAGAAGCCCTCTTGTCATGCTTAAAGGGCCTATAATGCATTGTTTTCAATCTTCCTAAGTGCTTAAGAAAGGTCTTAGGGCCAAATTCTTGATTTGATCTTTTCTCTGAAGCTATATTACATTGAGAATCTTTTGCTGGCTAAAGAGACTACCTTGGGCTCTCTACATTTCTTTAAATTTTTCTTGAAAACAATTGCTTATTAATTTCTCTCTTTATGCACTTTATGTAATTAAAAGAAGTTAAATGGCACTTCTTACATTCTGCCTGGAAATCTCTTTAGCCAGATCCACAAATTCACTGTGTGATGGTTAATTTTAAGTGTCAACATACATACTGGGCCAAGGGGTGCCCAGATTAAACATCTTTTCTGGGCTTGTCTTGAGGGTGTTTCTGGGTGAGATTAGCCTTTGAACTGGTGGATTCTATAGACTTCCCTTCCTAATACAGGTGGGCTTCATCTAGTCCACCTCAGGCTTTCCTCCTTTCTGCGTGAGCTGAGACATGAGTCTTCTTCTGCTTTTGGACTGGGACTTACACCATTTGTTTCCCTGGTTCTCCTTCAAGGCTTCAACTTAGAAGGGAATTCCTCATAGGCTCTCCTAGGTGTCCATCTTGCAGATGGCAAATTGTGGGACTTCTCAGCCTCTATAATCATGTGAACCAATTCCTCTTAATAAATCTCTTCAAATATATTGGTTCTGTTTCTCTGGAGAACCATGACTAATACAATTAGGCATTATTTCTTTCTTCCAAAGTATCATAGTCCACAGGGTTGCCAAACATTTTGTTCCTACATTACCCGAGTCAGCGCTTTTCCAGCCTCCAAAATTTGGGGCCTGCAAGTGATGTATGGCCCTACCAAGAGCTAAAACATGTGGCTAACAGTCAGGAAGGACAGCAAGGAGGTTATTAGTGGAGACTGCTGGGGAGTAAGGACTCTGGTTTGGAGGCTGCCATCTTGCTCACATTGTGTGTTGGCTGTATAGTGGGCAGATAACTAGTCTTTTGCTTCACACATTTCTGCATTAGCTGCATCTGAGGAGTGGGACCCAAGGATCCTCCTCTCCATCTGGATATCATTGAGATGATGAGTTCTGAACTTCAGGCAAATTCTGTGATGAGAATTAGACTTGAAGGACAGAGGTCCATGTGTTTTGCATGTTCAAGGGATGTGAATCTTATGGTCAAGTGTAGACAGTGGTAGACTGTTTGCAAAAAATGGCCACAAAAATCCTGCCATTGTGCATGCTTTCTTGCTATGTGACTTTGCCATTTCTTCCAGCAAGAGGCAGCATCTATTTCCCCTCCCTTTGAATCTAAGCTGGCTCTGGGTCTTGCTTTGGCAATAGCATGAGTTGAAATAGGAATTTCAATCTACTTTCCCCTTCTCTCTTGGGGTCTTAAGCCACCTTGCAAAGAAGTTTAGCTGTACTTCTAGGGAAATAACGTGAAACCAAAGGCCTGGTCTGGCCAAAATGCTAACCAGATGGTTACATGTGGCCACCTGGGGTCACCCAGCCCTGAATGGAGCTCCCCTTTTACTGCAGCCACGTGAAGAACTCCATCCAGTGATGCAGGTAACAGATCCACTGCTGAGTCCAGCCAGGCTACAGAATCAGGAGAAACACATTGTCTTACTCCATTAGGACTTGAGTAGCTGTTACGTAGCATCAGGTCACTGGTACAGGGACATTGGCCTTGGTTTTTAGATCTCAGACTCTCAGTTCTTCAAGTGCTTGTGAAAGCAGGAGTTTTCTCTGCAAAGCCAAAATTACCCAGAGCCCAGAAATTACCTTCCTAAACCTTTGGATTGGGTCCCAGCAGGTGGCCGTAGCTCTCTCTGAAGTCCCTCACCTTCCCTACCCAGCAGCTTGTTCCCCATGGACTTGAGAGAACATAGTAAGAACAGGCACAGCAGCTGTGGGAACAGCTGCAAGGCAGAAAGACATTGGCACTACAATAACTCAGCAGTGAGCAGGTGCTGGGGACCTGGGCTGCACCCATGAGCAGTGACTGGATGGCCCTGGGATGGCCTGTCCCAACCCTGGGGACTCACCACAATTTAAGTACTCTCTATTCCTTGGATAAACCCTGTACTTGCTTATTTCCCTGCCTTGAACACATTCCCCCTTCCTTGGTGACTGGAGGAAACCCTACTTCATTGTAAAGATTCACTCACACATCTTCGGGGATGCCCAGGCAAAGATAGTCCTTTCTAGCTCTGCTCCCACTGTGCACTGCTCAGAATGCCACTTGCTCTTAATGAAGTCTGACTTGTCTATTGGGTGTTTTACTAGTTAGGATTCTACTTAACTGAGTGTAACAGAAAGCTCCAGATGAATAGCATCTTAAACAAGGTCAAACTCTCCCTGTCGTATATAGGAAGCATGGAAGCAGGGAGTCCAGGGCTGATAGGTACCCCATGGAGCCAGGGCCCAGACTCATTCTGTTCTGTGCTCTACGGCATCCATGCTCACTCCAAGGGTCACCTCAAGGGCAAAGGTGGCTGTTGGAGTTCTAGCCTTCATGTTCACATCCCAGCCAGCTGGAGGCATGACATGTTAAAAGGGACGCATTCTTTCCCATTGGGCACATTCTTTAGAAATTGCATGTGTCTCTTCTGCTCAAGCCTTTGGTTTGAGCTTCAGGCAAGGCTGGGAACTCCAGTCTTTAATCCCAGCTAAAACTGAGAGTTGTGTTTCTAAGAAAGAGGTAGATGATTAATATAAAGGAGGGCAGTTAGTGGGTTTTGTCAAAGTCCTATCTGTCTTCCTCATTTGAATGACCTTCCTGAGGCCAGAAAATATACCCCATTCATCCGTGTTTCCCTCATAATGACCCACTCTATGCCTGACGGAAGATGAGAATGTGTTCAATGAACAAGGACATAGCAAATCTTCTTGCTGATTGGCAGCCAATACCTCTGGGAGGGGAAGCACAATTCAGTATTAATAATTCAGCAGATATTTGTCTCTGGTCTCCAAGTCCTGGCTTCCAACTTTCCTTTCTGCATTTCTGTATTTCTCCCCGGCTTTCCTGTACCTACACTGTGTTGTCCCTGAGTCTCCAGGCCCTGAATCTGGACCCAAGGATGAGTTGCTTTCACCAGGCAAGGAGGTGATGAGAGTGCTGTGCATTTGAACCAGATGTCAGGGAACCTGGGTTATATGTTTGGTTTGGTTTGGTCACTGAGCAAATCTGTGACTCAGGTAAACCATGTTATTATCTGCAACTCAGTTTATTTTTCTGTAAAACAATAAAGAACCTGTCATCCTAGAGGTTCATAATGTACAGCAGTGTATTAAAGACCATGTCTAGTACACACATACATACACACACACACACACGCACACACTGGGGGTAAGTTTGGCACAAATCCACCACCATACATACATATAAAAGTTGCAAGTTATTATCATATGTGGATATGGAACAAACAAAAAACAAATAGAAAGATTCCTTTTACACTCCCTCACTGCAACTGGTTTCCAAAACAGGGATTGGCGTGAAAGGTATGGGAGGAGACTTGACCTTGACGTTCTTCTTCTTTCCTCAGTGTTTCCTCCTGAACATCTGTGCAGCAGCTCAGAACCTAGAAGCCCTTCTGGGCCCTGGGGTGTCCCTCCCAGTCATTGCCACTGATGGGCCTGCAATGACAGGATGATGGATGCTGCTTTCGCAGCACTGAGATGGGGACATGTTTCCCTGGCTGGCCCTGGAAGCCTCCCTGCCATAGATTTTTCTTGGGGCTCAGAAGCTTGACAGATTTGAACCAAAGGTGGCTGGCAGGGCCCTAGGGGTGGACTGTCCCAGTCACCTCCCCCCCTTTGAGTACCTTTAGGCATTGTTTGGCTTGTGAAGAATTTACTGTCATACAAGTTTAGAGAAGAAAAGAGGAAATAAATGATGGAGTAGGTCTGGGGGCCATGCAGGCAGATGGGTTGAGCTTGGCTCACTGCCTTCCCCTGCCTGGGGATGTGGCCCAGTGGGAGGGAAAAGGATCCTTCCAGGAAGTGTGTGAGTATCAGGAATGGGCTTATGAGCTGGCCCCAGGCTGCCCTGGGTTTCGGCAGCTGTGACCCTGCCTGCTGCCCATCACTGTGTTTGTAGAAAATCAAGTGGGAATGAGGGAGAAACAGGGCACAGGGGTGAGATGCAGGCAGAGTAAAGGTGGGGTCCTGGGCACTGCTGGAGGTGAGCTGTGGGCTTGACTGAGTCTCAGCAGCCAAAGCAAAGACAAGAACACACCACAGTGAGAAGGCTTATCATATCCACTTGTATGATCAGCATCCTACCTCTGCCCTACTTGCGTAGGAGAGCACAGCTTTTTCTGCCGCAAAATGAGCTCTTCTGAAGGGTTAACTGCGACTCCTTTAAACTCATTGCTGTTATGCACAGCACACAGTGTGCGCCCTCCTGTTTTGCTCCTCTAAGAGCGAAGAACAATTCCAGTAAAAAATCAAGCAGAGAAAAGCCACGTTAGTAACCTGGAACAATGACAGCCCCTTATGGTCTCCCATTCCCCTCAAATCTTTTGCTTAGATATTTACCCACTGTTAATCCCTGCAAATCCTCATTGCATCCTTAAGACTGAATAACAACCCCAAGAAATATTCCTGATCTAGAAAGCGAGGCCACAATGAGGGATTCCATCTTCTTGGGAGCTCTGCAGAAGAGAAAGCATAGGACTCCAAAGATGTCCATTTCTGTGGCATAAAAGGGTTGCGCTGGGGATGGTGGGAGCTTACTGAGATGAAGTCCGAGGCCTCCCCTGCTGCCTCTGGCTGCCTCCTCCGGGCCTTGACTCAGCATGAGAGCTGGGTAGAGACCCCGGATGTAGGCTGGGAGAGGTTTTTCTGTGCTCAGGTGGGCTAACCTCTGGGGACAGGCAACTCTGGACTGCAAAGAGGCGGTCACTGATTCCAAACGCTGGTCCCGCTGGGAAGTGGCAGGAATGCAGTCCGGGCATGCTGCTGGAGCAGATGTGGGCTCTGGAACGTCCTTGAAATGCAAAACTGTGAGTGTAGCGGGAGCTCAGGGACCAGCAGGCTCCATGGAGAGGAGTTAATTATGTGGCCAGTTCCACCAGATGAAACAAAGAGACCACGCGGCATAACCCGCCCCCTGGCAACCCAGCCAACAGCCCTCCCCCCTGGCCCTGCTCGGTTCCAGGGCGGCAGGAGTGGCCAGCGCGGCGGTGAGGCCATAGCCAGGATCTGGAGAAGCAAGGGTCCCACGGCCAGTTCCCTGAGGGTCAGGCAAATAAAGACTAGGAGGTTTAAGATGGTGAACTTAGTGGGATGGGGCATCTGTGCTAAAGGGGGGCAGAGAGAGGAAGGGGGTGGGGAAGGGGACAAAAAGGAAGGAGGAAGAGGAGCAGGAATATCTGGGACACAGGCAGTGCAGCTAACAGAGAAGGGAAGGGCTGCCTAGGGGGAAGGAAGAAAACGGGGGGTAAATTTGGCATGAATCCACCTGTTTTGGGAATGAAAGGCAATTGTGTGGCTGAGAAAAGTCCTGGAAAAGCACTTTGTGTTTTTGGAATGCTCATGGCTCTGCCATGTCACCTCTAAAGGAAAGGCAGAGCTGGGCACCTGAGGCCCTCTCTTGCCTTCAATAGTTCAGTCGTGGTGACTGCCGCAGTTCCAGCAGCAGAAGCCAGCCAGGGCTGCCAGGATCAGCCCAGGGAGTAGGGAAGGTCCCCGGCCAGGGCTGTGGCAGCAGCAGGCTCCAAGAGTCTCTCCTGCAGACGGGCAGCACGTACATCTTCAGAGGAGGAATTCTGTGGAGGGAGTCAGGACAGAAACATGAGACTGGGTAAATCATTTAATTCCCTGCGCCTCAGTTTTCCCATCAGTCAAATAGGAAGTATAATGACTCTCACTCATTTCTTTAAACTGTGCAAAGACCAAATGAGACTGCTGTCCCCTTCCTCCCTTCCTCCTTCCCTTCCTTTCCTTTCTTCCTTCCTTCCCTCCTTCCATCTGTCTATCTGTGTGGACAGGTGGGCTCCTGTCCCTGCACCTGGGTTTACACTGCTTTCCAAGAGTGAGAGGCCAGATGCCTTCCTACTCATTGTCCTTTATCTGACTTCCAGACTCGCCTCATTAGTCTTCCCCTCCACAGACTCCTGTGCACTTCTCCCCACTCAACCCCCCAGGCTAGGTTAGGTGCCCCGCATCTGGTTCAGAAATCCTTTTTCGTGACCTTCTCCCACTGCTATAGATGCGGAGGGAACAGGGGCCCACCTGAACTCATGCCCGCCTCTCGGTGCACAATGCACAGCATAGGCGGTGCTGAATTAAAGCTCACCGAGCTGAACCGAGCTGCTCTGACATCGCAGGGTATTCAGGGCAACCACCCACAAAGCGGGTCGTAATGTATGACTAGGAGTTTGAGGGGAGAGAAGGGAGGGAAGAGTGTTCGGGGCGGGGGACGAGTGGAGAGATGTGTGCAAAGGCCAGGGATGTGAGACCAGGTGGCTTGATCAGGGGGCATGAATTGTAGGAGCTGGAAAAGGGGCAGATGCCAAGTTGAAGGGTGTGATGATTCATTTTATGTGTCAACTTGACTGAGCCACAGGGGTTCAGATATTTGGTCAGACATTATTCTGGGTGTATCTGTGAGGGTGTTTCTGAAAGAGATTAGTGTTTGAATTGGTAGCCTGAGTAAAGCAGACGGCCCTTCCAGATGTGGGGGACCCCATGAATCCACGCAGGGCCTTGATAGAACAGAAAGGTTGACCTCCCTTGGTGGGGCGGGAGGTGGGGGGGGGACAACTTTTGGCCTGACTACTTTGAGCTGGGACATCTGTCTTTTCCTGCCTTTGGACTTGAAATGAAACACTGGCCCTTCTTGAATTTCAGGCCTGCTGGTATTTAAACTGGAACTTCACCTTCAGCTCTCCTGGGTCTCAAGCTTGATAATTGCTGATCTTGGGACTAGTAAGCTTCCCGAACATCATCATGTGCCAACTCCTGACAATGAATCTCTCTCTGTCTCTGTCTCTCTACACACACACACACGCACACACACTTCCTGTTGGTAGTTCTCTCTGGAGAACCCTGACTAATACAAGGGGGTGACCCTAGAAGGTTTCTGGGTGTGCTCAGGCGATGAGGAAACACAAAGGTAAGTCGGGGGCGGCGAGGGGAGGGCATGATAAGGCCTGTGCTCTGAACCTCTGGCAAGGGGGCGGGAGACCTCCGGGGCCGTCACTAATTGCTATGACCTGCAGTGCTTCCTCTCTGTCCTGGTGGCTGTTGCCCAGTGCCTGCCTCACTGGTGAGCCTGCGATGCCGCCTCCAGTGGGCTGGGGTGCTCCTGGCCTTTCCTCTATTCTCTGGGGTACCCTGGCCTCTGCTTGGCTGCAGAGGTGGCTGCAGGGGGACCCTGGAGACCCCTTAAAGGGATGGACCCTGTAAGCCTTGATATAAACTCACTCTGGCAGCATTCAAAGCCCATACTTTGGACGCAAGTGTTTTTATGCTTCTTCTGTTCTTGTCTGTTTTCCTGGAATACTTGATAAAGTCTTCTTGGATGTTCCAATTATGTCAGCAGTTCAAGGAGGAACCACAGCCACAATTTGTGTGAATGTGTGAGCTCGTACTTCACTGGTCCCTTGGGGCCAATGAGGCCCAGCAGGCTGTGGGAAGCAAGACCCCTAAGGACAGCGCTACGGAGAGCAATGCCAAGACCACTTGCCCACCTCAGAGAAGACCTTGGAAAGTGTCGTTTCATCTTAGTGAGGGGGTCCTTTAGAGCCTGTCACTTGGCAAAGCCATCCTGGCAGGAAGACACACCAGGCTCCCCCTGGCTCTGAGTCAGAGCTGCTGCTGAGCGCTGGGGGCCCACAGCACCTCCTTCAGCTCTCTGAGCCTCACCTTCCCCATCTGGGACACAGACTTGCGCTGACCTCATGGGCAGCTGGCGAGGACCATGTAATGAGGCATATATGTGAAAGCACTCCCCATGTGGGGCGTGCTCCATAATACCCTCTCCCTTCTCCTTCCAAATCTGGAGAAAAGCTCTCTAGATAAAGTGCTGCATCCTTCCCTAAGGACCCCCTTAAGAATTCTTTTATTTCTCTGTTTCATTTATTCTGAAAATGTTTGCTTCCTTCTCCACAATGAAATCTGAGCTAATGGCTGCCGTGCGGCTGGCCTGGGGGTCCCTGGCTGAGCCTGCAGCCAGCCAAGGCCAGAGGGACTAGATGGAGCATTTACGCTCCTTTTTAGGATACAGTTAAGTCCTTGGGTGGCCAGGACCAGACTGCTGCTAAGGAAGAACCTGACTCTGTCATTCCTTCTCTTGCTTCTGCCCAAATGCGAGGACCCAGAGAGAGGGAAGACAGTGGTGCAGGGGAGAGAGAAGTATTCAGATGCAGACCCTGCATGTGACACCTGATTGTGCGACCTTGATCGTTCACTCCAACATGGGTTTGTGCTTTTCATTCATTCATTCACTCATTCATTCATCAATCACCCTGCTTGGCTGGAGGTGACTATCATGGCCTCAGCTCTAGCACTCAATCTCATATGTGGGAGAATAGACGCGAGCCCCAATGCCTGCTGAGCAGTGTAATAAAGTGTGTGACAGAGCAGCGATTGGCAACCTTTTACATCTCATGGCACATACACACTAATGGCTAAAATTCTGCAGCACACCAAAAAGTATCTTTTTGCCAATCTGGCAAAAAATAGGTATAATTTTGATTCATTTACGTCACATGACTATTGTCTTTTTTTTTTTTTTTTTAATTTGACAATCTGAGGGAAAAGAGGTCACCACCCCTGACTAAGTATTCAGGCATTGCACGTGTTAAAAATTCTGGCGGCGCTCTGGTTGATAGAAGCATATGCTGGACAGGGGTTATCAAAACATAACCCAGAGGAGGATTCCCAGACAAGGTGCCATGAGACCTGATCTTTAAGAACAAACAGGAATTCCCCAACACAATAAGGATTGCATGGGAGTGGGGAGGGAGTGCCTGAAACAGAGACACAATCTTGTACAAAGCGCAGAGGCGCATGAACTTGTAGCCTGTTCAAGAGATTGGAACTAGTCCAGACTGACTGGAAGGTGGGGCAGAGAGAGGGCGGTGTGCATGTGGGGAGGTGTGTATTAGGGTGGGCGGGGGCAGAGGGGCCTGGTGGCAGTCAGGAGCAGAATGCCCAACTGGGTGAGTTTGGACAGGTAGAGTCCAGAGGATCCCAGGGTAGTTCAGTCTTGTTCGGTGGGTAAAGGAAGCTTTTGGAGGATTTTAAGCAGGAATATATTTGTGTATTACCTGTACATTACTTGTGTTCTGCGATGTAGTTATTAAAAGCAGCATAACAGGGGTGTTCCTTGCTTTTGTGGAGTTTAAGATGTGATTGAAACAACAAATACACTCAATGCCTGTCTCTCCTCTCACCTCTGTCTACTTATTTGTAAGAGGAGTGTCCTTGCCAGGATCCCCAAGGGTGAACCTCAGCCCATGGGGCTGAGGCTACAATGTCTGGTTGGATTTGTCCTGTGCTTTCCCAGAGCATGGGCCTGCCCCCACCCCCCATACATGGTCACTGTTTTGAGGTCTGCTGTGAAGGACCAGACTCCTCCCCAAACCACAACCCAACCACCCTTGGCTCCTGTTGAGCCCACCTGCAGTCAGTTCACCAGAAATTAGAGTTGGCTGAATGACCTCAGCCCAGCCGAAGTTAGTTCCCACTGTCCATCCTATGCCCCAGAATCAATCCTGGCTTCCTTCCCACTTGGGAGCTTGCTAGAGCCTGGCGTATTTCCTGGTCGAACAGTTTCCTCTCAGCACATAATTTGTCACAGCCTGGATGAGGAGATTTCCAACACGCCACTGGACCTCTGGGCAGAGCTCCATGAGAGAAAATAAAAGCATGAGCATTGTCACAAACCACTAGGTGAAGAAGAGCCACAGGGTGGAGGAGTTTAGAGATGAGGTGGAGTGTTGGCGAGGTAAGGAGATGAACCAGTTTCCTGAAGACACTCAGCCAAGCCCGCCCCCGGGTCTGGCCTCTGCCCTGCGCACTCTTCCTGCCGGCTCTCACGGCCGTGCTGCTGCCACCGCCTCTCTGCCTGGGTTCTAGCGCTGCCCTGGCTTCCAAGCTCTCCTCCAGGCCTGAGCCTGCCTCATCGGTGGCGGGATGAGAGGCCTCCTCCCAGCTGCCCCAGGACGGGCCTGGTCCGGGCCTGAGACTGTCCAGCGCTGGGCGCAAAGTTAGTGCTTCGTGATTCATCTTCTGAGGGTTAAGGATATCTCAGTCGTCTTGAGTCACTTCCTTGGTGGAGGGACAAGAGAGAACCAAGCCCACTTGAAGCAAGATTGTCCAGTAAATCAAGGTTGCCTTCCAGGATGACTCCAAACCCCCTATTCTGGTTTCAGGTAGGATTTCATCTATCCCTGCTTCCAGGTAGGACTTTTAGGGCTGTCCTACCAGAATTGTCATTTATAAACACGCCCACGGGAACGGGCCTTGTTGCTGAAGGCAAAGGGGGAATGAGGAGTCTTGGATCTTTAGGACTGAGGAGACCACCTGACAGCGCCTGCCCCGGCCCTGGAGCGGGCTGCTCCAGGAGGACAGCGCCACATCCTGCGAGCGCTACTGGACAGCACCGCTGTGCCTGAGCACCTGCCTCAGGGCTGTGTCGGCTGGACAGGGTGGGGTGGGTCGTGCGAGTTTTTGAATAACTGGCATCTCCCTTCATTCATTCAGTGAATGAGATTCCCCTTTTAAAAAAATGAATGAAGAGTCCTCTAGTCCCACCTGTATTTTAATTGCAGCCCGAATGGAATTCTTATTTTCTCCCTCAAAAATGCAAACCCCCTGAGATTGTTAGTGTTCTTGAATGACATTTTCCTTCTCCTGACGTGGAAAAAAGGTGATCCATCCAGATGCTTACAGAGGTACTCACAATTCCTCTCAGAAACCCCATATGGGATAAATAATGCTAATGTATGCATATTTACAGGCAACTAACTCCAAATCCTAGTGAGCTACACAGCCTAGTAGATTCAAAGTTAACCTTCTCACAATAGGAGCAGAATTTTAATTGAAAAAGGTAAAGCAGGCATCTGGCAGATGGGGTTTATTGAGGGGACATTTTATTAAGGAGCCGCTGAAATGGCTCTGTAGCTGTTGTAATGGATTCTTATTTAAATGAGATTTCACTTTTGTTTTCTTTTTTAAAATATATTTTATTTATTATGTTGCTACAGTAGTTTCAATTTTTCCCCCTTTGCTCCCCTCTGCCCAGTACCCCACTTCTCTCCAGCAATCCCACCCCACCCCCTTAGTTCATGTCCATGGGTCCTGCGTATAAGTTCTTTGGCTTCACCCTTTCCTATATTATTCTTGACATCCCCCTGTCTATTTTGTACCAACTGATTATGCTTCTTAGTCCTTGCATCACTCCTCCCTCCCTGCTGATAACCCTCCAAAGGATCCCCATACCTATGATTCTGTTCCTATTCTGGTTTGCTTAGTTGGATTTTCTTTTTATTTTTTAGATTCAGTTGTTGATAGTTGTGAGTTTGTTGTCATTTTAATGTTTGTAGTTTTAAACTAATGTTCATAGTTCTTTTTCTTAAGTAACTCCTTTTGACATTTCATATAATAATGGCTTGGTGATGATGATCTTTAGCTTTACCTTGTCTGGGAAGCACTTCATCTGCCCTTCCATTCCAAATGATAGTCTTGCTGGATAGAGTAATCCTGGCTGCAGGTTACCTTTCATCACATTGAATACTGCTTGCCAGTCCCTTCCTGCCTGCAAATTGTCCTCTGAGAAATCAGCTGATAGTCCTATAGGCACCCCCCTGTAGGCAACTCTCTGTCTCTCTCTTGCTGCCCCCAGAACTCTGTATTTATCTTTCACCTTTGGCATCTCAGTCATGATGCAACCTGGTGCAGTCCCCTCTGGGTGCTGCTTGCTTGGGACCCTTTGTGCTTCCTGGACCTGTATGTCCATCTCCTTCACAAAATTTGGGAAGTTTTCCTCATTTTTTTCAATTCTTGCTTCCTCATTCTGCACTGGTTGACTGTTTTTTTTCTTCCTTATGTTCCAAATTATTGATTTAAACCCCAGTTTCCTTCTCTTCACCATTGGTTTTGTGTGGATTTTCCTTCATTTAACTTAGCATAGCCTTCACTTCTTCCCTTATGCATTTGCCGTACTCAAGCATATCTGTCAAGCCTATGAGCATCTTTATCACCAGTGTTTTGAATACTGCATCTGTTAGGTTGTCTATCTCCTCATTTGTTAGGTTGGCTATCTCCTTGTCACTTAGTTCTCCCACTGGAACCTTGATCCTTTTCCCCTTTTGGGCTATACTTCTCTGTCTTCTCATCTTGACAGGCTCCTGTGTTTGTTTGCCTCCGCATCCCAAGTAGAGCTGTTGTACCTGTTATGTTGTAAGGGACGGAGCCTTAGGGATTCATCAGCACAGGGTCACCTGCTTCACCACGTTGTGGCACTGTATGTGGGGGAGGGGCCTGAGAGGGAACAATGCCACCTGCCCAGCACTCGTCTGGCACCTCTCCCACTTCTGCACTGGACTGGCGCCCCTCTAGTTGTTGCTGTGGCCATCATTCCCAGAGTAAGTGGGTCTGCGGACATCCTAGGACCGTGGGGGCCCATTAAACAAGCGGACTCTGCTGAGAGACCAGCAGTTTCTGCCTCCATCCCAACCCCCACTGGTCTGCACAGTCAGAAGCAATGAGGTTTGATTTTCCCCAGTGCTGGGACCATGAGTTGTGAGGTCTGGTGAGGAGCTGGAAAAGCTACCCAGGGTCTCTCCTGACTTTTTAAAACATGTGACTGCGCTATTCCGCTGGCCTTCCGCTGCCACTGCTGCCACCACCATACCGCATCCTCTCCGCCCCAGCTCTGCCCTTCCTACCTGTCTGGATGAATATTTCTTCTTTATATCTTTGTTTGCTGGACTTTCATGCAGTTTGATTTTCTGGAACTTCTGGTTGTTTCTAGTTTTGAGGTAGTTGTATTCCCTTCTTAGTTTTGGAGGGAGACGCAGCGTGTCTGTCTATGTCTCCATCTTGGCCAGAAGTCCTGTTTTCTTTTTTTAATAAAGAAAAAACCACTGGTGTTTGCCATGTTTTTCAACAAACTGACATTTCTTTCTCTGTTTTAAAAAATTGTAATTGATTTATTTTGTAATGCGATATTGTCTACATTCACAAGTTCATTTGAATAAATTATTCATCAACTTTTTTTTTTTTTTAATGATGTGTCAGCCTATGCCTGCTGGAGCTCCATTGTCCTCCTTGCCGCCAAGGAGGACAACAGGTGCAGCCCTGGCAGAGAGCATAAATCCAAAGCCAGAGCCCGTTGCTCTTAAGTAAAGTTGTAGAGGACTAGGTTATTGCTAAAGACACTTGATGGGTCCCATTTCTAATGAGGGGTGGGAAGGGCAGAGTCAGGAGGTGGCAGACACTTATGCACCTATCATGTTTCATTATCCTGAGGTGTGCTTCCTTGCAGTCAGCAGCCCTGTGAAGATGGGCCCACCTAGTGCACTCACAAAAGACAGCATATTTACTAATTTCTTTGGGAGGATGAAAAATTTCTCTGGGTGTCTTCATCTGTTTGGGCTGTTACAACAAAATACCGTAGGCTGGGTAGCTTAAATAACAGAAATTTATCCCTTACAGTCTGGAGACTCAAAGTCCAAGTTCAAGGTAACAGAAGATGTAGTGTCTGGTGAGGACTTTCATCCTGGTTCATAGATGGCATTTTCTCCCTGTGTCCTCACATGATGGGGAGAGAGCTCTCTGGATCTCATTTAGAAGGGCACTAATCACAATTACAAGGGCTCCACACTCGTGACTGACTTATATCCCAAATCTCCATTTCCTAATACCAGTCCCTTGGGGATCAGGGCTTAATCCTATGAATTTTGGGGGACAAGGACATTTAGATCACAGCAGCAAGTCCTACTTTTATGATTCAGAATGCGGATGTAAAGCTCATTTGGGAAAAAGGCAAATCTGTGAAAATGCAGGGATCGACAAATATTAGTACAAGAGTCAAAGTTGGTGAACTCCTCCCATGCCGAGGTCAGGAAGGGTGTCTGGGGTTATGTCAGCTGTCCACTGTCTCTAGTCCTTTCAACCTTAGCAGATAACTTTGGGTCAAAAGAAAGCCCTGGCCTGGGGAGTGAGCTGCCTGCCCCTCCTTGGCTTGAGAATTTCTAGTACCTGCATTGTTGGAGCCTGTTGCAGTGGGCAGAGACCTCTTCTGAGGGTCTCGTGTGGCACTGGGTCTTGCCAAGGAGGCGGTGACTTCTAGTGTGTCCCCAGGTAAGCAGGGAAGGTTGGAAGATCTGGAAGGAGGCTGGTAGAATCCCTGCTTCAGAACAGCTCTCAATTGCCAGAACAATCAATATATTCCCCACACAGCCCTTTTATTATTTTTAAAAAATATTAATAGAACTAATTAAATATAGAGGTATGCTCCAGCCCTAATCTGTGACTTCTCCTCTTTTCTCGCTTCCTGCCTTCTTCCCATGGGCCCCAGTATGTATTGTCAAAGTGTCAAGTGAGGAGGGAAGGAAAAAACCAGGCAGATAACACAAAATTGGTATGCTGGGCCAAGGCTGCAGACACAAGGGACTTCTTTTAATCCAGTCCATTAATCAATTTCTCCGTAGAAATTGAATTAACTGTCTTTCATCAACATCACATCCCAGGCTTGAAAACACAGCGTGCACAGTGGAATGTCAATGCTGCGGGTGTGGAGGTGACCATGTGGGCTCCTTTGGGTCCAGTGCACAGAGAGTGAAGGGCCTAAAGATCAAAGGGGATGGCCTTGGTCACGTGACCTTGAATCTGGGCCACTGAAGCAATCTGCCCTTTTTTTCTTGCTCACTTCTGAATTGCATCCCTCCTTTAACCTACACACATTTACTGCTGAATATCAGCCTCACTGCGGTGGCTTTCTTTGGGCTTGAGTTGCACACAAATCTATGGGCTGTGTCCTGCCACCCCGAGCTGTGCCCTTCCCCCTCATGGGGACAAGGCTCTTTCTCTGGGTCTGAAGGCTCTGACCTGCACAGGAACTCTACCAATGCAGGTACGAGAGATGCTCTCTGTTTTTGACAGGAAAATTCAGACATTCCTATATTTGCATGGAGATGTAGCTCCAGAGAGAGGTCAGACACGGGGAGTGTTCCATAGAGATTTGGGTATTTTATTCCTTTAATCAGTTAACTAATAGATATTTATTGGCTGTCTGCAGGGTACCAGGATGTCTGCTAGCTCTCAAGGGCACAAGGATAAAAGAACAAAAAAACAATGCCATCCCTGTGCTAAGAATCTCCTGGGGGGAGACTGGTAGAATAAGAATTCACAATACGGTGTCGTCGTCGGCAGCCGTCCGTCTCGAGAGACGATGGTGTAGCTTCTTAAGAGTCTATCTGCACCACTGAGAATGGTTGTGCAGTCCAACTCGGGAGTGACACGGTATCTGTCTCCTCCCATGTTGAATCGACATCTTGCGATGACGCTGGAGTGTCCTCTCCAGTGAAGCTGAAGCTACAGAGCCTGGGCAGGGTGATATGGAGGGTCTGCTGTTGCCCATGCAGCAGACACCCCCTCTCTTCGCAGCTGAAGGGTCCAAGGGAAAGACGGAGTCAATACAGCTTGGGTTCAGGTGCGCCGCAGGAGTTGCCGGTGTTGACTACAACGTCAAACCGCCTTAGGGACTCTGGCTCCGGATTTTCTGTCGGGGTTTACTCCCTTAGCCTTTCCCCTGAAGAGGTATGCCGCAAGGCAGTGGAGGTTTTTTGGAGTCAGAGTTTTCCTTCTCTGATGTGCCCTGACTGGAAGATCGAACCAGCGACACTTAGCTCGCAGGCCGACGCAATACGGTGTATTACATATTAAAGTAGAATTCTGCAGTCTGTGGGGTGTGGATGGGGAGCAAACAAGGGAGCATTACTTGGCCTGATGAGGTCAGGAAAGGCCCCATAAGAAGTAGGCTCTGGGAAGACAAACCATTTCCTACAGGGAGGAGGGATTGGAAGCAGATTCCAAAGGAAAGAATTTGGTTCTCCTTCATGTCCCATTCTCCATACAACAATCATAAAAATGTTGCCATGCCTGTCCTATACTTACAACCCTAGTGCCATTCTATTGCCTTTGGAATAACATAAAGCATGCTTTTCTGGGGGGACCTCTGCAGTCATATCTAGGACATGCCCCCTGATGTCCACCTGAGTGAAGGTCAACATGGCTTCCCACCTGCTGTTCCTTCTGACTGGATACTTCCCCGCTGAGGCCCCCTTGCCTATTTCTGTCACTGCCTGGCTGAGTCCAACTCACTTTTTAGGCATCAATGGGGAGAATTTCCTTGGCCTCTCAGAATGAGTATGCTGTCCAGTTATATTTCAGAAACCACAACCCCTGGCTTCTCCTCCGACAATTGTAATTATTGCTGTAATTATGAATGAAAACCCATCTCCCTCTCTGAAATTTGATTACCAAGAGAAGAGGGGTTGCATCTGTCCTGACCACTTGGTTAATATCAGGGTTCAGCCCATAGTAGGTGCTTATTAAGTGCTGCATAGATCTTCGCTGAATGAATGAACTTTCGTGGTTGGAAGAGGCATGTTGCAGGGGAAGCAGGGACTGTGGATGGTGGGTGGCTGGCTTAGTGCGGGAGGAACAGCTTCACCACATGGGACTGGGCAAGACTGCACATCAAGCTAAGGAGTTTGGACTTTGTCCTGTGGGCAAAGGAAGCCATGGAAGGCTTATGAGCAAGAGAGTGACTTAATCTGATTTGTGTTTTAGAAATATAACTGTAGGGCAATTGGCTCCTGAGTTAACCATCCAGAGTTGGAGCTTATTTGATTTCCCAGGTTCTCTCTCCTCCAGTTTAGCAGAATGCAAGAAAACAAGTTTTGGGTTTTAGTGGTGGGTGGGTTCAAAACTTGATGGGGGCACGCTATTTTCTGCTTGTCACCTCCCTCCACCCTGACTCCACTCTGCACCACAGAGGCTCGCCATCACATCACACCCCTGCTGTTCCAGCTCACTGGCTGAGTGCCCTCCTGTCTCCTTGTGCTCCCTATGTAGTTCCCCCTGACTGGCAAGCCCTCACTCCTGTCTTTACCTCTCCCAACACTGCCTGTCTTTCTTGCCCTGATTCAAGACCTACTCCCTCCACGGACCCCCCCCCCCACTCTTTTGGCCTCATAAAACACTTATGTTTCTGACCTTCAAACCCCCATGGAACCCTAGAGCCAGGTCATAGAGGCCACTTGGGCCACCTCCTTTTTAACAGGAGAGGGAATTGGGGAAGCATGAATTGTTAGGGTCGTGCAGCTGGGGAGCAGCCAGACCAGGACGACACTCTGATGGCCTGGCCCAGGTCCATTGCTCTCCCTCCTGCCCCCAGCTCTGCCTCACGAAGCCCTTGACACAGGGTCTCTTGTAGTCAACTTTTATTCACAAGTCCAGTTTCTACAATAAAATCATGAGCCCCTGGGAGATCTGGACTCTAGAGCATCTCATTGATGTGAGTATAAATGTCTAGCACATAGTAGTTATTGAATGAAGTATTGTTAACCAAGCTATGTTTGATGAGAAAGACTTCTTTGCTCTCCACTAGCTTCTGCTCTGTTCACGAGGACAGTGATGGCCTGGGAATAAGACCACTGCTTTAGGGGTGCAGAGTGACAGCCAGACCAGGGGCCCGACTCGTGAGGGTATGTCAGTAGGTCTCCCAGAAGGCAGGTCTGGAGCATAATCTGGGAGTATCTCAGGGTCCTTAGAAGGAAGGGTCTGTGTTGGTTTTGCTCCACCCTATCTATGTCTCTCTCTGCTCGCTGTGTCCTGGAGGCTGGTGTCACTTGGAGGGCAGCTCCGGGACTCCCCCACTGCCTAGCTTCTCATCCAGTAGAGAAAGGAATGGCAGGCCAGGTGGTTGTGACCCCTAGTCTATCCCTCCAGCCTGCCTATGCTGCTATCATGATGTGTCCCTACAGACAGCCCTGCCAGGAGGCTGTTTCTCAGGTTCCAGCTCTTACCTATTTCAGGTGACACTGGTCTTTCCCCTGTGCCCCCTCAGGTGCCCTGGCAGTGCTGGCTTCCTACTGTTGTTGGTCCAGGTGACTTCCTTTCCTTGTGGATTCCCTACCCTCCAAGTGTGCCATCTGTTCTTCTTGGAGTTCCTCTGATAGAAGGGCTTAAGGAAACTCACAGAACTAGACTGATGGGGAGGAAGAGAGTGTGGGACCAAGTGTTTTCGGAGATGATGCCGGATGCTGAGGAACACCTGCATGTACAAAGTGGCATTGAACCCCTGCCCTTGTGATTTGCCATGGAGGAGAGTGGGGGACAGAAGAGTACCCCCCACCCTGCCCATTCTTAGCTGGTCCTATTAGGGTCACCTGCTTTTAGGGGGCTTGTTTTCATTTAAGACATATTCATTCAAAAATGAGTGAGTTGTCATTGCTCTTCAAGGAACCCACAGTGTAGCAAGAATGAGAGACACACAGACAAGTTCCACTTGGGGGACAGGTGGGAATGTCAGGTGTGGCTGGGTGTGGAAGCCACCAGCCACATGCTTCTAGAGGAAAGGACCCTGATGTAGAAATAATTCTGGCTTTGTGGAATGAAGATAAACTTGGCTCCTGTGGTCCTGAATTACCCCCTGAGCTTCATTGGTCAACCGGGAAGAAAAACACCCTGCTTGTTGAATGGATTCAAGATGTAAGAGAGATGCCACATGTCAAGTGCTGGGGGCAGGGACTCCTCAAGGAGTGGCTGCCATCAGCAGGGTGTGAGCAGGGAAGGAGGGCCTGATGCAGCGGAGTTGATATATGAACATTTGATGAACAAATTTATGAATGGAGAGAGAAGAGTAGCAGCTGTCCAGTGGGTGGCCCAGAGGGTGACTCCAGCATTGGAGGGAACGAGTCTCCCACCCACCAAGGTGCTCTTTAATGCAATTTCTCCCACAGAGGGAGCAAGAGGAAAAGGGGGCAGGTCAAAGCCCAGGTGACTAGTTTATTTATTTCATTTGGTTAGGAACCAAGACAAGGAAGGATGGAAGATACCAACTTCATTAGTAAAATATCACTTTTTCCCCTTTTCCTTTTCTTTTCTTTAAAAACCCTGTGCCACTCACCTAGTTTTTCATGACCTTTGAATTCAATTAAGGCCGATTTTCTTCAAAGTAGGGTTGTAACATTCAGGTTCTTCGCTTAATCAGGGTTGTGGTGACTCCTCCAGTTACTGAAAAAGAAAGAGGGATAGTTCTATCTTTTTAAGTTCCTTGGTGCCCAGATCTCTCTTGGAAGTTCTTGTCTAGCTTCCTCACCTAGCCCCAAGTGCTTAAGCCATGACAGGAGAAGTGTGGCAAAGAAAATGCTTACTCTTTGACTGTTGTGCCAGATTCCTTTCAGAGAATGGTGGCTGAGACAGACAAACTCTGCACAGTGTTGTACAGTACTGGAGCCCCTGGTGGCGGGTGGTTACCTGTCTCACACAGAGCAAACAGAACACCTGACCGAGGGTCAGGGGACCCATTCATTCAGAGTGTGGTTTGGGAGAAGGCACAAACATATTTGTGATTCTTTTAGAGAGAAACATCCACAGATTGCCTCCCATACACATCCTGACTGGGAATCAAGCCCACAATCCAGTCACGTGATGTGTCTGGGAATCAAACACACAGCGTTTTGGTGCACAGGACGACACTCCAACCAACTGAGCCACCTGGCCAGGGCCATATTTGTAATTCTTCCTCTGAAAAGGTCCCTTACAGCTCTTTGGTTCTCTGAAAACTCTGAAATTTTGATGTGGGTTGGGGGTAGAGGAGCATCTTAAAAGGAATTCTGAAAACAGAGACGCTTCCCTTCCCCTAAACACCCTGGTAGGTCTTTGCCGTACAATTCCTGTAGGAAGCAGGGCTGAGTGAACACGTGGTGGGGATGAGCAGTCTCCTCCCAGTATGATTTGAGCTATCCTTAATGGCTCATCTGCTCCCTAACCTCTCCTGGACTGATGTGCTTCTAGCTTGAAATTTCATCATTAGAAAGTTGTTCCTTTGAGTGGGACATTACTGATTGCAGGAATTTCTAGTTAAAAAGAATTTTGGCACCATTTATCTATGGATTTATTTCAATTTATCCTGCAACTTTCCAGAGAGGTATCTGACTGAGGACACAGCAAATGAGGTCGATACATTCTGAGGGAGCTGGCGCAAGACCCCTATTCCTGCAAGTGAGCAATCTGGGCCAACACCCAATTATGCTGCAGCCTGGAGGGTCCTGCTTGCCCTGCTCAATGTCCTACTTCATACTCTCTCCCCTCATTTCCACCACAGCCCTCATTTCTAGGACCCCAAACTCATGAAAATAATCTTGGGGAGCTCCAGAGCCTGCTCAGCCTTGTGTGCTCTCACCCCCCCTCCACCTGCAGGGCTCCCCTCAGGTTCCTCCCTGCTGGTGGCCAAGGGCCCAGGTGTGTTTCCTCTGTCCTCTAATGCAAGGTTCTTAGAAATACTATTACACATTTTAGCAAATAACAGGAGCACAGAGGCAAGGACTGTTATCATAATATGAATACTGTAATTTCAACCTTTTAGAGCAACCAATCTATGGAATCAAATTCAACAGAGAGGCTAGGATGCAGAGCTGAGTTCCGTGGTGAGCTGCTGTGGCCTGGTGGAGGAGTGCTCTGCAGAGCGGGACTGAGGCCAAGGGGGCCTCCCTGATGCTCAGTGCTGCTGGAGACGCAGGGCCATTCCTGTAGTGGCGCTGTCTCATCACTCAGTCACACATGGGCACTATCGATTGCTTACTGCGCCCAGCCTTGCAAAGTATGGGGAAGCCCCTGCTGCCACTGACACTACTAATACTATTCCTACAGCAACTGATATGGGCTAATATCAGCTGAATGCTTCCCAGGTGCTATGCTACATGCTTTAGGCAGATTGTTTCAGCGAATGCCCACAACAGCTCTTTGATGTAGGGGCTTAGTCCATTTTTCCACAGAAAGACAAAAGGGGTCACGGGCCTAAGGGCACCTGTCTCTGTGGCCTCCCTGCAGAAACAGCCAGCACGGACCCAGCATCTCCTCTGGTTTCCAGGGGAGGGGGGCGATGAACATAAAATAATTACAGTGCTCAGTGTAGGTGCTATCTTAGGGGCTGTTCCGAGGTCCATGAGGAATTCATCCATTCATCTAATAGATGTTTCTCAAGAGTCCCAGGCTACATGCTGGAGAGGGGATGGTTATGGGCGTGAGCCCAAAGAATGGACACACTTGACCATCTGGATTTTGTGGAGATTCTGGGGCAGGCACGGAAGGCTGATGTTAATGGAAAATCACATCAATCAATGTAGATTTACCTCTGAAGAGAGTGAGTAACTAACTTCCCAGGGAATCATATCAGGCTTTGAAGAGGACACCTGCGATGTGGTCCAGGAATGGGCTGAGCTGCCTGTGGAGAGAGCAGTTAGTTGCTCCAGGATGTGCTGGGCTGCAAGGTGTGCATGAGCAGACAGCATTAAGGACAGGGGACAGTGCCCGTGGGTCTGACTGGAGCAGGGGGCACATGGACGGGAGAGGCTGGATTGTTATGGGGGGGGGGGAGCTCGCAAAGGATGCTGTTTGCCAGGTGAGGAGTCATAGGGACTTCATCATACAGTTTGGGGTGGAGGATGGCATAGGCCATGGAAGAGGCACCACGTGTTAGAAAGTCCGGGGAGGAGGAAACTCCAACTTACCTCTTCATGTTGCCCTTGGGTTCAGTTGACAAAGATCTTTTGGTGCTCAATTCAAAGACGAGAGGCACAATAGGGAGAATTGCGGCGATTATGGCTGGATGAGCACTTCAACTCTGGTGTTGTAGAGGAGGAAATTGAGGTCAAGACAGAAGAGTGATTTTACTGAGAACTAGGGACAGTGATGACACAGCGTACACGTGTCTCAGAGCTCAGTCCATTGCCCTTTCTAATTCATTCATTTATTCATCAAACGCCCCCTGAAAACCCACCATGTTCCCTGCACAAGTCAGTATGGACTGTTCCAGAGTTAGAAATTCTGAATGATTGGAGCAGGTCCCAGGCCAGAGGGAAACTTCTTCTTGGGAATGCTCCAGGCTTACATTTCCCATTTTGGGGGGCATCTACCCTGTGTGTCCTCCAAGGTTTGGAGGCAGAACTAAGAGTGAGGGGAAAGCCTGAGCCAGAGCCCTTCCTGGGGTTTCCAAGAGAAAAGGCAAGACAGAATTTGAATAATTCTAACAAGCTCTGAGCTACAGGGGTGGTCTCCAGTTGTGTGGCACTTGGCCTTGGACTGCTTTAGGTGTATCACATTGCTTTGCTGTGTCAGACAGGGAAGTGAGGGGTATAGACCCACATGGAAAATGTGCTCCCTCTGAGTTCTTTGTAATCTCTAAGAATTGGCTAGCCCTGAGAGGGGTGGTCTCTCCCCTGCCAGCAAGCATTTTAAGATGTCAAAACATAAAACACTAAAAAAGGAAAAAAATCCTGTGATTAATACAATGGTCCTTTCTTTCCCCTTATTCCCCACAGTCAATATCTGATCAATTTTTATCCTCTGCTCCATACTATCTGATGGTCGCAGCCCTTTGGAGAAGTCACTCTTTTCCGCAGGGTTAGTGATGTGTGTACAGAGGGGAAGGCCAGCTGGACAAGGCTCGGGTGGCATTTGCTTCATGCTGGCTCTTTACGGGGCTACATCTAATTTTTTCTCCAGCCCACCTGCTCTCAGGTTAATTTCTTCTTTCTTTAGTGTTTCTAAGCCATCTTCAGGCTCCAGTGCCAGACCTTCCTGAAGTTCCTAGTATTTAGGATCCTCTACCCGCTGACCCCCACTGCCCATCCAGACTCATCTCCCAAATCCCTTTTTCTCAGACAGCATTATTGGTAGTCCCACCACCAGAAAGGTCTTCTCTTGATGGTATCCAGCTATTCAAGTGCTGTCCCTACATAGAAGCTCAGTTAACATTCACAACACTTACCCCAATCCCCAAAACAGAGATAAATAACTCTATTTCCTGTGTCCTGTGGTGCAGCTGGTTTGTCTCACACTTTGTGATGATGTTCCAGGGGAGGGGCAAAGGCCACAGGATGCAGGCTTGGAAAATTGCTCGGCTCACCTCCGCTCACCTCCGCTCTACTGCCCTGAGTCCCTCTCCCCACTGGGGGCCTGCTGAGGCTGGCGCTCTGTCCAGGATGGGTTCCACGAGGCTGGGCAAGGACTCCTGTGAGTCCCACTCCTTGGTTCTCCCCTCAGGGGCACTTCCTGATCCTCTGTGCCCCACAGAGGGTTGATGCAATGCATGGAGCAGCTGTAGGACTCACATACACGTGGGCTGTCCCAGGGTCCTGGGGCTCTAGGAGCACGTCCTGGTGAGTGGATCTCTCCCACTGGCCAGTATGGTCTCACTCTCTAGAGATCACATGATTTGGGTGACTGACTTCAGGTGACTGTCACTCATGTCAGACTGAGTTCTGAGCTCCGGGCTCCCTGTGTCTATCCCCAGGCCTTGGACTTGAGCTGCATTGTGGGCCTGTCCACCTGACTCATGGCCAAACACATTCTGCCTCTAGTGCTGCCTCTGGTCTACAGCACCCAAGATGGTGAGGTGGCAGGTTTCCTTTACACTGTGCACCTCTGCTGTTGGCACCCCAGCCCCCTCTGTGCCATGTGTCAAGCAGTCCTCTTGGGGTGGCTTAAGACCTGTGCTTCACAATGCCAGCGACCCTTCTGATGTTCTCTCTTGCCCTCATTGGGTGTTGACACTGTGTCCTGTCACATTGGTCTTAAGCCATGCCTAATAAGCAAGGGACCATCCTGGCAGGAGGAAGACCTATTTTCTTACCTACCCACATCCCATTGCCTATCCTTGCCCCAGGAGGTAGTATAGGAAGGCAGGTGTGCAGTAAACACTCAAAGAGATCAAGAAATCACATGCTATTAATTCAGTAATTATGGCTTCAAATGTTTAATAGAAGATACAGTTGGAAGATGTGTTGTTTTGCCTTTATGCTATAGAACTCCGAATGGTAAATCAAACATGGCCAGAAACCAAGCTAATAGTTACATTTTCCCATATGCTCTGGGCAGACTTGCATTCATGATCATCGCCAACGAGGGCTGGTCCCTCTTTGAGAGTTATTAGAAGCAAGTAGTCAGGGCAGCAAGGGAATCATGCAGCATCAGGTGCAATGATGGAACCTGCATTAAAATCACAATTTCAGGAACCTGAAGAAGCAAGAAAATTTTTATTATTTCAAGACAAATGAGCTTCAAAGAACTATAGCACTGTGACTAAATAACAACATTGCTATTTTTTCTTAAGGTGAAAGATATGAAATTAGCCAGAAATAGAACACCTAATAATAAAGAATATGGGGATTTGGTAACCAGACCTGAAAAGGAAGAGATGCTACTGGAACTTCTTCAAGAATTTTTTTTTTAAAGACATAATTTTTTAGAGCAAACTTAAGTTTACAATAAAATTGAAAGGGAAGTATAGAGATTTCCCATATGCCCTCTGCCTTCACACATGCACAGGCTTCCCTATTACCAACATCCCCATCAGAGTTACCCAAGTTACCATCTGTCTGTCACCAAAGATAAACCTGCATTGACATGTCATTATCACGCAGAGTCCATAGTTGACATTAGGGTTCTCTCTCGGTGTTGTGCATTCTATGGGTTTGAACAAATGTATAATGACATGTATCCACCACTGTTATCACACAGAGTACTTTTTATGAAGACTCTTTATGCTCACTGATTGGGCAATAAAGAAACACCCAGTTTTCAAACTCAGAGGTTGGCCTCTATAGGGCACACTGTGCAGCCCTGCTCATTAGATTGTTTTCTGGCAGCTTTCTCCGCTATAACAACAGCAGCAGAGACCAGATGGTTCGCAAAGCAGAAAATATTTATTACCTGGATTCAGCTCTAACTCTTCATTGGTCAGTCACTATACCTCACATGGATGCATGGGTTATTGTTTAACTTTCTATTTGGAAACAATTTCAAAATTATAGAAAAAAATGCACATGTATAGTAATGACAGCTCATATATTCTTCATATAGGAACATCCATTCAGGCTTCTCCAGTTGTCCCAGCAATGTCCCTTATTGCAAAGGATCCATTGTGGGGTCATGAGTTGCTCCCTGCTGCCATGTCTTGCTTATCTCCTTCCAACTGGAACAGTTTCTCAGTCACTCCTTTACTTTCATGACTCTGACTTTTTTTTTAGCTTTTATTTTGAAATGACTATAGAGTCATAAGGAGTTACAAAAGTAGTACAGAGAAGGCCCTCCTACCCTTTTCCCAGCTTCCTCCTCTATCAGTCAGGATTCTCTAGGAAGAGAGAACCAACAGGGTATGTGTATATATGTAGAAAAAGATTTATTATAGAGACTAAGCCTGTGCGATTATGAAGGCTGGTGAGTCCAAAATTTGCCGTATGGACAGAAGGCTCAAGACCCAAGAGAGCTGATGGTACAGATGAAGTTCAAAGGCAGTCTGTTGGAGAATCCCCTCTTGCTCTGGGAGGTTGGCCTTTTTATTTCATTCAGACCTTCACTTGATTGGATGAAGTCCACCAGATTATGATGGATAACCTGCTTACTAAAATTTTTCCATTTAAATATTCATTAAAAATCTCATTCAAAAGGACTCGTGGACATGGACAGAAGTGTGGTGATTGTTGGGGGGAGGGGTATATAAAGGGACTAAATGGTAATGGAAAAAAGTACAATAAAAATTAATAAAAAAACCAAATCTCATTTAAAATATTCTTCTAGTTGGCGCTGAAAATTAACCATCACAACTTTCATGGTAGCAACTTACATAGCTGTAGCATCATATCAAACCAGGAAATTGACATTGGATCCAAAAATTTTATACCACATTTAAAATAAAAAAAAATGTTTTTACATAGACAAGACTCCACAAAAACATATTTATTTGCTCAGGTAGCCCTGCACGAAGTTTTCGAACTTGGCTCCAGAACCCTAGGGGCTTGATGGCAGTAACTCCCAGGCTGCCCCTACATCGGGGAGACAGCAAGTGGTGAGTCCCAGGCACTCAGCTGTGTTACTATGGAGTTTCACTTGAAGGAAGGGCTTCCCTGCTAAAACCACTTGGATTTCATTCTCTAAGCCATTTTCAGGACCTCCCCCAATCCCCACTCATATACCTGTTGCCAAAGTTTGCTCTCGATCTGCTTCTTACCCAAATACTTGCTTCATCTTTTGACTTGGACACCTATTTCTGACCTGCCACCAGGCTTGATCTTTCCACGTGCTTTTAGCATCTTGTGCCTTGGCCACCCTTCTGACCCCTCTGAGCTCCAGGTGGTGTCCTGTTATCTTAGATGAGCCCTTTCTGTTCCATTCCTTAGCCAGAGAGAGCCCCGCGTGCTCCTTTGGTTATTGATCACCCTTCTTGAGAAGTAGATGGTAGGTCAAATACTCTCTCTTATTTATTGAAAATTACTTCTTCATATGAAATATCTCCAATAGACATTAAATATGCTTACATATGACAGCCCAACAATAATAGTGGGATATTTTAATAAATTGTTTTCATGCTTTGATCAAGTAGATTAAATGACAAGAATTTAGAGGGCTTGACTGATAAACAAATAATTTTGTTTTAATAAGCATTTTGATACTTTGTACTCAGGTTTTTTAATCATGCCTTTGTTAAACAGATTATGTATTGTTTGCTTTTATCATCTACAATGATTTGATAGAGTTAATATGCAGTTTTAATTAAAGTAATAGATACCTTAAAGCTTAAAAAGCCTTTACATTTCTAATTGTTTTGAATCAAAGCCAAAATAAATACTCTGACCTCCCTATGCACTGTGGAGTTTTTGTTTCCCTTGCCTCACCTCTCTTTCTGCTCATTATTTTCATCTTGGTTTCACTTTTTGCCTCAATTTTATAACCATATTTGAAACAAATTATTTAAACCTATTTCTACTCAATTTCGATGTTCCAGGCTTTTGGAGTATTTCTCCGACTCCCTTACAACTTCCCTATTATTGATTTCAGAGATCTGGAGAACTAATAAATATTTTAAATAAATAATTTTGAGAAGGGGAACACAAGCTATTTTCAAAACTTAAACTATTTGGAGACTGATATCTTTGTGTATAAAATAATTGGGTCATATCTTTTTTCTTGGTAGATTTTTTTCTTTCTGGTTAGAGATTGTTATCAAATCCATCCTTTAAACACTGATTTTTTTCTTTACAGTATTGAATCAGGTGTGAAATATAGTTTAGCTATTAGGTTTCTGCATGCAGTTTCTAATTATTTTCTCTAAAATTGCCAAAGCCCTGCACATTTTCATATCAAACATGAAAAAATTTTTTTATAATTTTCTTCTGTTCTTTACAGTGAAGTTACTTCATTATGAGGATTCTTGTCTGACAACTGAATGCTTTGCTCTGCAGAATGCTTTGAAGTCTTCATATTCATTTAATGATTTGCCTCCTAAATACGGATTGAGCATTATGCACCAGACACTGTCATAGGCACCGGGTACACATTAGTTAATGAAGCAGACAAAACCCTTTGCTCTCATGGAGCTTACATTCCAGTGTCACATATGGCATTAACCAAAATTAAGTAAATAAAGTATAGAGTGTGTCGAATAGTGATGGATGCTAAGGAGAAAAATAAAGCAAAAAATGGCAATACGCAGTGCTAGAGAATGTTAAAATTCTAGAGAGAGTGACCCTAGGAGCAGGTGAAGTTGAATGAAGACATGAAGACAGGATACCTCGGGTAAGAGGTCTGAAAGACAGGCAACAGCAGCTAATGCAACAGCCATGAGGCAGGAACTTGCCTGGTAAGTGCTAAGGAGGGCAAAGATGTTGGTGATGCCACAGCAGAGGCAGCAATGGGGAGAATGATAGGAATTGAGGTTAGTGATATAGCAGGGGCCTGAATTCCATGGAAAGATGTATACAGAGGATGTCAAGTCTGTGGTCCAACTCTGACCTTGATGGACCCCTTTGGAAGGTGTCACAGCAGAGACAAGACATCGTATTTTGCATACTCCTTCCGGCTGGTGTGTTGAGAATAGACTGGTGGGGAAGGGCAGAGGCTGAGGAAGCACATTGGAACCTCCTGCAATAATCTGGGAAACATTAGAGTGGCTCAGGAAGAGGGGTGAGCAGTGGGGGCTGTGAGGAATGGCCAGGTTTTAGATACACTGTGAAGGCAGAAAGTGTGGCTGATAGATTGGCTATAGTGTGCGAGATAAAGAGAAGGTTAAGACAGACTCCGGGGTGTTTGGTTGGAGCAACTGAAAGGTGGTGCTTCCATAAACTGAGATGGGAGGGGAAGTGCAGCAGGTTTGTGAGCGAGACCACCAGCTTCATTTGAGACATAAAATTGAGGACCTTTATCAGACACCCAAGTGGGATGAGGGGTGAGCGAGCACTCAGGTGTGCGAGTCTGGAGTTCGAGTGAAAAGGTCAGGCCAGCATATACCTCTGGGGATCATCACTTTATAGATGGTATACGGATGGCGTTTAAAGCCATGAGGCTGAATGAGATCCGTCTAGTGACTGCAGGCAGTGCCTGAGAAAGGGACATTCCAGTGCTTACAGGACATGGAGAAGGGGTCACAGGTAAAGGAGACTGAGGAGGAGTGGTGAAAAGATTGGCAGAAAGCCAGGCACTTGTGGTGTTACAGATGCCAAGGAAAAGGGCGTGGTGCTGGAGAGCGTGCCCAGCTCTCCCAAGGCTGCTAACAGGTGAAATGACTGAGACCGGAGAATTGTCCCTGGATTTGGCAACAGAGAGGCAGTGCCTTGGTGTTTCAGCTAAGAGCGTTTCTGCACAGCCATGGGTGTGAAAGCCTGCTGGGCGTGGGTTTGAGGTAACTGGAGGAAATTTGAGACACAAGTCAGTCCACTCTTTTAAAGGCTTTTGCTGTCTAGGGAAAAAGGAAAAAGGGGGAGGTACCCAGAGTAGCATGAGGTCAGGAGAGGGTTTTCTCGGTGGAGGAAATGACAATGTGCTAGCACAACCCTCGGGGCTTAATACAATTTCCACACCCTAGCTGATGGCTGCCACACGCAGGTCACAGTGCAACTGGGTCTCTGGCTCCAGGCTCCTCATGGGGTTGCTAGGTGAGCCCCTTCCAAGCTCACGTGAGCATGACGTTGGTTGAATTCAGTTCCTTGAACTTGCAGGTCGAAGGTGCCTGTTTCCTTGTTGGCTGTCAGCCAGGTCCCTCTCAGCTCCCAGGTGCCACAGTCCCCTCTCACACCTTGACAGCTCCGTGCAAGGCCAGCAGAACCTCTGGGCTCAGCCAAGGCCTGTGCGCTTATTCACAGACTTCCCTTGGATTAGGCCAGGCCCATTCTGCATAAGCTCCCTTTGATGGACTGAGTCCACAGAGGTGGGGAAGTTGATCACATCAGCAAGATCCTTTCACTTGTGCCAGGTGCCATCATATAATCTGGGAGTCATGGCCCATCACCTTTGTCATATTCTATTGTCTGGAATCACGTCACTGATTCTGCCTGAATTCAAAGGGTGGGGATTTCACAGGAAGGCGACTCACTGGGAGACAGTGGAGGGTGTGTCTGACATAGACAGGTATCTGTGGGAATAGTGCACCGGAGAGGAAAACCCTGGATGCAGTAAGAGAGAAAGAGGGAGGAGGCAGGAGCAAGGCCCTCACACCCATGAGAAGGGTGGGATTTATGGTATAAGCGGAGGTGTTGGGCTGTGCTTGGGGTAGTGCAGTCCACACACCAGTACAGGAGGGGAGGCCAAGTAAGTGAATGCCTGCATGCAATGGTGGAGGGTGGGGAAGCCCCTCTCCTGTCTTCTTCAGCGTTCTTGGGGTGGGGGGAGATAGCAGTTGCATTAGCTTAGGGGGAACGGCGCGGAGGAGGTGTCAGAGGTTGATGTCCTCTGGGTTCATGTTTCTTACATCAGGTTAGTATATATACTTATCTGTTATTTTAACATATTTACTTTATCAGTTTGATTCCTTCTGCTGTGTCATATTACGCAGGGGAAAGAGAGTCTATAGGATCCACATTGGAGGCGGCCAAGGGGCATGAGTGGGAAGCCTGAGGGTCTGTCACAGAGGGGCCAGATGCCAGACTGGCATGCTGCAGGTGAAGATTAGATGAGGCACTCAGGTCTGGAACAAAAGGAAAATCAAAACCCAAACCAAAATGCACACTGAAAGGAGGCTGGGTGTTTGGGGCTGAGCCGGGGTGGGGCTGGTGGTGTCATCCCCAAGACTTGTGGCACTCAGGCGTGGGGGCGCACTGGACACACGGTTCAGGCTGGAGCCTCAGGGCTGAGACACATCACACAGTCAGTATTTTCATTTACGGCTCATGTCTGCCCCTCTCCTAAGCATTCCTGGGGGTACCTGAACTGTCGAAACAGAAATCTGACCACATAGGTATATGTGGAACTTAAATGAACAGAAAATATTCTGCAGTATGAGTCTCAAGTGTTACATGCATGGTGTGTATAGAGAAAGCAATTCCTGGCTGGCACCAGGCTTAGAAATTCATTCACTGTACCCACAGCTGCTGGTGTTTCTTCATTCCACCCCTGAGCAGCACAGAAGACCTGGGAGAGGCTTGCTTCCCTGGCCAGGCCATTCAGCGTCTATGTTTTTCCAGAGTGCCATGCATCCACACTGGTTTGCTTCCCTCCTTTCCCTCGGACGGGTGCTGGGCACATCCTGCCAGATCATCCCCTGCTCCAGTCTCCACAGCAGCTGGAAGGCCCTCTCAGAATGGCCACCACTTCTCTCTGCAGCAGTTGACATGGCTCTCTGGGGTCTTCATTTGCTACATTCAGTCCATCAGGGATTGTGCGGCCCATGGTTCATGGCCCAGTGTGATCTGTACCTGAACCCGGTATATCCTGGCATTCGTTTCGTGATGGGGAAGGAGATTTAAGCTTGTCTTTTTTTGTGGCTGCTGCTTCATTTCAGTCTTTCTCTCTACTTTTCTGTTGCTCTCAAAAGTCACTTCGGATCCTCCAGGGAGCCTCATAGTGAGGAAGACCTTCTGTCACCCCCAGTGAAGAAGAGCCCTCTTGTGGAATGGCTGAGCTGAGTAGCCTGCATGACACGGTCTTCACGTGGCTGGCAGGTCACACACATATTGTAACAGTTTCCAGTAAGGGTCTGCTTCCCTACCCCAACTCCCTGGGGCTGAGGTATCAGGGTAGAGCTTTTGACCGTCTTCACTCAACTAAGAGTGACTCGAGTGGCTCTTCTGGCTTTGCAGAGGCCAGCAGGGCTCTACTACCCTGAAACTGCAGAAAATTTGGTAACTTGGTCTATTCCCCAACTGCCAAAGAATGTTGTTTGACTTGCACAAGGAGCTCCAGGGTCCAGGGGGAAGAATAGGATGGGCCCCTCCAATCCCTTCCCTTGGGTGTTGGACCTCAAGGGCACTAGAGGTGGCATTGTAGGAGCAGAAAGAGCCCTGGAAGGAAGCAACGTCAAGGGAAAACTGCCAAGGCAGGGCCAGGCCCGTAACGGAAGGAGCGGTGTCTTGACACAGCATGTGGTGGATGGTGGAAGTCCCTCTTGACCTGGCTTCCCCACAAAGGCTTAATTTATTCAACCAACATTGACTGGCTATTCATTGAATGCCCCAGGCACTGTGCTGGGCTTTGCAGGCTCACTGATGTGCAAGTCTTTGTCCTGGCTGTATTGATGCGGTGCTCCTGCTCAGAGGACTAGCGCTAAGCCTGTGGCCAAGGCTGGGTACTGGCCCAGGGCTTCCCTACCACCCAGTGGGTCCGGGTCCTCACTGCCCCATGAACACAAGCTTTTTGCACTGGGCCGTGTTTTTGTGCACCAGTGGCACCAGGGGGCAGCTGGCAATGGTAGTGGTAGTGGACCTCAAAGCCTTCCCAGCTCCCTTTCATCAGAGAGAAAAGGTGGGAGCATTCTATGCAGAAGAACTGGCCTGTGCAAAGGCCCTGTCTTAAAGCACCTGGAGTGCGGTGAGCTCAGACAATGAGGAAACAAGGAGGGCAATGATAAGGGCAGAGATGGAACAGATGAGCTGGGCTGTGGGATGGAGAGTGGACAGGAGTAGGGTGTGTGTGCATGCATGTATGTGTGTGTGTGAGAGAGACGCTAGGAGTCGTCATTACATTTTTAGATTACACACTCTAGCAATTAAAAAAACAATTGAGCCCTGGCTGGGGTAGCTCAGTGGCTGGAGTGCCGGCCTGTGAATAGAAAGGTAGCTGGTTTGATTCCCAGTCAGGGCACACGCCTGGGTTGCGGGCCAGGTCCGCAAGGTGGGGGCCTGTGAGAGGCAGCCAATCGATGTAGCTTTTGTGTGTTTCTCTCCCTCTCTTTCTTCCTCCCTTTCCTTCTCTCCAAAAGTAGATAAATGAAATCTTTAAAAAAAATTGAGCAGGTGCCAACCAAGTAGGTATTTGCCTATTTATTTCTAAAAAGTATAGTAATATATATTGTGCTTTATAAAATATGTCTCTATATAAAATTAATATTGATGTAAAGATGAAGTTACACTTAAAACATTTTTGTTATTTTATTTGTTAATGGTTCAAAAATATGATTGAACATACTCATTGTATTTCATTTTGTGATGTATAAATTCAATTTTAAGTACAGTTTATTTCAATATTTACTTTTATTTTTTGTCCATTTCTGGAAAAGTCATTTTGTGAAGACATGTAGCTCCAAATGCAAAATAAATAAATAAATAAATAAATAAATAAATAATCGGCTGCCTTTTCTATATCGTAATATTTGTTATTTTAGTCCCATCTACCAAATATAGGATTTTGTTGAGATATGACTGGAAAAATTATTTTCCTTCATGCCAGCCAATTGTTCTTTAAAATGAATCAGAAGGCATTATGTTTTTGTTACTTTAACAAGTGGGTTAAAAATTAAACAGTTAAGTTGAAAGATTTCAGATAGGCTGAAATAGTACATTTCCCATTTAAAAAAATATGTCTATATGGTACATTTCTGAAGTAAAATACATATCATTTAGGGCAACAAAATCGTGTAACAACATTAACATTTTCAAATACCCATTTCAATATGCTCTCTGCTTAGCTCAAGTTTTGTTGAAAAGAATCCTCTTCTCGTATTTCTGAAGCACTAAACGTTGAAGGAGCTTAATTCAGTGCGTGTATGTTTTACAACTGTCTGCCAGGAAGCATGCTATGAATAGCCTTGTGCCATCACAGAAGATCAGCTAACAGAGACCACGTGCCACTTTTTATTTTGTAAAGGAAAACTAAGTAATCAAGTTAGATGACCCTATGCATTTGGCAGGTGCTAATCTCTAAGTGGTAAAAAGAGTACAAATGATTTCTATGACCACTTCCCCTCCCATTAAGAAGGGTTGGAAAGGTTCTAGTGCCATCTAGAAAATACCGGTTAACCTAGACACTGCATGGCAGGAGGGTGAGAGCCAGAGCACTGTCCCCTGCCTGCAGAGTCATGCCACCTGCTTCCTCAGAACACCTTGAATTCTGAAGTGACCATGGTGCTGGGTTTGGAACTCCCCACCCCGCACCTCCACCCCCAGAGGTGGAGAGACTGGACTGGAACTTAGGAGACAGCCGTGGAATGGGGCACAGTGAATGGATTCAAGTGCTGTTTGGGGTGATGTTGATATAACTTGCTGAAGGGTAGGATCTGGGGTGTGGGGGGAAAGGGGATGTCAAGGGTGGTTTCTACATTTCTGGTTTATAGACCTTGTGGGGTAGTGGGACCACGCCCTGAAGGAGGAAATGCAGGAAGGAGATCCGACTTGCAGAGGAGGTCCTACCCATGGGTTTAGGCTTGTTAAGTGTGAGCCGCCTTTGCTCTGGTCTGTCCCCAGAGGGCAGGGGGCTGCCAGGCAGATGGGTGCAGAGAGCTTTGGCCTGGAGATGCCTCAGTGGCTGGGTGTGTTACAGAGTGGCGCCCTGGTGTAAAACCCAACAACTACTGTTGAGGAAAACAGGTCATTATTTACAATATTCCAACCTGGGGAGGACAGTGAGCACTTCAGCTCAGAGTCTTGCTCTCCCACGGGACCCAGCACTTCCCTTGCTCCCCAAAAGGCTAGAAGCCAAAAACATGCCCAGAAGTTCCCCATTCCTTATCTGCCAGCTGTCTCCTTCAGGACCTGGGGTACGATGTCATCAGCCTCCATATAACAGTCCAGGAAAACATGTGCCCTATCACACAGGATTGTGCATGGTTCTCTCTTTGCCCTTTCAAAGCTGCATGGTATCCTCAATTTCAAAGCAGCATGGAGTTCCTCTTGCCAAAATGCTTGCCTCCTATTTTTAAATCCCTGAGTGCGTCCTGTGACACAGTGGGTGTGGTAACCAGTTCTGACCATTCACAGAACCTTGCCCAGGATCTGTGTGCTCTTTCCGCACCATTCCATGGTCCAAACCACTCCCATCTCTTTGGGGCCTTGGAAGAACCAAAGCCATTTGTGTAACTAAGACACTAGCTACTAGCCATAGTCATGCAAAAGCATATTAAAAGCTGTTTCCTTCTCCCCATCCCCCAACCCACAGGCAATGGGGATTTTGGGGGACCCCTACTCTGTAACAGGTATACCCTATGGACTGTGGAGCAGACCCTGCTGGGGGTGAGCGTCTTCTGGCTCTAGCTTCTCTTTGGATGGCATATTCTCCCTAGATATTTTTCAGCCTGGAAGAGACAAAATGCAGAAGAGAGAGACAGAGGACTGTCTGGAGTCTAGGCAAAAGGAACTTATCACGTGGTCCCACTTAAGTCACCAGGGGCTGCCCTGGAGCTCGGTCGTCACAGTTATAAAGTGGAACTTGGCTGACCTTGTCTTCTGCAGATGGATTTCCCTTGTGAGCCTCACAGTGAGGGACAACCTCGATGTAGCACAGCAGTTGTTCAGGTCCTGGGATCCTGACATCTGTCTGCACCAGATGATCAATGTGTCCATTTATATCCCCATCTATTATACATACGCCTCTGCTTGTGGCTCTGCTATGTCTAATCCACCTCCTGGGAATGACTTGCATTTGGGACAGGTCATGCCATTTCTCAACTGTGAGTGTGCACGTATGTGTGCGTGCGTTCGTGTGTGTGTGGCATGACAGTGTAGCTACGGGGCCAGGACTGCAGGTCCCAGAGTCTGACAGCTGTATTGGGAAGCGAGCTCATCCACTTTTGACAAGAACTTTCTTGTTTAATTGACTCAACTCTCTGTGCATCAGTTTCCTCACGGGCAAATGGTGACAATGCCACACCTGCCACAGGAATCTTTGCACATGCGAAAAACTTAGCATAGTGCTTGACAGGAAACAACCAATTACTATGGGCATGTGTCCACTCACCCCCAGGATGCATAATGCAAATTAACAATGTTTTCCCTCATAGTTTGTCCTTCCCACAGGCCACCTGCCCTGCCTTTCTGATGGTCATCTCACTAATGAAGGATTTTTATACCCTTGCAAGCAAGACTAAGACCATAGTTTCTCATTCAATGCCATTTGGAGTAAAATTTACATTACCATTCTCTCACAATCACTTATGTCCTCCTTTTACTCATCTGACCCCAAAAACAGGCCAGGGGGTGTGTCTGGTGGAGGCTGCCAGGGACCTCGCAGGCTAAGGGACAGGAACACTTGTTCAAACTAATTCCAGTTCCAAGGGCAGGGCAGAGGAGGTCCTGGGGACACACAGCCACTGAAAGTCCACAGTGGGCCTGGCCTGGGACTGTCACTCATAGCAAATCCAAAATGCTCTTCCTGCCAGGAAGGTATGGGGAGCCCATCCGCTGGTCTGGAGATCATCAGGTGACTGTAAACATGGGATCATTCTGTGGGGACCAGAGAGGGGACAGAGGAGGATGGGGTGGCATGGATGCACCCTGCATCTTGGTTTCCATGATTTGGAAATCTTTGCACCCCATAAATGAACACAGCCCTCCTCCGATTCTTTTCCAGTGGTTGATACTGAATTTTTGTGGACTGGCCACTACCTGTCCCTCTAGTCTTATTTATTTCTCAACAGCTTTCATCCTAGCAACGGAGATTAATACCTAGAGTTTTCCAGTGTCTCAGCTTTGCTTGCATGGTCCTCCTTTCCAGACGGCTAAGCAGCCCCTCCATCAACCAGGCCACTCAGGCGGCATTTCCTACCTGGCCTGCCCATCGTGCTCCCAGGGCACCAGAGACAGGTCTTTAGCACAACACTTACCAACCGGAGTTGAAATGCTGCTTTCTCTGTCTGCTTGAAGAGATGCTGAGCTTCTGCTTGACCCCCCTGAATCAATGGGAGAATGCATGAAGACACCATGCTAGGAACTTGGCAGGCTGCTATTCCAGTTGACACTGAGGAGCCAGCCATGTGGCAATCAGAGGATGTGTAGGGTGCATCTCTGCCTTGGCATGTCCAGAGCTCACCATCCCAGCCATTTAAAGTAGATGTGCCGTGGGACCAGCCTGAAGGAGGGGACCATTCTCCCTACCCCTCAAGCCTTCTCTTGCCTGATGGCAAACACACAGATGTGAGCTGTTCACTTCCGGACACACACCATGCCCTTGACCTTTCCCTGGGTCTGTTCCTGCCTCTCTATCATAGCGGCATGGAATTGCCTCACTGTGCTCAGCGCGGCTTGATTGACTGGAGCTTTCACAGGCAATTGCATTTATCTAACACTTGAAGAACTCACTTTGGTAACAGTTTTTATTCTGACCGTGCATTTTCAAAGCTATTAACTGTACTTTGTCCTCAAAACAGAGCTGTTGCCGGTGGAATGAAATTCTTGCTGTGTTGCAAGGAAAGCACTCCAGGAGGCCCACGAGGAAGGATGAGGTCTGGCGATCAGATTCATTTGTCATACTAGATGCAGAATCAAAGGCATTGCATTTTCAATGTCCCATCTTCGTCCCCACCCCCCATGGAAAAAGTCCAATCTTGCCTTCTTCAGGCCCATTCTGCACCACACCAGGGTGAGTCCTGTCCAGCCTTCCTCACCGTGTGGCTAGCTTAGCTTGTTTCCCGGCTGCACCTCGGCGAGGGCCTGTGGTTGGCATACGTGGCTGCCAGGGCCGCAGGTGGCTGCTAAGTGATCTTGTCTCAGCCCCAGTTCAGGTAGCTGAGCCCTGTTCCCAGCTGCCATTGGATCTTGTGCCGCTGTACCCTGGCCTGGCTTGCAGTCTATGGGCCCGTGACTGCTCATCTCACATGGCTGCTATGGAGAGAGATGTGTCAACAAACAGGGTGAGTGTGTGTTACCCAGTGGGTGGGTGGGGGAGAGAGAGGGGAGGTAGGGAGGGGGTTTGGGGTGGGAGAGAGAGAGGGAGAGGAAAAGGAAGAGGGAGAGGAAGAGGAAGAGGGAGAGGGAGAGAGAGAGAGGGAGAGAGAGAGAGAGAGAGCTTTGTTAGCTGGGTTATATTATCTCAGGCCAGGACCAGGCACTTTTTCAAAATAACCAATCAATTTCCCAGGCTTTTGTGGGCTTGTGCTGGGTCTGCTTTCTGACCAATCCATTCCTTTCCCAGGCTAGACTGACAGGCCTCTGTGGTCGCCATCTTGGCTCCCGTTGCATATGTGCTCACCTTCCCCTTAAAGTTCCATCCCTTCCTCCAGTGATCTCCAGGGAATGGGGAGTATGTGAAGCTGTAACTTCCTAGGGAAGCAAGTAGGCTTCCACTCCCTATTTTATATTTTATTGGGCTTAACCAAGTCTGATTCTCTCTGCTCTCTTCCTTTGTTAATATCTAGCTACCTATGTTAACATTACTAGGGGGTCAAATGCTTCTTGGGGGTAAGTCCAGCTCTGGGACAGCAGTAGGCCCCTCCTACTCCTGCCCAAATTTGAAGTGAAGTGGGGGCGCATGTTCCCAGCCCCTCACTGGCCTGCCCAACCTTGGCCTCCTAGAGGTAGGCAATTGGCACTGGCTCACCAGGGAACACTCTGCAAGTGGCAGAACCCCTCAGGGTCTGGACTTTTGTCAGCTGCCACAGTGTATTTCTGATCCTCGATTTCCTAAGAACATCCCGGATGGCCTGTAGATCTGTTATGTCTACAGCAGACTGGCTTGCTTGGGGAGGAGGGAAAGCTATGAGGTCCACAGATAAAGAACAAATAGTGGGAGGAACTTGGAGGGAAGGATGATGCAAGCAGAGCCACTGAATGATGGGTTCTGCTTCTCATCCCCTCTGTATCCACTCTGCACCACGTGACCTTGAAGCCTGCCCTCTCATCAGATGGTCAGCACATTTCCACCACTTGACGCTGGACCAACGTCATGATTTGCTTTGAACAGAGGAGTACAAGTAGAGGGGCCAGTGCACCGGCTCTGAGCCTTGCCCTTAAAGAGAATTGTCTGTTTCTGCCTACTCATTCTCACCATGAGGAGAGCTTCTTCCAGGGGCCATACCTGCCCAGCCAGCATCCTGGAGCAGACCTGAGTCTAAACTATAGCAAGGAGCCTAGTCTAGCCAAATCCACAGCTCAAGCAGAGATACCCAGTTTATGTTGGTCAATCCACAGTCATGCCGAATGTTATGCTGAATTTGGGGATGTTTTCTTATGCACCAGTAACTGGCTGATACAATGTCTCAATGTAAGATTTTGAAACCTCATATTGTGTGTGTGTGCCTATTACTGTTCAAAATATATTTTTCCAAATTCCAGTCTCTCCTTGGGTAAGAACTTATCTTTCTGTAATAATAATAAAATCTTGATTAACTACAGCCCCACTTATAGAACATTTGCCATGTGCAAAGTTCTGTAACAGGTACTTACATGTATTAATTACTCCATTTCATCCCCATAACAAACCCAACAAGCAAGGTATTATTATCAACCTCGTTTTACAGATAAGGAAACTGAGGGCCAGAGAGGTTAAGTAATTTACCTGAATCCACACAGCTAGGAAATGGTGCAGCAAGGATTCAAACCTTGGCAGTCTGGCTCTGGAGCCCGTAATTTTGGCTGCCACTAACTGTGACTTTACTATTCTTCTCTCTTTCTCTTACCAAGAATTGAAAAAGAATGTGGGTTCAATTCTGTTGCCTACTATGACTCTAAGGTAGTATCTATAAGGACCTTACCTTATAACCTTGAACTCTAGGAGTGGAGTAGGAGTAAGAAGGTGTCCTCACCCGAAGCATTCCTGAGTGAGGTGGAGCAGATGGGTTTCATGGGGGCTCCCCCTTGCTCCTGAAACCGTGTTGCCAAGGCCAAGGCTGACCTATCATTCCAGTGGACCGACATCCTAACCATATCTGCCTTCTGGCTGCTGATCCCTCTGGGCCACCCCGAAAGTGCAGAGCAGAATGCGGGCGTGGCCCTCTCTGTCTGGGGCTGTGTGCTACAGGGTGCGAATGGTGCTCCCTGTTGTAGGCCACCATCTATTTAGTTTGGGGGAGGATTTGATGAGTGCTAACCAGTGCTCATTGAAGTGCTAATAGAAGTGGCTTGGAAACTGTGAAAAAAATATAGATGCTAATGATTACAATTATGATTGCTAAGACTTATAGCTTGAGGATGGAGATGCTGCTCTTTAACTCAGCCAGAGAAGTGCTAGAGGCTTGTTGTCAACATCTCAGAAAGCTTACTTTTATCCTTCCTCCCTCCCCTTCCCTCATTTATTCAACAGCATTTATTATTCTGGAGATGCCTGCTTCTAAGATAGGCCTTGTGGAGGGGGATGCAAAACCGGCGTGCAGCAGCTCACACTATTTCAGGGTTGTTCTCCCCAATTACTAGCTATCTGGTGCACATGGCTTGCATTCCTTTTTCTCTGTGAAGGGCCAAATTCAATTATGGACCCAGTTTCCAAGTCGGAAACATGGGGACCGCTTTCCACCCATCCCACCAAAGCTGAGTAATGGAGGATGACTGGTGGCAATATCCTTATCAAACTCAAATCCCAGCCAGGGAGAAAAAAAGAATGCTGGGAAGGACACAAAGCATGTGCCATCCTGAAGAAGACAAAGAATAAATTGTCTGAGACATGAAAGGAAGAGAATTGCATATATTGTAACCTAATCTGCTATAAATAAGGCAGACGTGGCTGTTTTAATAGACTGGAAAACTGAAGGGACCCAAAGGGAGAAAGTATTGGTAACAAATGAGATGCAGATTTTGGAAGAGAAGACAATAGTTTACATCTGGAGAAAGCTAGGAGACGGGGTGTTTTTCGGTTAGGCTTCAATTGGAGAGGCCCAGCCAGGTGGGGTCTAAGGCAACAGAGGGGCCACTCAAGCTCACGGCATCTGCAGGGCAATCACAGGGCTCTGAATGTGAGTGGGCCACAGTCAGCCTCCAGCCGGGTCTGGCTAAGCCCCCGAGCTTCACATGGGAGGAGCTACCCCAAGGTCAGATACTGATGGCGTCTGCCAAATCCGAAGAGGTGACAGAGCAGAGATGGGCGCGAAGGTGGGGGTGAGGGAACTGGAACTTGGACTAAGGGACATTATGAGAACGCAAGCTGATGGCTTCAGAAGCGTGGGCATGCTGGGCTTCGGCAGACCCACAGGGCAGACTCTGCAGGGGGCTGGGTTGGAGGGGTGGGCTTTTCAGAAGGCCTTGAGGCTGGATGCTAGGCTAAAGGTCTCTACAGGTCTAAAGGCCTTGCCCTGAGCACATCAAATATAACAGTTGTATTTGCCACATAGGAGCTGAGTTTCTGTACAATTAAAACAACTGGACCAGGACCCAGTATAATTAACACACGGACATGGACAAGAGGGTGGGGATTGACTGTGGGATCAGGGGTGGGGTGCGGCAGTGGAGAGCGATGGGAAAATTGGGACAACTGTAATAGAACAACATTTAAAAAAGGAAATTAAAAACACAATTGGAGAGCGATGGCAAGCTAAAGCTGAGACCTGGGCAAGTTGATGGTTCACAGTGTTCATTTCAGAGCCAGGACGTCTGGGCAAAATCAGCAGGAGGAAATGGCTCTTGAGACAGAGCGTTGGTGGGGTTTGAGGGTGGCGAGAGAGGAGGCAGGAAGGCTGGTGAGAAGTCACCCGAGTCCCTCCAGGATGACGAGGGCTCTCACCATGGCAGGACAGAAGAACCGCAGCATGACATCGAACGCATAGGCTCAGGAGACAGTTTCGCCTGCGTGAAACCCTGGCTTTGCCACTTGGGGCTGTGTGGCCACAGACAAGTTACTTTCACTGCTCACGCCTCAGTTTCCAGATCTGTAAAACAAGGGTTGGCATGAGAATTAGATCCCTAGATCTTTGTAAAAGGCTTAGGGTACTGCCTGGTCCATAGTAGGCCTTGCACAAGTGTTTGTCAAGTAAAAGATAATAATACAATTTAAAAAGAAAAAAAGATGCCACGGCTTATTCCTCCTGAGATGGAGCTATGAAAACGGGGAAGACGAGGTGTGTGGCATGGGGCCCAATGAACCAGAGGTGGCAGAGGCTCTCCAGAGGGAGCTACTGCTCAAGTTCCTGTCTCCCAGGCAGGGCGTGGATCCCCGCCCCCAGCCCCCAACCAACTGTGACCATCAAGTCCTTAGTGTGGCAAGTGAGCCGCAATATTTTGAAATCTATCTTCCTTTCTTTTTTCCTTCCTTCCTTCCTTCCTTCCTTCCTTCCTTCCTTCCTTCCTTCCTTCCTTCCTTCCTTCCTTCCTTCCTTCCTTTCTTTCTTTCTTTCTTTCTTTCTTTCTTTCTTTCTTTCTTTCTTTCTTTCTTTCTTTCTTTCATCTTTCTGCCAAAATTTGAGCAGAAAGCGGAGGAGGGAAGTGCTGAGGCTAGGGAGGCAAGAGTATAGTGATCTCTTTGTGACCCTATAGGTTCCTAGATAAACCTTAGCTGAAAACCAGTCAACCCACCCACCTACCCACCCACTAACCAGGCCAGCCAGTCAGCCAACCAACCCACCAACCCACCAACCCACCAACCGTCCAGGTGTCTCTTTTAATGGCAGGCAGCTGGAGGTGCAAGCTTGGGTTAAGAGAGAGGCGTTCAGCTTGACTGTGCTGGCTCTCCCGGGGCCCACAGCTGTTTTCCCAGAGCCTGGAATCCAGGCCTTGGAGCCGCTGGACCCTTAAGCCAGAGCCTCTCATTCCCTCCCTCTGGCCTCTCGGCCTGTGCCTCCCCCTGCTTCTAATTGCTGTACAGCCCCTGCAAAGAACATGAGCACAGAGAAGTGGGGAAGCATGGGGTGCTCACCCTCCTTCCTAATGACTTTCTCTCGATGCCACTGTTTGTAGTAGTTGTAAGACTGCAGGGAGCCAGCCTTCGAGAGCAAAAGCTCCTGATGGTAGATTTTGTTTTCTGGAAGTAAATTAATTGAACAGCCATGTGCAAGGGTAAGGAGAAGAGAGCGAGGGAGTGAGCAGACAGAAAGTGAGAGCCAGTCCGTCAAGGAGGAAAGAGGAAGAAGCTGGAAAGTATATGAAACTTTCCAATAATTTATGATTAAGATTAACAGTCATAATATAATTAATATTCCCCTCCAGACCGTGGCTATATCCATGCTCATGGCCGTGTGAACATCAGCCAGCTGCTAAGGGGCTGTTAGAAGGTCCTGCTAAGCCAGGGAACCTGGAATGAAGATGGAGGATCTCCCTTTGAGACTCTCTCCCATTGGGCCCTGCTATGGCTTTGAAGTCTCTCATGATGGTACCCCTGGCACCCCTCACTTTTGCCTCCTTCCCCCATGGGAGTGCTGCCCTAGTAATTCACATGTGTCCCTGCCTTCCTGCCTTGGCCTCAAAAATTGGGAATGGTGTAGGCTCTTAAACATCCTCCAGGAAGAGGGCCGACCAGCCCCTCTTCCCCAGCTGTGCTCCAGGACCGTGCAAAACATCTGTGCTTGGAGCCAGGACAAAGGATGGAGAAGCAGGTTTCAAATCATGAGCAGAGGCATTCTGGAATTTGTTTTGGTCATTGTTTCTACCTTTTCTATCTCCATTCAAAGGCTTGGAACCCCAGTGTCAGTGAGGAAGCTCAGCTTCTCCTGAATCCTAATGCATCTTCATGGTGAAGAATCACCAGAAATATACATCCAGGTTGGTGGGCAAGTCAGGGACGCATGGGCCTTCCAGTAGGGACAGTGACAAGATGTCTACAGAAGGACCGTAGATGCAAACTCTGGCTGTGAAGACAGAGATTTCTTCCAGTTTCACTCCATGGTCCAGATATAGGAAACCTTGAGTCTATTGTCCGCAGTCTTGCTGATCTTGTAGAAACTGCCATACCTTCCTGGGTCTCAAGATCCCTTCTCTTAGAAATGAGGGTTTGGAAAAAATAAAAATAAAAATAAAAGAAAAAAAAAGAGAGAAATGAGGGTTTGGTGATGGCTATGGGTCCTAGAGATAGGCGTGGGGTCTCAGAGCCTCCACACTGCATGGAACATTCTATGCTTCTGGTTTTACATTTGCACATTTTTGGGAGGCATAGGTCTATGCTTTCATGAGGAGGCCCCTGGAGTACATCTTCTCTATTCCTCTTGATGTCTCAAACTCTCAAGAGTCCACAGCTCAGGAACAGGCCTGTCCCAGAGCATCCTTGGTCCCCTCTGTGGGACTTTGCACCCAACTTTTCTAGCGATATTCTTCTTTTAATTTTTATTGTTTTTGGTACTTGGTTGTTTTCTTTTTCTTGTTATCTGGAGCAAGGCATGTCTAGCTTTTCAATGTCTAGGGTCCAAGCTCCACGTGTAGACATGGCCTAGCCTAGACTTTCATGGCATTTGAGATGGGAGAACAGCCTGGGAAACACAGCTGAAATGTCCGGTCCTTACCTTTCCAGTCAGCTGTCCTGCTGATGAGAGCAGACTCCTGGAAACTGGTGGTTGGACCCCTGACTCTTACTTTCTGTTCTGTTTTCATCTTTTTTTCCTCCTTCTGGAAGAGTTTCCAGTCTCTTTAGGTGCAGGGAATATTAGGATCTGAAAGCTTATTTTGGAGAGGAAGCATCTGTTCTGACCTGCCACATCCCAGTTGTCCCAACCTTGTGGATATGCTTTGACTTCCCCCAGGCATTATTAATAATGATGCCTTTTGTTTAGAGAACATTTTTAATTTCCCAAGGCTCTTTCTTGATCACCTGACAGCCCTGTGAAGCCATTATCGGGTGACCTGATATGTATGAAGCCACCTTGTCCTGGACAGGTGTAAGGCAGAAAGGGGAAGAGCACCATTTTACAAGTGATGACATGACAGACAGCACACAGAAATTATGTGTGAGTTGGGGTGACGTGCTAAAGTGAAGTCAGGGTCTTTGGGAATAGGCAGATGGGTTCTGAGTACTGTCGTCTGTTGACAAACTGTGTTATATTGGGCCTGGTGCTTTCACTCTCTGAGTCTCTTTCCAGTATGGAAGTGAAACAGTGACAGTAATGCTCATGTCCCAGGGATGTCATGCAGGTGACGGGGAATGGTGACCACAGAACACAGCGCCTGTGACACTGTGGCACTGAGCAGTTTGTAGGTGTTATTATTTGGGAAAGGTTAACACAGAGATGGGCACACACTCACCTCCGGCATGGAATTATTGCCTCTGCCTCTTGACTGGAAGTTACTAGAATATCCTAGAGCAATGACAATAAAAAGTTGGATATGGAAGAAAGAGTTAAAATCTGATATCCTACTCCCAACTCAATTTATAGATGACAATTTTGAAGGTCAGAGTGGGAAAGCAGTTTTGCCCAAGATGCACAACTATTTAGAGACGGCAATAGGGTGAATAACTGACATTTCATGGAGGGGTGTCTCAGAAGGCAGGAATTTCAGACCTAAAGCTGGGACCAACCTGGACAAACCAAAATAAGCTGATCATACTTGGCAGTGATGAAATGAGAGCCTCAGGGCTTCCAGCCAGACCAAATAGCGTTTTAACTTATGAAACAAATGGTCTGTACAAGTGGACCTTTACCCAGGAGGTTACTGTTTGGGTCCAGAAAAGACCTTCCCATTGATACATCTGGTCCCCATGCCGTCCTCATGCTTCACCACACCCTGCATAGAGCTCACCTCTGCACCTGTCCCTGTGTCCTCTCCAAGCTCCCAGTCCTGGGTGAGCCTTGGGGCTGTGTTAGGGCCAGTGTGCAGCCCAAGACCAGAGCACAAGGGCTGGGCGAGGGCATGTGTGTCTGTTGGCAGCCCCAGTGCCCGTGGGTTGTGATGTCATGGGTACTTGCACCCAGGCCCCATGCAAGTGACGGAAAGTAAGATGTGTGTGTGGGTGCCTGGCCGATAGCAGGTAGAATGGGGTCAATCACGTCAGGCCCAAAACAAAAGTGGAAGATGGATGAGGAAGGAGTGAGGAGCTGAGGTCGTGGCATGGAGCTCTCTCTGCAAGTGACATCTTATACCTTTCAGCCTGGATACATATAACCAACCAGAAACTTGTCTCCAGAATGTATAAAGAATGTCTATAAATCAATAAGAAAAAGACAGAGAATCCATCAGAAAAAATAGGCAGCAGCCTTAACAAAAGCCATGCAGTCACATCTGCAAAGGCGCAAACTTTAGTAGTCAGAGAAATGCAATTTAAAACCACATGAACTCATCAACGTGGCCAAAAGGAAAACACCATGGGCTGGTGGGAATGAAGAGCAGCAGCTAGAGCTCTCAGACTCTGCTGGTGGGAGGAGAGAGTGGTACAGACACTTAGGACAATTGCTGGGCAGAATCTAATAATGCTGACTCTTCACAGACCCCACGAAAACGATTCTAGTCACAGGTATGTGCCCAAACAGAAATGAGCACTTATGCACAGTAAGACATAAAGGATGTTCATAGTAGCATTATTTCTAAGAGCCCAAACTGGAACTAACACAAACGTCTATCAAGAGCATGATGAGTACATGAATTGTGGCATAATTATAGAGTGGAATTCTATACACCAATGAAAATGAGTGACTCATTGCCATATCTAACAATGTGGACTAAATGCTGAGAAGCGCATATACGATTTCATTTATATAAAGTACAAAATCAGGCGAAACTAATTATAGTTTTGTAAATCAGAGTGATGATACATTTTGGATGGTTAGTAACTCAGGAGTGTGAGCAGAACTTCTTGAAATGTTTTTACTTTGACCTGGATTGTGGTTGCATGAGTGAGTTTGCCTTGCTAAAATTTATGGAGATGAGCCCCTTTTTTGCATGAATTTGTATACTCTTTTGCATGAATGTAATTCTTCAATAAGTACATTTATTTAAAATGGATACTGTGTTTCATCTGGTGTTCCCTCTGTGATCTGAGTCATTATAAAGCAATGAACAAAGCATCTGGGCCTAGTTTGCCAGGATGCTAATCCTTCTTGCCAGAGCTCTGTGGCAACAAGGGTATCCGTACCATCCCATTGGATTGGGCCCTGAAAGTTGGATGTCTGGAAGCGATTGGCCCCTCCCAGCCCCAGCACCATGCTGCTTCCTCTCTAGAGAAATAAACACATTTTCTGTTAGTTCTGGGCTCTAGACAGTACTGAGCCACCTGTTCTAGAACTGTAACAAATTGACTTATGACAATTCGCTCGCTTCCTTCAGCCATTCCACTTCATTTTCAGGCCACTTAGTCCATTTTTTCCCTTTTGTCCTTGGTTTTCAAGACAGCCCATTTGGGCTGAGCCCTATTTGGTGATAAGTTGTCAGAACAGTTCAGGCCTCAGTTCTCTTGTGTGATTTAAACCAAAAAAAAAAAAAAATCTGACTAGGGAAATTAGATGGAGGTGATTGCTGCTAAAGTGCTTCTTATTGAAGCTTTTGGAAAACTTAAATGTCATCAGTCTTGTCAAAGCTGGACAGGGGAGAAAATAACAGGACTGGAGGTGGACCCGGATCCATGCTGGGACTGTGCAAACTTAGAATTAGCCTTCCTATTTGCTATTATTTTTTTCTTGTAAGTACTAGGGTGGAAGAGGGAGGAGAGGACAACAAAAATAGGAGGACAGAGTAGGACATGGCAGGAACATGGGAGAAAAGTGCTAAGCCTGAGCAGTTTATCTATTTTTTATTCAGTGTGAGTGCTGGCAGCATCCCTGTGACACCCGGACCACTGAGATGAGAGCAGCTGAGGGCGGACGGTGTGACCCTGGGCTGGGAATTGGAGGTGAGGACAGTGGGCCGGGCGGCGCTGGCACAGGAGGCAGGAGTGCTCTGGACTGGGGCTGTCATCCCAGCAGTTGGAGGCCGGCCAGGTCCTTCAATGTGCCCTTGTCTCGGTGTCCCTTTAGGAAGTGCACCCACATGGGAAGGACCTGTCCATCACTCAAGGACCCACTTAGGCTGGACTCCACGTGAGACCCTTGGTGGGGTACAAAGAAGATGATGATATAGCCATGTCCCAGAAGGGCAGATTGCTAAGAATCTAGAATGGGGACTCTGCGATCTATCACCTGAAGGAATTATGTGCGTGGAGAGGAGCTGACACTTGGGTCTGAAACCGACAGACTAGAAGATGAGGAGAAAGGGCAGATGACATATGAGTCACTTAACCAGAAGCCAGCAGACATGGAGGTGGAGGCATCTACCTAGGCAAGGCTCAGAGAGCTGACCTTTGTCACAGAAGTCCGGATGAGGAATGGGCAGCAGGGAGCCACACTCACGGAGGTGGGGTTCTGGGACGGGGAGCTAGCCCTGCCATCTCGGAGGAGCAGAGTTGGAGTTTAGAGTGGGGGTCCACTAGCAGGCTTACCACTGGGACAGTGGTCTGGGCGTCCTCACAGTGTACCGCTCTATGGACAGCATCAAGCCCCAGTTCTGCAGGGAAGGGAGCTGTATCTGTGGGTGGAGCCACCACAGCTCTGAAGGTGAGCAGGATGCGGGGCCTCCAGCCGAAATGAGTTTTCTTAGGCCTAAGTAGCTGGACCATTGAGAGCTTTCAGTGCAGAGAAGGGAAGAGTTGTTTATGGGGAGGTCATTGGAGACGGTTTTGTGGAAGAGAAAAGACTAGGACTCAAAGTGTCATCACCCTCCATTGTTGGGGACTGAGACCAGGTGGCAGCACCTGGAATCACCTTTGTCAGTCACATCTGCATTGACTGTACTGACTCCAGTCCCCTTTTGAGGACTCCCATTCCTTTTCCGAGGAGTGAGAGTTTGTACCAAATAATCTTTCAGGTCCCTTCCTCGGCCCACCTTCTGTGACAGCATTGTCTGGTGGTGACATGCTTGAGTGTGTTGCTACCAACCCTTGGTATTCCTGGATTAATACCTGCTTTCCCAGATGTCTGAGGGCGGGGAGTTTGTCTCTCTTTTTCGTAGCATATAAATGGCAGAGGAGCTCTCAGGAAGGAGGCACTCAGTACATATTTATTGAAGGAATGAACAAAGAGCAGCCGCTATTCTTTGATACCTACCCAGAGGTTTGAGCCATGAGGCCATAGAGAGAGTCAGTTTCCTCCCCTCCCCCACCAAGGCATTTCTTCCTCTGAGGCTCCTGGTATCTGAACTGTTTCTTAGGGCAGGTGATTTTTAAAGGAATTGATTCTCCATTTCAGGAATGGTAAATCCAGACACAGACAACCTACAGCCTGGGCTGGACATCCACAGAGGGCAATCTGACGTCCGTGGACAGCTTGTGAGAGGTACAGCCTCTTCCCGCCGCGGCTGGAGGCAGCGCTGGTGCTGTAGCCACACAATGGCCCTTTGCTGGCATCAGGCACTCTGTCTCCGGCAGCAAAGGCAGCACCATCCCACCGTTGCCGTGTGCTTTCCTGGCCTGACCCGCCTGCATTCTTCACGGCAGCTTCCTGCATGAGCTGCCCTCGCTGACGGCTGGCCAGCCCCGGGACTGGGCTCCAGTGTGTTCCATGACCTCATTCTTCTTAGAACTGAAGCCAGATCAAACTCCCAGAGCTTCCCTTCTGGGGCTCACATTTCTGCCTGGGAGAAATCTTTGAGAAATCATTTCTCCCCTCCCCTCCCCTCTCCTACTTCCTCTCCCCTTCCCTCCCCTTCCCTTCCCTCCCCTCCCCTTCCCTCCTCACCCCTCCCTTTCCTTTCCCTTCCTTTCCCTTCCCTTCCCTTCCCTCCCCTCCCCTCCCCTCCCCTACCCTTCCCTTCCCTCCCCTTCCCTTCCCTCCCCTTCCCTTCCCTCCCCTCCCCTTCCCCCCCCTCTCTCCCTGTCTCATAAATCACAGCCCCAAGGGCACTGCTGTGACAAGGCCTGGCTGAGGTCTCTGAGCTGGCTCTCTGGCTGAGGCTCCCAGCTACTTCCTAAGGCAGCTGATTACACTGCCCTGCGCAGGCAGAGACAAAGCCAGGCTGGCCAGGCAGCTGATCCTGTCAGGCCCTTTTTGGCAAACAAACAAACAAACAAACAAACACAAAACCTCTTGAGGCTCAAATGGATATTGGAGAGCTCTGTAGCCCATCTCCACACAGAGCATCTGCAGGCATGGCACTTTGTGCATTTGTCATCCGCAAGTGGCTGACAGCCTGGGAAGAGAAGGCCGGGGTGAGGCCTCTCCCTGCGTCCTCCCTTCCTTACATCTCCTTCTCCAACCTTGTCTACCCGCTTCCTTTAATGAGTCTCTGGCTTCCTCAGTCAGTCACCTCCTCTGTCTCCTTTATTTCTCATTTCCTGCCAGCAGACTCCTGCCCAGCTCAGTGCACCCTGGTCTTTCCACTTCGCACATTGGCCACCCATGCTCTCGGGAGGCCACCTTCCCATGCCCAGGCTGGCCACGCCCTCAGTGTGAAGTAAGACATGGTGATCAGTTCCTATCTCAGTCACTCCCACCATGACTCCACGGTCACTTGCATTAGTTTCATTTTCCAGATGAGCATGCTGAGAGAATAGTACCCACTCTCCAAAGTCAACCAGCTTCAAAGCAATGGTCTGGGCTCTCTGTCATGAACTTCCCAGACCAAGTTCAATGCCCTTCCTGTTACATAACAGCTGCCAAGAGCCGGGGAGATAATATGGCGGGGCATGTCATAAACTTTCGCTTAGAATAGAAAACCTAAGGTCATTCCCCAAGCAGCCATTTCTGTTTGTGACTTAGTGTTTTGAGGCGTCTTCTCCCAGGCAGCTCCTTCTCCTGTCCATCGAGCAGTCCTCTTAGCCAGCAATAGCAGCAGGGGTGGAGGGCAGGAACCCCTACTGCCCCACTTTACCTAGGCACATGGGGGCAGTTTGCAGTCAGATGGGGAAGGGGAGATGACCCGGCCAGCAGGCACCTCAATTAGCAAATGCACTTTAATTGTTAAATTCATTATTGCAGATTAATTGAAAACTGAGAAGGAGGTGAGAGGGTACAGCTTAATTGCACAATTGGAAAAGCCAACCTCCTGGCCTGGGAGATGCAGGAGGCTCCCGAGGCTACTGTCTGAAAGCTTGTTTTCTCCTCTTCAATCTGCTTTTGCATTCATGAACCTGAAGCTCTGCAAGTACAGCAGAAAGGCACTTCTTTAATGCCTTTTCTCTCTAGCAGTTGGCCGCCATTTAAACCAGGCCCCCGTGAATGTGGACTCTGTGGGAGCCCAGCTTTCACTTCAGGTCTCTGTGTTGGTATCTCACTTACCACTCCCATTGATGACATGTTTCATCACGGGCCCTGCCCCACATGCAGAGGGTTAGGCCACCTGGAGGCGCCAAGAGGCTGAGTGCTCCTATCAGAAACATCAAGTACAGACAGACAGACTAACAGACTAAACCAGACGCACAGAAACAGAGACCGGCGGGATGGTTACCAGAAGTGAGGGGCTGAGGATAAATGAAAAGCGAAGGGGAATGTAGTCACTAATATTGTGATAAGCTTGCCCAGTGACAGATAATGGCTAGAATTAGTGGGGTGATCACATCATAAGGGATAAAAGTGTCAAATCTCTATATTGTACACCTGAAACTAAGATGACCAGTATAAGATTGTATACCAACTATACTTAAATAACAAATGAATTTTTTTTAAAGAAAGAAAGAGCGAGGACATTAGAACCAGATCAATTCAGATTTGAATCCAGCTCTCCTGCCTATGAATTGTAAGGCCTTGCTTCTTAGAGCATCATGTCTTAATTGCACATGAAAGAATAACGATCTTCAGGATCATTCTGAAGAAGAAATAAGGCCACCAATGTGAACTGTTCATTCCTGCAATCAGTGTGTGATAGATTCAGCAAATGCCCCTTCTTCTTCTCCTGACCCTTGGGCCCAAACCAGGTTTGTAATACATTTGAATATTATTTTCCAACTCTAGGTACATTCTCCTCATCTTCTCTCTTCATTTCTTCCTGCTTTTTCCTGTCACTACACATACTTCATATGCCTTCGAAACACAAAGGCCAATTTGTGACAGCCTGATTCCATGACTTCATCATTTGTGGTTAACTCTACCCTGCAATTTAAGACATAGATTGATAGAAGGTGGCAGCATAGTTTTAGGGTTCCATGGTCTCAAATTGAAGGAGTGCACATTTCATGACACTCTGGGTGTTAATTATTTTATGTAGATGATCTCACTCCTTACTGCGTTTTCAGAAGGTATGTGTTATCGTGTTGGCCAAAAAGTTCGTTTGTTTTTTTCTGTAAGATGGCTCTAGTAGTGCTTAGTTGTCTTCAACTTCATTCAAAACAATTTTGTTAGATTGAATTTCGACAGCTGTTGTATCAGTGTGCATTTTTAAAAAATGATCAAAATTGGTGAATTTTTTGTGTAGCCATTTTAATATTAAAGATGGAAGAAAATATGCAACATTTTCAGCATATTATGCTTTATTATTTCAAGAAAGGTAGAAACACAACTGAAACACACACACAAAAAAGATTTGTGCAGTGTATGGAGAAGGTTCTGTAACTGATCGAATGTGTCAAAAGTGGTTTGTGAAGTTTTCTGCTGGAGATTCCTTGCCGGACGATGCTCCACAGTCAGGTAGACCAGTTGAAGTTGATAGCGATCAAAATGAGGCACTAATTGAGGGCAATCAACGTTATACCATGTGGGAGATAGCCGATATACTCAAAATATCCAAGTCAATAGTTATTGGTGAAAATGAAAAATGTGTCTTTTACAGAAAAAACAATATAGACTTTTTGGCCAACCCAATCGTTTAAGGAAAGCTTAATCTTCTGTAATAGATAACCCCGATAATCTCTGTGGCTTAATACAATATACCTTTATTTCTGGCAAAGGAAAAGCCCAGAGGAAGGGCTTCAGGGTCAGAGGTCCTACTCTCTGTATTCAGGGATTTGGGGGCGGGAGGTGGGGAGGGAATCATTTGAGGATCTGATCCAGATTGGTCAGTCAGTCAAGAAGTTCTTTGGCTTTTGTCTTTTTGCTAGAGTGGAGAGGCATCCATCTTCTTACATTCCTAGTCCTTTGGTCAGAACTCAGTCACGTGGCCACTGTTCCTACCTGCCAGGGGAACTGGGAAAATAGTTTAGCTAGGCTTCCAGAAAGAAGGGGAAGTCTGCACCATAGGCAGGTGTGAACCACTCTGGGGTGCAGGGGAGAAAGTGGATGAGCACGCAAGGAAACAGACAAGCAATTGCTTCATTTCTCTTCAACTTCCTGAGAATTATGTTTTTGAATTTCCAAGTACATATCAGAGATACATATTTTACTAAGTAAAAATCCAGCTAAGGCAAACTTGAACTGAAAAAGGATAATTATAGTGATTCTTCTCAAAATGGAGTATCTAAACCAGGGGATGTGAGGCCTTAGGATAAGCATTAAAAAAGACACACACACACATTAATTTTTGCTTCATAGTGAAGTATTTAAAATATTTTTCTAGTAAAAGAAAATCTAGATATATACATAGTAGAATGCAGATTTATATGAATTTTTAAGATTAAAAATCAAACATAAAAAAACGACTTGCTTGTGGTGAACCACTCACTGCTCTCCCCTTGAATACCTTGGGGTCCAAAGTCCCTCCTTTTAGTTTTAGTGGTGGAAAGTTTGAGATGTTTTAGATTTTTTTTTTAGTGAAAAAAATTATGTGATACACTTAAATGTAATTTCTCACCAATTCTAACTGCAATTCTTCTGAATAACAACCTATATTATGTTTCGGCACTTGCCTCAAATTTCATTTTGGTTGTTAAGGTTCTATACCAGTTCCCGGAGCTTGGTTTTATGAGATTAGGACTCCAAAGTACTTTAAACACATCTCTCAGCTGACAATTTGCCTCTTTCTTCAGGGGCAGTTTCTCTGTTTCTTCCCCAAACCAAGGAATACTTTGTCTTATTTCTCTAGTCAGGAGCTACTTTGGGCTTTCTTACTTAGCTGAAAACCTCTTTCTTGTCCACTGGGAAGAATAAAAACCTCAGGTGATTTTCTTACCATATCAAGAGAACATCACTCCAACTCCTCTTATCTGCTTTCTATATTGAGTTAACCAATTTAATCTGCATATAATGATGGGGGCTAATTAATAGTTTTCCCACAGCTGGTTCCCTCTAGAAATATTTAGCAACTACTTTCTAGTGGAAGCTGCCCTAGAAACAGAGTTCAACTTAGCAATATCTCTTCATAATAGAACAGGGCATTTTCATGTTAACTGGCTTTACCACGAGGGGCAAGAAGTGCTCATTGCAGTCGTGGATCACACAGACTCAAAAGACGGCGGACAAATTCTCCTCAGAGTTATTACTTATTTCTCCCCTTTCTACTTCATTTGTTTATTTTATTCCATTTCACCTTTTCTTTCTCAATGTTTCCTTTACTCTCCACAGGTGACCTCACATTAGAGAGTATCTCCATCGAAGTACTCCCCCCACTTTTTTCCCTGTACTTAAACTCTCTAGGGACCTTTGGTGTACAAAACTGGATTAATCATATCTTTAGTACATCACTCACTGTCATCACTGGAATGTGAGGTTTGATTTAGTGAGTTATTTTCTACAATGTCATGAGCACTCACAGAACCCAATGGAAGCTAAAGTGTGTGGACCAAAGCCTATGTCTCACCTGTGCGTCCTCCAGTCCAGGGCCTCTCTGGCTCCTCTGCCTGAGACAGACCTTATCCTGGATGCTGTATTTATCATATTCTTGCTTAGCTTTTCATATTGCTTTATTTCATTCATATGCAGTCTTAAAAATCCCATTTTGATTTTAGTTATTTTAGACTCCATAGAAAAATCAAGATCTATTTAATTTGGGGGTTTACTTCCACTTAACATGAAAGTGCTAAGATTTATGTGTTATTATAATTTGATATTGTTTATTCACTTCTGTGTATAACTTATCATTTGACCATTTTGTAATTGTTTCATCCATTCTCCCATTAGTGAACAGTTTCAAGTTGTTTGCCATGATGAACAGTGATTATAGAAATTTTTTTAATATATCTCCTATTGTACATGCTCAGAAATTTCTTCTGAGCACACAGTTAAGAGTGTGATTGCTGGGCCATAGATTATAAATGGTCAAATTTAGGTTGCATAGATTTAGTACATCAATTCTAGCAGCTATATAATCTTGTGTCTTTTCCTATACTTGATTTTATCAGGCTTCTAAATACTTTTGCTAGTTAAATAACTATAAAATGTGATCTTAGTTTTATTTCTATAAGTAAAGACATCTTATGTTTCTTGGCTGTGCATTTCTTCTGTGAAATGTCTAGTTGCATATTTTTCTATTTTTCTAATAGATTGTTTGTGCCTTTCCTACTGATTTGAAAATGTCCTTATATTTTTTATATGTTAATTGTCTGTTGAAGCTAAGTAATAGAAACATCTTTCAATTTTAATTTTATTTTCACTTTCCTTAATAAATATTTTAAAGAGCAAGTGTTCTTTCACATGATCAAATATATTAATCTCTTCATTTATTTAATTCTTTAAAAGTATCTTAATTGTAGTCTTTCATGTCTTTTGTTGAATAGATTTTTAGGTATTCTTTGATACTATTTTAAATTATGTCTTCTTTTTATATTCTCTCATTATTTCCTAATGCATTATATATAGATCTTATACCTAGCTATTGGCTAAATCCCCATATTCTACTAATCTATCTGTAAATTTTTGTTAGACTGTCTAGTTAAAAGACCATGAGATCTACAGATCCTTATGAGTTTAATTTCCCTTTCCTGGTTTATTTTGCCACCTAAGACTTCCAGTGCAACCTGGAATATAAGTGGAAATTATAATTATTCTGCAATAATAAGAATGGTATAATATCATATTTTCCTTAGATGTTAGAATACTTTTCATAAGGTAAAGAAGTTCCTGTTATTACTACCTTAATGAGGATTAATAATGGTTGTTGAATTTATCAAAACTTTTCCTATATTTATTGACAAATTCTATGGTTTTTCCTATTCTTTTTTTAACATGATGAATTATATTTCCTGATTTTCAAAGTATTAAATCATCCTTGCACACCTTGGATAAAGTTGGTCAAGGTGTACTACCTTCACAATGTTTTTAGGTTAGATTTGCTAATGTTTTAAAGAATATTTGTACCCATATTTAAAGTGGCATGGCATGGCTGTTTTTTTTTTCCCTTTCCTGAAACACCTCTGTGTGGTTGTAGTGTTGGGGGCTCACAAATAAGCTGGAGAATATGCCCCCTTTCTATTTTATGGAAGTGTTTGTGTAAAATTGGGATAGTCTATTACTTAAAAGTTTGGGGAAATATCACCTCTAAAACTGGATCAGGTATTTTATTTGGGGGAAGATTTTAAAGTACAACTTTAATTTCTTTAATAGTTATAGGACTATTTAATATTTTTATTTCTTCTTGAGTTGTTCTAGTAAGTTACTTTTCTTGGAATTTATCCACTTTAAGTTTTCAAAATTACCGGCAAATAGTTGATAGTATTATTTTATTATCACTTAGTATCTTTTGTCTGAAGTTTTTAAAATAGATTGCCCCCTTTTCATTCACAATAGTTTTCATTTGTGTTTTCTGTCTTTGTAGGGTTCATAGGTTTCTCGAGTTTTCTGTGTTTTTTCTCAAAGAATTAACTATTAACTTTGTTAATATATTCCATTATATCTTTCTTTCCTATTTTGTTAACTTCCTCTCCTATTTTTCATCTTTAATTTTATGTATTACTTTTTGGTTTATTCTTTTGTCCATTAACATGAAAAAATTAACACAGTAATTTGAGTCTTTAATATTTTCTAATATAGATGTTATAGGTGTTTACAGCAATTAATTTCCCTTGAAGATGGACCATAGAGGCTTTGATTATAATGATCACATTGCCATGTGTTATCAATAACCCATTTTTAGGTGCCTTCATTATCATATAGTTATGAATATTTAAAAATTTATGATAACCTTTTCTCTAACTTATAAACTAAGCACAATGCATTTTTAGATTTTCAAACTGTGGAAATTTATACTAATTATTTGTTATTTTATGTAACTTAAATGAACTATGTTCAGAAATCACCATCTGTATGATACATGGTTAAAAATTTATTGAAAATTTTCTTATGAGCCCAGTACATAATTAACTATTGTAGATATTTCATGTGAACTTGAAAAATCTATATTATAGCTAATGGATACAAAAATTTATATATGTGCATCAGTTCAAGTTGATTGTGTTGTTTATATTTAGTTTTGATAGTTTTTCTCTACTTGACCTATCAATAATGTAGAGAGGCACGTTAAAATCTTCTACTATAATGTTGATTTATTACATTTTCTCAGAAGTTCTATCACTTTTATGTATTTTAAGGTTATTTTATTAGATGAATGCATTTAAAAAAATTGCTGTATACTTTTGGTGAATCAAAATTTTTATCATCAAGAAATAGGTTTCTTTATTCCTAATAATATTTTTCTGGTAGTCCAGCTTAAGTCATATTAAAATATCTATATCATCTTCTTTGGTTAGAATTTACCTGGTATATTTTCTTCCATTCTTTTATTTTCAACCTTTTTCTTTAGGATTTAGTTTTTTTCTTTTTTAGAGAGCGTATGGCAGACTTTGAAAAATTCAACATGTCAGTTTTTGTATAATTGTCTAAAATATTTAATTATTGTATATTTGGGCCTATTTATAGTATTTTAATGTCTTCTTTCAATTTTTCCAGTATTTTCTTTTTATGAAAGTTTTGATCACCTGACTTCATGAATCTCTTGCAACGTCTTTTGGATTTTTCTCTTCTTTATTGAGATGCCTTACACTATTTTCAGTAGCAATTTATCTGAGACTTTATATACCTAGAATATCATTTGTCATACTCTTACATTTGAAACATAATTTGAATGTAAATTTCTAAATTTTATGTTCTTTTCCTCAATATTTTAAAATCACTACTCCCTTGTCTTCTTGCATTCAGTATTTTTTAAAATCTGATTCTGGGCTCTTAAGTTTCTATAACATCTCTCTTTTTAAATGATATATTATTATAAAAGAAATAAAGATGAGGAAATAGCTTATTACCAATTTAGATCTGCTATTTCAGAAAACCCTAAAATTATAAGAAACTCTGAAAACTCAACTAGGCACTTTCCTTCTCTAATCACATATAAATTATGAGGCTTAAATGAGATCTCTGAACCATTTTTTAAAAAATATAACACTTAAAAAACCTCAAACATTTTAGAAGACATTTTTAAATCATTACATTATCCCCATTATGGTGTGGAGGAATGTTAATCTGTTGAGTAGACTATAGGGTTGGGCAAACTTCTCCTATAAAAGGCTAACTAGTAAAAATTTTAGGCTTTGCAGACAAAAAAAAAAATAAAAAGGTATAAATATATCCTTAAAATTCTCTATGATGTGTTTGGATGTGATTTTTCCTTATCTCCTCTTTTTGGTACTTTATAGGTTTTTTTCTATTGGAGATATTCATCTCTCTTCTTTAAAATTCCAGGCACTATATCTCCACTATTCAAATATTCTCTCCTTTCTATTTGTATTTCCCTCTCTTTCTGGGGTTTAAAAAAAATCAAAATATCAGCCCTTTAACTTCTATTCTCCACTTCTCTTAGCTTTTCTTTTATATTTTCTATTAGTAATTCTTTATTTTGAAAGAGTTCTTCAATCTGATCTTCCAAATCACAAATTTCTTTCTTAGCTGACTTCCTTCCGCTATTTAATATTTTGGTATTTATTTAACAGCATTTACAAGTTTTATGCCAAATATTTCTGTTTTTCTATTTTTGCATTTTCTTATTTTTGTTTCATGTTTAACATCTTCTCCTATCTCTCTAAAGGACAAATGTACAAAAGTTGGAACCAAGGCAAGGGATAATTGCAAACCCTCCCAGTGTCAGACTAGAACATAGTCTAGTCCCATTCAGGAATTAGCTAACTCTCCAGGAGAATGTACCTTTCACTTGCTACTTAAAACCAAGTAGGACTTATATTGTGTGAAGCTATGGATTAATTTAAGATGATCGGTAAATACAAGCTAATTTCTGTCTGGTAGGAAAAGATAACCCGAGGGGCTATTATTTTTTTTTTCACTGTTAAGACAATTTTTATGTTGAATTTAGCAATCATATTTCATTAATCTTTCTTGTATTGACTATACATAGTCAATCTCTCAAATTCTCATTTGAACCATCTTTGCCATTCTACTGGCTTCACTGAGCTAAATAAATCTGAGTTAAAATATGTGTTCACTATAATTTTTTTGTGAGCTATATTGTTAAGTTTTGGAAAATTATTCTTTGCAATCTCTTTTAACATTTTTTGATGAACTTTAAATGATTGGTTCCTCTCTTCTAATAATTTTACTTTCAGCAGACACAGTAACTCAGCATATTGCTTTTCTTGTGAAAGGGTGGTGCCCCTCACTGTTTTCTTATTTTGGCATGTGTGACTTTCTTATTTTGGCATGTGTGACTTCCTCCCTAGAAAACTGATATTTTGTGGGGGAGGGGGACAGGAAATGATTTCTGGAGGAGGCTACACCAGAGCACTATGTGATCTTACACAGAGATTCAGCCTTCCTACTGGTTTACCTTCTTGAAAGGAACAGGATTAGCACCAGAAACTCAAGGTGGCTTTGTGCTGTTCCCTTGCCTTCCTAGGGGAAGTTCCTGAGGAATCACCACCCCCTGAATCCTGGGACTTTGCTTCTCTGCCACGGTTGCTCCTGCTCATCCTTTCACCTTTGGTGCCCTGTGAGACCTCCACTGTGCCTGCTGGCCCCATAGCTCTGGCTGTATGGGTGCAGACACTGCTCTCTGCTTGCTTACTTTGTCCCAAAGGTGGTACGATATCTGGCTTTACTTCTTCACACCACAACCCTAGCAAGCTGAATGATCAGCCCTCCAAAACAAATGAATGAATGAATACTGGAACCTGTGAATGTGACTTACTTAGGGGAAAAAGTGCTCTTTGCAAATATAATTAAGGATACTGTGATGAGAGCACCCTAGATTACCCAGGTGAGCCATGTATCCAAGTGTTCTTACAAGAAATAAATGAGAAGAAGATACAGACAGAGGAGCAGGCCATGTGAAGAGAGACACACAGCGGAGTGATGTGGCCACATTCAAGGAGCAGCTGGCGCCAGACTCAGAGATGTAAGTAAGAATTCTCCTTAATGTTTTGGAAGAAGCACAGTCCTGCCAACACCTGGATTGCAGACTTCTGGCCCCTGACACTGTGAAAGAATAAATTTCTGTGGTTTCAAGTCATCAGGTCTGTGGTAATATTACCCAGAAGCTCTAGGATATCCAAGACTAGACTGTAAGTGTTCAATGTTTTTACTGGAAGTTTGGGAATAATAGAAGCAAAGAATAACACAGACAATAATTAAAACTGTCATCAAACAACAGTTGGGGTCCTGCTGCCCACCGCTACCCTCTAGGCAAAATTTCAGAGGCAAAAGTTTGGTGATAAAGGAAAGGAGTCTTTATGCAAAAGCAGGCACTTAAGCCTGTCAAGTCACAGCTTTAATCACTTAAGGCTATCAAGGCTTAACTCTTAACACCTGAGTTCTCCTATCATTTCCCTGTTAGTTTTTAATTATCTTATTTCTATAGGGTTAGTTTACAAACTAAAACAACATAAGATACAAAAGCTACACAATTCTGAGAGAATGATAGGCTTCTGTCTCAGAACTCATCCCCTCTAGGACACCCAAATAATAAACCTGCCACCCTCTGCCAGGCCAGCCCAACCCAAGGCTGTGCTCAGAGTTCCTTCCCATCCAAAATACTGTCGACTAGGACACATAGGCAGCTGCAGCACAATCATCCAGGCATCTTTGAGGAAAAGAGAGGGCCTGAGACCAGAGCCAGCTAGTCCAGGAGCCAGAGAGCCCAAGCCAAGGCCAAGAGCCCTTCTCTTATTTCATATCTTCTCGCCCATAATTCCATGCACTCTGGAGGCTTCAGCTTCTCAGCCAATCTCATCCTAGGCTGTTTTCTGTTGCCTCAGCAAACTCTTCCTTTGACCCCTCCTACTTCTCCCCACTGATCTGATCAGATCTCTCTGTATCGCAAGGACTATGCAGGCCCAGAGGTATTGGATGCTCCTCCTACTGGCTCCTCACCAGGGACATTGCCTGCCTCCTGTGGCTAGGAGCAGCATTGTGAAGTTGTCAGGGTTTGGGACATGGCCCAGTTTCATGTCCAGCCTGAAGACAAGAGGAAGTTCTTTCCCTCACAGCTGTGTAAAGCTGGCTGCTTATAACCTTCTTCCTGGCTCCAGGATTAACTTTCTCTCTTCCCATAAGAAGCCCGTCCCACCTGCAGGCTCTCAGTTCCCAAACCATCTCCCATCAGGTTCTCCAGTCATGTCCAGGTGGGGCTGCTCTAAGGCCAGCACACTGTTTTAGGTTTGGAAAAAAAAATATCATTGGAATCACTCAGGGTCACCCTGTTACATTAAGTTCACTTTAGAATGTGTTCCTAAGATTGGATGGTTTGGAGGGATGAAGCTCTTTATGAAATTGTTTTTACTAACAATCACAGCTATGTGAAGTCAGTGTGTATAGATGAAGACTGAGAGGAAACCCAAATGTTGCAAACAGTTTCATTAGGATGGAAAGACTTTATTAGGTTACAGGTGCAATTATGGGCTTTTTGCTTTATACAGTATGTATTTTAATGTTTCTTTCAGAGTGCATCATACTATTTTTACAGTAAATAAGGATAGTCATAATGTTTTGATGCTACAAGAAAGGAAATATATTCCTTTGCCTATCTCATCACTTTGAGGGAAAAAATGCTGCCAGTGGCTGGGGACTCATTTCTCTGCTGGGAGAAAGTCTTACAGTTTAAGTGATTTCAAATAGCTGTAGATCTATTTGGGAGGAGACGCACTTCCCTTTCTTGTTGGGCGGGAGGACGCATTTTCCCTCGTCTTATTAAAGAATATCAGTCATGAAGCATCACCCTGATTGAATGAGGTGATAGAGGGAATGAGAACAAAGGAGTAAGAGAGGGGGACGGAGAGACAGACACACACACACTAAGATTCTGAGACAGAGAGATACACAGAGACAGACAGAGGCACAGAGAGACAGAGAGCAAGAGACGGAGGGGGAAGGGGGGAGAGAAAGAGAGCATATGAGTGCACCGGACCCAGGGAGAGAGGAGGGAGGAGGGAGGAGGGAGGAGGGAGGAGGGAGGAGGATGGAAACTTAAGAAGAGAGCAGTGAGCCAGAGGAACATCAAGGCCATCATCCCCTTAATTAGCTGCAGACCCAGGGGGCCAGGGCAGAGGCCAGCTGCTAGTAGAAGCCAGAGCAAAGACCAGTGCAGGGGTTCTGGAGGAGTCCGGAACATTCTACCCAGGGTGCTCTCCATCTAGAATGCAATTCTCCATCTCTACCTGTTGGCATCCAAAAGGGCCTTTAAAGCTCACCTCAAACGACAGGTCCTGTAAAATCTTTATTGATCACTCTATCTACCACCACATGCTTAGCTTGCAAGTTTCTTAAAATATTTATTATATTCTACCTGATACTTGCCTCATCTCTTACCTCAGCCTTCTCCTTTCCAGCTCTCCAAGTATCTCCCACACATTACATTACGGGATTTCTAAGGGCAGCATATGAGTACATTCTTAGTGTCTGCATTGTGTTCTTTGTGTTGTCAAGAAAAATACATTTACATTTATGTAAAGTAATTGGAAACCCAGCGATAAAATGAAGGTTAGACTGTTCACAGAAATTGGTGAAAAGAATATCAGATTCGAATTCTCCATTAATCTTTAACACGAGTTTGAGAGTACGCGTGTGTATGTAAAAAATTAGTTACAATTTACACAAGGCTGTGTTTTTATTAAAAACATAACACAACAAAATAAAAAAGACTGAAAAGTCACATTACTGCCTATTAACTGTGCGTATTGTAAAAATTGGCTGTTTACAGCACATGGCCACAATCTAGTCCCCACCACAAGTGGATTGTAGCAAAACAGTCAGAAGGAGGCTGTAATGGATGATTACTGAATATTTCAACTCTCTCATGTTGGGTGGGACACTGATACTGCCTGAAGATCCTTTAGCTTGAAGGGCTCATGATTCTATGGTTATTATTATTATTGAGAAAATAGTAATAACTAACATTTATTGTTGCTAACTCAGTGCCTGACATGTTTTAAAATGCTTTGTGTGCTCTCACTGGTTTAATGTTAATAACCATGTGAGAAACTCAGGCATAAGGAGGTTAAGCACATGGTACCTGCTGGGGCCCAGATCCAAACCCAGGAAACTCTGTCGAGAATTCACTCTCTTCACCACAATGATCCACCGCCTTTCATGCCTTACCTCATTCCAAAAATGTTCTGAGGTATTAATTGATTATAGAAGGCAATGACAAAAATGTGAAACCCATGGGCTGCATTGAAACTTGGAAACACCATCCTTTCAGAGAAGCCAAAGGCTGTAGGAGAACAGTGGTGAACAGTGTGAGGAAGGTGGACCACGTACCCACTGTGTGACCTTGAGCAAGGCACTTAATCTCTCTGAGCTTTATTTTCTCCATCTGTGAATGGGATGGTGGTAAGGATTAAATGAGCTAACATGTGCAAAGCACCCAGAAGAGCACTGAGCACAAAGAGTGCTATAGAAGTGTTCACTGCTGTTTGTCTAGGTTGCTGAGCTCCACTGTGTCCCAGGCACTGTGCTGGGCTCCAGGGATGGAGAGATTGAGAGAAGCATTCATCCTTCAGGGAGCAGTTGATCTAGTGGTGGAGAACGGGATGTGATCCAATCATTATAACAGAAAGCAATAGAAAGCAGTATGGAGGAATGGAAGAAAGTCTACCTAATTTGGTCTAGGTGGAAAGAAAAGTATTTGGCTGTCCTTATTCTTACACAGAAGCAGCTTTTATCCATTTTATCTATCTCATGTCTGGTTCTCTCCATTCCTAAATCATAGTGCCTGAGATTTCAAAAGCAAAGATTTATTTATTTGGGTCAAGCATTGCCCTTTTCTCATGGGCTTCTGTAAAACTGCAAATTAACTCGGGGTTTGCATCAGTGTCCTAGTGACATTTTGGTGGCACCTTGCATGACAAATTGCAAGGAATCACATCCAGACATTCTGGTTAATAAGTCCGGTTGGGACCTGGAAACACCTTGGCCGATTCTGAGGCTGCTGCACCCATGTGCTTCGTCCTGGGTGCAGGCTGAGGCCCTACGACACGCTGGTGGTCCTTTCACCTACAGGGCAAATGCACATGAGGGAGGGAGGTTATACACTGAAGTGAGAGGGTGATGGGGGAACATTCATCTATCCTCTGTCACTTCAGGTGGCCTCCATTCCTGTCAGGACAAAGCACACTTGAAGAATCTGGGACCGGGGACACCTGGGCCCCCATCTGCGTGCCAGCTTGTTCATCCCCCGCTGTGTTCCCCGAGCACCACCACCTCCTGTCAGTCCCCAGCCATGTGGCTAATAAGAGGCCTATTTCAAACTCATTAGGAGATCAACTTGGTTTCTTCCTCTCACTGAGGCTAATTATGGCTCTTTCATTAGTTCAATTTTGGCAATTAATGTATCTCCGTGTACACAAATGGCTGTTTGTTTTTAATCTAAGTGACACGTGTGCTCTGTCCTTTCCTGTCTTGGCACACGTTTGTCTCTGTCTTGTCTCCCTTTCCTTATCAACAGTGCCATGGTCAGGGTTCTGGTTTTAAGTGACAGAGACCAACAAGAGAAACTTCAAAGCTATCAGGGGTTTATCGCAGAGAAACTGGGCAGCTTGCGGAATAATGGGAAGCACCAAACAATCGGTCCTTAGAAACCAGAGGAGCCAGGGAACCCCAAGGGGCCTGAAGTCCTTAAGCATAGGACATTTTAATCTCACATTCAAGACTCACCAGGCTCAAGAGTTGTTAAAATCGGTGGCTCTATGATGTCATCAGGGACTGCCTTGATATTTTGGCTCGATCTCTTAGCTCTGCCCACTTGGTTCTAAGATGACTAAGGCAGGCCCACGTGGGCGTGCACATAGCCAACCTGAAGCTGCAAAGAAAGTATTTCTCTCTCTCCTCCCTTTCCCCCTTCTCCACTCCTCCCCTCTCCCCTCCTCGCTGTCTTTCAGATCATCCATGAATGATGCTGTAGGGTGACCATTGCCTATTTTTTGGCTTGTATACATGTGCCAAACCAACTTATCTGCAAGCCAAGCGCAGGCTTTTCTTCTCTGTCAGCTGGTCGTACTGGACCCTCATGTGGCTGAAGGTGCAATTGTGATTGTTGACATGAGGTTCTGGGCTACTGACTCATACAGTTTAACTTGTGTCCTTCCATCCTGCTCAGACTTGATCTGATGTATTATTTCCAGCATATGACAGCCTCTGTGCACATCTTAGCTTATGCCTTGGCAGGTCTGACAGAACCCAGTCCATGATGGGCAATTCCAGAAGATACATGGTCACCTGTACCCTATAGTCAAGTGTTCTGTCTGGACCAAGGCCTGGTATCTTCCCAGGAGCTATTTTTCAAAGAGGTGTATAAATCTCTGCTGTGGATGCCATGACCTTGGTCCAGAATCTGAAGAGCCTGTGATGCAGGTTTCTCACTGGGGCTTTCCCAAAACTCCATCCTGTGTCTTTCCCCAGCACCACAGGATCTGCCCAGTTGTATTGCCCAGTGTCAGGGCTTTTTGACTGTAGGCTGCAGCGACCATTGGGGCCTTTCCTGCTCCTGACCCCAGTCAAAGCTGGTCGCCATCCATATTATCCAGTATATTGATTGGACCAATAAGCCTACATGTGGAATGTGTCCACCAGGCACCTTGCTTCCTTCTCATGATTGAGGTGTGAGATTCAGTAACTTGTCTGTTACTGTGGAAGGGATACCATGGTTACATGCCTGACCATTGGGTACCCTAAAAATGTTACTGAAATGGCAGGTCCCTAAATCTTCATCAGGCTCATCTGTTGCCCCCCGGAGCACATGTGTCTTACTAAGGCTTATAGCAGGCTGGCTCTTATCGCCTGTCCACTCAGCAGGATGCCATCAATGAGCTGGGTAAGTGTGCTATCCTGTGGGATGCCAGGCAGTCCAGAGTCTTTGGATTGTACTACAGCAGAGGGTGGGAGATCTAACCATAAATAAATATTGTCCATCATGTGTGTATGCAAACTTTCTGATTCTCTTTTCTGGCCCAAGTAGAAAAGAACACATCTATAAAGTCAATGGCTACATGCCATGCACCCGCAGCCTTAGTAATCTTCTCTAACACAAATACTATGTCTAGCACAGCAGCTATGACTGAGGCAACAATTAGGTGAAGCCTATATTAGTTTGCAGTTATTCTCCAGTGTTTACACTGTATACAATTTCTGCAGAGTTTCATCTAGTTTCTGGCCAATGGAAGTGGAAGAATTGTAGATAGAGGCCACTCTCCCTACATTCTTTATGTCGTTAATAATTGCTCCAACTTTTATCATTGGATCTGCTATATTTATAAATAAATTAATTATTTTGGTAAGGACATTTAACATGAGAGCAGATTTAAAAGTGTATAATACAGTATTGCTATCTATAAGTATACCGTTGTAAATCTGACCTCTACATAACTGAAGTTTTACGCACATTCGTTACCAAGCTCATTTCCCTCCCCCTCCGCCCCTGGAAATGACCATTCTGTTCTTTTTTTCTGTGAGTTTGACTATTTTAGATATCTCATATAAGTGGGAAAAAGCAGTATTTGTCTTGTGACTTATTCATTTCACTTAGGTGATGGATACTCTCAAAGTTCATCTGCATCATTGCATATTACAGAACTTTCTTGGTTTTAAAGACTCATTAATATTCCATTGTATGTATATAACAGATTTCCCTTATCCATTCATCTTTTCCTAGACACTTAGGCTGTCTTCACACTTCACTATTACAAATAGCACTGTGATGAACATGGGGGTGTTTTGATGTCCTGATTTCAAATATTTTGGATGAATACCAAAAAGTAGAATTGCCAACTTATATTGTAGTCCTATTTTTAATTTTTTGAGGAATCTCCATTCTGTTTTTCAGTATGTGGCCTCACTGTTTTGCATCCCCACCAACAGTGTATAAGGGTTCCAACTTCTCCACAACCTCACCAACACTTATTGTCTTAACAAAATTTTTAATAGCCATTCTAATAGGTATAATGTCACATCTCAGTGTGGTTTCGATTGGCATGTCCCTGACGATTACTAAAGTTGAGCCCCTTTTTATACACTTTTTGGCCATTTATATGACTTCTTTCAATAATGTTTATTCAGGTCTTTTGCCCATTTTTTAATTGGCTCTTCACCTCCCCCCTCAACATTTGCTACTGAGTCGTAGCACATCTTACGCATTTTTGAAATTAGTCCCTTACTAAATATATGGTTTGCAAATGCTTTCTCCCATTCTGTAGGCTGCCTTTTCACTTCATTGGCTGTTTTCTTTGCTGTGCAAAAGCATTTCATTTGATGTAATCCCACTGGTCTAATTTTGCTTTTGTTACCTGTGCTTTTGCTGTTATATCCATTAAATCTTTTCCAAGACCAATGTCATGAAGCTTTTTCTCTATGTTTTCTTCTGCGAGTTTTATAGTTTCACATCACATTTAAGTCTTTCTTCCATTGTGAGTTGATCTTTTTGTGAATGGTGTAAATAAGGTTCCAATTTCATTCTTTTCATGGGAACATCCAGTTTTTCCAATACCATTTGTGGAAGAGGTCATCCTTTCCCTATAGTATATTCTTGACACCCTTGTTGAAGATCAGTTCACCATATATGTGTGGGATTATCTCTGAGTTCCCTATTCTGTTTCATTGGTCAATATGTCTTTCTTTATGCTGGTATCATACTGTTTTAATTACTGTAGCTTTGTAATATATTTTCAAATCAAGAAGTATGATGCCCTCACTTTTGTTCTTGTTTTCCATGCAATATTGTTTTTGATTTACAACTGTGGCTAGTGGTGGGCAGTTTCAGGTTTCCACTTGGCCTTTCCTAGTATAAAGGTTGCTTCAAATACCAAATGCATCCATTCTAATTACATACCATGGGCAGAGAACTACCAGGTGGGTCCCTGGAATCAGGCAACCCCCTTGGAGTCAAACTTTAACTAGAACTCTGTTTATTGCCTGGTCCTTCTAAGCCCTCACTCTAACAGGAGGAACAGGTTAATGCTTTGAGTCTTTGAATATTAACTCAGACCCTATGTCTATACTCTTAAAGATGTCTTGGTTTCCTCCCTCCCCCAGTATACAGTCACCCAGGTAAATGGCTATAGGTCCCTTTGGGAAGGAATTGGGGCAATCATCACAATCATCACAATACAGTCCCAGTACTGCAGGGCCCTTTCTCATTAGTCAATGCATTTGGGTCTTAGATTTGCGATCTGAGTTAGAGCTTGTGACTTCTTTTTATTTTTTTATTTTTAACTTTAGAGAGAGGGGAAGGGAGGAAGAAAAAGGAGAGAAACATTGATGTGAGAAACATCACTTGGTTGCCTCTCATTTGTGCCCTGACCAGGGACTGAACCTGCCACCCAGGCATGTGCCCTGACCCAGAGTCGAACTTGAGACCTTTCAGACTGCAGGACGATGCCCAACCAACTGAGCCACACCAGCTGGGGCAGGGTTTGTGACTTCTTATTAGGATGACCACCCTAAGCCTTCTCTTCCCCCATTGTTGCCAGTTTGTGGTTATTGATACTAAGCAGCATCTTTACAGGATGCCTCTTGTTCCTAAGGAAACCATGCCCTGTAAGCCATCTCCACAGTTCCTAGTGGGTCAGGCTTTCTTGGCTGCCCTTTAGGCCCTTCCATGGACCCCAGTCCTCTTTATTTCTTCCTTTGGCTTCTACTGGGGCATTTCTACTTTGCCTGCATTGGTTCTCTCTTTTTCCAGGATCCTAAGGGCTCCTCTCTACTCAGCAGCAAGTTTGCCTTATCTCATGGGTCCTTTCTAGAGTGTTAAATCTTATCTCCCAAGAAAGCACCCCAAGTCAGTAAATTCCTCCTTATATAATCTTACATGAAGCACCCTCAAAATTTAATCCTAGTTGTACTCCCCTGGTTATTGCTGGTATCTGTCAGCTAACTCTTGGAACTTTGGTATATAGTCTTTTTCCTCCTGTATTAGGCTCAGCATGTCTATAGCTACATTATTATGCTGAGATCAATTCTTGTTGTCAATGTAGAAGCCAGGAGAGGATGTGGGAGTAGCGCCAGAGGAAGGCACCTGCTGCCTTATGGGAAGGAGTCCTTTATAGCATCTTCCTTCACAGTGAAAGGGCAGAATGAGCCCCCTTGCAGGTTCTGAAGGTTCAGGGGAGCCCACAGAATGTCCTCAGGGGTATCTATTCAGATGTTTCAGGATCCCAGGTTTTGTCCACCAGTGCCCCTATCTTGATATAACAACCTGCCTTGACAGAGGTTTCAAGTGTTGCTGGTGCCAGTTGCTCAGCTATGTCTGTTCTTGCACTGCAGCATGTCAGGTGTTTTGGCAAACTTGCACACATAGCCATGAACTACTTATTTCTCCTTATCCCTTTGCAGGGTAGCAAAACAGCTCATTTTCTCCACATTCTTTGTAGGCACCGTTTCCCCATATTTCCAGATGGATGCCTGTGCCATTGTTTGTGCTAGGTGATCCCTCTACCAGGACACTTTCCCACCTATAAGTGTCCCCTGCACCGAGGCGTTTTCCTAGTTCAGCACCAGTGAGGCTGTTAGCGATCGGGAGACACCTTTGGCTACAGCCTGTTCCTGAGTGAACTAGAACTCAGGATGGAGGAGAGGGCCAGTCCAAAGCCTCACCTCACTGCCTGTTCCTCAGCCCCCAGTCTCAGCACCATGGGTGTTGGTTTGGATCCCCCAAGGTCTGATCAGATATGCAAGAGATTTACTGAGGGGAACACTTGCCAGGGAAAAAGAGGAGGAAGCTACGAGGGGCTAGAAGAGTCATCTGACTATATGCAGGTCTATATCAGTTTCTGTTTCTGCTGTCATGACTTACCACAAATTTAATGGCTTGAAACAGCGTGAATTGACCTCATTACAGTTCTGGACATGAGAAGTCTCACTGGCTGAGGCTAAGGTGTCAGCAGGGTTGTGTTCTTTCTGGAGGCTCAAAGGGAGAATCTGTCTTTTACCTTTTCCAGCTTCTAGAGGTTGCCTGCATTCCTTCACTCATGGCCCTCTTCTGTCTTCAAAGCTGCACCCGCATCACTCTGGCTGCTCCCATTGCCACACCCTTTCCTAGGAAGTGGGTATCCTCAGGGGGCGTCCTTCAGCCTATGGCACATCTTTCCCTCTAAAGCAGAGAGGGAAGGAAGGAGAGCTGGAGAGCGACTCTCAGATTGTAGCACACTTCTAAGTACATTTTGGCTGGGCTAAGAGGGTTGGGGAGCTCTGAGCTAAAGCTGTCCATCAGAAGAGTCCCAGGAATCCCCACAGTAGTCCCAGCTGAGGGCCCTGCCTCTCTCAGTAGCTGGGTGGTAGGCACTGGGGTCCGTCTGTTACACTCTGCCCCACAGGAAGCTCCGCGAGTCAGACCAGTGGGCTCTGCATTCTGGCCCCACGGCCTAGTTAACTACAGGAGCTTGGGGAGGCCACTTTCCCTGTCCGTGCCTCACTTTCCCTACCTTTAAAATGTGGATGATAATGGTACCACTAGATAATTAACCACTAGGTAGTAATTCGGTTTTTGTGAGGAAAGTTAGAGCAGAGCCCTTGGTTACATTATCTGTAAGTATCTGTGCTCATGGCAGGCGCGCGGCTCACACATTTTCTCTGACTTTTTGCTTCATCGCGTCATGATGAGGAAAAGGCTCCATGCTGGGGTGGTTAGGTCCCTGTCTCTTGCTTTCTGAGTAAAGGCTTGCAGGCCACCTGGCGGAAATGTCACAGGGGAGGTTTACACAGGAGATGGGGGCAGGGTGAAATGCCCCTCCTCTTTCTCTTGAGCTCAGCTTCTCTGATCTCTGCAGGGAGAGAAACCTGTGTGATTCAGGTGGGTGGGTTGTCCTGGGAGTCCAGTCCCTGGTTAACAATCCTGCTCTTGTCATGCCCTCTTGGACTTGTCACTCAACCTCTGGACCGTGTTTTGGTCAATTGAGATAACCATGTCTGACCTGCTTACTCTCCTTTTTGATCTCTGGTGATGAACAAGGAGATCCCGTGCTCATCCCTCCCCCAAACTTCAGTAATATATATAAGCCTTTTAAAACAACAACAATAACAACAACAAAATACTTTTGTACTCCCTCCCCTCTGCATTGTCGAGTTAAAACATTTTTTATATTACTTACACATTAACAAACATAAAACTAGGCATATATGTCTTATGCTTACATTTTCATCACTATAAAAGCAAGTCAAATTTATAAATTAAATACAGACAAAACCACAGAACTAATAACATTCAGATAAGCAATATTAACTGAATGGGATGAATTTTTTAAAATGAAAATTAATTGTTATCTGCAACGGTACTGATTGCCTTAATGTCAATTCTTTTGAGTGAGAGTATTTGGCCTCTGTTTAGTAGCTAAACATAATTTATTCTTTTCTCATTAATCTAAAAAAATTAGCACAGTATTTCTTATTTGTGGTTACTAACACAAGTTTAATATTGGGCATCAAAAAGATATTCCAGATTTATTTATAAGTGATTATCTAGTTACATGAAATATACTTTTATTTATTTTATAGTAGAAAGACAAAAACTCAAATAATCAAAATGAAAATTTGGAGAAAACATGGGGCTCTCTGGGAATGTTATCCATGATCAAACACTGAGGTAATGAATGTGAACGTGCTCTCTGAAAGTTAAAGGGAGTCCATTGTTGCTAGGAGCTATTACCAAGACAAGATTGCAAGCTAAAAACAGCTACCCCAAATCACACAAAGTCTCCCTTTTTTGTCTTGCCCCCTCCTGACAATGACCCTATTTGCAGCATCCTAACAGGTGAAGAGGCTATTTCCTCTTGGCTGTCCTTGGATCCCTGGTCAGACTACTGCTACCTGCAGCCGCCAGCATCTGCAGGGGCCAGGCAGGGCCGAGCAAGACAGTGAGGGGGCATGCCTGTCAGGGAGCAGGAGTGGAGGAGAGGGGAGGGCGTGACCTGGACTGAGCAGACCAATACTCTGTACATGACCCCATTTCCTGTTACCTTGCAGGCAGGAAAGAGGTTTCTGCTCTCTGTGCCAGGTACTGGCCTGGCCTCTCAGGAAGGGGTTGGGGTGTGTGTGTCTGATTTATGGACCTAGAATAAATAAATTAATCTTTAAAACTTTTACTACAAGGTTAACAATACTAATGACATAGGGGAATAATTTTTAACATAGTTCCTGTTGAGATCGATTTTTCAGCTCTTTTAGACTTAAATAGGCATGCTGATTTCAAAAATGCAGTTAGTTTTCTTCTACCACATCAAGTTTTTCTCTACAGCTTATCTTAATGCAACCACTCTGTACTGGATCGAGCCTGGATCAAGGGAAGCATTAGTGCTCTCCTATTGGCTGAGAGCAAATCTCCCTTGAATGGGGAGGGATGGGGGATGACCTTGGAGACCAGCAACAGGTTCATACTTGTCTAGGCTATTATTCAGTTACACATGAGACAGTGTGGTGAGAGGTTGTGTGCCGCTCTATATAGTGAATCGTATTCTGAAGTGTAGTCCGAGTTCTTGTCTGTATACAAGGAGTAAGCAGAATTTATTTTTTTATTTACATATGTACTTATTTCCTTTCCTTCAGGTCATGTCTGCCTCTGCTATTTCTCATTGTAAGTGCCTAAACAACCCCGATTTGTTTTGTTCTATCTGTTACAGTTTCACCATTCCCAAAGGACAAACATCAGCGTATTTGTCAGGCAAACCTGTTTTGCATATTTTAAAGTAAAACTTGGTGATCAAGATAAGTCTCGGGCCCCTCAAAAGGTGTGCAAGCAGTGTGTCGAGAGTTTACGGATGTGGATGAAGGGAACACGTGATAAATTGCCATTTGGTATACCTTTGGTTTGGCGAGAGCCCAGAGATCATTCAAGTGACTGTTACTTTTGTATAGTGAAAATGTCAGGATATAACAAGAAAAATAAATGTAAACTAGAGTATCCTAGTCTATCATCAGCTATACACCCAGTGCCTCCTTCAGCTGAAATCCCAGTGCCAGTTTTCATTGAACTACCCTCTTTCAAAAAACTGGAGAATGGTGAAGAAGTAAGTGACAGCAACGATAAGATTTTGAAATTGAAGAGTTGAATGATTTGGCATGAGATTTGGGACTATCCAAAATGGCTTCAGAACTCCTAGCATTAAGACTGTACAAGAAAAACTTGCTTGAAAAAGGAGCAAAGGCATCCCACTTTTGATCAAGAGAAAGTGCATTTCTGCAGTATTTTCTAAGTGACAGTGGCTTTGTGTATTGCCATAACATACATGATTTAATGGAGAAATTGGGAATTCCAGTCTAGAATGATACTCAATGGCGACCGTTCATTGATAGCTCAAAGCGGAGCTCTAAGTGTGTCCTCTTCCATAATGGCAATTTGTTTGGTGCAGTCCCAATTGGCCATTCAGTTTGTTTTAATGAAGAATATGAAGACATAAAGAGAGTCATTGATCTGTTGCAATATCACAAACACAATTGGATCATCTGTGTTGACCTTCAAACGGTCTGCTTCCTTTTTGATCAGCAACGTGGATACACCACGTATCCCTGTTTTCTGTGTATGTGGGACAGCAGAGGTTGTGAGAAGCATTGGGTGGAGTTGAATTGGCCTCCAAGATCTGACCACCTCAAACTTGGTGATCCAAACATTCTACATGAGCCACTTGGTGACAGAAAGAACATTATACTCCCACCTCTGCACATAAAACTGGGTCTCATGAAGCAATTTGTTAAAGCTTTGCCAACTGAAGGAGACTGTTTCAAGTATCTCATTTTGGCATTTCCTAGCCTGTGGTTTGAAAAGATAAAATACCTTAGTATGTATGTTTGGTAGCAGAACTTTACTACTTGTACATAATTTGACTTACAGTAACTATATAGCTTTTATATGAATAAAATAACTCTAAATAAACATGTACAGGTAATTTTTTCTTTATTTTCCTTTGTATGTACATTTTGTATAATTTTTGGGACAAAGGGAGGGTATCCTGTACCTTAAGAAGTTGAGGTGACATAGGAAAACTGTGGTCATTTTTGGATTCAGACGCCAAAAGTTAGTCAAAAACAAGTGTCAGGTCTAACTCAGTGAAAACCGTGCTTCCCGGTGCAATGACTTTAGTGCTATGTTGTGATTAGATGGAGAAAACTATGAAGACTGGGCTTTTCTCTTTTCTCTTTCTTTCTCCTCTTTTTCCATTTAGTTTCCTTCTACCCTCTCTGTTTTTAAAATTTTTTTAAAAATCCTCACCCAGTGACTTTTTAAAACTGATTTTGAGAGAGAGAGAGAGAGAGAGAGAGAGAGAGAGAGAGAGAGAGAGAGAGATTGGTTGTCTCCTGCACATGCCTAACCAGGGATCGAACCCGCAACCTTTTGGCATTCAGGACGATGCTCCAACCAACTGAGCCATCTGTCTGGCCAGGACTTTTACTCTGTTTTTTTTTTTTCTTTATTCTTTTCTCTTTTTCTGTTGCTTCCTGTGATTTTCTCTTTGTCAAGGACATAGTTCTTCTAGGTGTTTTCTCCTGATTTTTTTATTATCTGCGACTTTTTCCCCAGACATTTCATTTGAGATTAATTATCTGCTTAAGGAAGATAAAAGAATATTAACATCAATATTATTCTCTCATGTTTGTATAACGTTTTTGAATTATAAAATGTTGCTTTATAGATCATTGTGTTTGATCATAGAAACAACCAGTGACAGAGTTATTATTTTTCTGTTTTACAAATGGGAAATTGATGTTCAAAGAAGTTAAGAGGCTCTTCACCTTTCTCCTCGCCTCTTATTTCTTCTAATCCCTTTTTTTCTGGGAAAAGTCAGCCCTAAATTCACAAGCAGAGTTATATAAGATAAGTGTATGTGCCAGGTTTGGTGGGACACTGCATTGGCTCAGGGTGGGGTGTCAGAGTCTGATCAGAGTTGCAGCAATATAGTTACAAAATATATCCAGTATTCAGCAGTAGGAAAACAAAGTTAGAAAAACAAAGCAAAACAGTGAATAGAAACAAACTCTAAGTGGGCCCAGATAGAATATTTAACAAGTACTTAAAGCAGGTTTTATAACTTAAAAAAAAATAAATGATGACGATGATTCAACAAAGAATCTCAAAAGATTAAGAAATACTTAAGAAAGAACAAATGAAAATTTTGGTGTTGAAAAGTATAATTGTATAAAAGACTTGTTTCATGGGCTCAATAGCAGACTTGAGATAGTAAGGAAAAAACAGTGGACTTGAAGATAGGCCAGTCAAAAATTATTCAATCTAAAGATTTTGAGAGGAAAAAAATGGAAGAAAATGAGCAGAGCCTTAGAGACCAGCATGACAACATCAGACATACCAAGAAACATACAATGGGAATCCCAGAAGGAGAGGGAGATCAAAGGACAAAAATACTCAAAGAAATTATGACAAGAATTCCACAAATTTGGTGAAAGGCATTTAATATACTGATCAGAAAAATTCAATGAACTCCCGGTAGGATTAGCCCAAAGAGCTAAACACCAAATGCATTATAGTCAAGTTGTTGAAAATCAGAACCAAAGAGAAAATCTTAAAAGCCACAGGAGAAAAATGGCTCATCACACGCAGGGCAACGATAATATGATTAACTGCTCTCTTTTCTGTAGAAACAACCTAGGCCAGAAGGCAGTGTAGTCATATATTGCAAGTGCCGGGGAAAATATGGTTAATCAAGAGATCTGTACTCAGCAAAAGTATACTCAGGACTGAATGTAAACTAAAAACATTCCTAGAACACAAGGACTGAGAGTATTACACCAAGTACTGAAAGAAGTTACTCAGAATGTAAGAAAATGGTACCAATGATAACTAAAATCTGCAGGAAGAAATGAATAGCCCCAGGAATGATGACTATGGGAATACAAACAAGGGTAAGCAAAAGTAGGTTTATAGTTGTGAGTATGTGAAACAGTTTATTCTTGTATTGTTATTTAGTAATTTAGTATTATTTATTTGTATTATAACTGTAAACGTACTTTTACCGAATCCTGTATAAAAGAAAATTTACATATATTTTCTTTAGTTTTTTTTTTCTGTTAATTCTCTTAAAAGACAGAAGACTTTATAAAGTGATACTTATAATACTATATTTTGGGTGTATAATATATAGATGTGATATATATGAAAATAATAGTACAGAATGGGAAGAGGATGTAGAGCTATACTGGAGCAAAGTTGCTATATTTTACCAAAATTCACTCAGTGTAACCTGAAATATGTTGTGTTAAGATGCATATTATAAATCAACCACTGAGAAAATAACTGAAAAATATGTCAACATAGGATTTAAAGCAGGGAATTAAAAGCAAAAGAGAAAACAAGCAAAAAACAGTTTAAAACTAAGAAAAAGCTATAAATGGAAAACAGAGGGAAAAACAAGATATATAGAAAACAAAGATTACATTGTTGTTTCTCTGTATGTAATGAGTCATTTTTCTTCTGTGGCTTTTAAGATTTTCTCTTTGGTTCTGGTTTTCAACAACTTGACTATAATGTGTTTAGGTGTTTATCTCTTTGGGCTAATCCTACTGGGAGTTCATTGAATTTTTCTGATTAGTATATTAAATGCCTTTCACAAAATTTGTGGAATTCTTGTCATTATTTCTTTGAGTATTTTTGTCCTTTGATCTTCCTCTTCTCCTGAGACTCCCATAAAGATGGCAGGTGTGAAATCAGGCATCATAATTGTGTCAGGCTTGGATGTACTATACTGTCCAGTAAAAAGGGAATGTGTGAGACTGGATAAAAACAACAAGATGCAACCGTATCCTATCTATAAGAGATGTATTTCAGATTCAAAGCACAACAATTTGAAGTTAGTAGGATGGAAAAGATATAACATGAAAGCAGTAGCCATATGAGAGCTGAAGTGGCTACATTATTATGAGAAAAAAATAGATTTTAAGAATTATTAGAGAAGAAGAGGGACATTTCATAGTAGTAAAAGGGCCAGTGTGTTAGAAGGGTATGATAGTTAAAATGTGTATCTATGAACCTAAGAAGAAAGCCCAAAATATGTGAATATAAAACTGACAGAATTCATTGAAATAAATGAGTCAACAATTACAGTTGGAGATTTCAATTCTGTACTTACAATATTTGTAAAAACAGCTAGATAGAAAATCAGCCAGGATATACAATAATTGAACAACCTTACTGACCACTGTGTTCCCTAATTAATATTTACAGAAAATACCACCCCCTAAAAGAATATTTATTATCTTCAAGGGCATATGGGACATATTCCAGAAAGGCCACATGCTAGGCCTTAATACAAGTCTCAATCAATATAAAAAGATTAAAATTATTCAAAGTATATTCTCTGTCTACAACAGAATTAAATTAAAAATCAAAACATCAAAAGAAGTGTCATATATCAGTAAATATTTTTGAAATTAAATGAAGTGATGTCTTAATAACTTATGGGTGAAGGAAGGAATCCATAGGGAAATTAGAAAAGTTTTGAACTGATGAAAAAGAGAACATGGCATATTGAACTTTATAGATGCAGCTAAAACAGTGCTTAGAGGACAATTTATAGGTTCATTTGCCTATATTGGAAAAGATAAAAGGTTTTAACTCAATAATCTAAGTGTTCACTTTACAAACAGAAAAATAAGAGCAAATCAAACTTCTTTTGAAGTTTTAGAAGAATTACCAACATGTGTCTATACTCCTGCAGGAAAATGCCTACTGGAGTGGAGTAGCAGCTGTCTCCTTGGACTGACTGGTCCAGTTCCTCAATGGTGTCTGCAGCCCGGGGACTCCCTTACCACCAGCAACTGACTCTTCCGAGCACTTGAACTCAAGACCCTTGCTCTGCATGCAGTTCTGGGAGCTGCCACCAGGGTGTGTAGCACAGCTGCTGTGTCTGACTTTCCTAAAGTAAAAAGTGATAGTATCAGTTTAAAATGATTGCTTTTACCTGTAAAAATAAGTTATATTACTTATGTATGCATTTGTTATGGTTTAGTTAGGTTCCCTCCATATAAGGGAGATAAGCACAAATGCTTCATGATAAATAGCATTTTAAAAGAGAAGAAATGCTTAGGAACAATGTTTCCACATGCTAATTATTTATCATTTTCCTTAATGAAGCTCTGAAGTTTTCTGAGAGCTAATGGCTCACCAGGATGTCATCAGAAACAAACCATGGCAGGAGAGCAGGGTCTGGCTGGCTAAAGAGTGGCTGACAGATAACATGAATCAGAAAGGCCAACGGTCAAATGCAGAAGAGAGTGGAAGAAAAGAAGGTAAGTAGCCTCACACCTGGCCTCCCAGCAGACAACAGATCCAGTGTTCTAGAAAGAGACCTTGGAGACATGAAATTGCCTAGTGTGTTGGGGGATTTAAAGTCATTCAGCAAGTGGTGGGGGAGGATGGCCCAGATTTTGAAAAGTCTGACATGGTAGGACAGGCCATCGATTGGCATTTGTCTTACAGGTAAGGGAAGGCAATGAAGGGCTTGCTGCATGGAAAAATATATAAGTAGACATACAGAGCACTTGCTTTTGTGCTGGTGCGGCAGCTGGGTTGGAGGGATCAGGACAGCAGGGCCAGTGAAAGGACAATTGGCACATCCAGGTGAGAGACTTTCTGGCACTAAGGCAGTGACAGTGGGTATGGATTGGGGAGGGGATGGACAGATGAGATGTTTGGAGGTCAAGTCAGCAGGGCTTGGAGACTAGTGGGGAGAAGGCGGTTGGAGGGGTGAGTGATGCACAGCTCTCAGGGTGCTCCACCAGACACAGGGTCATGGGAAGAAGAGAAAGTTGAGTGTGGGGGTGGGGCAATAATGGCAAGATGATTTTCTAGCACATATTGAATTTGAGATATCTACAGAGAATTCATTCAAAGACATGGGATATGTGGTTTTATAACTGAATTTATCCCATGTGGGTTTTCTATATTAGGAGAGTGGTCTCGGTGGAAAGAAAGATTGGTGAAAATAAATAAGTAGCTAGGTGTTAGTTAAAACCATGGGAATGAATGTCATCTTGTATGAAAAGGATGCAAAACAAGAGGAGAAGGTGGGTACATGCAGCATCCTAGACAGTCTGAGCAATGAAGGTGTAGGGGCAGGGCCCTCATGAACAGCCAGAGAGGCAGGGAAGGAGCTGGGAGAGACCAGCTCCATGTCAACCAAAGCAGGTGAGCTCTGAAAAGAGGGGAGTGGCCAGCCTTTCCCAGCCAGCCAAGTGTGAGGATCGGTAATGGAAACTGCTCCTTGGAGTTGGCAGGAGGGAAGCTGATGATGGATGTCGTCAGGGTGGTTTCCAGGGCATGGCCGTGATCGAAGCCGGAGCGATGCCTCTAGAATCGGTTGGGGAAAGAGGAACGGAAACAACTAGTGCCAATTATTTCTCAAGATGCTTGCCTGCTAGGGAAAGGAGGCCAAGGGTAGAAGAAATGCAAGAAGAAGGACTTTTTCTCTTTTAATTTGTTTTAGGACAGGCAGACTTAAGCATGCCGATACGCTGGAGGAAAGGAGCCAGAAAGCACGTCTGATGTTACAGAAGAGAGAAACTAAAATGAATGAAGAAGAGGCTCCATTGGGACCACACGGGCCTCTGGATGGGGCTCGGGGAAGGTGGGAGATGGGCCTGGGACTTCTTCTCTAGGACTTCCTGGGAGGACAGCGCAGGAGCAGGGTGGAGGTACAGTCCATCTCGAGATGTCATGGCCATGTCTGGACCTCAAACTCAAGCATCTGTCCCACGCCCAAGGGATTGCCTGGGAGGACATAGAGACAGATGTCCAGGCTCCACAGGCCCTGGTCTCCTCCTCCAAATGTACTAAGCCTGTGTGCTTTCTCCTTTTTCAACCATAGAATTAAAAACAAAAACAAAAAACAAGTGCCCTTAGAAACTATCTGATGAATTATTTTTGCAGATGAGGAGATGCTTATCTAAAGAGCAATTAGCCCCAGGCCACTGGCTCATCCAGGAGGGTTAGGAATGGGCGCTGGGCTTCCTGTTCTTTCAGCTTCCCCAGCTCAGCCTTCATGGCTCACGGTCGCTGGCCTGGGATGGGCAGAAACTCTGTTTCTCTGATTAGTGGTAGTATTCGTATTTTTGTCACTGAATCCCATTTGCGTGCTAAATGCAACACAGGCCATTTCTGCTTTGCTATTTCCTCCTTTGTCACGACACTCTCTCACACAGCGAGTCAGGCAGATAACCTGGCAAAACGCTCTACAGAAACCCTGGCATACCCTGTGCTGCTATTGTCATTCCCACTTATGCACAGACGAAATCTGCCAACAATAATAACAGCTATTTATTTAGCACTTACTGTAGGCCAGGCACTGTGCTGAAAATCTTCAGCTAATTCTATGAATAGGTACAATGATTAAGGTCTTTGTTACAGATGAGCAAACTGAGGCACAGAGACATCAAGCAACTCAGCCAAGGTCACTCAGTAGAGCAGAAGAGACCATCTGGCTGCATAGCACACACTCCCCCCCCCCCCAGCCTCTGTGACCATGGTGTCCCAGTGGGATGCTGAAGCATGGCGAGAAGGCAGTTGCCTCTCCTTGGTGTCCCAGCACATTAGTGGGGCTTCTCGGCCCAGCCCCTGCTGGCTCCTAGCACCCTGTCTCTGACTCCCTTGGGAACCCATCCCATGAGCCTCCTTCTCCACTTCCTGGTTCCCCTGAACCCTCCTCCAGATGAAAATCGTTCTGGCAATTCAAGCCTGCTGTCTAGTGAATTATGTTTCTCCAAATTGCTACATTTAGAAGGACCCTGTGTTCCTAGAGGATCATTAATTACAGACACATTTTGCCTTCAGACTGAAATACGGCCTGTGTTTCCACTCCACGCAGCTTGGGCACACTCTTGCCAAAGGGCCCGTGGGTTGCTTTTGACATCTGTCTCTGGCTTTCCAGCAAGCGGCCCTGGCAGTTCTCTGTTCTTCACACCTTTCTTTCTCCTGGTGTGCGTGTCTTTCCCCAAATGCCAAGAGTCTCCCAGGCAAACCTGGATGACGTGAAGGTCCCCACTCTTCAACCTTCTCCATTCAAAACCTATTGCTGTTGTAGCTGGGAACATGCAGGGGTGCAGGTGCCCGAGAGGTGACACCCTGCAGATGTGCCCCTTCCAAAGCCTCCCTGGCAATGCGATGTCTTGGATTTAAGGGGATTCCAATAACTGGGACATTCTGGGTAAGGGAGGAGGCACAGAGCTCCCTGCCCCTGGACCTTCTGATGGATCCCACTGTCCGGCCCAGGCTCAGAGCCACTGAGGACGGGGGCAGGAAACTGCTCCTTGTCAGCTGGGCTTGGGATGGTCATTCTAGCACCACGTTCACTTCCTTGGGCTCTGGGGCCCTGACACAGGCACCTCCTGTGTGTACAGACAGAAGCCGAAGCAGCTCCTGCCCTCTCCGCACCTCTGCACTGTCCCATCCATAGGGAGCCACTGTCAATCCAGGGCTCTCCTGAATCTATTGAGACACTTGCTTAGAACACTTGTCTCCCTCTGCTGCAGTGGTTTGTAACCCTGGCTGCATTTTAGAATCACCTGGGGAAAGTTTTAAAAACTCTGATGCTTACCCCCTGCAAAGGCTGACTCAGACTCTCAGAGAGGGAGGCCCAGGCCTCAGTCATTTTTAAAGCTTCTTGGGTGATTGCAATAGGCAGCTAAGTTGAAGAAACTGTTCCAATCCTTGCTATTCAGAGTGGAATCCGGGGACCAGCAACATGGGCAGGCCTGGGAGCTTATTAGGATTGTAGAATCTCAGGCCCCACCTCAGACGCTCTGAGTCAGAATCATCTACATTCTGATAAGATCTCTAGGTGATCTGTGCACCCTCAGAGTTTGAAAAGCACTCTAGCTCGAAATGTTTTTCAAATTGGAGTGTGCAAAAGAATTACCTAGAGAGCTTGTTAAAGATAAAAATGCAGTTCAGTTCATCTGGGATGGGTTGGGGGTCTGCTTTACTAACGAGGCCTCCGGTTAGTTCAGCAGAGGATCCTGGGGTCGTACCCTGAGAAGGTCTGTGTCTAGGATTTGGCTTGGGCCCGCTGGGCTGTAGGCCTGGCCACGGTGTGACTGGGACCTTGTTGGGAGACGAGAGGCCTCCTGGGTTGGGAAGCTTCCAGCTGTCCTCCATGTCTGGGAGCCTCTGGCCTTCCCTAAGCAGAACGAGCTCCCGGTCCCACTGAGCTGGTCCTCTGCCCACTGTGCTCAACCAACACCCTGACTTGCCGGGGTCTGCGGTTAAGAGCTATGTACTTTTAAATGGAGGTATAATGCACATAAGGTAAAATTCATCATTTCAAAGTGTACAGTTCAGTGGTTTTCACATATTTACTATGTTTTGCAACTATTACCACTAACTAATTTCAAAAAAATTCTATCACCCCAAATAGAATGGTTCTCATTAATAGTTAGTCCCAATTTCCCTCCCACCCTCATGCCCTGGTAACCCACCAATGCACCAGTTCTGTCTGTGTGGATTTGTCTATTTTGGACTCTCATATAAATGGAATCACACAATATGGGGCCTTTTGGATTTACCTTCTTTCACTAGCAAATGTTACAAAGTTCACCATGCAGGTAAGAGATCTGGAGTTTTGCATTCCCTGCTTATCAGCCAAGGGTATGACCAACCTTGCACTATCTTCAGGAAACTCCTTCCTCATGTCTTTATCTGACCTAACTTCCTAGTGCCTTAGCCCCATCCAACAAGCCTGCACAGAGAGCAGCAGTGGCTGCAGGCTGGGTACCACCAGGGGTCACTGGGATGGGGGTGGGGGCCTCCAGGTCCCCCAGATGAGGAAACTGGGGATTCTCCAGAACATGGTGGGGCTTCCCAGGATGACAAGAAGCAGAAGCTGAGGGAGTGGAGAGGATGGGCTGGCGAGGAATGACAAGAGACCCTGGGGACAGAAAAGAGGTACAAGGGGGATAGGGACAGCCATGTCAGCATCTGAACCACCTTATTCCTTAGGAGACAAACATGAAACCTGACGCCGAGATGTATATCTGGAGTTTTCAAGTGTTCGGAAGATAGTGCAGAAGAGACATATTTATTGAGATGATAAATTCCCTCTCTGCAGATTTATTAGAACTTGTGTAGAGTTGGATCATAGGTTTTTTTTTTTGGCAAAAGCCCTTAAAATTTTATGTCCCATCATAATGGTAGATGAAGTCCAGCAAACAGCTTAAATAATTCTTGATTACACGATCCTCCCCTGATGCCTGTTCCAAGCCCCTGCCCCTCCATCCAGGCCAGGCCTGTGGAGGAGGCATCGCAGGCCCTGGGAAGGCCCCTATGTGGGCACAAAGCCCCTAGGATGGAAAAGAGTTGCTTCAGGTGAATACCGAGGAGCTAAGCATAGAGAAGACAGAGTGCACAGCCTAGGAGAGAATACCTGGATTACACTAGTTTTTCAAATTGAATGTCTACTATGTGGTAGGTCCTTTAAGATGTGGTATCTAATGTAATGTTCTGCAAACTAGACTTTCTCATATGAATTTCCTCTCTCTCTCTCTCTCTCTCTCTTCTATTTCAGCCCCTCATTGGCTCCCTTGCTAGTCCTCAAACACAACAAGCACTGTACTGCCCCAGGGCCTTTGCACCTTCTGTATTCCTGCCAGGAAAGCTCCTCTCTCAAGAATACTTATGGCATTCTTTCATATGTCTATGGGCCCTCTGTATGTCCTTCTTGGAGAAGTGTCTGTCCTTTGCCCATTTGTTAATTGGATTGTTTGTCTTCCTGGTATTGAGATGTATGAGTTCTTTATATATTTTGGAGATCAAACCCTTGTCCAAGGTATCATTGGCAAGTATGTTTTCCCATAGGGTTGGTTCCCTTTTCATTTGCTGTTGTCTTCTTCAGCCATGCAGAAGCTTTTTAATTTGATGTAGTCTCATTTGCTTATTCTTTTCTTTATTTTCCTTGCTTATGAGATATATCAGTGAAAATATTGCTCTGTGGGATATCTGAATGAGAGGCATGGAAACCAGGAACAGACTGACAGTGACCAAAGGCTGGGGGGAGGAGGACACCGGGGGAAAGGGTCTAGTGAAGGGACATGTATAAAGGACCCATGGACATGGACAATAGCAACGGGGGGGTGGTGATTAGGACAAATGTAATAGGACAATATTTAAATATCACTTACCTGGAGAGACCTTCTCTCTAGTCATCCTATCAAAAATAGCCCTCTCTGTTACTCTTTTCCCCCTTATGCTGCTCTACAACTCAATCGTAACACAATCCAAAAAATAGGCAAAAGAATGATAAAGCATTTCACAAAAGACTATGTATAGGTGGCAAATAAGTACATGAAAATGTGCTCGACATCATTAATTGTTAAGAAAATATCAATTCAAAGCACAGTGAAGTATCCTACTCATCCACGAGAATGGCTCCAATTTTGAAGAAACTGGCCATACCAGGTATTAGTGAGGACATGGGTGAACCAGAGCTCGGTACTCTGCTGGTGGAAATATAATTGATATAACCACTTTGGAAACAGCTTAAAAAGTTAAAGGTTCACCTATCATGTAGCCCAAACATTCCACTTGCTATATACCCAACAGAGATAAAAGTGTATGTTCTTAAAACACTTTCACTCAGATTCACATATATTTGCTTTATATAGCCCAAGACTGAAAAATCCCAAATTTCCATAAATAAGTGAATTGATAAATAAATTGTGTTATAGCTATCTGATGGAATATTACTCAGCAATAAAATAAAATGAATTGTTGATACACAAAATGATATTAATGAATCTCAAAAAATTATACTGAATTATAATTGTGCTTATATAAAATTCAAGGAAATGCCAAACTAATCTACAGTGACTGAAGACAGATTAGTGACGGTCTGTAGTTGAGGGTGGGAGCAAAAAGGGTAGGAGGAAGGGATTATGAAAGGGAATGAGGGAACTTCAGTATCATGGTTGTGGGGATCGTTTCCTGGGCCTATAAAACATGTATCAAGTTTTAGAATGTAAATATAGTCATATCTTGGTACTCGTTGGCTTCAGAACTCATCAAACCCTGTACTGTTGCATTTTTGATGAGAAAAAAACGTTTTAGCACTCAGTGCTTGCTCAGGACCCATCCTCACTAAAACTTGTATGAGTCACAACGCAAGAGAAAATGCTTCATCATTTGGAACTCGTCGGCTTTGGCACTCATCATGAGTCCTGCAACGTCGAGTGCCGAGAGGTACTACTGTGTGGGCCGTTTATTATAGGGCAGTTATACCTCAGGGAAGTTGTAAAAGAAACTAAGTTTACATCTCTGGGCTAAAAAATGGGAACCATAGTTCATGGGGCAAGAGGATCTCACAGGAGGGCAACAGAGCTGGTGTCTGGAATGACAGCACCGGCCAAGGCTCCCTGCCCTGAGAGACTTTCAGAAGCCAAAGCCTTCAAGTCATGGTGATGAGAGAAGGGGAGAGGGTGTGTCCTCCGTCTACTGAGTTCTCCTTCCACAGCCTTCACCTGAGCTATGTCTTCCCTCGTGGAGCAGGATGCTCCTGTTGATGTTAAGCCCTTTCTCGTAGCTGGGACTCGGTGGGCTCAACCTGTGCCCCCATCTCCACCCACATCATTGTGTTGTCATCTCTGACCAAAATCACGATTCATCTGTTTCTTCTTGCAGTTCCACACGTTTTTGCTTCATGCGTTTTGAGGCTCTATTTTCAGGTGCACAAACAGAATTGTAAGTCCTCCTTACAGATGGACTCTTCTGTCAGAATGAACTGACATTCCATATCCCCGGTAATATGATTTGCTCTGAGATCAACTTTGCCTGATGTCGATAGAGCAACTCCATTCCAGCTTTGCTTTTCTTTTCTTCCTTCTTTCTTTCTCCTTTCTTTCTTCTCTTTCTTTCTTTCTTTCTTTCTTTCTTTCTTTCTTTCTTTCTTTCTTTCTTTCTTTCTTTCTTTCTTTCTTTCTTTCTTTCTTTCTTTCTTTCTTTCTTTCTTTCTTTCTTTCTTTCTTTTCTTTCTTTCTTTCTTTCTTTCTTTCTTTCTTTCTTTCTTTCTTTCTTTCTTTCTTTCTTTCTTTCTCTTTCTTTCTTTCTTTCTTTTCCTTCCTTCCTTCCTTCCTTCTTTCTTTCTTTCTTTCTTTCTTTCTTTCTTTCTTTCTTTCTTTCTTTCTTTCTTTCTTTCTTTCTTTTTTTCTTTCTTTCTTTCTTTCTTTCTTTCTTTCTTTCTTTCTTTCTTTCTTTCTTTCTTTCTTTCTTTCTTTCTCCCTTTGCTAGATATAACATGATATTTTTACCCCCAACAAATTTTACTTTTAAACTACTGTGTTTATATAAATTATTGTGTTCATATATAAAATGAATTTCTTTTAGGTAGTATTATATAGTTGTCTTGCTTGTTTATACAATCTGGTCATGTGCCTTTTAGTTGGATATTTGTATCATTTACATTTAATCCAATTATTGATATGGCTGGGTTTGAATCTACCTTGAAATTTTTTTGTTTCATCCTTTTTTTGTTCCCCCTTTCTCCTGCCCTCTTTTGGATTAATTCGTATTGCTCTATTTTATCTCCTTTGTTGACTTATTAGCTATATTGTCCCTTTTCAGTAATTTCATTAGTGTTATAGTGTACATTTTTACTATTTCATAGTCTATTGTCAAATAATATAGTACATGAACCTTATGACACTATATTCCAATTTCCTTCTCCTGACCTTTTTTACTATCATTGTCCTATACTTACTTTTTCATGTATCATAAAACCATAATATTCCAAAATAAAATTTATTAAGAAAAAAAACAAACAAAACCATAATTATTGTTATTATGCTTGATTTAAGCATTCATTATGTTTAAAATAGATTTATAAAATAAAGATGAAAGCATTTCATATTTACCTACATATTGGCTATTTCTGATGCCCTTTCCTTCATCTGTATTGATTTCTGATGTCATCATTAAAATAACAAATATCCCCTATGGTTCCTATGGATTAGTAGCCCAGCCGCATGGCTCTGACACAGGGTCTCTCATGAGGCTGTGGTCAGGCTGTGGACTGGGGCAGTGGTTACCTGAAAGTGCTGGAAAATTGCTGCCGAGTTCACTTGTGATTTTGGTAGGAGCCTGTTTCTCACTCTGTGGGCTTTTGCTCAGAACTGAACTCATGTGATGGCTCCTAACTTCCCCCAGAGCACATGGTAAGAGAGAGACAGATCAAGACCAAGGAAGAGGTTGAGATAGAAAGAGGGAAAGATGACAGATAGATAAAAAGATAGAAAGATGGAAGGTTAGATAGACAGATGATAGACAGAAAGACAGATACTCCAAGACGAAAGCCTCCACTCCTTATAACCTGCCATCCTCACACGCCATCACTGTCATCGTCGTCGGCAGCCGTCCGTCTCGAGAGACGATGGTGTAGCTTCTTAAGAGTCTATCTGCACCGCCGAAAATGGCTGTGCAGTCCGACTCGGGAGTGACACGGTATCTGTCTCCTCCCGTGTTGAATCGACATCTTGCGATGACGCTGGAGTGTCCTCTCCAGTGAAGCTGAAGCTACAGAGCCTGGGCAGGGTGATATGGAGGGTCTGCTGTTGCCCATGCAGCAGACCCCCCCTCTCTTCGCAGCTGAAGGGTCCAAGGGAAAGATGGAGTCAATACAGCTTGGCTTCAGGTGCGCCGCAGGAGTTGTCGGTGTTGACTACAACGTCAAACCGCCTTAGGGGCTCCGGCTCCGGATTTTCTGTCGGGGTTTACTCCCTTAGCCTTTCCCCTGAAGAGGTATGCCGCAAGGCAGCGGAGGTTTTTTGGAGTCAGAGTTTTCCTTCTCTGATGTGCCCTGACTGGAAGATCGAACCAGCGACACTTAGCTCGCAGGCCGACGCTCAATCCACTGAGCCAAAACAAGCCAGGGGCACGCCATCACTGTACTATGGTGCTATTGCTCACAGAGACTGGCCTTGGAAGAAGGTGGGAGGGAGTCCTTGGGGTGAGAGTCAGGAGGTGGTGATCACGTGAGGCACCCTAAGTCTGTCAAGGCTGCTCCCCATACCACGGTCTCCCTGGACCCCCAGCTTTGTCTCCACTTCTCTGGGTCCCCTCCCTGCTCAGCCATGTGGAAATGCTCACTAGGCAGAGAAGGTGGAGTCACTGCAGGCCTTCCCCCATTTGTGCCCCTCCTTCAGGGATCATCGTCCTTGCTACCCAGTGTCTAGTGTCTGAGATCCATAGTTTTATATATTTTGTCTGTTTTTGTTTGTTTGTTTGTTTGTTTGAGGAGGGAATGTAATTCTGGTTCCTTTTACTCCATATTTCCTGGAAGTGGAAATCTTGACATTTTTAATATAAATTCAGTTGCTGGCTAAGCCTTTAATCTGAGAACAGATGTTTTATGGGACAGAGATGAAATGGATGGAGGGCCTGTGGAAGCTGTGGTGGAGAGAGGGTTGGCTGAGGCCAGTGGAGGGAAACAGCAGGGTGACAAGCACAGTGAGGAACTGGGATATGGATCGGGAACCGTACTGCTTTAGCAGGGATTTTACCTTCATCTGATTTGGTGGTATGCCCTCCTGCGTGGTATCTCTTAGACAGGTTTTTGCCCAGCTTTGACATAGCTGACATATAATCTTGTGGATTTCTCTGAGTGACTCGGAGACTCAGGTGAGCCCTGCTTGGGTGAGGGAGGGCTGGCAAGAAGGATGAGCAGGGCCAGCCCTCCAAAGGACACCTGAGTGTCCACAGATGATGGCAGGAGCCTCCCACCTGAGAAGCACACTCACCACTGTCCCTGGCACCCAGCTGCCTTCGTTGACACCGACACTGTGAAGTTTTTCATCCATTTTTAATTTTCTCTGTTTATTGAACATCTACTATAGGCTAGGAACTTGGAGTACAGTGGTGAGCAAAACATGCACACCCCATGTCCTCCTAGGGTTTACATGCAGGCAGAGGAGAGAGATACCAAAGCCTAACCTCCCTGTTTCCTTTATTGCAATTGTTGTCATGGCCAAGGAATGGCCCTGGGTGCCAGGCAGGTGTATGTCAGAGGGGAGGGAAGCTGTGAAAAGGTGAGTGTCCAGCTCATCACAAGCCTCCTTGCCAGGCTCCCAATGACCTCCTTCCCTCTGCCGAGAACTCTGTCTCCCTGGAGGGTCCTTCCATCCAGACACTAATGTAAGTCAACATCGCCCCAGCTCCAGGGCACTGGGTACTGCCTGGGCGGGTCTGGTTACTGTGCAGGGTCTGTTTTCCTGGCAGAGTCAATGTGCACAGGATTAAAGCACATGCGGAGTTTTGTTTGACATTCTCCTGGGAACCTCAGAGCACTCTGGTTTTCTCTGTAAATATAAAGTCAGTTGCTTCCTCCTGATCCTAGATTTTATCAACAGCACTTGGATTTTTTACCCCTTTTCCTTATATCAGACATCTGTTGCTGTGGAACCAGGCCAGATAGACCTCGGGATGCTGTGCCTGAGCATCGTGTTTGTGGGTACCTGTGGCTGTTTGTCTGTGTGTCTTTGTGCGTGGATCTGTCTGTGAGTGCCTGTGAATGTGTCTGTGTGTACCCTTGTGCCTGTACATATGTGTGTGTTCGTGTCTGTGTGTCTATGTCTGTGTGTGTCTGTGTTTATATGTGTGTATATGTGTGTGTGATTGTGTGTGTGTGTGTGTGTGTGTACATGGAGACTTCTCTGATGTGACTGTTCGAATGCAGGTATTTGGGTGCAGGTGTTTGGATGCAGTTATGGGTTTACTTTCAGTTTTCACTGGAGCCGGGTCCTCACCCATCCCTTATATTGCATGTCCCTTGTGTCTCTTATTTGCACGTGTGAGCTCTTCCTCATACCTGCTCCAGTCACCTGCTTTACCCCCGTCAGCTCCAGCCTGCTCCATATGCTCAGTCTTCACTGACTCATCGATTCTGTGACCCTGATGCTGGTGCTGTGTCTGCCTCTCTCTTCTGGGGACCAGCCCCTCTTGTCTACATCTACTCCCTCTGACTCTTGCCAATCCAGAGGAAGCCATGTGCCCACATGTCCGTGTGTGCGCTCAAGTACGTGAATGCGGAGTGCTTTTCCCATCTTGGGACTGAAAACTAAAATATTAAGTTCCCAGGGCCGTCCTGGTTTGTCTCCCAAATCAGGTAACTTAGATGAGTCCTTTCCATGACTACGCTGCACATTAGCAGGCAGCAGGTGACTGCTGAAGGAAGTGCAGGACAGAGAATAGTGAGTATTTTTAAAGTGCTAAAATGAGCTTTGTGTATTTGAATGCACATAAACCGGAAAGACGCTCTGTGGGGTAGGTATAAGGATCATCTTCACTGGCACATGAGGAGCAAAGGCTGAGGGTCAGCAACTCACCTAATGTCACCCAGCTAGAAGGTAGCAGAGCTGAACTTTGAGTGGAGCAGTCTGGCTCCAGACCCCAATAGCCAGTGTGGAATGTCATTCAAAGGAGGCAGTGGCTTCCTGGGAAGAGTCATCAGCTCCTGGTGCAAAGGCAAAGGAGAGGAGGGCGAAGAAGAGGAGGGCAGCACTGGTCTGATGCCCTCTGAGGAATGATGGGAAGTCTGTGCCTGGTGCAGGCGGCGTAGCAAGGGAGGGGCTGGCAGTCTGGAAAGAGTACAGGATTTGCAGCTGGACAGATCTTCCACACTTGCCAGCATAACCCTGGCCACCCTCTCCAGGAATGAAACCTGCCTGTGGGACCATTGGCTCAGTGCCTGAGATGATGGCATGTCCTAGGTGCTCGGCAAGTGATGTCCCTGATCACGTGGATAAACTGAGGAGGTGTTTTCCATGTGGTCAGGGCGGTGGGCACATCTCCCACACTGGCAACATTTAAATTGAACAGTTTATGACGTTTTTTCTGGCCTTCACATCTTCCATTGTGCCTCATCAGAAGAAACGCCATTCTGCCCAGATTTAGAAAAACCTAATTCATCTGAGCAGTGGCAGTTGAGGAGGGGGTGGGGGTCAGTGGGTTTGAGTCACCTTGTGCAGGGCACTTGTCTCAGACAGAGTCCTAGTCCCCTCAGACCTGCTGAATCACACAGTGGGGTCAGGTCCCCCCGAGAATCTGCAGCCTACCCCGACACCCAGGTAGTTCTCATGCAGACTGAGTTTGAAGGAGCACCGAGTTCGAAGGAGCACCACCCCCCTCCATAGGATTACCCCTTATCTGTGGGAAGAGCTGAGACTGCCTTCTGCCAGGGAGGCTCTTGGGCTTCAAGTACCCTCCCCTCACACTGTTTCCGGGGCCTCATGGGGGAAGGGACAGGTTCACTGCACCATTTCCTGACCTGGGGCCACCTGCTGGGGCTGACCTCCACCGGTCTCCAGACCTCTGGGTTTGGGACAGGGACTGGCCTCAGCTGCAGGGAACGACAAGAGCCTTGTGCTCTTCTGCAGCCCCCTGACTCACAGGGCGGATCTGGTGTCACCTGACGCCCCCGCAGCCACGACTGCGGCAGGGGAGGGCAGGTGCCTCGATCCAAGGCGGCGCGCCCGAGGCGCGGAGCGCGCTGGGCTCGGAGCGCCGGCAGGCTTTTCAGTGCACTGAATGATTTTTCCTGTGCTGGGGTGGAGCAGCCCACTCCACGAGCAAAATCTATAGCGCTGAGCAGCGGCAGCAAATTGGCAAGGCTTAATAAACCTCATGCCTGCCGCACTCCTGTGGCTATATATCAAAGGGAAAACAAATATATTGACTAATTCCTCTCGGAAGAACATCCATAAATTACAGCTGTTTGAAACCCGCCCGTTGTGAAAAAAGGTTACAGATGAGGTAATTTGCACCATTATAGGTAAAACGGCGCCACACCCAGGTCTAACTGTGCCAGGGCCCGTGTCTTGAGGACGGGAGGTTTGGGAAGAAAGGTGGTAATACCTCCCATTTGGCTTCTCCGGGTTCCCTCCCACGCAGGGGTCCGCGGGACCGTCCCGCCGCCGCGCTGCGAAGGGTTGGCTTCCCGGAGGCGGAAGAGGACCCTGTCTGTAGCCTAGGGAAAAGCGAACTGCGGCGAGCTTATTGCCCCAGCCAGGGTCCTGTGCTGTGGACAGAGGGCTCCAGAGAAGTCTGAGCCCCGTGCGCCGGGGTCCCTGCCGCTGTCACACGGCCGCTGCGGGGCCTGCTCCTTCGTCCCCTGGGCCCACGTAGTTCTTATGAGGGGACTTGGCTCTCCAGATCCCCGCGTCTCCTGAGCTTATCCCAGGTGTCAGCAACGGCAGCTCTGCTGGAGTGTCTCCTCCAGCTTGGAGAAGAACCATGTTTCCGTCTGAAAGTGCCCAACGCTGAGCCGGGGCGCCATCCAGCATGCTCCAGGTAGGTCAGCGTGAGCACCTCCCCTGCAGCCGTCGCACGTGGTCAGCCCTGCCCCGCATCCTGTGGTTATGGGAGACTGGGTAGTGGTCCCCGTGTGACGTGGGAAAGCCGAGCCCAGCAGGGTTCAAGGCGCCCGTGCTGTCCGTGCCCCCAGTGGGCCTGGTGCTCTGGTGTCCTGTCTCCTAGGCCCTCATTCTTCCTCGTGGATTGCTGGCTTCCAAGCTTACGGGACAGCAGAGTCGCCTGGGTGCTTGAGAGCAGCTTCCAGAGCTCCTGTCTCAAGCAGTCGGGCTGTACCCAGGTTAAGGACCCCTGTAAGTGGCCAAAGGACACCTTCCCTGGTGTCCCTGACGGACGAGGCACGTGGGCCACGGTGGCTTCATCCCTGGTTCTGCTGCACCCCGACTTGCTGATTCCCCAGGTGATGCAGAATGAACCCCTTTCCTGGAGCTCTTACTGACTGGGGGCAGGGGAAACCAGAGACCCTTCCACTGGCCAGACTCTGAGAAGGGGAGGGGAAAGCGGGAGGGTGGGAAAGATGGGCCTGTATCAGACTGGGGCCTCAATCAAGCTTCATTGTGTGGCTTGATTTGCCTATTACACAGGGGTGGCCACGTGCAGAGTTTCCAGGTGTTGCATTCTTCCGACGTCAGGAGGGGCTGTGATCCCTGAAGAGCCTAAAGAAGCCGCTCCTGGCCCAGCCCCAGACCTTTCTGTGAGGAGCACTTGGGCTCTGAGCAGCCAGAGTGGGCGAGGGGGTAGGGAGAGTGCTGCTGACACGGGCGGACGCTCTGTGCGTCTGACTGCAGCAATTGCTTGCTGGGTGTTTTGTATTTGGCTGTGTACACCCAGCAGTGGCAGCCACCCACTCAGTTCCTCTAGGAAGACCTCTCACCACCACCCCCATGCATATGTGTTCACGCAGACACGCAAATACACATGGCCACCGGCCCAGCTTGGCCCACTCTCTGCGTGTATTCACAAGGCAAAAATAGCCACAGACGCTCAGGATGAGTCTGGGCAGACTGTCAGTTGCTCTCCTCCTCCAGCGACAGCCCTGAAAGCCGCCCACCTCTCCTGGTTTCCTTAGAAGGTGCAGCTGAGAGGGGGCGTGGAATGGGAGAGGGGGTGCATGGATGGGCTCCTGCTTCCCTTCTCCCCTGCCTGCTCCCTGGATACTTCAGGGCCCAGAGGATCAGGGGCTGGAGGAGGACTTTTTCTGAATTGTGTTTTGAGAAGGGAGGCCAGGGTGTGTGTAAACTAACTCTGTGCAAGGTAGAAGTAGAGTCTAGAGCCCACCACACATCATGGTCCTGCACTGCATCTGGATTCACAGAAGTCAGCACTGTCTTCCCTGCAGTCCTGTCCCACCAGGAGAGTTCAGTCACGCCCTCCTCCTGGGCACCATGAGCTTGCTGTTCAGTTTTAACTTTACTTTTTGAAATGATGATACAGTAACATTGAGTGTTTTAGGGTGTACAGTTCTGCGAGTTTTAACACATGGCTATATCTGTGTAGCCAACACCACAATCAGGATACAGAGCGGTTCATATCACTACCATTTTGTCTTTGATCTTGTCATGTGAATGGATCAAATGATACAGGATGTAACCTTTTGAGACTGAGTTCTTTCATTCAGCATAATGCCTTTGCGATTCATCCTAGGTGTCCCATGTATCAACAGTTTGTTCTTTTTCACTGTTGATACTGTTCCATTGTGTAGATGTACATATTTTTTAATCCATTCATTCGTTTAGGATATTGGGCTGGTTCTAGTTTTTGATCATTATGAATGGGGCTTCTGTAAACACTCATGTACAGATTTTTGTGTGAACCTAAAGTGTTATTTCTCTAGGGTCATTTCCTTCAGAGAATGGTATTTCTCATATGGATCATCTTTCTGGTATAGATTTTCTCCAATGTTTTCTTCAAAAGGCTTTATAATTTCATTTTTTGCATTTTGATTTATGATATGTTTTGAATTAATTTTTATATAAGGTATGATGTTTAGGTTGAGGTTACTATTATTATTTTGTAGACATATTTCTAATGGTTCCAACAACATTTGTTGAAGAAAACCTTTCTCCATTGAACAGCTTTTGCATCCTTATGAAAAATCAATTGTTTATGTTTGTGTGGGTCTGTTTCTTCTGTGTTCTGGACTCTCTATTGTGTTTCACTGATCTGAATATCTATCCTTTTATCCATACGATACTGTCTTGATTACTGTGGCTCTATAGTAAGTCATAAAATTGTGTAGCTTGATTTGTCTAACTTTATTCTTCTCTTTCAAAACTGTCTTCCTCATTCTAGTTTCTCATGTATTTTAGAATTAGCTTGCCCATTCTATAAAATACTTACAAAATTTTTGTGACTATTTTAATACAATTACTTACATTAAAACATCAATTTGGGAAAAATAAGTATCTTTACTATGTTGAATCTTCCAATTCATGAATAGAATATGTCTCACCATTTATTTAGGTCATCTTTGATTTCTTTAATTGATATTTTATAATTTTCATCATCAGATTCTGTATGTTATATTAGATTTATACCAAAGTGTTTCATTCTTTTGGAACTACTCTAAATGGCATTGTTTTAGCTTCAAATTGTATAGTGTTAGTATATACAAATACAATAAGTCTTTGTGTGTTGACTTTGTGTTCTGTAACCTTGCTAAACTCTAATATTAGTTCTAGGAGAATTGTTGTTGTTGCTGTTATTGTAGTTTCCTTGAAATCTTCTACATAGACAATCATGCTGTCTGCAAATAGGAACAGTTTTAGTTCTTTATTTTTCTTATCTTTATGCCTTAACTTTATTTTTCTTCCTTTATTACACTTGAGAGGACTACCATACTGAACAGGAATAGTGAGAGTGGGCGTTGTTTTCATTTCTGATTTAGGAGGAACAACCTTTCACCAGCAAACATTATGTTAGTCATATGGTTTTTATAGATGCCCTTTGTCAAGCTGCAGGAGTTCCCTTCTGTTCTCGATTGGTTGAGAATTTTTGTCATGAATGCATGTTGAAATTTTCAAATGTTTTTACTGATATGATCATATGGTCTTTCTTCTTTAGATGGTTTATATGGTGGATTAAATTAATTGATTTTCAAGTATTAAACCATCCTTGCATTTCAGGGATAGACCCCACTTGGTCATAGCATATTATTCTTTTTATATACTGATGGATTTTATTTTTTGATTGTTTTGTTAATAAATTTTGTGTCTATATTTATGAGGGATATTGATCTATAATTTTATTTGTATTATCTTTGATTTTGCTATCAGGAAAATGGTGACCTCATTGAAGCATCTTCTTTTTTATTTTTTGGAAGAGGTTGTGTAGAATCCTTAAATGTTGGTAGAATTTGCCAGTGAAACCATCTAGGCCTGGGATTTTCTATTTCAGGAGGTTTTTAATGTATGGATTATATTCTCTAATTGTTATAACATGATCTAAATTATCTACCACATGGGGCTGAATTTTGGTGGTCTGTGATTTTTGAGGAACTGGCCCATTCATTCAGGTCATCACTTTGATATGCTCAGAGTTGTGCATGGTAGGTGCTCACTGTGCTTTCAATGTCAGTGGAGTCTGTTGTTAGTGATGTGTTTTAGTTGATCTGACACCTTTCTTCTTTTCTAATAGAAGCACTTGATGCTGAAAATGTTATTTCTCTCTGAGCACTACTTTAGCTGCATCTTGCACATTTTGATGAATTATGTTTTTATTTATTTCAGCTTAATTTAAACTATATTACAGTATCCTTTGAGACTTCTTCTTTGGCTCATGGATTATTCAGAAGCATACTGGGAAATTTCCATGTATCTGATAAATTCCTTATTATCTTTGTTATTTATTTTCAGTTTAATTTTATTATGTTAAGATAACTAAGTTTGTATGATTTCAATGATTTTATTTTGTTAAGATTTGCTTTATGATCCAGGATGTGGTCCATCTTAATGAATTTTTCATGTGCATTAGAAAAGAATATAAATATCAATTAGATTCCATTGGTCCATAATCTGTTTAATTCTTCTGTATCTTTGCTGATTTTCTGTCTGTTGGTTCTATTTACTAATATGAAAGGAGTGTTAAAGTTTTCTACTGTATTTGGAAATTTTATCATTTTTCTTTTATTTCTGTGAGTTTTTGCTTCATGTATTTTGAAGCTCCGCTGTTAGGTGCATGCACATGTAGGATTGTAATATCTTCTTTGTGAACTGGTGTTTTTATCACTGTGTAATGTCTTTCTTAATCCCTTGTGATTTTCTTTGCTCTGAAGTCTACTTTTTTGATGTTAAAATAGCCACTTCATATATCTTATTTGTATTTTTTAATCACATAGCCATTCTCATTTTTTAATTTAGACTTTCTTATGTAATTATAATTCAGTTTCTTATAGATAATATATAGTTAAGGTATACTTTAACTCTATTTTGACAATGTCTGTCTTTTAATTTATGAGTTTAGACCTGTTATACTTAATGTAATTATTGCTATATTTAGACTTAGGACTACCATGTTATTTATTATATTATTTTAAAGTATATTTTATTGATTATGTTGTTACAGTAGTCCCAATTTATCCCCTTTGCTCCCCTCTGCCCGGTACCCCCCTTTCCCCCAGAAATCCCACCCCCCTTAGTTCATGTCCATGGGTCGTGCATATAAGTTACTTGGCTTCACCCTTTCCTATTTTATTCTTAACTTCCCTCTGTCTATTTTGTAACAAACAATTCTGCTTCTTAATCCCTGCACCGTTTCCCCATTTCTCCCTTCCCCTTCCCAGATGATAACTCTCCAAATGATCCCTATACCTATGATTCTGTTCCTATTCTGGTTTGCTTAGTTAGATTTTGTTTTTATTTTTTAGATTCAGTTGTTGATAGTTGTGATTTTGTTGTCATTTTAGTGTTCATTGTTTTGATCTTCTTTTTCTTAAGTAAGTCCCTTTAACATTTCATATAATAATGGCTTGGTGATGATGAACTCTTGTTTCCTCATTCTGTATTGGTTGACTGTTTTTTTCTTCCTTATGTTCCAAATCATTGATTTGAACCCCATTTTCCTTCCCTTCACCATTGGTTTTGTGTGGATTTTCCTTCATTTCACTTAACATAGCCTTCACTTCTTCCTTTATGCATTTGCCATACTCGAGCATATCTGTCAAGCCTGTGAGCATCTTTATCACCAGTGTTTTGAATTCTGTGTCTGTTAGGTTGGCTATCTCCTTGTTTGTTAGGTTGACTATCTCCTCGTCACTTAGTTCTCCCACTGTAACCTTAATCAGTTCCCTCTTTTGGGCCATACTTCTCTGTCTCCTCATCTTGACAGTCTCCTGTGTTTGTTTGCCTCTGTGTCTTAGGTAGAGCTATTGCTCCTGTTATGTTGTAAGAGGCGGAACCTTAGGTATTCATCAGTACAGGGCGATCTGTTTCATCACGTTTTGGTGTTGTATATGGGGGAGGGGTCAGTGAGGGAACAATACCACTTGCTTAGCACTTGCCCCTTTTTCAGGCACTTCTCCTACTTTCATGTGGGTGGGGACTGGCACCTCTGTAGCTCTTGCCCTGGCTGTCATTCCCAGAGTGGGTGGGTCTGCAGATGTTCTAGGACCATGTGGGCCCTTTAAATAAGCAGACTCTGTTGAGAGATTGGCAGTTTCTTCCTCCGTCCCAACCCCCACTGGTTTGCACAGTCAGAAGCAATGAGGCTTTATTTTCCCCGGCACTAGGACTGTGAGCTGCAGGGTCTGGTTAGGAGCTGGGAACGTTCCCCAGGTGTCCTGGCCCACTTTTTAAAATGTGTGACTCAACTTTCCACTGGCCTACCACTGCCGCTGCTGCTGCCACTGCTCCCACCACTATACTGCATCTTCTCGACCCCGGCTCCACCCCTCCTACCTGTCTGGATGAGTATTTCTTCTTTATATCTTTGTTTGTTGGACTTCCATGCAGCTCGATTTTCTGGAACTTCTGGTCATCTCTAGTTTTGAGGTAGTTGTATTCCTGCTTAGTTGTGGAGGGAGACCCTCTGTGTCTTTCTAGGCCTCCATCTTGGCCAGAAGTCTATTTTTTATTTTTGTTTGTTCTCTCTGTTTTCCTTTCTCTGATTCCCCTTTCTTATCTTATTTTGGATTATTTAAACTAGATCTATTCCCATCAGCTTACACTTTTTAGATATTTCAGTATCATTTTTATTTCAACAGCTATATTACAATGTCCTTGAAGTCAGAGATTGATTGTATTCTGCTCTACTTATGTTTGTTCTTTGCCCTCTGTCATTGTCAGGCTAGGAGAGAACATTTCACGTAGTGGCTGCTCGGTAGCTGTTCATTAAAGTGAATCAATGGGTATTGAGTGATTTGAATTTATGTTTGATATTTGTGGTATTTCATGCTCAGAGCACTTTTGCATCTTTGAGAGGGGCTAGAATGTTTTCCTTTCCTTTCAGGTGTATGGGTTACCTTTAAAATCTGCTGGCTTGGTATTTTGGATTTATATTTAATCACATCTGTGACTATATAGACTGGTGAAGACAGTGTTTCATTTATCCCTAAAGAAAAGTGTCTTCATGAAAAGTCTTAGAAATTAGTTTGCCCTCTGTGTCACACATAACATCAACTCATGAAGGGTTTTAGTAATGTTCTACAAAACCCTCCAGGTCAGTCAGACTTGTCTATTACTTGACCAAAAATATTAACACGTTGAAAGAAAGGCATTAGTCACAAACGGCTGGTGTAAAGTGGAAGTTTAGGAACAGAAGACTCACAGAGGAAGACACTGACAGTATCCTTCAGAGTACTGTCCAGGGTCTACATAGACTTTCCATATCCACTTCCTATTGGCTGGACTACCCACCCCTGGGACAGGTGGTTCAAACAGGTGCATGAGGCCGATTCCATGAAACGCCCCGTTCTCTCACCTCTCCTTGTTCTAGCTTTGGGATCACCAAGAATGCTTCTTTATAAGTGATTTTCTCTGAATTATGTGAACAAGAACTAGAGGATAACAATGGAAAATTAAACACATGTATCTGCTTTGGTCTCCTTCTGAAAATTTATTGAATTATTAGTAAAGGGATTTTTCAAAAAGCATAAACCCAAAAGCAAAGTGAAATGAAATGAGGAAATAACAGCAACAGAACTTTGATAGTGGAAAGTCAGTGGGTAAGTAGTCAATGAACAGGTTCAAGGAAACAGAATCTTATAGAGGCAGTGAGAAAAATAGAGTCAACCAGATTTACTTTTTTTCTTTTTTATTCTCACCTGAGGAAATTTTTTCATTGTTGAGATGAGAGAGAGAGAGAGAGAGAGAGACAGACAGACAGACAGACAGACAGACACAGAGACAGAGGCATCGATTGGTTGCCTCTTGTACGTGCCTCGACCGGGGATGGAACCTGCAACCTAGGTTTGTGCCTGACCAGGAATGCAACCCATAAACTTTAGATCTATGGGATGATGCTCCAACTAACTGAGCCATACCAGCCAGAGCCAGATTTACTTTTTAAAAATCCTCAAACAGCTGAAGAATTGGCTACAGCAGGCATGCCTTGAATCAGGGGTGAAGAGGGACTCTGGTATCAAGAGGACTGGGTAAAGTTTCATTTAAAAAATTTAGCCTCAAAATCTCTTTCCTACTCTGTCCAGTGCTCCATCCCTGGAGAAGACCAGAGGGTTACTTACTAGGAGGATAAAACAGAAGATCTTTGGAGTTGGCACACCCAGCACAGCTGTAACTATCTTTTAAGGAAGAGGCCAGAAAAACCTTTTCTAAAGATCTGATCGGTCCTAGAAGAATGATACAAATGTACTGAATCCGAGTGTCTTGATGAACCAGGCCAGCCAGATTATCCTAGTATGACAGGGCCAGTCAACGAGGCCCATCCATACATTTGGTGCTTTTAGACTCCCAGTCCTAAATATTATCAGGCATCGGAAGGAGAATCAGAGATCTGAGGAAAACCTCCAAAGGAAAAATAGACTCCAGAATAAATAGAGAAAGGCCATGTGATGGAATAGAGACTACGCAGAGAACACAAAAGTAAAATTAAAACTATCAGTAATGTCTTTAGAGAAAGAAGAGAATATGTTGCAGTCCTAAAACAAGAACATGATATTTTTAAAAAGGAACATTTGGAGGACAAGATTGTTTAGAACTGAAAACTGCAGTGGCAAAAAATGAAAACAGAAGATAAATTTAAGGAATTCATAGAGAAAGACAAACCAAAAGTGAAAGAGATGGAAAACAGGAGCAAAAAAATTCGAAAACGAGAGGGCCTGTGCTCAAAGACGAATATCTGAATGAATAACGGTTCCAGAAAGAATAGATGGAGGAAGCAGAAGGGATAAAATCATCAAAGAAATGATTTAAGGAATGTCTGTAGTTGAAGATATGTGTTTCCAGATGTAAAGAGCTGACCAGTGCTCAAACAATGAATGCTCACACACCCACACCATGGTACATACACCGTCAAGAAATTTTACAACACGGGGACTAACAGGAGGTCCTCCAAGTTTCTAGGCATGATAAAAGTTAGATCACATGCAGAGGATACGCAATCAGAATTACACTGATTTCTCAATAGCCACACCAGAAGTTAAGACTACTCAAATGTTGGTGCAGAATGATTTGTACCCTGGAATTGAAACAATCTATTACGTGTATGAATGAAATAAAAACATTTTAGACATGAAATGTCAGAATGTATTTACTTCCAAGGCGCCTTATCTTGGGAAGCTATTGGAAGCTATGCTCCAAGATGAGGTTGTAAAAGGGAGAGAAAGACATGATTTCAGGAAACAGGGTTCATGCACAGCAGATAGGCAAGGGGAGTCCTGGGATGGTGGTGGATACATCGAGGACAAGAGGCCCCCACTGGGGTGGCTCAGAGAGCTCTGGGAGAGATTTCTCTAAGAAAATGAAACTAATAGAGTACTTCACAGGTCCAAATATGTAAAGAGGAGATGGAGACAATGGGCTGAGTGTTAGGGTTTGAAATGTGTAGTGTCTTCATATAGGTGATAATAATGGAGAATCAGTAGGGATTGGCCAGGAACGTGTGTATATGATGAGCTTTGGGGAATGGAACTCACTAATGAGTCAGGAGCCTCATGCTTTTCACAGAAACATTTCTTGTTGGCTCCATCTGACTTCCGGTCCTCCGAGTATGACTCCCTCTTCTTTGGCTTCAGAAGGACTTACCACTATTTATAATGATGCACTTGACGGTGGCCCTGATGTTCACATCTGTCTTGCTCACTGTTGTGGGAGCTCTGTGCAGGGAGCAACCCCAGGTGTCCGGGCTGTTACTCTATTCATAGCCCCAAGCTCCTTTTTTTCTTTCTTTTCAGTTTGTTGTTTCCTCTTAACTTTGTTTGTGATATCTTTAGATATTTAGAAATATTTCAATGCTTATGTAATCAGGCTTAGATTGTTTTCCTTTATAGTTTCTTCCTTTATTTTTATGTTTAGAAGTGCCTTTGGTACATAACAGCAGATAAATATTCACTTAAATTTTCTCCTACTTCTTTTATTTTTATTTTAAAATAAAAACTGTAGTGCTTTTATCCATTTGGAGTTTATATAGGTTTATAGTGTGAAGAGTGTTACGATATAAAGCAACTGTATTTTTACAGTTAATAGGTTACCCTAACTCCACTTCTGAAATAAATCCATCATCTCTCACGGGTCAGAAATGCCACCTTCATTGGATACTAAGTGCCCATGGCTGTTAAGTTCTGTTTCTGGGCTTGCTAACATTGGTATGTTTATTTTAGTGCCAATAGTGTGTAGGCCCAAGAACCCCTAATTGCGTTGATGCTGTGTATGGAGCACAATGTCGTTAGAGAAATAGTGACAAGGGTATACCTGTCTTCAGGCTGCTTTCTTTGTCATTGCAAAGTCATAAGTAGCTGCTCTGACATGCTACAGCCCTGTCATCAGCCTAGTGAGTCAGAGGCTGACCCAGATGCCTGCTCTGTACCCTGAATTCTGCTGCCTTTCAAGCTCCATGCCATGGTCTCAAATGCAAAGCTGGTAGCAAGAGTGGGTGCAGTGAGCCGGGTGTAAGATGCTATGGAGAATGCGCCCCTGTTTAGAGACATTCAGTGTTTCAAATCAAGGTGCGGCGTGCCCTGGATATGGCGTGAGGACCATGCACACTGACCTCTGATGTGCAGAACAACTGTGTGGCAATGGAGAGTTTATTTATAGAGTGTTTCATTTGAGGTAGGTATTAACCAATATGCCCACTTAGAGTACACACGCTATGTCTTAAGAAAAAAAAAAAAAAGAACAGCGGGCAGTAGGCTTTATAGCCAATACTTCCTATAAGGGACCCAGGACTCTGACCCGATCCCAGACCCTGTTCTCTCTCCTTCGCACCACATGATGGTGCCACCTACAGTGAGTGCAGGGATGACAAGGTGAGAGGCTTTCATGAGAGAATAATGAGCTATTTTTTCGGTATTGTATCTAAAAATACCAGAATATAAGTGACCTACAAAGCCTGCCTCTGGCTGAATTCCAAATGTCAGGGCACAGAACAGGGAGAGGTGACACCAGGCAGTCAGGGCTCCTGCTGACAGAGGTGCCCTGATGCACATCTGTCTGAAACATCTGGAGGCAGTCTGGCCGAAGAGGCTGTGGACCAAGCAGCCCAAATGCTTTTTGCTTGCTATTGTCACAGCCATTTAGGAAACTCCCAGAGAGAGGCTAATGGTGATGATGCAGAGACTTCTAAATTACTAGATTATTTCCAGAGCCAATGCAGGCCATCTCTCTCTCTCTCTCTCTCTCTCTCTCTCTCTCTCTCTCTCTCTCTCTCTCTCTCTCTCTCTCCCTCTCTCCTTCCCTTCCCTCCCTCTCTCTTCTCCTCTCAGTCCCCACCTGGCACTTTCCTGTCTTTATCACCCTGATACTCAAGCACCCTAAGGGTGGTCCACTGCCACTTGTCACTACTTAGAGCAGGGGGAAGACTCTTCTCATTGTAACTCCAAGGTCCAGCAGCTACAAGTCTTTCTGAGCAACTCGCTCAAGGTGATGGTGAAGCCTATAAAAAGACTGTTCTTTCCTAAGCCTGCTATCAGCCTCCCCCCTCTCATAAAGGGTGGGGCGGAGGCTCCCAGCCCAGAGAGCTCCTCAACTCCAACTCCATTTGGAAGGAGAGGTTAAGGGCAGAAGGAGAATGAGAAATTCTTTGGTGGAGACCCCCTGCCTTTGGCTGGACTTAAGAGCCAGGGGAAGGACTGTAATGAGCTTGAGTCTGGAATGAGACCATCCCATTTTGCTGGGCAGTCACTGCCTGTGCATTTGTCTGAGCTGATGACTTTGTGAGGATGCTGGGGACAATGTAATCAAAGGTCTCTTCCAGTTAAAAAAAAAAGAACAGTTTCTTCGAGTGAACCAAAGGGGATGCATCAGGGCCTTCCTGGGCTCTGCGGGAGTTTCCTGACCCTGAACAGTGCCCTTCATTAAGCCTCTGGTTTCTGACCTGTGAATTACAGACGCTCCAAACCAGGACATTTACAGGGGCAGTAGGAGAGCTGCATCAGCACAGAAGACATTCCACCTACGCGGGCACGAATTGTCTAAGCTGGAAACAGTGGGAGGCCTCAGACAGGAGTGTTAAATCATGTACTGGTGCAAAGATGAAAGCAGTCTGAAGCAAGAGCACAGATCTGAAAGAAAGAACAGATCTTGTTTTTTAATGGTGGTGAAATTCATATAACACAAAATTTACCCTCTTAGCCATTTTTAAGTGTACAGTTCAGTAGTGTTAAGCATATTCACATTGCTGTGCAACCAATCTCTACAATGCTTTTCATCTTGCAAAACCAGAACTCTGTCCCCATGAAACACTAACTCCCCATTCCCCCTCTCCCAGCCCTGGCACCCACCATTCTACCTTCTGTATCCATGAATTTGACACCTTTGGGTGCCTCATATCAGTGGAATCACATAGAGTATTTGGCTCTTTGTGACTTGCTTATTTCACTGAGCATAATGTCTTCGAGGTTCGTCTGTGTTGTGGTACATGTCAGAAGTTCCTTTTAAGTCTGTTTTTCTAGTCATCTGCTGACAGGCACTTAGGGTGCTTCCACCTTTTGGCTTTTGTGCATAGTGCTGCTATGAACATGGAGTGCGAATATCTTTTCAAGACCCTGCTTTCAATTATTTTGGGAATATACCCAGAAGTTGAATTGCTAGATTATATGGTAATTCTATTTTTAATTTTTGGAGGAACAATACTGGTTTCCTCAGTGGCTGAACCATTTTACATTCTCACCAAAAGTGCACAAGGGTTCCAACTTCTCCACATCCTTGCCAGCACTTGTTACTTTCCTTCCTTCCTTCCCTTCCTCCCTTCTTTCCTTTCTTCTTCTCTCCCTCCCTCTCTCCCTCCCTCCTTCCTTCTTCCCTCCCTTCCTTCTTCCCTCCTAATATATTCCTTCCCATGTATATTTTTGCTGAAATGTCTCTTTCTGACTTTTACCAATTTTTGTTCTAAAAGTTTTAAAATTTCTGAGGGTCAGTCTTAACAAATGCCTGCCACTCATTTGTTATATTCCATCAGTCACATGTTGATTGTATTTTGTAAATACCCCTCAAATCTGCCTACATTGCTTCATCCTCACTGCCTCTGTCCTGGCTCAGCCTCCGTAGTTTCTCTGGCAATCGGTGCCTCAGGTCCTAACTGGACTCTCCACCTTTGACCTCGGACCTTTCCCATGCATTCTCCACACAGCAAGCAGAGTGAGCATTTCAAAGTGTAAATCTGTGCATGGCACATCTCTACCTAAAACCTGTTAGGGGTTCTTGTCACCCTTGATGTGTAAGTCCGCACTCCTTAACCAGCACCCGGAGGCCCTGCTACCTCCTCTAACTTTCTCTGTCTCTGGTCTCCACCTTCAGGTGTATCTTCCTGCAATGGTGACCACTTCTGTGGTTTAAGAATCACTCCAGTACTGTTTTACCTCCCAGCACTTACACATGCTGTTCCCTCTCCCTCAGTTGCCCTTCCCTTCCCTTTGACTGTCTTAACTTCTTACCCTTCAGGACTCCACTTAAAACCACCTCTAGGAACCTTCTAGGGCCCCTGGAGATCAGGATGAACAGGCTTCCTTGCTCCCCTGTCGCCACCCCATTCTAACGTCACATTCCATGAGTCTTGCTAGTTATGTGTTTGTTGATGTGTGTTAACTCCTTTCTCTTGTGCCCCTTTCTATCTCTAGTGCCCAGCACATCATCATAGATATCAGATAGATGTTTGATGAGTCAATAAAAGTGCTCCTAGTGGACATTTATAGAGGGCTTACCAATTACTAGATGTATAATTTATACCCTTCTCCTCATTTAATCCTCACAAATGGCTCTTTTGGGTGGTGATGCTCAGTTTGACAGGTGAGGGGAACAAGTGTTGGAGAGCTTACTCAGAAGTCGGGGAGTCCCTACCTCTGCTTGCTCGCAGAGTTGGCTGTGCAAGAAAGTGATTCCACTTGGAGGGATCTGTCAGGGTCCTTTTTATGTAAAGATCATTATACCTCTGCCATTTCTCCTTTATGCAAATATTTTCCCAAGGGCTTGATGCTTTCTAATTTTCTATTTGATCATCTTGGAGTTTAGAATCTTTTAATTATTAAATAGTAAAACCAGTCATTCTTTTCTGTGATGACTTATTTCATGGATCATGCTTTAAAATTTTATCCTTTCTAAGTTCAGTTGGTCACCTACATTGTTATTCTATATTTTAATAGGCTCATTCTTTTAAATTTAACTCTTTGAGCCTTTTATTTTGTATTTCTTTTTAAAATTGTTGACACTATTACAGATGTCCCTATTTTCCCCACTTTGCCTGTCTCCACCCATTCCCTATAGACCCTTCCCTTTGGCCTTCACCACATATGTGTCTATGGGTCATGCATATATATTCTTTGGCTAATTCCTTCACTGTCTTTCATCCAGTTCCTTCCTGTCCTCTAAAAGCTATCAGTCTGTTCCGTGTGTCCATGCGTCTGTTTATATTTTGTTTGTCAGTTTATTTTGTTCACTAAATTCCACATATAAGTGAGACCATATGGTATTTTTTGTTCTCTAATTGGCTTATTTCATTTAGCACAATAATCCACAGATCCATCCATGCTGTCACAAAAGGTGAGCTTTCCTTCTTTTTTGTGGCCGAATGGTATTCCATTGTGTAAAGTCCTACAAGTTTTTTTATCCACTCATCTACTGATGGGTACTTGGGCTCCTTCCAGATCTTGGCAATTGTAAATAACACTGCTATAAACATAGGGCTGTATATGTTCTTTCAAATTAGTATTTGGGGTTCCTAGGATATATTGCCAGCAGTGGAATCACTGGGTCAAAAGCCAGTTTCATTTTTAATATTTTGAGGAAACTACACTTTTTTTTCACAGTGGCTGCACCAGTCTACATTCCCACCAACAGAGCATGAGGGTTCCCCTTTCTCCATATCCTCACCAGAACTTGTTGTTTGTTGATTTATTGATGATGGCCATTCTGACAGGTGTCAGATGGTATCTCATTGTGGTTTTAATTGCCATTTCTCTGATTATTAGTGACATTGAACAGTTTTTCATATGTCTTCTTTGAAGAACTGTCTATTCAGGTCCTTTTCCCATTTTTAAATTGGATTGTTTGTCTTCCTGGTGTTGAGTTGTATAAGTTGTTTATATATTTTGAAAATTAACCCCTTGTCAGATCTATCATTGGCAAATATGGTCTCCCATACATTTTGTTGATGACTTCTTTTGCTGTACAGAAGATTTTAGTTTGACATAGTCCTGCTTGTTTATTTTTTCTTTTATAATTCCCTTGCCAGAAGAGACATATTGGCAAAAATATTGTTATGAGAAATGTCTGAGTTTTTACTGCCTATATTTTCTTCTAGGGCTTTTATGGTTTCATGACTTACATTTAAGTCTTTTATCCATTTTGAGTTTATTCTTCTGTGTGGTGTAAGTTGATCAGCCTGGTCCTGACACAAGAATGGGCATGTAGATCAGTGAAAGAGAACAGAGAGCCCAGAAATCAACCCACACCTGTACGGTCAATTAACACTTGATAAGGGAGGAAAGAGCATACAATGGAGGAAAACAGCCTCCTCAATAAATGATGTTGGGGAAATTGGACAGGCACATGCAAAAAAAAATGAAACTAGACTCCCAACTCTTTAGGCCCTTTAAATTTTACTTTATTTTTGTCAGGTATTTTCCTAAATCCATTTATGGAATAGTGCTTCCTGTTAAGTAACAATACCTTTATATAGTTATGGCCTATGTGGGCGACTTTTGCTGATTGGTATGTCAAGTCCTCTCTTGAACTCTTATTACCATTGTATTTTATCATTTGTTTTCTATTTAGTAGTGTAAGTCCTGCCTTTTGTGCACACCTCCCCTTCCCCAATACTTTTTCTTTTCCATGTTATTTTAGCTGATCTCATATATTGTTTTAGTATGATCTTTAAAATATTTCTTATCCTTACTGGCATAGTTTAAAACATATAAGTATGCTACATGTTTATTATATACAAATTAGGAAATATAGAAAATTCAAATAAATGAAGTCCAGAAATGTTAACATTTTATTTCCTTATAGTGTTCATTTTTTGTGAATAGAGATAGGTATTACAGTTGGGATCATATTGCAGTACATCTCAGTATCTTGCTTTCCCTCTCAACTGGTTACCTTGTAAGCATTTTTGTAACTGATTAGATTTTGAAATTATGAGTTTTAATCCTGTGTAATTTTCATTGATATAAAATCCCAAAATCTATTTCGTGATTCCCCTATCATTTGACATTTGGGTTATTATCAATATTTTGTTCTCTTTAAACAGTCTGGTAATGAAAATCTGTGCAAATACATTTTTGTTCACATTTGATCATATCCTTAGGGTATATTTCTAGATATGGGTCAATAGGTATGAACATTTTTAAGGCTTTAAATTGCTTTTTAAAAAGGTTGCACCAATTTAAACTCCCATCAGCAATGTATGAAAATGTCTGTTTCCATTGTATTCTTGCCAATGCTTGGTTACTATTATTTCATTGAGCATTTTATTGAGGTTATGTTAAATCTATAAATCAATTTAGAAAGAATTCCCTTCTTTATAATATTGATTCTTCTCTTCCAGAAAAATAGTGTGTCTCCACTTAATTAAATCTTTATTTTATGTATCTCAGTGAAGTTTTGTTGTTTTCTTTATATAAATCCTGCACATTTATTGTTGCGATTATTTCTGGGTGTATTATGGTGTTCATTGTTGTTGTCAGTGTTTGTTTTGTTATGTGAATACCACTTAAAATTTTTATCTTCTTTTCCAAAAGTGTGTTTTATAAGCACTTGATCCTCCAGATGATCTGTAAAAACCAAAGAGGGTCTGTGTTCAGATTTGTTTACTAAAGTCTGTTATCTTCACTTGGAAATTTTCATGACATATTCACACATGCTTGAGGAGTCCTATTGTGAAGAAGTCTGTTGAACATTGATTATTACTCCACCCAACACATCTCAAACTTATTTGATCATGGAATATTTTTTGTATAAACAAAACAGTTTTTAATGTACAATTCATTATTATTCAGTGGAGCTGATACTCTGGGAAGCCTACTGCTGTGCACTGACAAGTGGCCCCAAGTCTTCACTCCTCCCTGTAAGTATGCCCTTGGTATGTAACTCTGGAGTGCTCTTCTACCCTGACTCTGAACTGTGCTATGTGATTTGGCCAATAAGATGTTAGCAAATATAAGCACACAGGTTTTAAAAGTGGGGCTGGTCACTGTAGCATCTTCCATATCCATGAAAAGTATAGACCCGGGGTACCCTGTTGGAAGATGAGACAGGTGGAGCAGAGCTGAATTATACCAGTCATCCCAGTTGAAACCACACTGAATGACTCAAAAAACAGTCAATTCTTTTTATGAAAGCAAGCCCAGCCAAGACCAGAAGAACACCTCACCTGGATGTCAGATTTATGAACTAAATAACTTCTGGTTGTTTTATACCACTGAGTTTTGGGATGGCCTGTTATATAGCATTATTGTGGCAATAGATAACTGATACACTCCCCTTAGGCAATTAGTTTAAACTTGAAAAGCTTTATTTATATTAAAGAAATTCCCCTTCATTTCTATTTTTCTAAATACTTTTCACCAAAAAGGTTATTGAATGACTTTTGGGCAGCCATTGAGATTATTTTAAGCTTTTATAATTGAATCTACTGATGTGATATTTTATATTAATAGACTTCCTATTAATAACCTGTTCTGACCTTCCTAGATAAATCATTCTTGATAACAGTTGATCATTCTTTTAAGTTACTCTTTAATACCATATGTGAGTATTCTCCTTAGGGATTTAGTATCTATATTTATAAGTGAAATTAGTTTGTAGTTTCCCATTTTTTCCATCTTTCTTATTTTTGGTATTAAATATAAATCAACTTCATAAAATGACTCAGTTAGCTTTTAATTTTTACCTATGCTCTGGATCCATTTTTATAAAATAAAAATTATTTATTCCTTAAAAGACTTCACTGCAAAATCCACCTGGTCATGGAAACTTTTTGACAGTTTACTTATTTGATAGTTTTGTTTTATTTTTTATTTTTTCCTCTGATTATCGGTCTTAAGGTTTCCTACTTATTTCTGCGTTTGGAAACTCAAATTGCCTTTGTGATGGCCACTAATGTATATCCTATACTTTGTGTATGCCTGAAAGCTACTTTTCACTCATTTTGGAACATCATCTGATGTAATTAACTAACAAAATAAACATATAGCATGCCATTTAATTTAGTAACTACGATTTCATGTCAGACCAAACATGAGTTTACAGCATGGTTACATCCATGTATGGCCACCATATCTTCTAACTTGGTGGTGCTGGAGTCATGGGGGACACTGTCTGACAACAATTTGTAAAGGTTCTTAGGGTTGGGAAAACAAAATGGAAGAAGTCATTTGAATTCAAAGAGCCTGGACTTTTTAATACCTTTCCATGATTTATGTCCATAATGTAAGGAACTACTTGAATCTGGAACTCTCTTAAAAATCTTAGAACTTCATCGGCATAGTAATAATCCCAAGTTGTGCTTGACATGGGACTGAGGCTTAATAGAAAATGTGTGGGAGCATCCCTTGCTGACCTGGACCATTACCCCACTGGCCTCAAGAGAAGCAGAGGCAGGGAAGTCACTCACCATCTTGAAGCATGAGCTGCCCTATGCTCCGGCTCTGTAGCTCTGCTGCTTGCTCAGTTCTCAGATTTTCAACACCTTGTTTTACTAGAAGTGAGAATAAATAATTATGCAGTACTTATAGCTTAGCGTAGTCAGGCACTACCAATAAGCACTAGAGACATCCGTTTTACACGTTTGGGGAAGAAGGCACAGAAAAGCTGCAGCATGTGCCCAGGCAGCGGGTCCCCATGCTCTGTGCTGTCACCACCTGTCCACTGGAATGCCTGGCTCCATGTTGGGCTTTAGTAAGCATTTGATATTACAGAGGAGGATAGAAGAGGTAGAGAGATAACAAGTGGAAGGGGAAAAGGTAATGGGGTATCACAGAGGGAATTCATGGATTCTGACTTGAGACTGTGACCCCAGCTATGAAAACCAGAAATGATAGCCCTGGCTGGTGTGGCTCAGTGGATTGAGTGTTGGCCTGTGAGCCAGGTGTCGCTGGTTCGATTCCCATTCGGGGCACATGACTAGGTTGCACGTCAGGTCCCCAGTTGGGGGCACGAGTGAGAGGCAACCACACAGTGATCTTTCTCTCCCTCTCTTTCTCCTTTCCCCTCTCTCTAAAAACAAACAAACAAATAATTAAAATAAAAAACAGAAATGATAGAATATGTCTCCCATAGGGTTATTGTGAAGTTTTTTCTGAGCAAAGGGCCTGATACATAATTAACACTCAAAAAGTACTAGTGAATCATAATAATGACAATGATGATGATGAAGAATGATGACCATAAAGCCAAACTCTGCCACCAACTGGCTCTGTGACCCTACTCAAGTCACTTTGTTTCCCTGGACCCCAGTTTCCTCATTTGTTAGATGGAGGATGCCCTCATGGCTGTGTGACATTTGCTCTGTGAGCCACAGTGCGGATGGAGCAGGAGACAGAGTCAGGGGACTGGCGGTGGGGGCCACTGCTGTGCAGGCCTGTGCTTAGCGGAGCTGGGGGAGTCCGCCCACTCCTGGTGTTAAGGTTGCAGTCAGTCTGGCTCACTTCACTCCCCTCACGCATCTCACAGATGGAGAACTGAGTGAGCATGAGCGTGAGTGTATCGCCCCCAGTGACTTTCTATGCATTGCCCAGTCCATTCACAGCCCATCAGGTCTAGGGGTGACAGACTAAGCACTGAGCACACACAAACAAACGGAACAGTCTGCTCCCCCTACCCACCCACACCGTCAAACATAAATTTTACACAAACCATGATATATTTTAGCATAAATATGTCTCAAACACCGTGTGGGGCATAGTTATACTAAGAAATTAATTGAACATAGTTCTTTGGTTGCCCTGCCTGATCTAGGGTTCAGATGTCCCAGATGGGAAGCCACAATGAAGCAGAACCAGGCCAAATGGTTTTCTTAAATCAAAGATCTGCATTCTAGAATTTCTATCTTCCCTGCTCCTTCTTGCTTCTTCAAGAGAAAAAGACATAGTAACTAAATGGGGAAATTTGTTTGCCATAAATTACCAAGAGAAGAGCTTCTCCAGATTCAATAAAGCAATTATTATATCTTGAGTAAAGAAGAATTGATTATTCCAAACAAATGTACCAGACTGTGGTTTAACGGAAATCTGTGTCTATAACCTGCTGTAGTTGTTAAGTCAGAAGTAAATATGTTCTTAATAACCAACTGCTATTTATTTAATGTACAATAACTTGCCTGCTAAGCTTAAATGAAATGCACAGTTAATTAAAACTATCTCTACCAAGTCCTCCAGGGAAAATACATTACCCAAGCTCTGATTTGGGATTATTTTCACCTTCCCTTCCCCACTGGCCCCCCATTGGTAGATTTTAATATGATCTGCTGGGAAGTCAACAATATTTTGCTGGACAATTCTCATCCTTCTCGGTGATATGGAAGCTCCACATATTTATCCAGAGTTGGGAAGTCTTTAGAAGGGCACTAAGCTGAGGCTGCATGGTTGGTACCCCAAAGCCTACTCAGGCCACTGGGAGGTGGGGGCTGCCTCTAAACCTGCCCACTAATTCACTGTTCAAAATGAGCCATTCACTTTGCCTCTCTGAGTGTGAGTTCTCTAATCTGTGGAATAAATGGAACCACTCACGGTTTTGGAGACAGGTCATAAAAAAGGGTGGGCAGGATTTGGAAGTGGAGGTTCACCTAGACTTGTTTAATGGGTCTCCAAGGATACCAGTCCCTCCTGCTGTGCTAACCCCAGTCTGTGAGATGCTCTTCTGTTTATCCACTCATTCACTTTCTGTTGTTGTTATTCAACAAGTATTTGGTGCCTGGGTGTCTACTGGACCTGAGAGATCACGGATCCCGGGATTGGGGAGAAGAAGTCCATGCCCACTGTGTCTCTTACATACGTGTAAGCTCAAATGGGTGTGCTCAATTCCATCACTCATTTCACTCCTCTGAGTTTGTTTGCTTTTCTGCACAGTGAGGATAGTACGTTCCCTACAAATCACTGAGCAATTGGAAGTTCAAATGAGAAAATGTATGCTCAACTGCTTTCAAAGTCTAAAGAATTAACATATAAATGTATATTTTCCCCAGTAGTGGCAGCTCAGGGCAGTTCTGCAGTGGGGGGCATGCCTGGAGCCAGTGCGGGACAGCCTGGGAATGCCCATGTGAGGGGAGTGGGCCAGAGCTCAGCCTCTGAAAGACTGCTGCCCATGAGAGCTAGTCAAATACTTAATCAAGACGGACTGCCAAGTGGGATGTGAAGAGTAGAAATACTTCCAAAGACACCATCTCACCTGATTTATGTATCATCGCTGTGAGGGTGGCAGAGCAGGTTTCCTTTTATTTTATCGCTGAAGAGGTTGAACCTTGCAGAGGAAAACGACTCGGTCCAAGGTCACTCACACAATTGGCAAAACCAGGACTAGGGCACAGGTCTTTCCTTACACCACGTTTTCCTTCTGGCTGTACCCAGACCTTGGTGGGGGGGGTGCATGGGGTGGGAGGGGGTGGGGGTGGGGACGGAGCTTCTAAATTAAAGACAGACCTGTTCTATGGTGCAGAGCTTAGTGAGTGAGCCCGGCTGCAGTTCAGCCCCCTTGGCCCTCTGCTGGGTGCTCTTATGCAGAACAGAATGGTAACAGGAGAATGTGGACGTGGGTCCTAAGTACCTGGGTGGTGGTGGGGGTGCGGGTGTAGGCCAGGCTGGGTTCCCCTGAGGGAGGTCACTGGGGCCGCTGACCTTCTGCGGACAAGTCCAGGCTTCCTTGCCTCCCTGATGCTGTGGTTGTCTCTCTGGGCTGCTCTCAGAGGGTGCCATAAAAAGTTAATATCTGACTACAGTGGGAAGCCATACGCCAGCTATAATTACTTGGGTGTGTAGATATTAAGGGCCGCTGCAATTATAATTACAAGGGAATGGGGGAGTGGGGGAGTGTACTCAGCAAGGTTTTGTGCCATTGTATCTTTTTTTCTTCCTCTCAAATTTCCTGCATGAAGCAGACTAACTCTGCCGGTTTCTGGGGAGGCAGCCTTTCTGACACCCCTTTTTATAACACTGGGTGTTCCCAGGTGGGGCTCTGGCTGGCTGGGGGGGTACTTCTGGGGCTGTCCAGTATGTACTAGGGACCTCAGTTTTGCTTTCCCGTCCTTGGCTCTCCTCTCTAGTGGTAGCTTTGTCACTAAAGAATAGTAGGGCCTCTGGCTCCCATGTCCTCTCTGACCCTCAGATTCGCCACCTCTGAAGTAAAGAGGTGGATAAGAATGATTTCCAAGGGCTGCTGTCACTCTGAACATTTTGTATGTCTCAGAACCATTGCCACACCCAGGCAATGCCATTCCTAGGCTTGGAGGACTCCCCACCCCCACCCCCCAAGAGAGAGAAATAAAATAAAAATTCAGTGAAGACTTCTGTTTCCAGTCCCACTAGCTAGCGTCACTTCAGACTCCAGGAGCCCGGTTGCCGTGTGGGGCTGGAGGCTGTTGTGTTGGGGACCTGTGGGATGGAGCGTGTCCTTCACTGAGGAAGTTCCATTACACAGCACTAAGGTGGTCCCTGGAGGAAGCTGGTTGTTATGGGGGTGCCTGGGGCAGGGGTGGTGGAGAGGAGGGAGGCTTGGGGTCTGGTCGGTCCTGCATTACTGTCTGGAGCTGTCATTTAAAGTTGTGTGACGTTGGGTAAACCACTTGACTTTTCTGCACCTCTGTAAAATGGAAATTATAATACCTTTTGTAGAGTATTTTGAGTATTAAGTGATTTAAATATCAATATGGTCAGTATTAAAATAAATATATGAAGGTGAGGTTAGTAGGGCCACTGCATTATCATCCTATTTGGCAGTTCCTGCCCCAGGATGGGGTCCCGCTGCATCATGCTGGGGAGAGGTGCGTGTGGAGATGACATCCCCAAACCCTCACCTGGCTCAGCCACCTTGACATGTTAGCAACTAACTCAAGTGCCTGACTGAGTTCTTCTTTTCTCATTTTCAGGAAAGGACCTACGGCCTGCTCCCCCCCCCCCTTACCTCCCTGCTGCCAGCCTCTCGCCTCCTCTTCTCATTCTCCCAGGGTTGCCAGATTTATCAAATAAAAATGCAGGGTTCCCAGTAAAAAAGCTGAATTTCAGATAAGCAATGCATACTATTTGTAGTATAACCACGCCTCATGCAATAGTTAAGACACACCAAAAAAATTATTCGTTGTCTATCCAAAGTTCTAATTTAACTGGTGTCTTCCTGTGTTTTGCCCCTACCCTCATCTTTTCCAAGTTAAGCCTGGCTGTGGGGGCAGGATCGGAGGGTCTCCGTGTGTGCGAGGCCTGGGCAGACAGCAGGCATGTCTCACACTGTGCACATGTCTTGGTGAGGGTCTGCTTGTGGGACCGGGGTCCAAGGTCCATAGAGGGAAGGCAGAGCTCTCCCCAGGCGTGAAGGCTTTGCGTCTGGGTAAGGTGTGCAGTCTCTGTGGGTGTCCTCTATGTTCCTGCTGGTGACCAGTGTCTCCATGACTCAGGCTCCAAATGTGAGCCAAGGAAATTCACTGCTTGACTTGTCAGTTTACAGATGGTTTGACTGGGTTGTTTTTCTCCATATGGGTGCACCCAACTGGTAGGGCCACCACCTTCGAAGACCTGTGTCCGGGTACGGGGAGGGGCTCCTGACTCTGCTCATGGGGGCCTCTCTCCCTTCTCCCGCTAGGTCTGTGTTCTCCTTGGGCGGTGGACGGCCAAGCCCACACCCCCATCTATTCTCCTCTGCTCTTGGGTTCTGCCTCTTGTGTCTGCCTGAGACTGAGTCTAAGGGTGGGGACCGGAGGATGGAAAGTGACAGACAGAACTTGGTTATCAGTGAGATTCCTGCTACAAGACCTCACTTTCAGTCCCGATCATTTCTCTCTCCCTTTCCCCTACGCCCGTCTCTTCTCTCCACCCGGGTGGATATTTGTGAGGAGTTTAGGAATAATACAATCTAACCTCTGTCACTCATTCAGGTCACAGCTGTCCTTCTTTCATGCTTTTGGGTTCCCTTTGGCCACATGAATCTCTGAATAGACTGAAAACATTTTTCTTTTTTTAAAAGAAGACTTGCTTTTATTATCTATGAAATTCAACTGGCTTTTTAGAGTATGATCGTTCTGTACCTGGAATAGTGGAAAGATGGCCTAAATTATAACTCCACTTTAATGAGTATGCATATTATTTTAATTAATATGCCCGATAGCCCAGTGGATAAGATATCACCAACAGTTTTTGTGTATTTTGTAATTTTATTGTCATTTTAAATTGAATTTATTGGGGCAACATTGATTCACAAAACTATACAGGGTTCAAGTGTACAACTCAACAAAACATCATCTGCACACTGCATTGTGTGCCTATGGCCCCAAGCAAAGTCTCTCTCTGTCCCCATTTCCCCCACCCTTTGCCCACCTCCATCTACCCCACACCCTTCCCTCTGGCCATCACCACACTGTTGTTTGCGTCTAGGTAGTGTGCATATATGTTCCTTGGCTGATCCCTTCACCTTTTTTCATCTAGTCCCCCAAGCCCCCTCCCCTCTGACAGCTGTCAGCCTGTTCCATGTGTCCACACCTCTGTCTCTATTTTGTCTGTCAGTTTATTTTGTTCATTAGATTCCACATATAAGTGAGGTCTTATGGTATTTGTCTTTCTCTGACTGGCTTATTTCACTTAGCATAATAATATCCAGGTCCATCCATGCTGTTGCAAGAGGTAAGAGTTCCTTCTTTTTTACAACAAAGTAGTAGTCCACAGCTTCTTTTCCTACTCATCTACTGATGGGCACGTGGGCTGTTTCTAGGTCTTGGCTATTGTACATAACATCACTATGAACATAGGGGTGCATATATTCATTCCGGTTGGTGTTTTAAGTTTCTCTGGTTAAATTCCCAGCAGTGAAATGGTAGGCTTATAAGGCAGTTCCATTTCTAATGTTCTGTGGAAACTCCATACTGCTTTCCACAGTGGCCACACCAATCTGCATTCCCACCAACAGCGTACAAGAGTTTTCTGTTCTCCACATCCTTGCCAGCACTTGTTTGTTGATTTATTGGTGCCATTCTGACAGATGTGAGGTGGTATCTCAGAACTATGGACTGCTCCACCAGCTTGCTAATCTTCACAGTGTAGTTCCAACTTTGGTCTATGTGCTATCAGAGTGAGCACTAGACTGAAAAGGATTCTCCCCATCCTTCCACACAGGAGCCCTCTGTTCCCAGTTCATCTGCACATTGTCCCCCAGACACTTGATCATCTTGGCCTTATCTTCTGTCCTAGACACCACCTCCTCCCGCCATCCCTTTCCCACTCAGTTTTCTACTTTCCAAATACCTTCCTGTCTGGCAGGCTCGGCTCCAGCCCCACTGCCTCTGGGAAGCCTTTGGGGGTCACCCAGTTCTCCGTCCCTCTCTCCTTTGGGCACTTAGAGCACACAGGGCCTGGCCCATGACCTTGGCACTCAGCACCTGCTGCTGCAGTGTCAGCTCCCATTGTCCATCTGCCCCTCCTCAGCCACCTGCTGGACCTTACAAGGACTTCAAGGACTGGGTCTAAAACCTTTAGTCTTCCTGGTAGCTGGTCCAGGGTGCTTGCTGCACAAAGATTTGGTGGTAAAGTCACAATGGCAACAGCAATAACAACACCATGGAGGGCTTCCTAGCAGTGTCGGGGAGGTGACATGCCTCCCTGGCTGGGCCCTTGTGGGCGGGACTCTGCCACTCTGGGTTGTATCAGAGCTTCACAGTTTTATTTACTGATGTACCTGCTTGTAGCTGGAGAACTCATTCCAATGGAGCCTGACACAGAGCCCTAGCGCACTGCCAGGGAAGGGTGCGGGGGGTCCAAGCTGGCCCACCTTGTGCTCTGTCCCCAAGGGGGTTCTTCACAGGAGTGCAAGGGTTCAGCCAACTACCTTCCTGGAAGGCTCTTTCTGTTTGCACTTGACGGTTTGGTTAAAATTTGACATTGCCAGTCCGTGCGCGATTTTCCTATCAGCGTCTTTTCCTGAAAAGTGATGTGGCAGGGACTTACGACAACTCATAGAGGGTTGTGCCTGGACCGCCCTCCACCACCCGCCTCAGAGGCCTGGCTCGCACCCCCTGGAAGCTCCGGGCTTCACTGCCACTGTCTTGTTTCGTATCAGCCCCATGTCTCGTCCTGGGCTGTAAACATCAAACTGATCCTTGACAGGTGTGACTCGCTCTGGGGCTGGGGAAAGTTTTAGCTGTCAGGAAGGACTGGCTGATGGGCCTGCTTCTTAGCATGTTTGTGGGGCTCTAGCGTGTCTTTCTACAGAGACCCCCCACAGGCTGTGGGCAGGTGTTTTCCGCAAGCTTCTGCGCCACCCCTCTACTAGGGGCTGGTCCTGGTGGAAGTGGGGGAGGGTACAGAGGCTTTGGGGAAAGCAGTTAATGACTTGCTTTCTGGTGTGGCCCAATAATGCGCTTGTCCTATGCAGAATGTCTGAGAGCAGAACCTGGCCAGGTGGCCACAGCAGACCCTTTCCTCCTGGGAAGGCAGAGAAGTGATGCCGTTTCTTGTGGTGCACAACCATCGGCAACACGCAAAGCACTCCTGCTGCGTTATGCTCTCCGTGTCTGCGTGGAGGTCTGTCATCCTGCTGAACCCAGGGTACACCTATAAAGTAGGACCGATAGTACTATAGGCCAGATTTTATAACTGTTCACACATGTGAACTCACTTGTTGCTTACAGCAAACCAATGATGCAGGCACTCTGTTATGCCCATTTTATAGAGGAGAAAGTAGAAGCACAGAGAGGTTAACCCCTTGCCCAGGGTCATCAGCTGGGAGCGGGCAGGACTGGGGATGGAACGCAGGCAGTCTGCCCCCGTATCCTCCACAGCCTCCCCAGCAGTTCTTGCTCTGCCTACTTTGTAGGGTTGTCATGAAGTTCAAATGAGCCAATAGATGATAAAGCACCTGGAAAAGCATAAAATTATTATGCAGACGCAAGGTGTTTTATGAACAGCTAGCCCCTTCACCAGACACTGGGATGACAGTCAAATTTGACTTTTTAATTAACTGGAAGGCAAACCTGTCAGCTAGAGGCAGAGAATACAGGCCCAGTCAACCTTTGAGAGCATCTCTGTCTTTCGTGGTGCCTTTGGATGGCTTTGATTTTTTTCCCCTTGCTGAATTCCTGAGCCCTGATTTATTGAGAATCCCCCCCGGGGAGTATCTTCCTTAGTTAAACAGAACCACAGAGGGGACCAGACTTTGAGACCACTGGCCCATGTGGCTTAAGATGTATCTAACCTGGAATTGCCCTAGCTTTGCTTTAATAACTCTCCATGGATATGTCCTTCATAGCTTTTTCTAAACCCTCATAAAATCTACTCTATACATATTATTTATATATATTTTAGGTTCTCCCCTTTCAACAAAGCCTGCCCACCCAGGGACTCTCAGGGAGAGCCAACATGGAACTGAGGAATCAAAGCAGGTGGGTGGGAGATAGTCTGGGTGAGATACACAGCAGGGACAGTAGCAGTTGTCCTGTGCGGGCCTTCGTGTCCTTCTCCTGGTGGCTCTGATAGGACACACATTGATCAGCATGCCTGCAGTGAGGAGGATCCTGCCCCACCGGGATCCCCACCCCCAGCAGATCCCTTCCCTTGAGCCCAGTGGAATCAGAGCACATCTAAGTTGCTTTTCTAAGATTCTCAAAGGTCCCACACTTTTCCTGAGTGCATCCTGGACTTCCAGCAGTACCCACAAACCTTATCTTAGAACCACATCTGTTTTCTTTTTTTTTTTTTAGGGTAAGGGGGTGTGGTTGACAGAATTAAAGCTTGAATTTCCTTGGCTTATTGGCCACCGTGACTTGTCCCTGATCTGCTCTCATGGAGTTTCAGATGTCTACACCCTTCTCCGCTCCACTTCCAGGAGCATTTGTGAAGTTTCACCTTTAGGTAGTTGCCTTCCAGTCCTGCCCCCAGGTGTCTTCCTTAGGAGCTGTCACACCTGCTTGCCAGGGTTTTCCTGCTGTCCAGAAACTGGTGTCACTTTGATTTGCAAGAGAGAGCAACAACAGTAGTATCCACCAAGATGACCTTAAAAACAATAAACTTGGCTTTATCTGTGATCAAAGCACCGCTCTGATCACACTTATGGTCTGAGATCCAAAGACTTAGAAGGAAATCTGTGAGGTCATAGCCATATTTTATCTATTTAAAAAAACCATTTTTATTTTCTAACCTTTTTTCTTTTCAGCCCTGGCACCTAAACAAAAGGCTCCAACGAAACAGAAATCTTATAATAAAATGAATAAAATGTCTTTGAATGCTTATAATTAAAAATCCTTATGAGAGAGTAGTGACTACAAGTTGAGTATCTGTCCTGTGTCAGCTTCCACTGGGTGTGTTACAGATTTCATTTAGTTTAATAACAAAAAATTGATCAGCATGACGATCACACAATTGGGAAGCCGAAGAGTTGGGAGTCAGTTTTCTGAGTGAAAGGACTGGTCTCAGTTTGACTGAGGACCACCGACTCCTTGCCCTGACTGGTGTGGCTCAGTGGGTTGGGTGTCATCCCACAAACCAAAAGGCCTCTGGCTCAGTTCTGTCCAGGGCACACCTGCGTTGTGGGCCAGCTCCCTGATTGGGCACATGAGAAGCAAACTGATCAATGTTTCTCTTGCACACCAATGTTTCTCTTCCTCTTTTTCTCCCTCCCTTCCCCTCTCTCTAAAAATAAATTAAAAAATCTTTTAAAAACTGAGAACACAAAGGCTTGTCACCCACTGGAGTGGGGATGGCGTTCTCACATGGTACCTGGCACAGGTCAGCATGTGCCGCAGGTTCACATTCAGCCCCAAAATCATTCAGGTCAGCAAGCATGGATGAAGAGCCTGTGATTTTCTTAGTCCCAGCTCAATAGAGCTGGATGCAGAGTAAAACTTAAGTCCTGGTACTTCCCTTAAGGACTTTATAGATGTAGGAGGAACAATAAAAATACACACAAATTATTAAACATAGATGATGTTAAGGCACAGGCCGGTAAGCTCTACAAGATACACCAGAATATGGAATATTTAGGAATCCAAATAAAATTCACTGGATCAAGCCAGCCACATTTCAATTAAACAGGTTTGTCAATATTTCTAGCAGGATGCTAAATGCTGTGGTAATAAGCAACATTGTGACAGGTGGCCCTTCTCCTACAAGAACTTATATCTAGTAAGAGAAAAAACATGCCCACTGCACCCCAAGTTACACTCAACAGTACAGGTGCTGGACTTGGAGACCCAGCCTATAAGGCCATCAGGGCACTGTTTGTGGGTGATGTCCCTTTAAATTCTTCCTCTGCTCTGTGTTCACAGCTCCTTGCTGGCAGGATATGCCCCTCTTAAGCACAACTGGGGAGTTATGGTAGGAGGGGGCTCTCAGATGCCACCTGCCACATTTAGCAGGGACTTAGGGTGGCTGATGAGCTCCACAGCTCATCCTTAATTAGGAAAGCCACTAAAAATGCCGCCAGAGAGCCCTGCCCAGACTGTGAGGCTGCCTCTTTGCTAATGCCGAGTTGTTCGGGTTGATTGATACTTGTTTTGTGATTCCTTCCGTCAGCTTTCTCTGGTCTGGCCATCTGTTTCCCCCCAACAAGAGGCATGTCAGCTCTGAATCTTGTCTGATTTCTAGTGGGTTGGGGGCTTCAGCTGGGGTTGGGCAGGGGTGTGCCATTGGCATAGAATCAGCCCTGCGAGAATGCAGCCATCGTGGGCTGGAAGGACTTTCTGGGCTTTGAGTTATATCACCTGAGAAAATACAGGAGCATGTATAGTGAAATCAAGGTTTACATTATATGTTCAATAGCTGTCCCAAGAAATGAAGAGTTTAAAATCATCACTCAAATTTAAGATCATCAAGAAAGTTTTTGGAAGGAGGCAACACATGATGTGAGCCTTAATGCCTGAATAATATTTGAATAAATAAAGCAAGAAGGAATGGATGGAGGAGAGAGGTATTTAATACATAGATACATACGTATGTTATGTGTATGGACTAAACTTGGCTTTTGAATAACCGTCTGGGCCAAAAAAAATGCTGACTTGCTCAACTGTGTGGGCTAAATTATCTGCCCAGCATCAGGCTGAGAACGTTGCTGGGATCTACAGGGCAGGAGGGCTCTGCCTAGCCCTGGGCAGGGAAGCTGCAGAAGCGGCTCATCCGTGCTGGGCAGAGCCCGGTGGGTCAGCCGGAGAAGAGGAGCAGGCTGGCTGCCAAGCCTGGGGCTGGGAGGTCGCTGGCAGGGGGTCCCAGTGGCCGTAGTCACCAGCGCCAAGCTTTGGCTCCATTCAGTGGGACCTGCGGGACACAGAGATAAGCATCTCATTCATCAAATATCTGGGCTGATGTCTGGCAATGGTAGAAACACAGCCTGGATTTATGTAGGGAGCAGCAAGCAGCTCCAGGGACTCGTAAGAATGGAGGACACCAAAGTCCCAAGTGTACAAGTGGGACACGTGGCACGTTGCTGGTGGTGGCAGGAAGGACAATGCTGACCAGGGAAAGAGGCAGAAGTGCCGCCATGCAGCGGAAAGGTGGGATGACGTGCACTGAGGAGTCCGTGGTTCCCCTCGGCCCTTGGGCGCGGGTGTAGCCCAGGTTCCAGGGAGCGCAGCTGGGGCGGAAGCCCAGTACCCCGCCTCTAGTAGGTAAAGACCTGCTGACTTGACTTTGCAAGTGCGCCTGTTACCGGCAGGACCAGGCAGACTGAGGCCTCATCAGCTCTTCCTGCCGGGCTGTGGGGAGCTGGAACAGGGGAAGCACGGAAGAGGTGTGGCCAACAGCATATTTCATAAATGTTTTCTAGAAAGGAAAAACAAACAAACAAACTATAATTCACTCCACAGGCCAAGGAGGACACCAGTGAGGACATGTGAGATCCGTGACTCTGGGAGTGAGATGCAGGGAGCACTGGCAGGAATTATCACTGCGAATTTCACTACTTTAAAAAGTTGACAATAGTAAAAAAAATATTTGCTAAGTGAGGCTCCACATTCAGTACTCACAAGTCAAGAAAGAAAACAGCACCTTTCATTAAATTGTCTTTCCTTTGCCGAAGGTGAAGTGTTTCATTTATGGTTGAAAAAGTATGGTAACTACATTTTAAAAACTTACTATTAGTTAACTAGTAGTTAAGAAATTAAGTACTAATTTATTTTAAAATAAAATATATAATCTATGTATCTATGCACAAGTCCATACACATATGTAGACACATACATATGGTGTATACATGTCACTGGCGTCTTTAAATACGAAACCCAAGCATCCCCAAGTCCTTTGCTCTGGGGTCACCTTTTCCTTTGCCATGTAAATATAATGATATGATGCTCTCTTCCTTTGCACTGTTGGACAGTTTGCATCAAACTCAGTTTTTTACACTGAGGTGAGTGTGTATGTGTTGGGGGGTAATGATTAAGTTTTCCTGGTCAAACTTCACTCCAGAATTCTGCTTCTGTGGCCTTCTCAGTCCCTACTTGGCCCTGCCCCACGTAGCTGCTCTGTCCACTCTGACTCCCCCAATGGTTGGTGGCCAGCCTCCTTTCTTTATGGACACAGGGAGCACTCAGATGTTAACACTTGTGAGTGAGGCTTCTACTAAAGCCTTAGACTTGACATAGACTGACTGCAGACCAGCCCAGCATCGCAACAAACCCAGAATGTTATACCTACTTTTACAAAAGCCCTCTGGCCATTTCTGCAGCTATTTTGTCACCTGCCTCTGCCCTATGCCTTATCCTGGTGTGTGTCCCCTGGCTGGGCTATCAGCCCCAAATCAAGCTATTCCCACTTTATCAAACAGAGAAATTTTACTATTTTCATCGCAACCTTTCTTTGCCCAGCCCGCTCTTGAATGAGCCCTGTCATTTATTAACAAAGCCATTACATTTTTAAAACACATTAGAACCATCTACTCTAGCTCCAGCTTTAGTATCATAAAGAAGTGGTATATATCCTGACCAGCATGGCTCAGTGGGTTGGGTGTCATCTCACAAGGCAAAGAGCTGCTGGTTCTATCCCTGGTCAGGGCACATGCCTGGGTTGCAGGTTTGGTCCTGGCTAGGAGCCTGTGAGAGGCAATCGATTAATATTTCTCTTGTACATCAATGTTCACCACCCCAAGTCACATCTCCTTCCATCACTACTTATCCCCCACCCCTTTTTCCTTCTGGTAATTACCATACTGTTATCTATATCTATGAAGCTATTATTTTTTTTCTTAATCATTTCATCTTTTTGACTCAACCCCCAACCTCCCTCCTGTCTGACAACTATAAGTTTGTTTTCTGTATCTATGTGTCTACTTTCTATTTTGTTTATTTCTTTTGTTCATTAGATTTCACATATAGGTAAAATCATATTGTCTTTCTCTGACTGGCTTATTTTATTTAGCATAGTACTCTCCAGGTCCATCCATGCTGTCACAAAAAGTAAGATTTTTCTTTTCTTTTTTTTACAACTGAGTACTATCGTAACCTGTAAATGTATCGCGGCTTTTTTATCCACTCATTTACTGATAGGCACTTGGGCTGTTTCCAGATCTTGGTGATTATAAATAACACTGCTATGAACATAGGGCTCATATATTCTTTCTGGCTGGTGTTTCAGGTTTCTTTAGATATATTCTCATAAGTGGGATCACTGGGTCAAAAGGCAGTTCTATTTTTAATTTTTTGAGGTAACTCCATGCTACTTTCCACAATGGCTGCACCACTGGCATTCTCACCAACAGTGCACGAGGGTTTCTTTTTCTCCATATTCTCACTAACACTTGCTATTTGTTGATTTATTGATGATAACCATTCTGATAGGTGTGAGGAGATATCTCATTGTGGTTTTAATTGCATCTTTTGATATCTATTGGCCATCTGTATGTCCTCTTTGAAGAAATGTCTATTCAGACTCTTTACCCATTTTTAATGGGATTTTTTTTTTAGTTTTATAAGTTCTTTGTACATTTTGAATATTAACCCCTTATCAGATGTGTCATTGCCAAATATGTTCCCCCATTCAATGGGTTGTCTTTTCATTTTGTTGATGTGTAGAAATGTTTTAGTTTGATGTAGTCCCATTTATTTTTTCTTTTGTTTCCCTTGCCCAAGGAGATATATCAGAAAAATATTGCTACAAGAAATTTCTGAGGTTTTACTGCCTATGTTTTCTTCTAGTATTTTTATGGCTTTGAGTCTAATATTTAAGTCTGCAATCCATTTTGAGTTTATTTCTGTGTATGGTATAAGAAGGCGGTCTAGTTTTATTTTTTATTTTTGCACATATCCACTCAGTGTTCTCAGCACAGTTTATTGACTAGTCCGTCTTTACCCCATTGTATGTTCTTGCTTCCTTTGTCAAATATTAATTGACTGTAAAGGTGTGGGTTTATTTCTGGGCTCTCTACTCTGTTCCATTGATTCATATGTCTGTTTTTATGCCAGTACCACGCTCTTTTGATTACTATGGCCTTGTAGTTTGATAATAGGCAGCAGGATTTCTCCAACTTTGTTCTTCTTTCTCAAGATTTCTGTGGCTATTTGAGGTCTTTTGTGGTTTTATATAAACTTTTGGATTATTTGTTCTAACTCTGTGAAATGTGCCTTTGGTATCTTGATAGGAATTGCATTGAATCTATAGATTCCTTTGGGTGGGTAAACATTTTGATGATGTTAATTCCTCCTACCCATGAACACAGTATATGCTTTCACTTATTAGTATCTTCTTCAATTTCTTTCCTCAGTGTCTTATAACTTTCCAAGTACAGGTCCTTAACTTCCTTGGTTACATTTATTCCTAGGCATTTTATTTTATTCTTTGATGCAATTGTTTCTTCATGTTAAGTATTTGTGTGTCCATGAAAAATACAAAATTCAAAATTTCCATTTAATCCATACTTATTGAGGACCTACTATGCTCCAGGTACAAGATCTGGTTCTGAATGCACAGAAATGAATAAGCACCTGTTAAATAAGCCCTGTTTAAGGAGCTTAGAATCTAGTGGGGAAGACTGACTGAAACAGAAATGTTTAATATAATGTGGTAAATGCTGTGCTCTAGATATGCACAGGATGCTATGGAATCCCAGGATATGGGATTTTAAATATCCTGGAGGTTCAGGGAAGACCTCTAGGAGGGGATGAGGCCTGAGATGAGTCTCAAAGGCTCATTAAAATCAGCCAGGTGCCAAAGGAAGAAACAGCATTCTAGACACAGCAAGTTGTGTGGGAAAGAGTGTGTAGGCATGAGTCAGCAAAGGGTGTGTGGTCCAGTTTGTTGTTATTAGAACAGAGAGGGCAAGGCATCATCTTTGGGGACATTAGACAGAAAATGAGACCTGGAACCAGTCACAGCAAGCCTCTTAGCCTGCCAAGAAGCTTGAACTTTATCCTGTTTACAGTGGGGAGCTATTAAGCAGGAGATGGACCATGCTGAGACATTGACCTTGGTTTGCTCTCATGGCAATGACAACAAAGTGGAGCTAGGGCAACACTAGTAGGAGAATTAGTTAGAAATATAGTTGTAATGGTTCAATCAAGAGACGATGCAGCTCAATCAGGATGGGAAGAAATAGAAGAATACTGAAAAGACTAAGTGACTGAAGTGACTTTGGTGACCCATGGGGTGTTGGCGAGATCTGGACCTCAGCTGGCAGGTTGTGTAGCGTCCACTCTCCAGCCGCATGAGCACATCTCATGGTGACCTGCCTGGTGCAGTGTCCGCAAGCTGGTGAATTGGTCGTGTGCGTTAGGCTATAAATAAGAGAATAACACAACTCAGATCAGCTTAAACGACGATAAAAGTGTCCCATGTGTAAGATGTCCTGAGGCAGAGGTCTCACAGGCGGTGTCATGGGCTCTGGGCACAAGAGCTTGTCTTTGCCAAGGTGCCTTCATGGCCCAGCATTGAATTCATACCTGAAGACTTGCAAGGACAGATAGCGGCCTCCTTCCTTATATCTCTTTTTCAAAATAAGAAAACTTTCCCCAGAAGCCCCCAGCAGACATCCCCGTGTCTCTTGCTGGTCATAATTAATATGCCCATGGTTCAACCCTTGACAAGGGGTATAGGACCACCACGATTGGCTTAGACCAATCAAGATAAACCCCTTCTATCAGGGGGAAGGTGACAAGCCTGTTCTCCTAGGAAGCACATGGCTCAGTGAAGGAGAGTAGGAAACCTGGCCACATCCTGACTTCTGTTAGGAAGGAGAAAAGAAAACATCTAATGTTGAGTGGACACTTAAATGACTGCAAAGGCAAGTAGAGATTTAGTATACAATGAAGAAGCAGATCCCTAGTTCCAGAAGGTGGAGTCCACAGACCTCCATTCTTGAAATTGCGACGTGCAGACCCAGACGAGTAGATGGGAGATGGTAAAAGGTGTAGTTCTAGGGACCCACAGCACTTCCTTCTGAGGACTATGGGAGCTGAGACAAACAACTAGTGAGTAGAGCTTGGGAGAACATTTCAAACTTGCCCAAATGAGAGTAAAAGGAAACTGTGTGTTTTACAGGGTTTGTGTCACAGTGAGCACTGGCAGGGAAATGCATTTCTCTGCTGTGTCAAACAGTATTTCACCAGGAAGATGTCATTTGCTAGCCCAGAATTGGTCAAAGCCTTGGGTTCCATCACCCCCAGGGCTTAGCAATGCCCTGTGCTCCCGCTGACAGTGGTCTGCACAAGTGTGAAATGTAGAAGAATGTTCCAGGCAATGCCCCACTGGCTATCCTCTGTGTGTTAGGCAGTTCACTTCCCCAGTCTCACTTGTGCCTCTTGATGAAGAAGCACCTCAGCCCTTCTACCCCTCACCTGGAGAGGGGAGGACGTGAGTCTTAGAAAGAAGCAGGTGACTTAGCTAAGGTCAAGGGTGAGATTCAGAATTCCCAGGGCCCTTCTCTTCTGTTTCAGCTCATAACATGACCTTCTATGGGCTCAGAGAAGTGCCAGAAATGGGTTTATTCACAAGGAAGAAAAACAGAATAAATGGGAGTGTAACTCAGAAGTGGAGAGCAAGAAGGTAGCTGAGATCCCACCTTAGATGACTGCCCCCCTGCATCCACACTGCCTGGCCTATTCCCTGGTGTTCTGAGTGTTGAGTGCATTCACTAGAGTGGAAAGAGCCTGAATGCACCTGATTGGAAGGGGCGAATGGGCAGAGCTATTCCTATCTTTGTGGTCCTTCTAAGAGACTTTGAAACTTCATTTTTCTCTCCCTTTTCTTGTAAGAAGAAAGTGAACACACAGCTCTGGTGTGTCTCTCCAGCACTCACCCCAGGCTGCCCCCCACCCACCACCACCACGTTGCTTCTCTCTTTATCCCTTCACACCAAATACTTTCAAAGTTAATTTCAAAGAGCTGGGAACACTTGATATTTTTAATTAATCCTATGCCTAGAGAAATATGATTTTATGCATCTGAGTCCTCTCGGCTTCTCTGGATAGATAGCTTATTCTGTGTAATGCCAGTGTTTCCAATTTAGCTGTAATTATGCGAGTGACTTGTTTGTTTGTTTGTTTATTAATACCTAAAAGAGAAACTAATGCTGATGTGTGTGGCCTCAGGAAGAGCTTTCTAGTTTTCCTAATAGTGCTTCCTAGTTAAGCAGCACTTTAGGCCTTCCATGGTGCTCTTGCCTCAGCCTCTCCTTCAACCCTGTGGGGCTGGAAGGGAAGGTACCACCTCCACACAGAGAGGGAGAAACTGAGGCCCACACCGGTCTGTGGTTTGCAGCTGGTCACACAGTTAGGGCAAGTGAGATGCAAACCAAGCTGACAGAATTGGAGATCAGGATTCTTCGCACCACAACCAATTTTTCTTCCTCTAAGAATTCCAGTGAAGTAACATGTGGCCCGCTGCCAGGAGGACCAGCTGAAAGGAGGTACCTCATAGTCACTGTTAAGCTGAAAGAGCTTTTGCTATTTGGGAAACATTTATTGCTGCCACACTGAGCTTTTGAAGTTCAAACTGATGAGGTGCTAGACCTGTGTCACAATTCTCCACATCCTTCCCTGGGCTCCCCTAGATCAGCCAGCTCCATTGCACAGCCAGAAGGCATGAGGCATTTTGCTAAAATACAAGAGGTTCTTAGAGTGCAATAAACTTCAGTAGTTAAGTGATAGATAAGTAGTTCTGTATTCTTGGCAAGGATCTCAACTTACGCTGTCTTTTACAATGGTTCTATCCAATTGTATGAATTAGGCCTCATTTGGTTTAAAGTGGTGGAAATCCCACACAAACTGGCTCTCTCATAACAGAAAAGTCCACTTTTGAGTCTGGAGTCAGATATTGCTTGGTGCAGGAGCACACACAATGGTGCTATGATTGAATTTCTCTCCATCTCTTGGCTCTCTTTAATACCGCTCCATTCTCAGGCAAGCTCTCCCCTTGTTCTTGAGAGATGACTGATTGGCTTCAGTCAACTTCAAATTTTTGAGAAAAAAGAAAGCCCTTTCCTGGTGGTTCCCACAGAAGCCCTGAGAATTCCTTTGATTGACTTGGTGAAGTCATGTGCTCTTCCTGTACCAATCTGTGATGAGCTGATTGGTCGGGTCAAGGTCATGTACTTTACATTTGGTGCTGGTGATGAACCCAACCTCACCCATAGCTCATGAGCTAAAAATAGAAAAAATATTCCCCAGGAAAAATCATAATAAACCAATTGAGAAGGAATAGATGCTGGGAAGAACTCCCTATCCCGCCAAAATAAAAGTATATCCCACTTTCCTTTTCTCATTTTTACTTTTAAGCTAGAATGACTGGAATGATTACAGACATACTTCATTTTATTGCACTGCACTGTATTGCATTTCATAGATGTGTTTTTTTACAAATTGATGGTAAGACCCTCCACTGGCAAAAAAATTACTACATGCTTTACTGCAATAATTGCTTTGCTGTGGCAGTCTGGAATTGAACCTACAGTACCTCTGAGGTATGCCTGTGTATTCATCTCCCTTAGAAGCACAGGAAGCAAATGTTTTCCTGAATGAGTTATCGGCCTACAGCTGGGTTTTAGATACCTGACGTTAGTGTCCTGCTTGGGTTCTTCCTACAGAATCTTACTAAACTGAACTTCCACTTTCTACATCTCTGGGATTAGGAATCGTAAATTCTTCAGTTAAAAATAGCATTCCCCCCTACCTCAAAAACCCATGTTAACTTACAATTTAGACTCTTACCCCACCCCCCACCCTGTATCCCACTTGAAACATCACTAGTTGCAGCTTTGGCTCCTCCATCCTGTGCCAACTTGCTTCTGCTTTCTTGGGAATACTCCTTTATTTTCTTATTTTTCTTTACTGAGCCAATTTTTCCTTTTTTTCTCTATTTCCCTATGCACTTGTGCTCTCTTGGAAATATAGAGGCATCCTGGGGCAACTAGAACAGGTCTTTTTCAGCTTCTCTACACACCTCACTCTGCTGGAATAGAAAATAAACCGACTGTCACCCACTGAGCCAATAGAAAGAAGGAGCATACATGCAATTATTATTGGGGCTGTGCCAACTACTTCAACAAAAATAAGTATGAGTCTCACTCTTCTATTTTTATGGAATCAGAAAATTACAAGCATGTTTAAGACTTCCTGGGAGGTGTTGCCACTTTCCTTGCCTGTGCATTTTGTTGGTGTGACCGGTGGCTGGATTCCAGGGGCAGCAGAGTCTTTCCTAAGAGACCCTAGAATGAGGACACCCTCCCGAGGCTCACCCCTGCAGGCTCCTCATAAGCAGGGAGATTAGAGTTCGCTCACTTATTTACTCAAACATTCAATTCAAACATCTAAAATTTATTCACCCTAAGTTTTTCTTCTCATTATTTTCTTCCTGATTCAGTAGAGCCTCTCATATCAGGGAGGGTGTTGGGGAGCATGAGGCTGGAGAATATTTTTAATGAAGCCTATTGATATTATTGGGGGAGAATGAAAGCTGCTGTGCAAAGGCCAAGAATGAAGACAAGAGCGTGGTGAGGCCACAGATGCAGCTGAGACAGGTCTTCAGGGGGAGCTCAGGAGCCCGAGGCTGTGCTGCTCTGAGTGCAGGTGGCCAGAACGAGGGGGCTCCAGTGCTTGTTTTATTTCCCTTGGCAGGATGGACTATAAACCTCTTGATGACAGGAACAGCTTCTTCTTCATTGTATCATTCTCCCAGAGGACAGAGTACATATGGAGAGTTCTGTGCATATTGATTAATGAATGAATAACTTACTAAATACATGAAGGAACAAATAAATGAATGAATAAAGAGAGCTGTTGTAAGAGCCTGGTCAGTGTGATAACTCACAGAGGCCAGTCTGATTTCTGCTTTATTGATTACTTGTACGTAAGGGACCTAATGATCCTAGGTGTCATGACAGTTTAATGATGCCTAAATGTAGTCAAATGTGACAACTCTTGCTGTGGTAAAATATGACTTAACCAAATCCCTTATGTGAACTCTGAGGAAAAAAAGACACCTAATAAGAAGAGTTCTTGGTGGCCACCTAGTCTCAAATTAAAAAGAAAAGAGAAGAATACAAAAGAAAAGGAAAAAGAAAAACAGAACCTGGTACTCAATTCTGCATAGGGCCTTTCACGCAACCTGCACACTGCACTTTGTGAAGAAGCCTCTGAAGTTAAACTGCCTGCTTGCAGTATGTTTCTGCCTTATGAGCCAGCCCTTATAAAGGAGTTCCATTTCAACCATGGGACTGAGGCTTCTCCCTTCCAATCATAGCTATGCAGGTCTGACCAATCAAAGCAACTCTATTCTGACCGTCAGGGACAGGGGCGGAAACTTCTCTCTATATAAGCCAGCTCCGCTGTGGCTCTGAGAGCACACTCTCCACCGAAGTCTACTTTTCCTAGCTGGAGCTGAAACACCAGAGACAGCTTACTGGAGCAGAGCAGAGCAAACAGATTGGGACCATCACCGAGCGGGGCCATGGCTGAGTAAAGCTGCCTAGCTGAAGAGCGACCTGGCCCTGGGGTAGTTTCATGGCCATGTTGTGTTCACAGCCATGCTGTGTTGCTGTTGAACCATCTGCACTAAATAAACTTCCCTTCTTCGCCTCACCCCAAATCGGGGATTCCTATTGGCATTTGAATTGGCACCAATGGCCATTGGTTGACACTTGTTTTTCTTTAAAAGTCGTTCTTTTCTCTTAAGGGCCCTTTCATGTGACTCTTCCAGCCTCCCAGGAGTGCAGGAAACATAACAGGTGCCAGAACTTTTCTCTATATAATGACTCTGCCCTGTTTCAGAGGCAAATTTGGCATGACTGTTGTCAGCCAGGAGCTACTTCTGTTGTTTTGGAATCCTCTTATACCCACTTATGAGATGCCTGGTGGAAAACTGGGAATGTGGTTCTGTATAGCCCATCCTCGGTGGCACATTCAGGAGTGTGCCACTGACTGAGTTAAAAGTGACTTTGGAAGGGACATTGAATTGTTTCCAGCTGGAGCCACACTGGAATCTGACGCAGGGGTCTCATTTCTCAGACCCAATACCTTCCTGCAAGGCCTTCTTCAGGGCCATGTGCTGGGTCTTGGGTCTCCCCTTTGTGGAAGAACAAGAGGAAAAATGTAACATCCTCCACCGCCCTCACCCTCTGTGATCCAAGCCTAATGACGGGATGCCGCTATGAAAGGGTCTCACGCTGACTCTTCCCATCTCCTCTCCTGCAGGCAATTTGTTCTGACAAACGTACAACAGCTGGGTAATGGGACACGAAAGCTTCAGGTGGTAGAACAGGGGGATGCTAATTGATAAATGTTGAATTAAACCATAAACTCAGGCAAACGTTCAGGGGGCATGGGACAATCAGAAGCTCCAGATGGGTCCCTGGTGATAGAATAGGGAGAAGTGAGTTGTGGGGTGGACCACTAGAAATTGTTCTAGAGTTGGGAAAACCTAAATCTGAATCCTGGCTTCATTTCTTAATAGCTGCGTGACCTCAGACAACTCAATCAACTTCATAGAGTATGTTTCTGTATCTTAATATGAAAGTGATGCCTGCCTTTCAGAGATGTTGTGAGAATTAAAAAAAAAAAAAAAAACTTTCATTCACTCATCTATTCTTTCAGTAGAAAGCATATATCAGGGTTAGGTGAGTGCCTATCCAAGTTGCTGCCAGATATTACGTTCTCAAAATTATGTATTTGACCTCTTTCTTTAGACCTTGGTGTCCTGCCAGGAGCCATGAAGGGTGGTTGGTCTCCAGGGATTCCTCCAGCTCCAACATTTAATAATGCAGACATCACCCTCCCAGTGCGGGCAGCCTGGCCACGGTAACCCAGGGTTTCTGCCTGAGTGCCATGCGTGTGCCTGCTCCAGGTGCACACCTGTCCCCAGAAACCAACCTCCCCCCTTTTGTGCCTGAGCTCTGCTGTGGGCTGGCTTTGGGGAAAACTGTACCAGTTTGGAGCCAGTTAGCATCAGCTGGCATTTACAAGTGACATTTAAAGGTCACCTCAATCCTCCTGCCAGGGAATCAGGGAGGGAAGGTGCAGCAGAGAATGTGGACCTGGGTTGAATCTAATGAGCTTGGGCCAGAAGCTGGGAGGCTGAAAGCAGCGAGCCGTGCGGTGGGGGCGGGCAGGCTTTTCTTAGCATCACTCGTTGGAGAAGTTAAGGGGTAGATGAAGCCTGGGAGGGAGAGGAAGGAGCTACTCAGTTCTGTGAAGAGAGGTCCTCGTTGGCATCATCCTCACCAGTGTGGTCATATTTAGGTTCTTGGGTTCATGTCCTGTACAAAGTGTGGTCAGAGGAGAAAAGGTTGAAAATGCATAAAGAAAATAGTCTAGGTCATGCCTTAGAAATCCTTGCCCAAGGGACAAGCTCACCATATGGTTAGAGAGGTTCATTAAGCATATTTTCTGAACCAACAATTAGGACATGGTAATATAATCTGACCGAATGACACTCTGTCATGCAATGGAGAGATAATGAATCCTGTTCGCAGTCGAGGCTGCCTTGGAAAATGAGACTCTTAGAACCCATGTAAACAGATGACTGGGAACAGGGTGTTGCTGCTTGTAGTCAAAGAAGACAGCGCTGCTGATGGAGGCTGAAAGGCGCTGCCTGGAGAGCCGTGTGACGATGACTAGGATGGGTGGTGCCCGCTCTGTCGTTAGCCCAGCCGGCTGCCAACGGTCCGTTGGCTTCTCCTTCCCTCCCTGTGGACAGCCCTCAAATGTGACCCAGCAGTGGGAACCCTTAACTACCTTGCTTTCCCTCTATGCCCTGAAGATGACCCCAGAAGCTGCTTCTGCTCAGGAAGCCCTGTCTCAGGAGGCCCTGCCCAACTTGGCCTGCCCAGCGTGCAAGCTGACCACTGCTGCCTGAGGCATGGTCATGGTGGTGATGGCAGTGACCTTACCCCACCTCCCAGGGGAGGCCTTTATCACAGGGGTCTCTGCTCTAGGGGTGATTTTTGCAATCAGTAAGAAGAGGGTCATGAAAATTGGTTTGCTTGCCATCTTTCGTATAAAACCTACTCATTGTTAACTAACCACAGCTATGCCGTGTAAATCTAGACAAGTTGATATCAAATCAAAAACGGCTAATGCTTCCCAGTCTTCCCTCCCTCCTCAGTCTTCAGGTGCTCTGCGGAGTGTCAGCGAAGCGTCTGGGGAACGCTCAGAAATGTGGGGGTTGCTGGTTGGGTAGAAAGACCGACTGCCCTCAGGCCTTTCCCTTGCCCTCCCTGCTACACACAGGCTGCATCATTCCCACCTTTGAGGCCATTTCTTGGCTCTGAAGGAATCCCCTGCTGTAATGCAAAGCCCCTGGGGCGGGTCTCAAGTGCATTGCGCTTAAAGTACATTAAGCCGCTGTCAGTTTTAGTGGGGACATTGTAGCGGGGATTAATTTATCACGCTTCTTTCAGATGTGACACCTGGTTGAGAGGGATTTAGATTTAGGAAAGGCGTTTGATGGCAGGAAACAGACAGAGAGACAGACAGGAAAGCCCTGAGAGGAGAAAGTGGCAGCCTTCAGAGCCGGGGGCGGGGTGGGGGTTGTGGACAGGGAGGCTGACTGGTACTGATGGTGTCAAGGTGGAGGCCGGGGCCTGGGTTTTGACCAGTTAGGAGGAAAAATGAGTGAAATGCACACCTGGCAGAACAGAGGTGGATGAAGCAGCTGCAGGGAGGGGCGTAGGGCCCAGATGCTGGGCTGGCTCACAGCCGTGTGGTGGGCAGGACTCCCGCTGGTCCAAGGAGCTGTGGGTGCCTTCTTCTTGGTGTCTGAGGGTCCCAGAGCCAGGGCGGCCTTACTGCGCAGGCGGCAGTTGACAGTGGTGAGAGTCTAGCAGACAGTATTCCGCCTTTCCCTCTGTTCCCGTTTTCCCTCTGATGGGCCAGTTGCTTTGTGTGCCATTGTTTTTATGGGCTGATTTCCAGAGGGACTTGAACAGAACTTCTTTCACCTCCTTAATGCACCACCCCCTCCTTGAAGCCATTGCCCTCAGGGGGAGAGAGTTTTCACAAATGGAGGCATTAGCATCTGGCTTTGCTGTGTTGCACAGATCATCTGAGGCTGGAAACCTTAGGGTCTGTTGTTTGAAGAAGAGCCCTCGTTTCTGAAAAACCACAGGTGGAGAAGACTAGAGACTGAGGTTGAGGAAAAGGAGGGAAAGGCAGGGTGTGGCATTTAGGAACCACCTACTATGTGCCAAGCACTGTCCCCTTCAAGCACATCTCATCCTCCCCTGTCACGTGCAAGGAGACACAGGTGTCCTCACCCCAGTACCGCAGATGGGGAGGTTATGTGACTGGCCCAGCTGGTCAGTGACGGGAGCCGAATACAAAAGCATGTCTGTCTGACTCCAGATGAAGGGGAATACTGTACACCTGCTCTTTACTCTGCTACTCTCCTTCCAGGCCACAGTCCTGGGGTGATACCCCTGCTCACCTATAACTCCAAGTCACGCCCCCTCATTTCAGGCTTGCCCCACTCAAGGGGTCTAACTCTCTTTGGTGTGAGCTGGGGTCCCAGACACCTTCATATTACAAAGAAGTTTCCTTCAGGCTGACACCCCAATAGAGGAAATAAAGCAGGGAGGAAGGTAAATCCCTGCCAGAGACATGCCAACTGAGTTATAAGAACAAGGATCACCTTCCCTCCACCAGGCTGATTATTAACACCCAGAACCTTCAGCCATTCATCAGTGTGGCAAGCACTGTCTAGTGACAGGTTAATTACACAGTTCTGGGTGATTAGAAAGTAAATATTTGTTAAGAGGATACCTCTGAGAGGATAAAAACTGTCAGGTAGAAGACTCTTTTGCATGATAAACGCCACCTTATCTTTTCAGCCTGAAAAGATTTTTTCTTGGTTGTTGCTCCTAGAAAACTCTACTTGGCTCCTCCCTCCAGCTAGGATGCACTTAGTTCAGACTCTCACCTGCTTCCTGTGCCCTCCCTTTGTTAGACTCCTTGCTGGTCCTACCTGGAGCCAGGCCTCTATTCTGAGTAAATGTCTCTCCATCAAAGCCATGGTATGTGAGGTTTCCATCGCCAGTGTGACTTGGAAAGGTTTGGGAGAAGTTCCTGGTTTCCTGGGTGAGAAATTCCACTTGCTGCATGGCTGTGTGGGGCTGGGGGACCCATCCCAAGACTGCTCTACTGGGAAGTGTGGGTGCTGCTGGACTAGAGTGACCCCCCCAGAGGGCCAAGAGTCAGGGAGTACTCCACCCCTCAGGTTGGTCCAAAGTTGGCTTTGGACGGCCTTTCTTGTGCTTTCTGTCTCTCTAGGGGCCCAGCCTCTGGGACGCAGGGCACACACCTCTTCGGGGAAGATCCATGATATGACTGTAGGTGGTGGCTCTGCCCTCCAGCACCATCCAAGCCCCATCAATCCTGCCTGAGCATTTTGAGCAACAACAACAATCATGAAAATGTGACTTACTCTCCACAATGTACAATGAATGACTACCCAAGAGGAAACTGTTGCTGCTTTTGTACAGGCAGGACTGTGCTCCAGGTAGTGAAAATTTCTGTATGGTTTTAAGTGATTCAGTTCTAATTGTTTTAGAATCAAGGTCTAGACTTTGTCTAAAATACCATTCCTAGTTTGCTATAGGATAGGAAATACTGCTAAGTTTTCAAACCTCCTCCATAAACCATGAATTGGAGATATGAACATTCAACTCAAATGCTGAGTTTTCAGCCATTTCTGCATTTTTGACATCTTCCTCCTCTCCTCAGAAGCATAGGAGAGATCAGTGAAAAGCACAGGTGGTCTGTTGATCTTTATCTCCTCTCTTCCTTGAATTCATTCATGTGTTCAACCAATGCTTATTTAGTATCAACTGTATTTCAAGTGCTGAGCTAAGGGCTGGACCTACAACTCTAAATTAACCAATCCCCATGCTCAAGGACTTGATGGACGGATGGGAAGGAGAGACAGGCTGAGTGGCAGGACGCACAGCAGATGTACAGGAGTCATGAGTGTTGAAGGAGCAGACCCAAAGGAGCAGCTGACATCACCTGTCTACAAGAGAGGGAGAGGCTGGGGTCTGGGAAGGTTTAAGTGAAGAGATGATATTTGCCCTGAGCCCATCATGCTTCTGCATAACGTCATCAGGGCCAGTAGAACCAGGCCTGGAACCCAGGCTGGTTTAGGCATATCGTACCCGGGATATGTTGGACGCCAGTAGCGGCTCGTAACTGTCGGTTCACTATGAGCCTGAGCTCTGCACTGTAAGCACCAGTGTGGCTAGCAAGTGGCCAGAGCTCCTCTGGGTGGGGGGAGCGGGTTGGCAGTGAGAGGGTGAGGAGCAGGTGAGGGGAGAGTTCAGGGCACAGTGAGGTCTGGGCCATCAGTGTACAGTGAACCTGGGCCAGCCTATAGGGCATGTGTGTGGGGAACTGGACAGATGATGTTTATTCCCATGGCTGTTCTCTGAGGCTGCCTGGTCAACTTCAGTCAGCGATAGCCTGTGTTCTTTCTTTCCCCAGGGATTTGCCTGCTTCTGGCAATATACCTGCGCACGATGGTGTGGCATGGCATGGGACCAGGATGGAGACTGAGCTGATACAGCGTGTTAGCTAGCCCCTGGTACAGATGGGGTCTCTCCTGGGGGGTCCTGCTGCCCTCTTCTGCCATGCAAGAGGGTCAGCTCTCTGTCTTCCCTTCCTTTTGGCCTGTTTCTCCTGTCAGCAGACAGAACAGAGCAGGAGGCCCACTGTCTGCCCTCAGCAGCTGCCTCCCTGTGGGATCCCCTCTCCAATCTCCCCTGCCTGAGTGCTGTCAGGGACCTTTCTAAACAGGGACAGATGCTTTCTTTAGCAGCCTAGCTTCCTGGTGACACCTCCTGACATGGCATTAACAGAGCAAACAGTACAATGGATCCCCTGGGCCATGGACCATTGATTTCTTGTTTGGGCCCCTTAGCTATGTAGCAACAACAGATGTGGCAGGTTTGATTAGGTTTCCCCAGAGGGAGTTCAGGCAAGGGCGGGGAGCATGCCCAGCTCAAAGGAATTGGGGGAATGGGAAAGAGTGGGGTTAACTCCTAAAACCATACACCTGAAATAGAAGTGGGAGGCGGGTGTAAGGAGGGTAAAAGGGCTATAAGGATCTTCTGTGAAGCCACTTCTTTTCTCTATTTCTCACCGGAAAAGAACAAGGACCATGGGCTCCTTCTGAAGTCACATACCTGCCAAAGCTTGGTGAGGTCCAGCCTGGGTCCTGGAGCACCTGTCCCTCAAAGAGGGGAGGGGCCTTAGACCTTCTCCAAGCAAAACCATTAAAGTGTGTCTTTCTGAAACTGGTCCCCAAACACTATTAGTCTCACCCTCTTGTGGGGGCATCAGGATTTTACTGACCACCCCCCCCGCAACCTTCAGAGTCGGTCCTTTAGAACCAGCCAAGGTTGATCTTTCCTTTAACAAGCCTATCCTTTGAGAAGGGAAAATCCGATAACTAGGAAATACCCATTGAAGCTTCTACCCGATGAAAACTTTTTCTATAGTTGGGCAGAGCTCAGCTTGCTCTCCATCGCAAAAATCTGCATTATGCTGAAATATGTTCCTTACTCTGGCACCATAAATAAAGCATTTTCACAAAAGAATAACATTTATATTATCACCAGGAATAGAAAAGGAAACAGCAACTGTAAGATGCTGGTAGTAACGAGCAAGGCTGTTTTCATTCTTTTTCTAGGAACTCTTAATGCAGCAACATACCAGCCCCAGCCCCTGAGCTCAACTCTCTTTAAATATATATATCTCTATGCATGTGTAGATCTCACTCCCTGAATATATAGATAGGTAGATAGATATATTATCTCTTTAAAATATTAAAATAAATTACATCTTTCCCCAGAATACAGACATTAATTCTGCTTCCAGGAGATTTGTCAAATCAGTGGCCTGTGTTTGCATAACAAGCTCTTCGGTTATGTGGTGTGGAATATAAATTACCATGGTGTCAGCTTCAGATGAAAATCACTAGATTTTCAGCAATGTCACTTCCATTGATGAAGATGAGCTTGATGCTATGTGTGCAGGTGATGTCTGTAAGTAGCTGGGTCTTCTGGGAAGTGCCTGCAAGTGAACAACGTGGGATGGGAGGAATCAGACTGTGGCTGAAAAGCTATCCGCTCTCCATTTGTTAGAGACAGGATTTCTTCCTTCTCCTCTTTCATTGCATTTTACCCACACACACATAGTCATTCTGACCTGGGTTCTGAGTGATTTGATGGAACTGTGGGTTATTTCCTGCCAGGTTTGGGACAAGCATGTGAATGCATCTGGATTGTCCTGAGATTTAATGCATAGAAAGCTTAAGCAGACCCACAAACTCCAAATTTCCAGGATTCGTTGTCTTTAAGTGTTGTTGGTAAGGCTTCCAATTATAGTTAATATTGCTTGACTGCTTAGGATGTGCCAGACACTGCCATTCACTCTAATAACAACCCTGCGGTAGGCAGCGTTATGGCTTCCCCTTTGGAGATCAAGAAAGTAAGATAAATAAAGGTTAGGAAAGTTACCAAGGGACAAGAAGCTCCTGATCTGGGACTTGAACTCAGGTCCATCTGAGTCAAGAGTCCAGACTTTTAAGAGCTCAGAACACTGAGCTCTTGTGATGCAAGAGGTGGCAGAAGGCTCCTTGCCCCGGAGGTGGACACGAACAATCGCTGGTGCCCAGCTAGTCTGGTGGGACTGAATGCAGCATTGGAGGAGAATTCTCAAACAAATTCACCTATTTAGTGTGGAGATTTTTAAAAAAACTAGAACGGTTTAGTAACTTCTTGCTGCCTCCTCACACCACTCCCTGCTTTTCTTCACCAAACCTGACACTGTGACCTCTTCAGTGTTCATGAAATTTGGTGTGGTTAACTGGTCTACCTGCTCATTTTATACATGAGGACACTGAGGTCCAGAGAGGGAAGGGAGGGACATGCCCAGGGTGAGGTGACTCAGTGTGGGATAGAGCTAAGGTTGGAATCTTCCCATTTAGCTGGATCCTTGTGTAAAGTCCAGAAAGAGCTCAGCTAGGCTGGTTTCAAAATGTAATTGGATGGGGTTGGGTCAAGCTTTCAAAGCCATGCTTAGGGATGCTGTAGGGTCTGGGCTTGACCTGGCACTGTGGCCCAGACCTCATTGGATGATCCAGCTTTGTAAATGATGCAGGGAGTCCACAGAATGGGCATTTAGTTTATTCACCTGGTTTCCGGAATGCCAGCTCCATATGTGATTGTAAGATGCTTTGTTGCAATCACTGTATTTTTTCATGATCATTTATAGGTGAAAATCCATCTAGAGCTGTTTTCACAAAGCTATAAAATTTGTCTCTGCTCTGTTTCCTTTTTGAAATGTTCAGTTCAGCAAGATTGAAGGCCAATGGCTAGAACTGAATTTAACTCAAATTTCAGCCATTTTTTTCCAGTCTTGGTATTTCTCCTTCCAAATTACATTTATATTGGAAACATTTCTGTCCATAATTTTCATGACAACTTATAAAAGTTGTTTCTTGGTTGAGCACTCACAAGAAAATTTCCCAGGGTTCTCTTCAATGCTCACTGCACCCCTTTGTTCCGTTGAGCCCTATTGTCCCTAAATAATAGCAATAGTAAAGCAATCAAAATATGTTGCTTTCATTTCCCATTTAATAGCAAAACTAGATTGAGCTGATGCCACATGCGTCCAAATGGATCTGGGGAATTCTCAAACTGAAGTGCTTTAGGGGTTTTATGTTACTAACAAAGAACACAGACTTTGGAATGTTTAACTGTGGAAGGGCAGAGATTCCTAGTTGCCTCCTGACCACCTTTGTGTTGTAACATAGCCCAATTTTTAATTGGAAACATTGCTTCCCAGCTAGAAAGACTACTTGTCCCAGAATCCCCTATGACTAAGTAAGGCTTTATGGCAAAGTTCTAGCTGGTGAGGTGTAATTTAAGTGTAATATGGGACTTTCAAGAAACCTCTTAGAAAGGAGGGAGACTTTCTTCTTCTCTCCATTCTGTTCCTTGGGTCCTAGAAGTAATAGCTGTAGCTCTAGCAATATGCTGGGACCATGAGAATGAGGACGTCTTAGTGACAGTAGAGCAGAGAGCTATAGGGAGCCTGGGCCTGGGTGACTATTGATCTGCCGTGACGCCCTTTGACTGGTACCTCTAGACGTAGTTTAATTAAAAGAGAAATTAACCTCTAGCATGAGACACCACCATTTTTCAAGTCTTTGTTAGTTTAAATTGGGCCCGATTTTGAGTTCACTTACTGTCTTTTATCAAGATATTAATCTCTGAGCTTCATGTTCCTAATTATAAGACATACAGGTTTCCAGTGAAGCATTTTTTATTTTCCTAGTAGATGCAAAGCACATAGCACAGTTCTTGCTATATTTTTCCTGTAATATTTTCAGGGTGCTACATGTTCACGTAGCTGGGTATATAAACCATGTGACAAGCATATTTAGATCAATCAAGAGACAGACTATAGGGCTAGAGGGCCAAATTACCAATGCAGAGTTGTGTTGCTCAGTTCAGTTTCACAAAGGTACAATAATTAATCAGGGTTTTAGTTTCTGTCTCAGTTCAGGGTATTTAGCTACAATGTAAACTGTATCTCTTTTTCAAAGTTGCCCTATTTACATCTGAAAAAAAAAAAAAAGAAGAACTTAACTTTGCTCCAGTCAACCCCCTGATATTCTAATTCTTATAGATACAGTCTTCACTTGCTGACATTTCTCTAAATTTAATTCTTCTCTGTTGGTTGATCTATTTCTGCTTATGTGGGTAATTCCCTACTTCCAAGTCCTTTCTAATATGTTCTAAGTGACTTTCTGACCAGAGAACCTTTTGGCTACCCTTATAGTTATTCCAACTAGAATCTTACTGATATATAATTTCTCCCCTAACACCTTTGTCCTGCTCCACTCAATCTACTTGACATACTATGCTTTTAATTTATGCATATTGGCATAATATATATTATAGTCTGTAATCTTATTTAATCTTTACAATAACCTCATTTGTAAAATGAGGTAGAGATTATTATCCTCATCTTAGACATGAGGAGGCACAGCCTCGGAGGGTTAGGGATTGTATTAGGTCACACGCATAATTCCTGGTTGGCTGGGGACCAGAAACTCATCTCCACAATTCCCTCCCAAAGTTTGAAAGCCACTCATGTAGGCTTCCCATCAATCATACCTCACATTTTATTGTGACTGCTGCTGCCTTCTCTAGACAGAAATTCATTCTGATTCACATATATATATTGAGCATGAAGGATTTGTCACATTTCATATTTGAATAACATTTTTATACTTTTCCTAGAGCTTTCTTGTACATTATCTTATTTGATATTCACTGTAAGTCTGTAGAGTAGGTAAGGCAGACGTTTCTTTTCCTTCCATTCTCTGTATGAAGAAATGAATGCCTGAATAATCTAAGTGATGGAGTCAAGATCACAGAAAAAAAATAATGACAGAATTGGGACTTGTCCTCCGATTGAGGAACTGTGTTTTCGAGGGATGGATATTGAGAGTAGCCCCTTTTGAATATTGAGACCCAATTCTATGGTGAACACCAGATCAGAACCTACACAAGTAATTCAATGGCTCTCATATTCCTTTTGAAGTCTTTGTGAGAGAAGATAGATTCTCCGTCTCCTTTTTTCTCCCTGCTCCCCATTTCTAGGTCAATCAATCAGTTACCTATTGAAACACTAGACATGAGTCAGTAGGGAAGGCCAGATGGTTGCCAGTACAAAGCTGGCCCCGCCCAGTGCTGAATACAGCTTGAGATAATTAGCACTACAGATTCTCAGAGGAGTGACGTGTGAGTGCAAGTCCACGAGTCATCAGGGAAGGCTTCATCTGAAGGGTTGAGGCTGGTCTGGCTCTCTGGTCCCTAGAGTTAATACAGGGTCACAGAATGAGCCCTAGAGTATAGGTCAGTACACACTGGTTAGAGCCACAGCCCACTATTAACTAGCTTGGTGGCCTTGGGCAAACCAGTTGACTTGCTTAGACTGCAACTTCTAAATCTTTACCAGGAGAAGGTTGGGCTGGCTTTGAAGTGCCTGTATTAGTTTGCTGCGGCTCTCATAACAAAGTGCCACAGACTGGATGAAGTGAACCACAGACGTTTATTTTCATACAGTTCTGGAGGCTGGAAGTCCAAGATCAAGGGTTGGGAGGTTGGTTTCTCCTGAGGCCTCTCTCCTTGCTTTGGGGGTGACCGTCTCTTCTCCCTGGGTCTTTACATGGTATTCTCTCTGTGTATATCTGTGTCCTAACCTCCTCTTCTTATAAGAGCATCAGTTGTATTGGGTTAGGGCCCACTTGTATGACCCCATTTTAACTCAATATATAACTTAATGTTAACTTAAAATGTAACCTAATATTTGCTTCTCCAAAATAGTCACATTTTTAGGTACTGGGGGTTAGGACTTTAACATACAAAGTTCGAGGGGACATAATCAACCCATAATAGTGTCCATATTTTATTGATCAGAAGAATTACTCAAGAGGCTTTAAAAAGATAAAAGTTTCTGAACCCCAATCCTAGTCTCTGAGAATCACAGGAGATGGACCCAGTGATTTACCTATTTTAATAGTTCCCCAGGTGATATGCATGCTTGGCTACGTGTAAGTCTCTTGGGCCCTTCATCTTGAATACTCTTTGTATTTAAGAATTGGGCAGTCAGGAAGGGAAGGCATTCTTAAATAGCAGCTGTCTTGAGGAATGGTGAGGGTGCAGGTTGGGAAGGAGGATGTCCCAGGAGTACCCCAAAGGGCTTCCAAATGCCTTTTTGATGTACAGAGAGACTGAGTCAGGGGTGGTAGCATGTCAAGTGGAAAACGGACCCACCTTCTCTGCCTGTCATCCTCTGCAGCCTAAATTTGATTTCTTTTTGTGTGGAGTAGCTAATGCCCCTGAATATCACTTTGGTGAGAAATTCTGGATTTGGGACAAAACAAGGGATCCCAAAGGGGTGAGGAGAGATAGCAGAGTGGAATAGCCAGAGATTCTCATTCAAAGAGTTTAGACTTGCTGATCAAAGCCAGGACTTGGAGGGTAAAGTGTTGAATGTTGAAAAGAGCTTGGGCTTCTCAGGCAAATGGATCTAGTTCAGATTTTATTTTCTGGCACTTACCAGCTGTGTGATGCAGGGTGGGCCACCTGGTGTTTCAGGGGTTTGGTTTCATTTTAAAAATATTGGGGAAAATAACGTCAGAAGAGCAGGGTGTGTATGAGAACTTAATTAGATCCTGCTTGTGAAGTGCTTCCTTTAGTGCCCGGTAGTTAGTGGGCCACAAATAACCCATCACTAGTTGCTCTTCTAAAACCAGGTTTGCTCCTCTTGGACTAGTCTGCATTTCCCTGTTGATCACACACTTAAACAGAGAGAGAGACTGTAGGCACAGGGGAGAGAGAAAAGGAGGTTGAGGAAACAACACGGGAGAAGGGAGAGGAGGAGCACAGGAAAGAGGAGTGCACTCATCACAGCATTGTGATATGAGCCTGGAAGACCCAGTGCTGTTGAAGAGAGAAGCATGAAGCTGACTTGCTAAAGGCCACCTGGTCATTTTCCAGTTGTTACCAGAGGTTTTTCCCACCAATAGTACTCTTCACTTGTTATTCAGCATGACACCAGGAATGGCCCAATAGTCCAGTTGCTGCTTCTTTTTTGATATCACCTTTGACCACCAAAAAAACAGCTAATATAGGTGTTTCCTAAATCACTTTTTAAAAAAATGAAGGATTCATTTACAGAGTTAGCTCTCAAAATAAAGAGCCGGGTTAAATTGTCATCTTCCATTTTGCGTCAGTCCTGTTTGCCAGCGGAGAGGCTGCCAGGATGCCTTGCAAATTTGGGGATCTCAATGGGATCTAAGGAAACTAGGAGAGAGATTGGAGGGAAGGAGGCGGATTGTAGAGTTCAGTGGAAAGTGCAGAGTGTGTCTAGAATTTGTTCCCTGCTTCTCACGTTGGCCTTTTCTCTTCAACTGGGTCAGAGGTTCCTTGAGGGCAGGTGCCCTGCTGGGGACATCAGTATGTCCAATGGCACTTCTGTGCCACAGCACAGAGCAAATGGCTGGGCTGAGTGGGAAGGACGCAGCCATGGAAGGACAGGAAGTGAGTGCTGCCTCATCCGGGAGGCTGTGTGGTGGTGGTGGGATCCAGGGGCGTGGGCCTGGGAAGTGGGGCACCAGAGCCCTGTGTCTGGAAGATGTTGCTGTCCTCACTGATATATAACTCCGCTGTCACGAGGGGTGCGGGCAGAAGCAAAGCAATGCTCTGTCTTCCCCACAGTACCCTCCCTGCCACGTGAGCACTTCTGAGGAGCCTGGGGGAGCTAGTTACCATTGAATTTTATTTCTTTTAATTTTATGAGCGAGAACCCCTGGGTTGATCAACATGAGAGAAAATGATAATTTGCAAAGTTTCTTTTCCTCCCTGTGCTCTCTTCCCAGTTGTTTACCCTAGGAGAAAGTGTCTTCCTTGCAAGGTGCGTTTGCCACTCGGCACATATTCTTCTGTTATTAATTTTGCTTTATTTATTTATTAACCCCTCTCCTGTAGGGCTTGCTGCTTTGTTTTGATGTCATTCTCTGCCTTGTCTCTCTATGGACTGAATCTCATTGTGGAGCTTTGATTTTAGGCTACAGTTTCTTAAGGAAAAGGACTGTATCCATCTGGCTAACAATGTCTTGCATTTCTATTGGCTCTTGCTGGAGTCAACAGCCCTGACTTCAAACACTTTATGATTTACATGATTATCTGCACACTTTCTTTCCCAGCCCCAAGCCCCACAGCCTCTTCCAAGCCTTGCCTTGGTTGACAACCAGATGTGGCAGGGAGGTGCTCCCTGACACCTCGTGGGGGCCCTCAAATGGCCTCCTCACCAACTTCTTAGAATCAGTGCTTCCCTTGCCTCCGTCCTCCTCAATCCCAGTCCCAGAGAGAACAGAGGCAATGGCGTTAGGACCAGGCAGCCCTGAACCTCACCTGTGGCCCCATCATGGGACCCTTGAGCCAAGTCACCTTCCATCCAGCCTCTCCTTCACCAAACGGGAAAAACGCCTCTGTGCAGGTTGCGGAGAAAGCGCCGCCAGCAAGCAAGCTGCCTCGCCGGTCCCAGAAACACCACCGCGCTGCCGCCCGCGAGCAGCGCCGGCCTGCGCCTCCTTCCTGCTCGTTCAGCTCTTGGCCGCGCAGTCTCCTTCTCTTGCCTCGTTTCACTGTGACTCAGCATATGCACCAAATCACAGCAAAGGGCCCACACCCAGGAGGTGGCACTGAGAACGGGGCCCCCGACATTTGGGGGAAACTGTCACCAGCTCAATATTGAAGCAGCTGAAGGTGGGGCTGAAACGTGCCTCTGAGCTCCACAAAGGCTTTCTGCCGCTTTCTGCTTTTCTAATTAAATCCACTTTTCTTCAAGTGCTGGCTTTCGAGATGGATCAGAAACGCTGCTCCTTATTGCACGGTATTTTTTGTTTTGTGTTAATTACTGGTATTGCAGCAGTACTTTTCCTGTTTGTTTTTTCTTCACAAATATATGTTATTTTAGTTCCAATATGGTTTAAGTACGTTTTTGAGTGGGAGCCAGGATATCTAACCATCATTTTCAATATGGCTTTTATGGGAAATGTCATACCCACTTCGAAACAACCCTCTGAAACATGAATGTGTGGAACACAGACTGTTTATGAGTTGACGATGGTCTCTTTGGCTTTTATTTTTCTAAACCAATTTCATATTATTTACTATCTTCTTTCTTTTTTTTGTTGTTGTTGTTTAGTTTTTATTTCATAATCATAAACTTAACTCTGCAATCCAGCTAGACTTGGAAGGGGTAAGGAAAATATGGAACCCAATGAACTGCGGCAAGAGCACGAAGATTACAGAACATTTCCAAGCAGAGAGGGGTGAAGGGGTGTTCTCCTGAGCTACAGAAGGAATGGTCTGGTGGTTAAGATAAAACCCATGTCAAATGTATTAGAGTTGTCCACAGTCAGTAATGGTAATCTTCTTGCTGGTCTTGCCATTCCTGGACCCATAGCGCTCCATGGCTGTCACAACACCCATGCCATCTTTCACCTGGCCGAAGACCACATGCTTGCCATCCAGCCACTCGGTCTTGGCCGTGCAGATGAAGAACTGGGAACCGTTTGTGTTGGGTCCAGCATTTGCGATGGACAAGATGCCAGGACCTGTGTGCTTCAGGATGAAATTCTCATCATCGAATTTCTCCCCGTAGATGGACTTGCCGCCTGTGCCATTGTGGCGTGTGAAGTCCCCACCCTGTCACATAAATCCCAGAATAATTCTGTGAAAGCAGGAACCTTTATAACCAAATCCTTTCTCCCTGGTGCTCAGAACACGAAAGTTTTCTGCCGTCTTTGGGACTTTGTCTGCAAACAGCTCGAAGGAGACGCGGCCCAAGGGCTTGCCGTCGGCAACGATGTCGAAGAATGCGGTGGGGTTGACCATGGCTGGATGCGGGAATATCCAGGGCGGCGGGGGCGGCGGCGGCGGCGTCTGCAAGGCCTACTATCTTCTTTTGAGCTGATATATGAGGACCTTGTAGCCCGGAGCAGTTAGGTCAATTAAAATAGGTCACAGCAGAGCAGGGCCAGGGTCTCCAGTCTCTTGACTTTTAAGCCACTGCTCCTTCTTGACCAGGGGACTTTCTACATTACACCCATTAGAGAGGACTGTGTGCTAGTGACTGCCTAGATTTAGTAGAAAACGGCCAGTTATGCTTGACTTTTTTTTTTTCAATTTTTAAAAAATATATTTATTGATGCCAGAGGAGGTAGTGTAGAGACAGAGAGAAAGAAACATCAATGTGAGAGAGAAACATCAATCAGTTGCCTTTTGTACATGCCCCAACCAGAGACTGAATTCACAACTTAGGCTTGGGCGCTGACTGGGAATCGAACTTGAGGGCTTTTGGTGCATGGGATAATGCTCCAACCAACCAAGTCACACTGGCTGAGTTATGCTTAACTTCTGAGAATGTCCTTACAGGCCCCGTCATCACCTTTCCTGTTCTACCCATGCCATTTCCCCTTTGTGGGAAGCATGGCCAACACCACGAGAAGACCAGAGGCTGTGAGGCTCTGCATGCTAGGGACAGGTGATGAACACTTCCCCTCCCACCAGCACACATCACTGGATGCTGCAAATGCCAAGCTGTGCTGGTTCATTTGTCCAACAGATACTTGCCAAGGGCCTCTTGCATTACTGTGCTGGATGCTTAATGACCCAGAAGTGAGCAAAAGCAAAGTAGGCCCCTGTTTTTATAGTGTTTATAGTCTGGTGGGGAGGACACTTGAACAAAACAGCCACAGAAAACCTAATATGAATACGCATTTTCACAGGAGAAGCAGTGCCTGGTGCCCTTGTGCTAGCTGATGCAGGGCCAGTGAGGGTGCAGTCAGAAACTCTCCTTCTGAGATTCAGGGTTTCCATTGCAAAATACTAACCAGCCAGACACTATGTGTCCAGCGCTGTGCTACGTGCTGCATTCAGTGAGTAAGGCATCACTCTGAGCTGCCAAGTGCTCTCAATTGAGTCACAGAAGCAGTAAACTTATGCTGTGTAACAAACCACCACAAAACTTTGTTGCTTAAAGCAATGAACTTTTGTTGTTTCTTGCAATTCTGTAGGTTGGCCAATTGATTCTTCTGGTCTGGGTTGGTCAGCTGTTGTCTGTGGGCAGCTGGCACCCTGGCTGGGACTGGACTCACACATCAGGCAGGCTGGTCTGGAGGACTTCAGGCAGGTGGTCCCATCTCTGATCCCTGTGGTCTTCTCACCCTCCATTAGTCTCAGGGTTCTAAAGAACAGGAGGCATTGTGAACCCCAACACATAAGCCCTTCTTAAGCCTCTGCTTGCACAATATCTGTGATTGACACATTTGCCAAATTAAGTGCCATAGCCAAGCCCAGAGTCAGAAAGCATGTGGACCTCACAAGGGTGTGGGTACAGGGGGTTGTTAATATATTGGGGACCATATTCCTGTAATCTCCCAAAGGTATAGGAATGAACACATTAATGTGTTGTGATAAGGGTCAAGAGAGAAATAAACAGAGCCCATTGGTGCCAAAATGGTGGAGGTGACTAACACAGGGGAAATGAGAAAGGTTCCAAGGAGAGGCATCTTTCTGTCTGGTGGATGACAAAGAGTTTAGTGAAGAGAAAAGAGGACGCAGGGCTGAACATGTGAATGATGTATCTCAGAGGTGACAGTAAATATGATTCTCTACAGACTGTCTGGGGAAGCTAATTTTCATTTGCCTTTATTAGCCATTTCCCACAAAGTGACTCCATATTCTTGTTACAGAAACAGGGAAGTCCAAAAACAAACCCCAGAGTTTGCGGCTGGGAGATAGGCAGCAGGAAGCAGCTTTCAGGATGGATGCCCTTGCGTGCCTGGAGCTAGTGGCTGGAAACATTGTTGCAAAGATCTGCTTTACTTCTAAGACTCAGGAAGATGGGAGGGATCTTGGACTGTGGGCTGGTAGGGAAGAAGCAGACAGAGCCTACGTAGGGTTCTGTGAATGGTCAGAACTGTTTGCAACACCAACTGCGTGAGAGGACGCAGGGAGAGAGAGGAGGCAGGGAGGAAGAAGAAGCAGCTGTGGACATTTTTGGCTGGCTCTGGCTCTAGGAGGCTCTCACTCTCAGGCTCTCTCTGGCCCTCACGCCCTCACTCTCTGGCTCTTGTGGGCTCCCTCCATCTGGCTTGGAGAAGGGATCTCCAGGCTGCTTTGAGAAGGAGAGGAGATCCATGCAGTTTGCAGGAAGAAGGCAGTTTACAAGGAGGCTGAGAATCCAGGCAGGCGGTCCTGCATTGAGAGCTGGAGGGCACCACAGCACAGAAAGGACCTCCCCAATCAGAACTGAGTGATTGGCAGCTGCTGGTAAAGCTGAACTGTGCCTAGGAAGTAGGGAAACGGTGTTTCTGACCTTCCTAAGACTGGCCAGGTCTGGGAGGGGGAGGCAGGACTTTGTGTAAATAAACAATTCTTTTTCTTTTCACCAAACTCTGGTATTCAGAGTTATGATTCTGGCGGCGGGCAATCGGACCCCTAACTAAACAGCCCGTGGGTTCTGTTTCAGTCGGAGCAGCCCAGGGCTTCTGTTACACTCTCTCCTTGTTTTCATAGTAACTGTGCTTTTTAAAACAACCAGTTACCCACTCTCTAATATTTACCTTTTCAGCATTTCTAATGTAATGCCATGGATAATCTGTGTGATCAGTTCATTGAATTGTCTGACCTTAACCAGGGCACACAATTAAAAATTTTTTTGAACCTCTGCCTTTAAGGATGTTTGGTGAAATTCTCTTTATCTGATAACAACATGTTGAAAAAGCCAGAAGTTTCCTGGCCATTTGCAATCATAAAAACTAGCTCACACAAGACTGCAGGGATAATGCAATACTAAGTAATCTATTACCAGAACAACATTGACATCGTACCTGATGTCATCATTCACATCCTTTTGTTTGTTCATTGACAGACCCTTCGATTGAAATGTGGACCCTATGAGGACAGGAACCCATGTTACTTATATGTATTCACTCTTGAATCATAGGGTTTAGAAAGTGATTCATAAATATTAGGCACTCAGTACCTGGTAGTGGAATGGAATAATGAATATTACTCAATATTTACAGATAAAAATAAAATACTATGAAAAAGTCATTTAGGATAGAATTCACACTTCATTCATGATAAAAAGTATTGACACAGTAAAAAAGGCAGATATTTTTTTAATTGGATATCTATTCTTTATCCTCCAGCCAGGGTTATGTATCTTAATAACAATTTAAAACAGTCCCATTAAAGCTAGAAATAAGATAAGAATGTCCACTGCTGGAGGAACTTGTCAGTGTAATTAAATAAGATAAAGAAATAAGTGGTATAAATATTGAAAAGGAAGATGTAAAATTATTAGTAATTGCAGATAGTATAAATGTACACCTGAAAGAGCAGAGTGAATTAACTTAAAACAGCTGTAATCTGTAAGAACTAAAAGAGAATTTGGAAAAGAAGTTAGTAGAAAACAATACTTAGAAAACTTCAAATATACAAATAAGTTTTGGAAGACACTTGATGCTGGAAATCAAGACTTCTGATTTGAGGTATGTTTACATGCCTCTCGGAAGAGGTGTTTAATGATCCGAGCAGCGAGCTGGACTCGCTGGTGCCGACCATCTCTGACTGCTCAGGCCTCAGGATCTTAATGACATCCTGTGACTTAAAAAGAGTCTTGCTGAGTACTCCATCTTCCCTGATGTTGATAAGGAAATCAAACAAAACTAAGTACAAATGGTGTTTAACCTTAATTGCTTTCTGAGCAGAGCATCCGTTCCTTAGCCTTAAAAGAATAAGTGATTGGATTTCTGTTTTCCTGTCCATGAATGCTATATAGACTTGTTTGTCAGGAAGTGTTCTCTTCAGTTGACCTTTTGAACTTCCTCTGTTGTAAGTTTCAAGTACATTGTGATCATTCCCGGGATGTGCCTGTGAGCTCATTCCTGGACCCTCCCTGTTAATTAGCATATCTGCAAAATCCAATAAAAAGAAGGTGCTTGCACTGCTCAGTGCTGATCCTGCCTGAGCAAGCGGCAGTCTCTAATTTTATCTGCTGGAATTACTTCCGCGCCCTGGACCACAAAGTACTACAACAGACACTGATTGTAATAGTAATCAAAATGATAACATACACCTATAAAAGTTTTGTAAAGCCACAATATTTTGAAGCATGGATTACTGACACATGGCTAGGAAGTTCAATGGACTATAGAGTAGAAGGTCCAGGACTACCTTCCAATGCATGAGGGGAAATAAAGTGCAATAACAATAATGACAGCGAGACCTGACAGGGAATTTACTACATGTTCTAACCTGACATTTGAGCCTCTGAAGCCAGGCCCTAGTGTTTCTGCTCTTAACTACTGGGCTGTTCTCTCTCTCTCTCTCTCTCTCTCTCTCTCTCTCTGGCTCTAGCTACATTTAAAATAAATTGCATCAAGTAAATTCTTCAATAAATAATGTTGGGGTAGCTACATAATTCTATCCAGAAAATGATAAAGTCTGTTTTCCAAATCACTCTTTACTTCAAAACAAATTCTACTGAACGAAGGTTGTACCAAAGAAGATACCAGAAGAACTCGTGGGAATTTTCTTTTGTTGCTGCTAATGATCTTGGTGTGGGAAAAGTCTTTTAGATTTTGACCTAAAACTCAATATCCTTGAAAACATTAAAGAATTAGATTATATAAGTATAATATTATTCTTTGTGGGAAAAAATACAAAAAGAAAAAGTGGCAGAGAAGAAAATATTTATATCTCAAATTAAGTGTGCTTAAAAATCATTTAAAAAGCCTTATTGTACAAGTTGAACATGGGAATAGGACATGAAGAGTTCACACAAAAGAAAATGCAGATAATTCCTAATATGAAAATATGCCACATCTGATATATAAGAAGAGACAACCAATTTAAAATTATAATAAGATACCTATCAGATTGACAAAAATCAAAAAGTTTGATGACACAATGTCTTGGGCAGATTTTGAGTATGGGGAATTCCTAATCATCACTGATGGGAACATAATTCCTACAATCTCTACCAAAATTACATGTGTGTACCCTTAGATTCTTCAATTTCACCTCCAGGAATTTATTCTGCAACTGCTTTTACACATGTGCACAAGGTTGTTATTTAATGTATCATTGTACACATTGAGGAAAAATTGTGATGACTCAAATGTCCATCAATGGTGGCCTTGGTAAATAATAATGATCACCTTACAGTGAAATGATCTGTGGCCTCAGGTGGTTGTGGAAACTGTCCGGTACTGATAGGGGAGGGTTTACATGAAATATTATAGCATGGTTGGTATAGTATGAACCATTTATATGGAAAAAATGGAGAATTTTTATTATCTATCTCTGTCATCTATCATCTACAACTATGTATCCATCTGATTGTAAATACATAGATTATTTCTAGAGACACACAAGAAACGGCTAAGAGTAGCTGCTTTTGAAGAGAGTAAATGAAGGGACTGAGTGAGAGGGACACTCACTTTTACATTTTCTACCTTTGGACTTTTAAAACATGATGTGAAATGGGATTTATTTCTATATGTGAATGCTTGGCAGTGACCATGCTATTATAAATCCTCCTGAAGTAGTGGAATGCTTAGTTCTGTTGATGAATAAGCTTGGATTTAAGAACTAATCAGAGGGAATTCTGCACAAGGAGAAAGAGAAAATGTAAGAGCAGAGATAAAGGTGGATGCTAAAATGAAAATCACTACTAGGGTAAGAATTAACATGAAGGTACCAATATCTCTTTGAGATCCTGACTTCAAATCTGTTGGCTCTTAATGCAAAGTGGGGTTGCTAGATCACATCATAGCTCAATTTTTTGCACTCCCATGTTGATTGCAGCAATATTCATAATAGCTGAGATTTGGAAGAGATCCAAATGTTCATCAGCAGTGAAAGGATCAAAAAATGTGGTATATCCATATAGTGAATATCACTCAGCCTTAATAAAGATTAAAAATCATGCCATTTGTAACAACATGGATGAATACAGAGGACATTGTTAAGAAGCTAAGTAAAATAAACCAGTTAGAGAAGAATAAATAATGCCTCAGTCCACTTATATGAGGTGTCTAAAATAGTCAAACTCATAGAAGCAGAGCATAGAATGATGGTTGTTAGGAAGTTAACAGCTAGAGAAAGTGGGGGATTATTTTTGAAAGGCTATAACATTCCTGTTATTCGAAGTAAATAATTTCTAGAGATCTGCTATATATATAGCATTGTACCTACAGTTAGTGATATGGTATTGCATACTTTGAAATACATTAAAAGGATAGATCTCATGTTAATTGTTCTGCCAAAAACACAAGGAAATTTGGGAGGTAATGGACACATGCATATGTCCAACCTCATCAAGATCTAGACATTAAATGTGTCCAATTTTTATGTATCAGTGATACCCTAATAAATCTAAAAGAGAAAACTTCCCTGATAAAATGTTTTAAAAAAAAGAGTTAACAGATCAGTTTATTTGTATAGGATGAGAAAAAGCACAAAATGGCCTTAAGTAATAAAAAGAAATAACAATCCAAGACAAAGTGTAGATCATCCCAGTGGGGAAAAGAAAGAGAGAGGGAGAAGGAGAGGGAGAGAAAGAGAGAAGAAGAGGGAGGGAGAGAGAAAGAGAGAATCTTTCTTCCTTTTTATAAAGACATTATTTCCATCATCATGTGGGGCCCCATCCTCATGACCTCATCTAACCCTAATCATTTCCCAGAGCCTCCATCTTTAACTACCATCACATCAGGGGTTAGGGCTTCACAAACATTCAGTCCTTAGCAACAAGTAATCCACACAAGAACTCCATGAAGCAGCTACTATTATCTCAATTTTATAAATGAGAAAAATCAGGCCACAGAATCAGAAGAGGAAGGTTAAGTGACTTGGTCAAGGTTGCACATCTAGTGCAGCAGCTGAACTTGGAGTTGAGCAATGGTAGGCTGGCCCCCAGGGTTCGGCTTGAAACCACTGTGCTATGCTGTCTCAACAGCGTGTACTCTGTAGTCCAGGCAGGTCCCTGCCAGCACCTCCTTGGCTCCTCACTGCAGAGGAGACACACAGGACCACATTCCACACTAAACCGGTAATGCAGAGCTTGTTAAGGCGCCTGGCACTGGGTCAGTGTAGGGGCAGGGTCCATCCCCAACTATCAGAAGCTCTCTTGAGAGTATGGCATTCGTGGTGCCTTTTTGTTGCCAGCTTGGGGATCTGGTTGCTAATTCTGTGGCACCAGGAAAAGTACCTTCCAATATTCTGTTATGTCTGCGTTGAGGAGGAGAGCAATGCTTCATGTTAAGCTCCAAGAACTGGCTCTTTCTACTTGAGATAATGGAAACAGAAGAGCAAGTCATCTTGACAAGATTCAGGAAATTCAATTGCATGTCATTCCTCTGCTTAGAGACCTTAAATATCCCTTCACCTTCCTGCACTAGGAAGCCCAAGCTCTTGCGTGGGCTTACCCTATTTTTCACTTCCTGCTTCTGCCCAGAGAGAAGCTCTCAGCCCAGCGCAGCCGCTCCACTCAACCACTTCAGAATCACCATTTTCTGTCCCTACTTTAGGGCTGTAACATTCAAGTGAGGTAATGGATGTGAAATGCTTCGTAAGGCACACATTGCTAAATAGGCAACAAAAACCACTAACCCAGGGAGAGCACGGGTCCATTTATAAGGAATTTGTTTTACTGAGTTTATTGGGGTGACATTGGTTCACAAAACCATACATGTTTCCAGCGTACAGCTTAACATGACCATCTGCCCAATCATCGTGCGCCCACTGCCCCGAGCCAAGTCTTTCTGTCTCCCTTTATCCCCACTTTCCCCACCTCCACCTTCCTTCACCTCCCTTTACCTTTGGCTATCACCACACTGTTGTCTGTGTTATATACATACACAGGTACCCCCACATAACACGGTCCTTCTATAACATGGTTTCTCTCTAACACGGTTAGAGAATTGGGGAACCCCCCCGTATAACACGGTACTTCTATAACATGGTTTTGCTCTAACACGATATGACTGTAGAAGATGTCCAAGAATTGCTGGTAGAAGAAGAAACTGATGAAGCTATTTTGGTGGAAATGACATCTGGAATATGTTATCTTAACTAAGTTAACTAAGTTATCTTAACTTAGGGGATGAAAGCACTGATGAAAATGAAGAAGTTGAACAGTTTACTCTAAAAAGTGTAAAGACGGGCCTAGATTTAGCCGCACAGTTAGAGTCTATTTCTTAACTGAAGATCCTTGCACTGAAAGGAGCACAAAGTTTAAAAGAGAGAACTTCAAAAGTGCATAGCACTGTACAACGAAATTTATAAAGATCTTGCAGCTAAAAGCAAGCAATCTAAAATAATAGATTTTTTTTTTTGCAAAAAGTAGAGCTCAGTAGTGATGATGAAGTAAACATTACTTAATTCATATTAATATGTAATACTTTAGATGAAAATTGCTTTATTGAAGATATATTTCTCTTAATTATAAAAATGTAATAGTATGTTTTTTTAATTTTTGAAACCTAACCCCCCTTTTGGTACTAGTTCTTTGTTTCATATAACACAGATTTGCATAACACAGCATTTGTTAGGAACCTAACAACCGTGTTTTACAGGGGTTAACTGTACATAAATAGATTTACATATGTGTTGCTTAATCTCTTTACCTCTTATTCCACTCAGCTCTCCAACCCCTCTCCCTTCTGCCAGCCATCAGTCTTATTTAGGTATCTACAGCTCTGTTTCTATCTTGTTAAATTATTTTGTTCATTAGATTCCACATATGAGTGAAATCATGCGGTATTTGTCTTCCTCTGACTGACTTATTTCATTTAGCATAACACTCTCCAGGTCCATCCATGCTGTTGCAAAAGGAATTTTGAGCTCCTCCTCACAGCATCCCTCTGCATTAGGAATCGTTGCTCTGACTTCATAATCAAGGGTGAAGCATCTCTTAGGCTCACCTGGTTGGTCAGCAAGCAGCATGGCTGTTGTCAGACCCAGGGCTTTGAACTCCAGATCCTGTACGCCTTCTCTCTGGCTCCTGGAGGATGAGCACAGTGGGAGCAGACAGTGATCATCCCTGACTTTGTGGTGAGCTGGAAGCTTCTAGAATCAGTGGACTGGTAGGATGGGGTGGGTGAACCAGCCTTGGCATGCATCCTTTGTGAAGTCATTTGGAAAGTCATTCCACCTGGGCTGTCTGGGTCAAGGGATTTTTGCTTCTACTAATTCATTCAGTGAGAAAAAAATAGGAAGCTGAGAAAGAGGTTCATAACACAGGGAAGACAAAAGCGTCAGATGTGTAATCACTGTTTCTAAACAGTTTCCAGACACGTACGCTGTTAGGTTTCCTCAGGACCAACAAGAACAGCAACTGCAAACATTCACTGGGCTAATCGCTTGACATGGATTATCTCAGTTAATCCACACAACACCCCTCTGAGGGAGCCAGGCTTTACCAAAGGAGAAAGGCTCCATTTATTTACTCTTGTCTCTCATCCTCGAATAGCTCAGGGTCTACGTGGTGAAAATAAAGCTGGTCATGCACATCTGCTCATAGTCAGCCTGTGTTGTTTTATGTGGGGAGATGGGGATGGAAATTAGGTAATGAGAAATAATGCAAAAATCACTTCTGTTTAGCTTTGGGAGATGGCCCTTGGTCTTGAATTTGCAAATAGCTGCATGTGACATTTGGAGAATTCCAAGACCAGTTAGGGGAAACCAAATAACAAAACTACCCGTGGTGTTGGACCCTGGAAGGATGAGGGGTCCCCAGCCCCCTGCTGTTGGAGCTTCCCTGCTGAAGGAGGTGTGCGTCACCTCTCAGCACCTTCCTTCTTGTTCTCATTGTTATCACTGTGGACGACTCCCCCTGCGCCAGGTTCCTCTGCGTCGGGCTGTGGTCGCGTGTGTGCGAGACCTCAGACTGGTTCTGTGGGACCCAGCACGTGCTAGACCTGCTCTCTTCCTACCAGATTGCCAGAGCTGATGCCTACATTTTCAGAAATCCAGTTGTTAAACAGAGCTGCTACTAAAAGTAAAACAATATAAACTTACCATTAAATAAATTACCTTGAAAACAATGGCAATAAACACCATAACATGGTTCAGTGTTTACCAGCACACTAATGGCAGTTGTCCTGGACAACAGTCCTGAAGAAGACTGAGGCTTTGAAGGAAGGGCAAAGCTGAGGGGCAGACTCAGGCGGAGCTAGCTCGGTGGTGCTGGCCCAAGGGGGCTGCTTTTTCTTAAAAATGGGGACATGTTTTGGCTTCATACAGTTCATGGGTTTGGGTGGGGGCAGTTGATGGGGGGATAACTGAGAAACTTAGTTTGTAGGAAGTGCTGTCTGAAGGGCAAATCCACAACAATGTTGAAAGGGCATTATGATGCAGAGCGTCCACCTGCTTTGCCTGGTGCTATCCAAAAGGTGCACTGAGCCAGTCAGCCGCTGTCATGCCAGGAGAGAGGGCAATGGGCTGACTCTTCTGTGGAGAAGAAGCACCCATTCATTTCCTCTGGCGCCTCTGCCTCCCACTGGGTAATCAGATCCTGGAAAATCTGGGGGCCACAGAGCCTCATCCCCAGAGAGGAAAGTCACCTGTGAGGGTGAAGGGGCCACACTTGAAATCTCAGGTAGAAAAGAACAAGTGATATCATCTCCCAGAGGCCATGGAAATGTTGAGAGAAGGCAAGAGGTGGGACTTGGGGTTTCTTCACAGCAGAGCTCCAGATCCATCCATATATCCACTGGAATGCAGGACAAAACACAGTGTACAAAAGATTGAATAGAAGATATATTATGCTATTGCATAGCAATCCTGTCTGCAGGAATTTATAGCTTCGATACATTCCCCATTAAAAGTGGTTCAGCTAGCTGGGAGAGAGGCTCAATTCATCTTGTATCTGCTGCAAGCCATCAATATTATGGTTTACCCATTTAAACTGGAAATGGGACCAAATATTTGGGCTATTTATAATAAAAAATATGAAAATCTTTGTATTGGTGTTTATCTTCTAACTTCTCCAGTTTAATCAGAAGTCTGTTTACACCGACTCAGAGAGAATTTCTCACCTGTGAAATCTTTGGGAGCAAGAGGCAGGAATGGAAGAAAAATGGCCTCACACTCCTTTTCTCCAAGCCCTGGGAGGGGCCCCGACCATGCTGCGGACTTCTGTGGCAGAGGCCCTCTGTCCACAGGAAAGGCTGGAGGGTGCTTCCATCTGCAAGAGCCTGTGGTTGCAGGTAAGGAAGAAGGGGAAGAGCTGGAAAGTCAAAAACAGGTATGAGCAGGTGAGCATCAAAGTGCAACTACCTGATGCCAGCAGGGTCCCTGAGCATTAGCTGGTGTTCAGGAAGAAGGCCGCCCAGGGCTCTTGGTTGGGGGTGTTGACCTCTCTGCAGTGGGGGAGTAAAGGTGTTGCCAGGACAGCCACGGATTACACTGGTGATCCTCAGAGGAGGCTCTCCTCCCCTCCAGGCAGAACTTGTAAATGCGGGTAGGGGGCTGGTCTGCTCAGCATGGGGCTCAAGGCTGCCCTGGCTGAGACCCTCTGTGCAATGCGCTTCTGCCTGTCTCAGCTATTTCCCCAGAATGCCCCTCCCCCTTGTCATGCTGCCCTGGGTCTTCCACCCCTAGCTTTGGCCCAGTTTCCAAATCTGCCTTATATTCGCCTTGTTTCTGAGCCCCTTTGATTTTTCACACTTGGCCCTTGCTCTCAGCTCCAGGGCTTTGACTCTGAGCACCCACAGCTCTGAGGGACAGTCCCACTGGCTGGTCTGGGATCCATGGTGGGACCCTGCCTGGGGAGGACATGGAAGTTAACTCCTCTCTTTACTCATTTGTGCCTTGGCTCTGTTTTCCCAGTTGACTGCTTTCACTCTGTCCTCCCTTGTTCCCGCCATTCATTACACTCTACAGTCTCAAGCAGTGGTAAGCACTTTGTTGTATGTGCACCCAGGGAGACCCTTTTTGGGCAGTGTCTTCCCTCCAGTGGCGTGTCTTGTCAGAATAACTCTGGCAGAGGGCCCCCGAGTGGCCTGGCACTCCACTCTGTGGCCCTGGGGGCTCCTGCAGCCCTGAGTTCCAGGGGTGGGGATGGGTCACCCTGACTCTGGCATGTGCTGTCCCTGCATCTTCCTCTCTGAGGTACTCAGAATGTCATTCTGCCCTTTCCATGTGTGCCTAGGGCTTTCTGGGCTATTTTTAAAAAGCATATAGCACTTACTGTCTGTACCACTCATTTGGGTGGTTAATCACAACAGTCTAAAAGTGTCACCTCCTGACAGTGTCCTACGCAGAGTAGAGCTGCAGCCAAGTTAAGAGGCTTGACAGTCGGAGGCCTCCGCGAGGGACTCGGACCATGTGAGCAGCAGCCTGGGACATGTGGAAGGAGCCCAGACCAGCATGCAGACTCAGTGCCAGGATGTGGCCGTGCAGTGCGGGGAGGCCGGAGAGTGGGGTGCTGCGGCCGGGCAGCTGGGGTTCAGCATCAGCTCTGCTGCATTGGACCTGACAGCTCCTTGACCTTGCTGAATACGGTTCTCCACCCTTCAACACAGGACAACCAGGCTTTCAGGGCAGACACTTGTTGTCAGCTCTCATGTTTTCCCAAGAGGGCACAGGATTGAAACTACCGCCTTGATTTTTCTGTCTACACTAGCTGTTCCCTGGCTAGTGAGATTGGGATAACGATTCCTACTCATGATCAATATTTCTGATCTCAGTTCAGCTTTCTCCAGAGAGGAACCCATTTTCAGCTTTGACCCCATGCTCCCATGCCTTGGGCCACTGGGTCCCCTGCCCAGGGTCCGTGTGCTCATGCAGGCCTGGGATCCTCACCCTGAAGTTGTCCTTTCTACTGTAACGGAGCCGTGTAGAAAGCCATGCTGTGGAGCCGTACTTCTTATGCAGCAGGAGTGTGAGCAGGGGCCCCGTTCTGGCCCAGTCCAGGTCCAAGCCCAGTGCAGCCTGAGCATCGACAATGCTGGTGTTCTGACCTGCACGGCTTTCCTCCTCACTGGGGTCAGGGCGCAGGAGCTGGGATCCACAGCCCTGAGCTCGGTGCCCACCCAGCTGGCATGGCTGTGGCGAGGATTAAAGGCCATGTCAGGACTCCTCCTTCATAAGTGGTGGCCGTGATTTGAACGCGCAGACTAAGTTGATCTTATCATAGACCCTATTTCCAAGACAGCCAATCCCTGGAGTGCCCACATTCTGGGTGTCAATAGCTACCATTTATTCTTCCTAATGCTGTTTTCATTGCAGGATACACAATTTGTCATTTTATACATAATAAATAGGTAGCATTTATTGAGCAATTAGTATGTGCCTAGAATTTTCCAGATGACAAAACTGAAGCATATAGAATGTGTGCAACTTCCCCAAGGCCAGTGTTCTAGAAAGAAGAGAGCTTGTACTCAAACCCAGGCAGGTGAAGTGGGCCCAGTCTTGTGCTCATAATCATCCTGCTCCTACCTACCGTGTCCTAAAAACTCTGAGGTTCAGAGAGACAGTTTAAGGTGGCAAAGATCTACAATGTAACAAGTGGTAGGGAGCGGATTTGAACTCCAGAGCTTGCGGGTGCCTGGCTCCAGCCTGCCCCTTCCACCTTCACCCATGTCCATCCTGGGCTCTGCTGCTGTTCTCTCACTTCTGCCTGCCCCGCATACACCTGGGTTTGCCCAGGCCCCACCCCCTCTCCTCAGAGATTGCAAGACAATGCCTTTGTACAACAGGCAAAAGAAAGAAGACTGGGTTTCAATTTTTAAAACTAATATCTCCCACCCTCCAGCAGTCCCTGTGTCTCCCTCCCATGTAGATGGAAATGAACTGGTAACTCAATTTCCAGAGACTAAAGCTGAACATTTTCTCCCCATACACTGGTTCTCAGCACTTTCAGCCAGTCAGAGATGACGTGTTTACTGGCTTTCTATTCTGCAATTCCCCTGGAGAAAGCCTGCACTGTGGTCCAGTCCCCAAGCATGGTTCATCGGGTTCCCGATGGAGGCACAGATGTAGGAAACCAATATGAATAGGTTCTCCTGGTCTCAGCAGAGAGTGAGGTCGAGTTGGCAAGGAGGGATGGGTGTCACATGCCCTGCTGCAGTTTGCAGGGTCTTCAGGTTTGAGTCATCAGCTTTAACAGTTTGCAGCTTGTGCACCAAGCATGTATCAGTGTGAGTAGGTTTACGAGCATCTGTGGACTGACGATGGAGGTCAGAGTGCCCCACCACATGAACATGGCTGTAACTACCTGGGCATATTGGGCATGGGCCTAGACATGAGTGATTGCAAATGTGCAAATGGGGGGGGGGTGCGTGGAATTGACTTCTTTACCTGTCTTTGCTTCACACCGAGCCTTCTGCGGCCTTGTGGTGGAGCTGTGGTGTAGGCTGAGGGTTTGGGGAAGCAGTGTGTTGAGGTGCTAACTTCTAGTTCTCCATTCATTCTGCTTATTTATCCATTTCAGCTCTACCCCTTGAGGATCACAAGGCTTAAGGAGTACTTAAGAGGATGCTCTGACCATTCTCAGTAAGCATGCAGCCTTTGGAGAGCCTGGCCTTTCCCTAACTCTCCACCAGAGAGTAGGCGTGGCTGGGTTCCCACCTGAGGTGTGCATGCTCAGCTGTGATCCCCGCCTTGCTCCTGCCACTGACACATATGGAACAATTCCCATCTCTACCTCCAGTCCAAACCTGGTCACCTCACCTCTGAGGCCTCAGCTTGAAGCTGTCCTCCCCAAAGATCATGGTGTGAGCTTGCTGGCTCTGCGATTCTTTTCTCCTTGAGTTTCACTGCTATTTATTTTTGACTTCCAACGTATCATCTGAGATTATTTGTTTTGTTTTATTTTTCATCTGGGTGGGTCTACGGGCAAGTGGGGATTATTTTAGAGAAGGCAGTTTTAAAAATAGCTAATGAGAAAGGAGGTGCCAACTGATGGTCATTAGCACCAATTCAAAGCCAAAAGGAAGCCTCAATTTAGAGTGTGATGAAAAAACTTTAGTGCCAGCGGCTCAAAGGTAATAATGGCTGAGCAAACAGCACTATATGGAACAGCTCCTATCTCTGCTGGGCACTGGGAGGCCGGCACTGGGAGGCTCTTCAGTGGTTCAGCTCTAGCTGGGAAAACATAACCTTCAATCTTGGCAAGTACACTCTGGGAGACAGACGGGAGCTGGCTTATATAGACAGAAGTCCCCACCTCTGGCCCTGATTAGTCAGAAGAGGGCCACTCTGATTGGTCAGATCTGCAGAGCTCAATGAAAAAAACCTCAATATTATTGGTTGAAAAAGGACGCTGGGATCTCCTTTATAAGCGCTGGCTCTGCTGGCAGGAACACAGTGCAGCAGGCAGTTCAGCACAGGTTTCTCCACGAAGTGCACACAGTTTGCGTGAGAGGCCCCTGTGCAGAAATGGCTGCTAGGCTTAAAATGTGAGCCCCATTAATCACCAGGATTCCTTCTTCATAGGTGTCCTTTTTTCCCTCATGGTTCACCGGGAAAAGAGTAAATGTACAGTGGAGGAACCTGACCAACATGTTTCATCTCTCTTATCCAGGTTTCAACGTCATTAGATACAAGTCAAGCTAAACACATGCATCCTTTATGTGAGTTGGTAACATGAGGACTTTCCCTCTGTGCCCTTCCTGCCAAAAACCAATATAACCAAAGCCTAGTCATAAGAAAACATTAGGCAAATCCCAATTGAGGGACATTCTACAAAATAATAGCTGGCGTGCCCAAAGCTATCAAGGTGATCAAAAACAAGGAAAATCTGAGAAACTGTCAGTCACATTCAGGAGCCTAAAGGCACATGAATATGAAATGTCATGTGGTGTCCCAGACAAGATCCTGGGACAGATAAAGGTCATCAGGTAAAAACTAGGGGCATCTGAATAAAGTGTGGACTTTTGTTAATAATCTTGTATCAGTAATGGTTCCTCAGCTATGACAAATGTAAGATTTTAACAATGGGGAAACTGGAGTAATAGGAATTCTGAACTATTTCTGGAACTTTTCCATAAATCTAATGTGGTTCTAAATTAAAAGTTTATTTAAAAAGAAAACACTGTAAAGGCTGTTAAGGAAGAACATATTTGTCAATATGAACAGCATAAAGGTCCCATAAAACAAAGGAAATGCCCGTGGAAAATAAAAATCCTGTATGATTGTAGATCATCCATTCTGCATGAGGTACTGTAGCAGGCACTTTAACAGGCTTTATTTTGCTGAATTATCAAACATCCTCCAAGGCAAATATCAGAATTTTTTTCCTTTTCTTTCCTTTTCCTTTCTTTTCTTGTCCTTCCCAGTATTTCGAGTAATTGAGGCTCAGAGAAGCTGAGACTTTCCCAGGCTAATACAGGCAGTGCCAAGGCCAGGATTCTAGCTCAGGTCTGTATGATTTTAAAACCAGGTGTCTTCCCACTTCTGCGGGACACACCTGTTTGATTGTTGACAGCACAACCCGGCCTTGGACTTTTCCTAATTCATTCATCCTTCCACATCATTTGATGTTTAATATGTGCTGAATTAATATTGCCGATTGAATGAGATGGGATATATAGAAGCGCCTAGTATAATGTAGGCTTTCAGAAAAAAAATTGTTTTTAACTTATTATTTTATTTAAAGAAATGGAAATGAGCTAAGGAAACTTCATCTCACATTGAGTCACTTGGTCTCAAATCAACTTTTGACCTGAACCATTGGGGCAAGAACTTTATTCAATATCATATTGCTTTCAAGTTGCCTAGTGAACATACACCAGTCCTCTCTACCTAAGCTGGGCTTCCTGAGAGCAGGACCAGATTCTTCTTCCTCCATATCCCCTCTAAGAGCTTCATACAGTTCTGGGTGCACACTACGGCTCACTCTATGTATGAATCTGCTGGGAAGACCTTGGTGGGGCAGAGATTATAAAGACAATATTAAATAATTGATGCAGCATGGATACCAACCAATCAGAACAGACACTGATCTGAACAACAGATGGAGATAGTCTAGTTGCTGCTGGCTGAATGCCAGCCCAGGTTAGCTGAGATTAGCTAAGCCTGGGCTGGGGAGGGGTCCTGAGCCCAAGAAAGCCACACTTACCTTCCCTTTCTATGACCTGGATGCAGTGGCACAGCAGCGTGGTGGTAGAGAATGGCATAGTCTTTGAAGTCACAAAGGTACATTTTAAGTTCCCCTTGTGAAATACCAGATGGCTCCCAAGATCACAATGCTAACATCATCAATTGCAACGTAGAACAATGGTTTGAATAACACCTAGTTTCTTCCCTAGAGTCAGAGTGGTGAGGAAAAATATTCAAACGTGAAAAAAAAAGTGTGCCCTAGAACAGAAATGAAATGCACTCTATTTGAATTAAACACATCTCAGTTTCCTGGCCTGTGAAATAGGGCGATAACATCTCAGAGGGCTGTGGTGAGAATTAACTCAGAGACTGCAGTTAATTCGCCAGCACAGAGAAGGCAAGAGAAAAGCCTACTGCACAGCAGGAGCTCAGCTCTGCTGTGATGGGCTGGGTTTGAAGGAGCCCCACCTCCCCTTCCCCGGGCAGACGGCTGCTGTCCATGGTGCTACCCCTCTCTCTGCTCTTCCAGCTGCACAGAGTTGAGAGAAGGCTATTTGAGGAAAGGGCCATGGCAGCCTTTTAGCAGAGAAGGGAGGTTGCTGGGAAGTGAAGATACCACTTTTAACTCTTGAAGCTCCACATCCTGACAGGATGGGTTCCCTTGACCTTCTTTTCTTTCCTCTCCTCCCAGAGAGTATCTGCAGTGACAGGAACACACCAGAAGTTCCAGAGGAGACAACTTGGACAAGCCCCTCACTACCAGAAGGTGACCTTGAGGACCAAGGGAGAGGGCATCCTGCTCATGGTCAGACAGTGATGACCAGGGTGCAGGTCCTCTGACCTCCATCCAGCTCCTTTTACACAAGCTAGGCCTCTCTTCTCTTTGCAGATTAGACTTGGGTTAAATGGAAGTCATGAGATGTCAAGTGGATTTTCTTGTTGTCCATGAGCTGTAGCTAAATCCCAGAGCTGAACACAAAAACCACTGAGTTTCCCACCTTCTCAGCACAGAGAACCCCTGTAGAATCCCTGTACAACCCATCCCCCAGTGAATGTAACGGGGGAACCTGCACCAAGGAAGCTGCCTTTCTGGGGGAGGAGGAAAATGCTTGCTCTCCTCAAAGCTAAGGGAGGAAATCTTGTGAGAAGCAATCATGAAGACTGGGGGCTCCACAAGAACAGGAGGTGGGTGCTTTGCTTCCAGTTGGTGCTCTGCCTCTCCTTCAGGCTGCTGGTCTGTCCCTGTGTAGCCTGATGGTGCAGAGATAGAGGTAGAGAGAGATGGTAAAGAGCCTGCACTGCCTCATTTGATAAGGATGAAGGATGCTCTGTGATTCCCCACCCTAGACCAGTGTGCCCAAGGGTGAGGATGCTGTGCAGACACTATGAGACTGGAAGAGGCTGAATCAGAGCTGGGTTTCTTGCCTAGGGGAGCTGAACAATGGGGCAGACCCCAAAGCACCCAAACACACACTGAGAGCTGGCAGTCTGGGCCCACCACACAGAGGGCAACCAAGCCTGTGGGTGACAGCCAGAGAAACTGGCAACCACCAGAAAGAACTCTACCACCTGGGCAAGGTCTGCCACCTGGGCACGTGGCTTGGTGAGGATGTACCTCTACTGTAGCTTTCCCTCCTCCTTGGCCTGGTCCTGGAGCAGGGGTATTGAGGAGGGGAGGGCACCCCATGATCCAAACTGTATACTCCAGGGTTGCCAGATAAAATACAGGAGTCCCAGTTCAACTGGATTTTCAGATAACCAACAGATATTTTTCAGGATAAATATGTCCCAAATATTGCATGGGACACACTTATCTTAAGAAAATGTACATGAATATTTCTACTCAATATTCAATATGAATAGTCATCTGAAATTCAAATTGAACCGGGAGCCTTATATTTTTATTTGTTAAGTCTGGCAACACAGTCCTTTCTACCCCCAACACACAGACACACACACACCAAACTCTTATTGCCATAGGATATAAGTGTTGATCTGAATTGGAGATTGATATTTTTAAAAGGAACAGAACTGAGACTTAAGAACCAGAATGAAACTATTCTAATAAATGAAGGTAGTTGGTAAGTTATGGAACTGGGCCAAGATGTCAGTAAGGAAGCTGATGCCCGGGTAGAGTGTGGGGCTCTGAGAGAGCTCAGCTGGGGGACATTTACTAGGAAAGTAAAACTGCTTTCCCAGGTGTAGTTCCAAGTGTGGATTGCCACCCTCTCCCACAGCTGGGCACTGCTCTTCCAGCACTCGGGGCTTCCCCCGGGATGCCTTTCCCTCCACATGCCTGCAGTCTCTTCCCACTCAGAGCCCATTCCGACAGCTGATGGTGTGCAGCTCTGTCCTTTTGCAAGCTTGGGGCCCCTGGTGGCGGAGGTGGCTGGGGCAGGTGGGCTCACCCTGAGCCCAAGAGCCCAAGCGCCCAGCTAGGAAAGAAGGCAAGGTTGCTGCTGGAAGGCCGTTCCTCCATGGGAACAGCCGCAGCCCAGGTGGTCTGAGCTGACGACAGTGCATGGGAAGCAATGGGCTGCACCGGGGCTTTCCTCTGGGGTGGGGCTCTTCTTCTGGAGAGCCCCAGTGGGAGACTGCTGCTCTGAGCATGTCTGGCACCAGGGCTGGATCCCCAAGTTTCCCATGCCCCCCCAACCCCTTGCAGCTGACAGGACCCCCACCCCCAAGCCTTAAGCAGGCAGCCAGATAAGTCTCCTAGGGAGCATATGGGCCATACCTCTCATCTCGTGGCAATTGTAATGTCACCTTTCTCTAGGACCCACCCTACCCGAGAACCTCAGCGCAGCCCAGCACTGGGCGACCATGGCAGCACAGCTTGGCTGCCTTCCCCCGGGGAGAGCTGTGGTCCAAGAGCAATGTGCCGGGCATCCTCCTGTAGCTGAGCACGGCTTTCCCAAGGCTCCTGCACGGTGCTGAGAGGGGGATGAGCAGCTGGAAAGTTTTCAGGGGCCTCTTAGTCCAAGTCTTCAATACTCGGATGAGAAAATTGGGAACACAAAAGGGGAAGCATCCTGCCAGCCACCAGAGTAGCCACCCAGCATCTTCACTGGCAGAACGGAATTCTTGCTCTTCCCCCCTTGTATACCTCCAAGTGTCTTCCAGCTGCCCCATCATCTGTGACATGGGGGTTTGATGCTCCCTTTGCAGACCTGTCATGAAGATGAAATGAGATGCATTCCTGGTTGGAGCTGCTGTGCAGGGTCTGGTGCTCAGCAAGCGCTTGATACGGGGTTGTTTTCCATCCCTCCCTTGAGAGTTCCATCACTGAGGTGGCTGAAGGCACCAGCTTTGGAAGCAAGCTCACCACCTGGGAGACCTTGAGCCCTCCTCCCAACTGGACAACAACTTTTTCTGGGACAGGGACTAAGCCTTGGAGCAATGACAATAAAGTCTCGAAGAACAGATTCGATAGAGAAAGGGAGAAGCGATAATAGGATTTATGCTGTTTCCAGAGGATGGGACAAAGGAGTGAATCAAGGAAGAAAGAAGCTTAGGGCAGGGCAGGCAAATTTTATAGCCTTGTCTCCAGCAGAGTCTGTCCCTCAGCAAGATCAATGAGCATCTGCTGTATCTATCAGTGCCATCGAAGAGTCATTATTAAGTGACCGATGTGCACCAAGGCTGTGCTATGGGAATAGTCCAGCAATGATGGGGAGAAGCAAAGACATGCATGAGAGGGAGAAGGGTGTATACCATCATGCAGGACTCTGGTGCCTATGGCAGAGGGGACATGGTTGTTACAATGACACAGATGGAAAGAGGCCTGACATCTGGCCCCTAGATTCTCTATGAGGGGGATCAGGGCTGCAAGCCCACTGGCGAGACCAGTATTCATCGACCAGTTTGCCATCCAGTCACTGGCCAAGGACACAGACTTCACTGGAGCATCCTTGTCAAAGGAACAAATTTCCAGGAAGGATGAGACCCAGTGTGCAAGTACAGAGGCTACCTGTGGACAAGTGGCCTCGGACATACTCCTGAGCTGCTTGCAGGTATGGGGCCCAGCCATTGGATGAGGCTCAGGCCAGGACCTCAAGGCCAGGATCAGATGAGGCACATAGGTTCACTGGAGTCCTGAGGACCTACGGAGACAAAGCAGTGTATCAGAACAGGGACTTAGGACAGGGTTGGATGCAGGAGCCAGAGGGAGGGCCTGATGGGCAGGTTTGAGTGATGGGGGCCGGGGCAGCTGTCAGATATGAGGAAGGGCTCCTCTCTCAACCCTGGGACTCTACCTCCTCCTAGCAGCGAGAGGGAATGGGTGCTCTGCCTAAGATGACCTTTGTCACAGTTGGTCCTGGACCCCAGGGAAGCATCGAGCCTGCGGCAGCTCTGCCAAAGATGATGGCTGTAGGTGCTAGGGCTCTGGAAGGTTCCACCTGATGACTCCTCAGAGCCTCCACAGCAGGGCAGCCAGCACAGAGACACCTTGGAAGCTCTGAGTGACCCGAGGGCTAGTGTCTCTTGTGTGGGGCTCCTTTCCTGGACTTAAACACTGACCTACTCCTCTTTCCACTCTATGAAAGTGCCAAGGGAAACCGTGCCCCTCCCACAGCCTTTGGTGACCTCTGTACCTGACCTCTGTGCTGTCCACCTGTCTCAGCCGAGCCCCTCTTTCTTGACCCACGTGCGCGGCCCACAGGCACCTCAGACTCCACCTCTCTGGAAGTGAGCTTGCCATCTTTGCCTGCAAATCCGCTGCTCATGCTGGACATCTTTATTCAGCAAATGTGTCACTATCACCCACCCACTCACCAAAATGTGCCTTCTGGAATTTCCCCCTCCCTTTCTAACCCCTTCTGTTCCCCCTTCCTTCCTCTCACCCTTACCAATGAATCTGTTTCCAAGACCTGTCCCCATTCCACCTTCTAAACGTGGCTCCAGCCTGCTCCCTCTGCACTGCCATGCTCAGCTTCCAGCCACTCCTCGGGCTGACCACTAGAATGCCGTTCTCTAGGCTTGCCCTCTAGTCTTCAGTCTTGCACAGCTTCCAAACCACAGCTCAACCTCTGCCCCATTGCGACAGGAGTCATCTTCTTAGCACAAGTCTCCTCATGTTCCATCCTCACGTAACACCCTCCTGGGGCTTCCCCATTGCTCGGAGGGTTGGGAGAAGGGGGGAACATCCAAACTCCTCTTTGTGATGCACAAGGTTCCCTTCCCTCTAACCCTCTCTTGCTTTTCCCCTACACATACCATTCTTTTCAGCCATGTGGAAATCCATGCAATTTGAGAAATTTACCCTGTGGTTTTAAGTCCCCTACCTGTGCGTATTTGGTTCCTCTCTTTTCCCCTACCTCCCATGATTCCTGCTTAACTACCAGAAGTCCACTCAGGTGTTGCTGCTGGTGGTGAGCCTTCCTCAACTCTCCCAACAGAGTGTGACTCTCCGGTTTGTCCCATGATCAGTGCACCTATAGCACGACTCTCATGGCCCTTGCCCATTCATTGGCTTCCCCACCAGGCTGGGTCAATGTTTGTCCCTGCACCTGGGCCTTGCACGGTAGCGGGAACTGGGAGGCACTTAGCCAGGAGCAGGTGAGCAGATACACAATGTCACTGGGCGCAATTTTATTCTCATTGTTTTGCTTGTCCTTGTGGGTCAGATTCGAGGGAAGATTTCCAGGTATCCCCCTGCAGGAAGGTCCTAGGTACCAGGCCCATAGACCTCTTCCTCCCCTCCATGTACTACTGCCCTTGGGGAATCACGCGGCCACCTCCAGGGCCAGTTAACTCAGAGCATCCACCTTCATCCAGACTCTGCAAGGCTTGGGCAGAAGTATGGCTTCTGCTCTCCCCCACTGCAGCAGAGGAAAGAGAGCAGGTTATAAAACTCCACAGAGAAAAAAGGTTGGTTTGTTGCTTCCAGACAAGAATTAGAAGGTCCAACCCATAATCCTGTCTAGAGGGAGATGAAGGAGAGAAGCAGTGAGAGAGAGTATAATGGCCAAATCCCCTTGTCTTGCTGCCTGAGTGCCTCTCTGGTGTTTGAAGTTTAAGGCACAGCAAATGAGCAGGACAGGCTCTCGTGGGCCAGCACTTTGGGGAGTTTGGGGTCTGACCTGGTCCACCTGCACATGGGCAGAGACTCCAGGGGGGCCCCAGCTCACCCTGGCCAGCCTGGCCCACAGAGGCCCAGGGGGAAGCAGCGTTGGCCTTGGCTTCTCTCTGATCCTGCCCACCAGGCAGGCAGCCACTTGGGGTGTTTTGTATGCCCTGGTACAGCCGACCAGAGGAAGCAGAGAGATAGCCTTTTGGAGCTGGAAAATACTGGAATGCTGTAGTGCCATCTTCGTTTACACAGAGTTTACGGTTGAGGAATCACAGACTAAGGGAGGGGAAGTGTTTGCCCCAGGGTCATACGAGGAGCAGCAGCATGAGCAGTGGGAGGGGTGTGGGAGGTGATGGGTAGGCAGGGCACAGGTGAGAGCAACCTCCTCCCACCAAGGCACCCACACCAATGGCTTTGTCCTCATGTGGGCGCTTTAGCCTGGACCCTCACCCCATGTGGCACAGAGCAGCCTCTTGGGGTGCCTGAGCCAGCTGCTGCGCTGTGGTTCTTGCCTCCCGAGAAGCCCTTTCAAGCACGGATCTTCCTCCCACCTCCAGCCACAGCCATCTCATGCCCAGTGTAGGGCTGGTCACCGGGGAGTGCTCAGCAAATAGGCATAGATGACATGGTTGTTGTTGAGAGCAGACATTGTCATTTTTTACTGATAATTTACAATGAGCCTTGTACTTTGTATCTACCATCTCATTTCTTCTTCCCAGCAAGTCACAACAGGCTCCGGTTCTTATTCATGGGGATTTCAAAGCACCTACCATGTAGACCAGGGTGCAGACAGAAGGAGTCAATTCATGTAAAGTGCTGACATAGTGCCTTATACCTGGCAGGTGCTTAATAAATATCAGTCATTTATTCATTCATTCAATGAAGGTTTATTAGAGACCATCATGTGCCAGACACTATTATAAGCTTTGGGATATATTGGTATACACCCCAAAGCAGAGATGTTGACCCCATGGACAGCAATTCTAGTGTGCAGAGACAAACCATGAACATGTAAGTTTAAACACATACACATGCAAGTAATGTTACATGGCAATACAAACCATAGAGAAAGACAAAGTCAGGAGGCAGAAGGGGTGCTGGGCACTGGATGAGAAAGTGGCATGTGAGCCAAGTCTGGAAACAAATGGGTGTTGTGTTCCCCCACATGTCTGTCTGAAGGAAAAGCTTTCCGGGTGGAAGGTACAGCAAGTGCAGAGGCCTTGGGGCTGGAGAGTCCATGGTAAGCTCCAGGAAGAGCAGGGAGGCTGGTGTGACCGAAATAGTGAGGACCAAAGAGAAAGCAGTAGGAGAACAGGTTGGAGTAGGGGATGGGGCAGTGGAGCCTCTGGGGCCCTTGTGGGCCACTGTGAAGGTTTTAACTTTTACTCTTTCAGCATTTGAGTGACATAAACATTTGAATAGAATCGAATTGCTCCGCCACTTTCTGGTGGCCTTAGCAGGTGTACTTGGGAGACTGGATTACTGGTACGAAAGACAATTATGGTAGTTGTGGCTTGAGTGAGTGGGAAGGTAGAGTTGATGTCCGTGCAGATGAGGCACCTACAAGAGGAGCTAGTGCGGGGTAGAAGACCAGAAGTTTAGCTTTTGACCTGCTGGGTTTGAGATCCCTATTATATATTTAAGGAGAGATGGTAAGTAGCTCTTTATACACCATCCAGGAAAGGTTTATGCTAGAGCTTTTAAGTCTGAGAGTCACAAACTCCACCCCCCTGTAAACAATACCAGGAGTCAGAGCAGTTAAGTAACCTGCTGAGGGTCCGTGCTTAGCTGGGCTAGGTGAGGCTGGGCGAGGCTATGCTTCTATTCATCCTGCTTCACCTCATGCCCTAGACATGCCTGAGCCCTCCTGGTCAAGTCGGAGAGGAAAGAGTGTAGGCCATTTTCCTGGGCTCTCGATGGAGGATGAGAGCAGGGGAGGGTGGGGGCCTGGAATTTCACAGACCTAGGACAAGCACTGCTTTGAGAATAGAACTGAGCCTATTATTTGAATTTGAACTGAGCCAAAAGGTCCAGCAAGAAAGTGGATGGTATTTTTCCTGTCACTCAAGTGTTATTTGCTGAACACATATATGACTTATCAAACAGGGCTCTTTGTTCTGGGAAAGACCCAAATGAGCCTGTGAGCCTGACTGTGCCCTGACACCTGGTCATCTTAAGAAACACTAGTTCTGCGGAATGGCAGGGGGTGGAGGGCAAGCCCTCCTGAGGCCCAGAGTCCCTGCGAATAGGAGACCTTCTGAGCACAGAGGGGCTCACCCTCCTGGCCTGTGGTTGGGGTTCCCTCTTCCAAGGGTCTCAGATCTCTAAAGGGGTGTCCAGCAGAGTCAGCCCCAGATGACCAAGGTCCTCTTCAGTGAGACACTTAGGGTGACTTGCCCATGTCCACAGCTGGCAGCAGTCTCCACACAGCCTGCTGCTGAGGCCGGGAGTCCCCATGACAGCTACACCCAGGGCCGTAAGGCCTGTCCCACACTGACGTGCTGGTCTCATCCGAGACCCACTGCACAGTTAGCTGCTGTAGCCTCTCCTGTCGTCGCGCAGGGGGTCAGTTTCGAAAGCTGAGGGCGGGTGCTATGAGGAGATGAGTGGGGAAGTTCCAGAGCAAAGGCAGTGGGGGGAAACTTGACCTAAATCAGAGGCTGAGGGCATGCAGGAGACAGCGGTGGGTTGGCTGGGGGCTGGGGTCTTTGGAGGTTAGGAGGAAGGACATGCCACAGGCTCCAGGGAAGGAAACACAGAACCTGCTGCTGTCATTTCAGCACTATAATCTTGTCAGGACTGAGCCCCTGTGTGTGTGTGGATGGATGTGGAGACAGTGTGTGTGTGCACACACGTGAGCCAATGCAGGTGAGTGTGTGCGTGGGGTCAACATGTGGGTGTGTGTGGGTGAGTGTGTGTGGATGGATGTGGAGACAGGAGTCTGTGTGCACACACATGAGACAATGCAGGTGAGCATGTGTGTGAGGTGAACGTGTGCGTGTGTGTGGGAAAATGTGGATGAGAAGAGTCTCCTTTCCTTATTCATCCTGCACCAGTGGACTCCTGGTGATGATGACCTTTGGGGGTGGGAGGGAGGGGTCACAGGCATGTTATTTGATCATATTAAAGACTTTCATCCACCTCACTCCACGCCCTTGCAGAAGACTCCCCTCACCCCTGCAATGAAATCAAGAAAGCACAGAAGGCAAATTCTGTGCAGAGAGATCAAAGCTGCCCTCAGAGCCCAGACCCCCCCACTTCCTCGCCTGCCTTCCACTGGCCCCTCCCTCCAGGCTCTCTCTCTCTTCATTCTGATCAGTCGCCCTTTCTTCAAAGAACTCCTTTCTGGGAGAAGAATTGCCCACACTTTGTCTCAAACGTGCTGTATTTTTTTACGTTAAAAGAGATCAAAAGAGGGCCAGGAAGAAAAGGAAAAAGAACCCACCCCCCAAATGAATAATTGAATCCTCCCCACTTAGGAAAGGGGGTCTGGTAGAAGGAGAGGACCTGGAGCCCCTGCTGAGACGCCCCTGAGTCCGCTAGCCAGCAGGGCTCCCTTGCCACGATGGAGTCCTACCATGTCCCGCTGTTGTTTCACTGACTCTTTCTTACTCACTCTGTCCTCATTCTTACTTGGGCTGTTTGTGTAGGTCTGTTTGGGGGTGAGGGCAAGGCTTAAGGGAGGAGAAGACACCCCACCCAACCCTGACAGCTTCACACTCCGATCCAGTCAGAACTGCATTTTGTTTTTTAAACTAACCTGTCAGACCTGGTTATATTGCCAGGTGAGTACTCTTTTCTCCGGTCTCCCTTCTGAATCCCCTGCATCCTGAAGGCTGTGTCTGGGATCTGCAGGAAACTCAGCAGAAAGAGTGACTTCCAACTCTCATGGCTGTAGAGCCAAGGACTCTGGGGCTCCCGGCCGTCCTGATGGAGGGAGTGCAGGCGAGATGGGGCCTGGAAATGGGCCTTTGGGATCGGAGGAGGGGACAGGCTGGAAGGTGCGAGAGCCCTACCAACCAGCCCTCTGGTCAGGTGTGCGAGAGCAGGTCTTTCGTTCTGAGTAGGATTCACACCGGGTTCTCAGAAGCTGCCGGAGGAGTGTGATGATGAGCGGGGAGGGCGGCAGGAGCAAGCCATCAATCTTCACTTCGGTTGAACACCTACTTCTTCAAGGGCACTGTGGAGTCACAGAGATGGGCATGGCAGGTCTGTGCTCTCGGGACGTGTGTGTAACAGCCAGGCAGGGGCGCGGCAGCAGGGAGCGGGCCAGGAAGGGCTGTGGGTCCAGAGGAGGAGGGGTCCTGGGGCGTGAGCAGGAGTAGTCCTTGGGAGGAGTGACTGCAGCTGACACCGAGGTCTCGCAGGATTTGGAGGTGGTGGGTGGGAGCGGAAATGTTCGAGGTCAGTAGAAAACACCAGAAAAGGCACAGGATGGGGACGCAACCAGGTGCGGGAAGAAGCACTGAGTAGGGAGCCCTGTGTGCAGTGCAGCCCGTGAAGAGGAGCCCAGAAACCCATGGCAATTCTGGCGCAGACGACTGTCACACCAATGGGTGTCCCTCTGGGCATGGGGAGGAGTGGGCACTTTCTGCTTTGAATACAGGGTCTGTGTTCATGGTATGACATTTGAAAAGTAGAAACTGTATGTGGGAAATAGTGGGTCTTGTGTGCGCCCTCCCTCCCAGTCGCCTGGCCCCTCTCATGCTCACCTCCGACATGTCTCATATGTTAGAGCGATTCTGTGCACACACAAGAACTTAGGAACGTTTATTCTTCTTTCAATTTTTTTTTTTTTTGTAAATAAATGGGTCCCATTAATCATCTTGCTCTGTACCTCACTTTTTAAAATTAAAACTACACCTTGAGGAATTTAAAAAATATAAGTCCATATAAAGCTGTCTATTTTTAAGACTGTATACTATTCCATTGCATATATATCATCATTTATTTAATTGGTGCCCTTCTAATGGACATTTTGATGTTTTTCTTTTCAATTTTTCCACTATTTTTCTATTGCAAAAGTGCATAATGAATAGTCTTACATACACATGGATTTTACATAAGCAAGTTAATACACAGAAAGGTCAAGTAATGGAATTATTGGTTTAAAAGATACACATTTCAACATTAATAGATACTATAAAATTGCCCTTGAAAATATTGTACCAAGCAATGAGTGAAAACAGCTGGTTTCTTGTAATCTTGACAAACAGTGTTATTAAATATTTTCTTTGTTCACAATATAATATGTAAAACAGGGTACATTGTTGAGATTCCATTGCACTGCCCTCTCAGAAGTGAGGCTGAATGTCTTTTTAAATGTTTAGAAGCAGTTTGTAATTTTTTTCTGTGAATTGGTTGTCCATGACCTTTGTCTATTTTTGAATTGAGTTTTTGGTCTCTTACTGATTTGTAAGAGTTTCTTATATATTTGTTTGGATAAATATTGAAAATGTTTTACATTTGTGATTTTTCTTTGGATATTTTATGGCACATTTGTTACTAAAAAATGTAAATTTAAATAGCAAAATTTATCTTGAATAATTAAAGTGATAGTAAAATCTTTTTGAAATAGATTCTCAAAATTAAGATTATTAAAAAATAAACAGAAAGTTTTATGTTTTTTTTCCAGTGCATTGATACTTCCATATTTTACACCTGAGGAGCTGATTAATCTGTGGGGTGTAAGTCAGGCATTTCAACTTTAATTTTTGTTGGCAAGCTACCCTGTCCATTAAAATTTATTGGATAATCCAAAAATTTCCCACTGGTATGCCAAACTATATTAATCACCTACACTTCTATGTAATAATTTTTTATGTAATAAATTTGTACAAACTACATTTTTTTTTCTTTTTTTTTTTTTTTTTCACTGTGTGGTTGCCTCTCACTTGTGCCCCCAACTGGGGACCTGACGTGCAACCTAGTCATGCGCCCCGACTGGGAATCGAACCAGCGACACTCGGCTCGCAGGCCGACGCTCAATCCATGGAGCCACAGCAACCAGGGCTCCAAACTACATTTAAAAAAAATATATTTTGTTTTGTTTATTTATTTATCTCTAGAGAGAGGGGAAAGGAGAAAGAAAGAGAGAGAAACATCATTGTGTGGTTGCCTCTCACTCGCGCCCCCAACTGGGGACCTGACGTGCAACCTAGTCATGTGCCCTGACTGGGTATCGAACCAGCGACACTAGGCTTGCAGGCTGACGCTCAATCCACTGAGCCACAGCAGCCAGGGCTCAAACTACATCTTTATGTAGTACTTGGTAGTATTTCTAAATTTTTCATTCTGTTTCATTGGTCTACTTATTCTTGACTCCATACCATATTGTGTTAATTACTATAGTACTGTAGCTTTGTCATGTGTTTTATTATTAGTCTCCTCATATTCCTTTTTGTGTGTATGTGTGGGTTTTAAGGTTTTTCCTACTTTTTCTTGCTCATTTGTTAACTCTATCTTATTTGTAAACTTTAGTTTGTCTAATATTTGGTAGGGAGAATTTATGGTTACAGAATAATTCAGAGAGAATTGCTATCTTCATCAAACTGAGACTTCCTGAGAAAGAACAAGTATATCTTCATTTGTTCCTGCCTCCTTTTGGGTTAAGCCTAGTGTTTAACGTTCTTTTCTTCTTCATGTGGATCTTACACACGTGTTATGTTTGTTACTACATACATTTTTTGGGGGGTGGCTATTGTAAATAAAATCTCTTTATCCACTGCAGTGTCCAATGTTATGAGAAGACTAGATTTTTTTTTCTATCAGACACCTCATTTAATTCTTTTAGGTTGTATAACAGAATTTTAGTTGATTTTCTAGACATCTCAGTTATTTAATCATATGACTTACAAATAATGAAAGATTTATCTGTTCATTTTCTATTTATACTCTTATTTTTATGTTTCAGGGAACAATAGCTTAAAATATTATGTGACAGTAGTAATATAAAACATCACTACTTAGGTCTTGATATTAATAGAAGTGTTTCTAATATATTCTGATTTATATTCTAATATATTAATAGGAGTGCTTCTATTAAGCATGAAGCTTTTGGCTTGAGATATATGAAGTTTTATCATAATGAGGATGTGTGTCTCTATAAAACTTTTTTTTAAGTCAAGAAACAGTGTTACATTTTATTTGCAGCCTTTTCAGCATTTATGGAGATTATCTTTTGATCTCGTAATATAGCCAATTGTATTAATAGAGTCAAACTATCCTTGTATTCAGGGATAAACACCATTTAGTCATGGCTAATTATTCCTTTCATCTTTTGTCTAGTTCCTTATGCTAATTATATATATATCTCTCAAATTCCTCCCTTGGCAATTCATCTGTTCTGTGGTCAATCAATTTTGGTAATTAATTTTTTCCTAGAAAACTAGCCATTTTTTCACTTAAAAATACATATAATGGAGCAAAACTATGTGATCTTTTCATTCACTCCATACCAGTCTTTCACAAACTCATATCATGAGATATTTTAATATGATTAATCAGGAGATATTTTGTGCCAAAGGAAGACGCTGGAACGTGCAGTATTTGGGAATGGCCAACTCCATGAGTGTGGAGTGAAGGACCCAGGACTGACCAGCAGTACCATCTTGGGTAGGTTTTTCAGGATCCCCATCAGGCTGAGAATTAAGGGTGAGGAGTGGGCAGTGGTGTGTTTTGCCACATCAGGAAAATCCTCAGCTACTTGCAGGTTTCCTCATTCCCATCTTATAGATGGTCAGGGAACAGGCTAAGGGAGTCTCAGCAAATTTCTCTCCTTCAGACACTCTCTCTGAGAGCCGCCCTCTCCCAGGCCCAGCCTAAGGTCACACTCCTCTGTGGTCTTGGCTGGTGTTGTCTGGCACGTCTGCCTCTGCCAGGCATGAATTTGGGAGATCCTCTTCCTATGGCTCTCTCCTCTCCCTATTGTCACCCAGTGGACTCAAGATGACTAAATATGTCTGTATCAAAGAACTTCACTCTGCCTTCTCCCAGGGGAGATAAATGTGAAATGTCAGAATTCTCTTGTTCTTAGAATTCAAATGCTGGGACCTTACAGAAAGCACAGCTGGCTCTTTCTTTTGACTTGCTGATAGGGAGGCATTTCTGTCCCTGGCAAATTCCTCTTCTTGCTCCATCAGGGAAGAGGCACAGAGCGTTGTCCTGAATTCAAGTAGCATTTTGCCTGAGAACCCCCAGAAAGATAGAGGGCCAGACTTTTTTTTTTTTTTTAATATCTCTGTGACTTGGTGACATGAATTGAAGGTAATTGTATAGGTTCTAATGTCTGGACAGTCCTGTCTGTAAATTATAATTGTGCATGTGTGTGTGTGTGTGTGCACAGAGTACTTGCTGAAGACAAGAGGTGACAGTTTCCAGGGAAATGCATCCCTCTCCTACGTACATGTTGTGAGCACCTGATTATAGTAAGAGATTTTAACAAGTAGCAATTGAGCCTCTATGACATGGCAGACTTACTCTGGATGTTCAGTGTCGCTGACTTGAAAAAGTACAAAGAGACTATCTATTTAGAGAAAGATGACAATTAGAAATCAACATTTTCAGGGAACCGGGGTGCTTTCCAGACTGCAGCACTCTGGAGAAGGGTATCGGATGCTGACAGCACCCCCCCCAAGGCTGGGCGTTGCATCCACTCAGGGTCCTCATGTTGCTCCATCCTCGTGGGCTAAAGCAAAGCCGTGTTTCCAAAGCACTTGCAGGGTCTGGGGCAGAGTCTGGGTGGTGGCTGTGGCACTGTGAGGGCTGTGAGACTGCTCTGCCCTCCATGGGCTGCTGGGAAGAATACCCAGCAGATAACTATGCACAGGACTACAGAGTGGGAAGTATGACATGCTGATCGATCTAAAACCAGGCCTTCCTCTCGGGCTGCACCATGGCTCCCCAAGGTCTGTCCTTTCCCACTGCCCCACAGTGGAGCCTTCTTTGACTCTTCATCCATTCTTCTTCTGAAATTGAAATAGTTAAGCTCTTCCTATATTCCTACAGCAATTGGCAATTTTTTATGTTATATTTTTTTATTCTAATACCTATCACAATGTAATAATTACCTCATTACATAATTTTCTCTTCCTCCATTAGGTACCTAACCCAATGCTTGGCATGGACTAGACAGTAAATGTTTTCTCAAGAAATGAATTAGAAAATTTCATAATTAATTTTACACCTGAACCTAGCTATACTCTCAGCTCTGTCGGAGTGGTTGGGGTCACGTCTTAAACATTGAGCCCATTTTCAGAAGCATGAGAAGTGCATCTGGGTCTAGTCTTGTGTGGGCCTCTCCGAGGGCAGGCTGGAGACCTGTGATACAAGCAGATGAACCACGGTAGCCTCCCCTCATGTGAATCAGCTTACAGATCAGGGAGTTTACTTTCTGCAGGTCTAGGAGCAAGAGCGAGGCACCTGGAATCCTTAATCACGCTGGTAGGGGAAGGATGGAGGGAGTCAGGCACACCCGGAACAGGTGATTCCAATTTGTAAATGAGACCAGCAGCGATGGATTTAATTATTTCAACATTATCTGTCAGGCTTTTCCCTTTTCTCTAAGCTCTGGAAGCACATACTTGGCTTTCCTGTTCAGAACAACCAGAGCCGAGATGCTGTAGGCATCAGAACTCCCTACCAGCCACTGGACTCGTGGAGATCGCTGAGATTTTTTAAAATGCTGTTGGATTATTATGATTAGGTTGTGTGTGTGTGGTGGGGATATGTCATCCTGGGGTTTCTGTGGCTCCTGAGGGATCATGAAGAGCTCTGGCCTTCAGTCCCCACCCCCCAACTCCCTGCCCCAGGAGTGGAGAAAGACCTGTCTCCGTCATGACTTCCTCCAGGACTCCACCGACCAATGACAGTCACAGGGAAGATGGATGGAGCTGTGGCAGCTGGGCTCTGCACACATTGATTATGAGAGCTGTTCAGACCAGGGATCCGAGAGGCAGGGTGCCTGCTGATATCCTGTGGAGAGAGAGTGATGGGGACATTCTAAGAGCAGTGGATGCTTCAGGGTGCTGAGGAAAATGACATGCTGAGTAGCAGCACACATGCATATGTTTGGTGTATAAATAACGTCTAATTAGTAACTTAATTTTGGAAGAGAGCTTCCAAGATGTGAAGGCAAGAACAGAACTTACTTATTGTGTATGGAGGCTGGGAGGAGGCAGGAAGCTTGAAGAACATAGATCTATCTCTGCCTGAATGAACAGGGGATACCCAGAAACCTGCCCCATGACTGCAGAAAATCCAAAAAGGGATGTTCATAGGTCTTCGGGTTTCTGTATCCAAGCTGTTGATTGGCAAAGGGGCTGAAGTCCAACAAAAATCAATGAAAAACAGCTGCAGGAGTGGGTACTAATGACCAGTACTAAGACCAGGGAATTACTCATGATGATAAAAGGAGTGAGTAACCCATTCTGGGAAACTCTGCCCACTGGATAGCTGGCATCATCTCTGGTCTTACTTACCTACCTCTCATGGTCAGAATGCCTGTGTGAGATCACCTGGGCAAGGCCCCCTCATGGCAGGTCACACACCAAAGGCCCAGATGTGAGAAGTACAGGCTCCCACACCTACACACTCCCCACAGTAAAAGTTCCATGACTCACCACGAGATGAATGACTTTTGTTCTTTGGGGATATTTCCCTTGATTATTTTGAGATAACTTTACATTCTGTAGGCTCATCTCTCTATCTAAACATCCATTCTTTCTTTCATTTATATGTAAATATATACACATTCACGTATAGTAGACTATGTATATACATGTATACATATTTAGTGGAATACATAATCCAAAACTGTTTTCTATGAAAGCATATCATATATATTTTATACACACACATATGTGTATATATTACAGCTATAAGACTGCTGTGTCCTGTTAGAATGCTAAAAGACATCCTCAAGGATAAGACCTATTACAAGGGAAATCACAGGCCCTTTGGTCCCAGAGTGAGAACTACAAAGATCTGGGGACAGAGGGTCCCTGGTACCTAGGTGATCCTGTTGGGCATCACAGAGGAGGAGGAATGTGAATTGGACTTTGAAGGATGAGCAGACCCATCAATTTGGAGAGCAGGGAAGAAGTGTTCATTGGGGTGTTTTATCTCTTGGGGAAACTCACTCTGCTGAGAAGCATGGTTCTTCCCTCCTTTTCCCCTAGCAGATCTTTGAAGCAGGCTGCCTTGGTTCTTTCCTTCTGGAGAGAGAGGACGTTATGCAGACGGGCCTCTTGAGGGCTTGTCTCCTCCTAGTGCTCTCCAGGTGGAAGCAACTGTTCTGTGATTGCACTGGGATGCCAAGAGGACCTCCTCCACCAAGGCAGGTCTCAACTGCAGAGTCAGGAAAATACAGGCTCACTAGGAGGGGTCCTTAGTTGGGAAACCATACGTCTGACTTTCCTGGATGATGCCTCCAAATTTTATGCTGGTTGGCCTGGTATTCTGTCCAAGGTAGCACTTCCTTTTACCCCCTTTAGATAATTGGTTATATGGTCCCCCACCAACAGCAGAGAGGAAAAGGAAGAGGTAAGTGATATGGGTCTTTGACAGAGGCCCTCCTAGAAAAGCATTATCACCTTGGGCTACAGATGTAGCAACCACTTCCCCATAAAGGGAAATGGGATGTCATCAGAGCCCACCTGGATGCCAGAGGCCCTCAAACCCACCCTCCTGTTCCTGGGCCACCTGCACTGGCCCCAGAGGTGGCTGAGGTGAGACTGGAGAGCTCTCGGTGTGTTCTGACTGGGGGACACACGGGATGTGTGATGTGTGATGTGCCCACAGCTGTCACCAGTGGGGTCTGAGCAAGCCAAGGAAGCCGCCAGGTGTCCTCACCTCTCCCCAAATAGCAGCAATGACAAATGACAGAGTTCTCCTCCATGTCCTGCTGGGATATGGCAGGACCCGGATGGCAGGCAGCGTGAGATTAGACCAGCATTCACATGGCCTGTTTCCAGCCTCGCACTGGCCGCTTGGTATTGGGGAAAGTCACTTGCTTGCTGAGGACCTCCGTTTCCCACTACAAATAAAATGAGCTCACGCTACCAGCCCAGGCTGCTTTTGACAGTCATTTTTAATGCTTGTGAAATTTTTTTCAGCAGCCAAATGCCATTGAGAGGTAAGGACTCATTGTTGCTGGGTTTCTACTAGGAGGCTTGGCAAATCCTGCCCTGGCCTTGGGCTGGTTCAGAGTCCTCTCGATCTCTGCTCAGATATGCTTCGGGGGAACTGTCTTCTATCAGTGGCCCCCACTGGGCAGGAATAAAAGCCTCTTGCGGGGCGGGGGTGCTCCTCTCCTTCAAAGTCAGGCTGAAGCCAGACAGGTCAGCAAAAGCTGAGCCCAAACTTGGAATACCAGACTCAAAGCAGACCTGAGCAACATCAACATTTTAAGTGGCTTTATATGCCTTTATTTTTTATTTTTATGTTTTAGACTAATATTTATTATGCATGTCTACGTGCCAGACTGTGTGCCAACAATTCGGCATGCATGACCTCATGTAGTCTTCCTGCAAGCCCATCAGGGCAGGTGCTAGGTTATTGCCCTGGCTTACAAATGAAGTCACACCCTTAATAAGTAGAGAAGTCAAGTTTCCAACCCAGGTTGTTTGCTCAGCAACCTGGCTTGCTGTCAAGGCCAGATAGCATTCCAGGGCATTCCAGGAGCGTGGGACTTCTTTCCTGCTCCCATGAGCTTGCTGCCTTCTCCAGCCCCATGTCCCATCATCATGGGCAAATTTTCCCTGAGCCCCCCATGGGCAGGGCACAAGGAGTACCTGGAACACAAAGAAATGGAAGATTCAGTTGCTGTTCCCAGGGGCAACATTCAGTGTGGCAGAATGGGAATCACATAGCCTAAGACAGCGCATGCCACCATGTGTGGGTCATTATGGTTCTGTGAGCCCCCTCCTCCCTCATATACCTGTCAAATCTTTCTCAGCCTTCCAATATGAATGACCCAATGGCACCTATCTCTGGGCCAGTCCAAAATGCATCCCCATCTATTGGCATGGTGGTTTTGTTTGCTTGTTTGTTTTTGCATGTAATAATTGTTTATGTCACCACGTAGATTGAAAACCCTTATTAGAACAGATTTGTGTCTGATTTGTTTTTATAGGAGGTCTCATCCTTTTAGTTATTTGAGTGTTTACTCTGTGCTAGGACGTGGGCTGAAGGCTATGGACATAATCTCATTTCATCTTTACCATGACACTCACATCCAGATTGTTAGAATCTCCTTTCCACATGTGAGGAAGTTGAGACACAGAGGTCAGAACACTTGGCTGGAAGTCACAGAGCTGGGCCCGTCTGTCGGACTCCACAGTCCACTGTGGGGAATGATTAAGTTGGTAGAGACTGAACTCCTGGGACAACTGTTCCAGGCAGGAGTGGGGGACCATCGCCCATGTTACTGCTGCCTCCAGCCCCTTCCTCACCATAGGCCCTCAGACCTCTAGCTCCACCTTCAGGTGCACCACCCAGCAGTGATCCCATCAATGGCCCTGACCCTGGACAGAGAGGCCAGTGAGCGAGCAAGGATGTGATTGTGAAGTGGCCTAAGGCTAAAATACAGGGGTAGTTTTGAGACTCTAAGGAACCCTAGGAAAAGGGGAACCTGGATTAGGGAAGACCCTTTCCCTTACCCTGAAGATTCAGTCATTAAGTCAGGTTCAGGCCTGATCTGTCTAACCTCTACCTCTCAACTACTGCTCCTTCTCAGAATTCCAAGTCCTAGCCCACCATCAAAGCTCCTGGCAGGGCTGTGCTTCCTGTCTCCTCGCATGCCCCCATGCCCTCTCTCCTCCCTTCGCTTCACTAATCTTACCTTTCCACCAAGGCTCAGCTTGATCAGAAGGCAGTTCCATTTAAAATTTTTTTATAGAAAATTCCACCATTTTCCATAGCAGCTGCACCAGTCTGCATTCCCAGCAACAGTGCACTAGGGTTTCCTTTTCTCCACATCCTCGCCAGCACTTGTTGTTTGTTAATTTATTTATGATAGTCATTCTGATAGATATGACATGATATCTCATTGTGGTTGTAATTTGTATCGCTCTGGTGGTTAGTCATGGTGAGCATATTTTCATATGTCTATGGCTGAACTTATGCAACCCCTTGCTCATAGCAATGCTACTTAAACAATAGCCAAGATTTGGAGACAGCCTAAGTGACCATCAGTAGGATTAAAAAACTGTGGTACGTTTATACAATGGAATACTATGCAGCAGAAAAAGAAAGAAATTCCTGTCTTTTGAGACGCCACAGGTGGGACTGGAGACTATTATGCTAAGTGAAATAAACCAGTCAGTGAAAGATAAATACCATATAATCTCAGTTATAGGAGGAACCTAATGAACAAAGTAAACTAATGAGGAAAATAGAACCAGAGGCATGAACACATGGAACAGACTGACAGCTGTTCAGGGAGGAGGGGATGTGGGGACTGATTGAAAGAAGGGAAGAGGTTGGTCAAAGAACATCGATGAAGGACCCATGGACATGGACAATGGTGTGAGAATTGACTATGGAAGTAGGGCACACTGGGTGGGGGGGGGTGATGGAGGAGGAAACATTGGGACAACTGTAACAGCATGAATAACAATAAAAAAAAAGACTCAGCTTGACCTCCTCCTCTTAGAAATGGACATGATGTTGCTCCCATGAAAACCACTCCCCTTGGGCTTTCTCCCTCAGTGCTCTGCCCCTGGCACTGAAACCCTCCTCCCTCCTAGACTAGGCGTTCGGTGAGGATGTGTGTGCAGCATATTGCTCAGCGTCTGGAACTTGCTAGGTGCTGAGCCCATCTCTGAAGAGGCATGTTTTCCTCCAGCTCCTCCACCCCACCTCTGTCCCCTGTACCTGCACTGCTAAGATGTTAAAGTTACTCCTCTAGGAAATACTTGCTCTTTAGAGACGAGAACAGAAGGGAGAGAGTTCTTTGTGACCCTGAGTCTGTATTAGAAAGACTAATAAAATGGCAGCATTTTGGAAAGCAGTGAGCAGGGCTGGGAAATGAGATGGTGCTGGAAGGATGCTGGAGTTACTGAGGCAGCCCCACTAATGGGGAGTTTCTGAGCTTCCCCACAGCGACCAGCCACAAGCTAACACCTGTCCCAACCCTCTGAGCCTGTCTATTCTCCTGCAGGTGAGGCCATAGGGCAGGCTCTGGCCGCCCATGGCTGTGCTGTGCAGATAGCCATGGTCAGGCCCAGGGACAAGGTTCCGGCTTGGACTAGTTTTCCTCCAGCCTCACTCCCTCCCCTGGCACCCATTCTCCCTGGGGCTGGACTCCTGTGTGCATACTCCATCTCTCCCTCTAGCCCTCCTGCCTGCCTGGCTCCTTTGTATTCATATTGTCTCGAAAGCTCTTCCATTCTCCCTGGTCTCTAAGGTTGAGTTTTCATTTTTCTTGAGGGTGGGGAAGAGGTCGAAGAAGGAAAGGAGCCTGGATAATAAGAGCTGTCCCCTCCCTTGTGAGCCCAGCTCCTCCCCTGTGCCTCCAGGGCCCTCTGCCCCTGCGCAGTTTCCCCTGCTGGACTGAGAGCCAGGGCCGAATCATGTGCTCACTTAGCCCAACCCCCTCATTACAGAGAGTTGAGCACTATTGCAGTTTTACGTACACTTTTACAATTGATTTTGGGCAGAGAAGAATTCAATTGTTGCGGGGTACTCCACGTTGAGACTGCGTGCAGATTGCACTTGAATTTCTAAATTCAACTGTGGGTCATGGAGGCATTTATTGGGCTGCAGCGCTAATAAGAAATGTGCAGCTGGTTCGGCGAGGCGAGGGGCCATCCTGGCAGAAGCAGAAGAGGGAGCAGGTTGGAGAAAGCACTTGGATGAAATTTCCCTGTTTCTCCCCCTGGGACTGAAGGCAGGGTCCCTGGGTTTGTGCGGGGATGGACATTAGAGGCCTTTGCGTGTTGAGGTCAGCGAGGCGAGAGCTTGATCCAGCCAGTGACGTCTCTTCAATATGTGCTAACCTTGACTCTTGCTGGATGGATCTTGGTTAGGATTACTAGGATTTCCTTGGCATGGATCTGCCTGGTTACAGGGCCATTTTGAAATGCTAGAATAGACAATTTTTAGAAATGAGAACTAAATGACATGTTCCAGCATCTTTCTTTCACAGCATTCAGCCAGGTTGGTTGACGGGATCCAAACTGCCGCCCAGCCTACCAGGCTGCCGGTGCACAGGCTGGTGATCCCTCCTTCCCTGTGGGCCCCACAACTGAGCAAGCCCATGCCCTATTGCAGGCGGCTGTCATTGACCCTCCCGTGGCCATGAGTATCAGACCCTGAGAAGTGTTTCCCACTGATTTTACCTAGAATTGCTATTACTTTCTTTGGAGGGTTCACTCTTCCCCCTGACCCAACCTGCCTTCCTGGGACCTCCTCCAATTCCTCCCCCTTCCTCCTCTTTGCTCACCATCTACTTATTTACTACGGCAGGGCAGTTAGATGTTTTTACATATTATCCTAACTTTAACATGCATGGTAACCAGGGCAACCTCATTTCAGTGGGCATGAGATTCCTGGAAGGCTAAGGGCCTGGTAAAAACACATACTGTGCTGCCAGAACAAAGGTTGCATTTTCTTGTAGGAGCTTATCATTCAACTGAGTGAAGTTTCCTTCTTCTCCAGGCATCATTCTACAGCTGCAGATCATGGGTGCTAACCCGGGGGCCTTGGCAAGTAGACCAGACTGAGCAGTGAAAAGCGCTAGAGAAAAACAACACCAGTGCATCCAGCAGGGTAGTACAATGTGGTGGAAGGGGTGGAAGAATATATGAGGCTCTAAGATTATAGAGGAGTAATCTCTGCCGGCCCCATTTCTCCAGGGATAGAAGGCAGCAATGTTCACAAGGAGGATAGATGGGCTGGAGTGAAGGTCATCCCAAACTGGCTCTCACAGGATTATTTACTGTTATCGGCAGACCTGTGCCACCATCCCCAACCAAGACACATCAAAATCCTAACCTCTAGTACCTCAGAAAGCAACCTTATTAAAAAATAGGTTCATTGCAGTTGCAATTAGTTTAGATGAGGTCATAATAGCATAGGATGGGCCTTTCATCCAATATGACTGGTGTCCTGTAGGCAGAGCAGAAAGACACAGTGGAAATGCCATGTGATGATGAGACAGTGATTAGAATGATGTATCTAGAAGCCAAGAAAGCCAAGGATAGCCAGCAACCACAGGAAGCTAGGAGAGAGGCAGGAGCAAATGCTCCCTTGCAGCCTCCAGAGAGGAGCAACCTTGCTCCTTGACTTTCTAGCTTCCAGGGCTTCTGTTGTCTTAGCCATCTGGTTTGTGGTGCTTGATTATGGCAGGCCTAGACATTAACCCAGTTCCAAAAGGGAAATTTGACCTTGTCAATCAGCACATGCCTTCTTCCCCACACTAAGGGAAGCCAGAAATATGAGGCGGCGAATGAAAGACTGGAGCCTGGAGCCCAGCAAGGCAACTGCTAAGCAAATGCCCACTCTCGTTCGGGTTCCAGTTCATAGTGATGTGCCAGTGTCCCTGGTAAGACTGAAACGTCATAGCAACCACCAGGCAGGATGCGTTTTGCAAAGCTAAATGAAAAGTACCAGAATAAGTCAGACTTTTGGACCAGTTTTCCTCATGTACTGATCTAGATATACAATTGATAAACTTTGTCAAGAAAGTAAACACATACACTGTAACTTACAACCAAATTATATTCTATAAATTTTCTGTTTTAAGCTTTAAATTTTTTTTTAAGAATATTAGTTTAAAATTGCCAGTAATGCTTTGCTAGAAAGGGCTATCTTTTACTCTGAAATGGGCTTTCCTAATTTGCATTTTTACATTTTTATTTGTCCTTAAAATTCACAGCCTGGGAATTGCTATGTAAGTTCTTAGCAAGGCATCCTAAAGTGTACTCACCACTTGAAACCTGATATCCACAAAACCAGTGGTTCTCAACCTGGGGTGACTGTTCCCCTCTGGAGGTATGGGGGACCACTTAGGTTGGAGGCTGCTACTGACAGCTGGTGGGCAGAGGTCAGGGATGCTGCTAAATGTCCTACAAAGTATAGGACAGACTCCCCTCCACTCTCCCCCCCCCCCCCCACAAAAATTTAATCAGCCCAAAACATCTGCAGTGCTCAGTTTAAGAAACCCTGCTAAAGACCAGTCTAAGTTTTCTCCCATATGCCATTTCTAGCATTTTCTGTGAACTCTAATTCTGGACAGGTGCTTATCCTGCGTCTGGTTTTACATTGTTCTCTAATTGCTTCCACGTTTGGATGAATTTGAGTTTTAATCCTAGCTTTCCCACTTATCTCACTATGTAATGTTGGCCAAGTGACTCAACTGCACTGTGCTTCAATATCCATTCCTGTGAAGTGAGGTAATAGTATTTAACTTGAAGGTTGCTTTAATGATCAAAGCCAATTCACATAAATAATGTACCAATTGACATTTATTTCCCATTTGCCATGGCTCGAGGACCGGGCTATGTGCTTTAAGTATGTTGTCCCTCACTCACTCTTCTTCCTAAACAAGTCAGTAGGGTTAGTATAACGATGATCCTTCATTTAATTTACATTTGGTAAACTATAGCTACTTCCATAATTATTGTTTCTTCCAGGTGGGGTCTCCATGATGAAGACATGGAGGGTGGAAGGTGGGCTGTTCTCTTGACTCTGGACCAGGGCCCTTGATTTGCCTGTTTTGGCTCCAGTTTCCTTTCTAGTGGGCGGGGCATTGGCTCAGAGCCACGGGTTTCCTCCTCCTCCCAGACCCCACAAGCTTACAGGGGCAGGTCTTTCTCATGGAGTGAGAGAGCAGCTTCAATGGGCAAGCTCATCTGAAGCCCAGTCAAGGGGCAGGGCTTGTGTCCCCACTAGAGGTGGGAGCCCACTGCAGAGTGATATATGGTCAAGGAGATGGACCAGGGAAGGGTAACACATTGGGGTTAGTAATCAGGCACCGCAGGTCTGCCGCTATAACCCACTCACTCAGTCCCCCTACTGCTACTGAAGAGCCCTGGGTCTTCTACCCGGCTGGATAAAGCAGTGTCAGCTTAGCACATTTTCCTTCCCTTCTTCCCTCTGTGGACAGTGACTCATGAAGTTGGTGTGGAGGGTGGAAGGTTGCTGGCCAGGGCACAGAGCTCTCTTGTTCGTGGATTCCTGGCTGGGGGAGGCCTGCCCGGTGTTCTCCAGGAGGTCAGAGAAACAAGGGCAGGTTGGAGTCTCCCTGACCCCCAGCTGATAAAGAATGTGTAGACATTGAGAGAGAGAGAGAGAGAGAGATTCAGACAGGAGGGGGCGAAAAAGGCCACTTTGAAAAGCCTTTAGAAAGCCTTCTTTCCCATCTGTTCAGCTGGCGGGAAGACTCTGTTTTCTGTATTAAAGGATTTGTAAATTCATTACCAACAAGTAAAATGTGCAAAGCACATGCAGAGACATCGAGTTTGATCCACCATCTGCTGCGAGCTGCATCCGTGCAGAGCAGTGCTGTCCCATCAGGGCATGAACCTTCCATCCCATTTTGCTGCATGTGGGCAAGGGGCTGTGCTCATAGGCCCTGGAATTTCCCTCACTCTCTGCCTGCCCCCCATTCCCCCCCTCTGAAGCTGAAGAAAGCCTACAGTTTGCCACATGGTGCAGAAAAACATCTTAGCTTGTGCAGGCTCTGATCAGAAGTGGGAAGGAACTTACCTTCAAGGCGCTGCAGTTCTGAGCTCCCAGCCTCAATGGGAACGGCTTGGCTGCATGGTGGCAGGACAGGTCGCTGGCATGGCTCTTTCCTGGGGAAGAGATCTGCTTCCAGACTCTATTTCAGCCTCTGTTCTTGCTAATTCCAGGGAAGTCTGGGCTTGGCTCATGGTGTGATGGCCTTCTGGCTGCCTCCCAGGAACACAGCTGTGGCCACATGACTGCCACGTGCAGGCTCCTGCTGCCCCGGCCTCTAAGACTAACCCTGGCTTCACTCTTGGAAGAGAGGAGCCACCCCATGCCATGCCTACCTTTGCTCTTGACCCTGGCCTTCATGCCGCGGCTCCAATACCCAATTTCAGTCATGTCTGTAATTCTACCAACTATACCTCCTGCAAATGGAGGTTTCTGAATTGCCACTCTGGCAGGAGCCTCCTTTTCTCTAGGACTTGGCATACCTAACTCTTGCCAGTTCTCCAAGAAAAGAAAGTTCTGACGCCCATGGTCAGGTTGGCAGCTAGTGCCTGGCTACCATGCTAGCTACCACACCTGACAGTGCCAACCTGCCTCACTTTCCTCTTTTGCTGCATTCCTCTCCTGTCAATAAGAATGCCCTGTTAGCCTGGATGACCTTCTGGACCACTTGTCTGGATGTCCCATAACCCCTGCCTCCTTCTGCTTAAGGCTCTTTGCTCAGCTTGACCTTTGGGCTCCTGGGCATTTTCTACAGAGGGACTAACTACAGATGCCTCTTCTGCCCCTTGTCCTGCTATCCACTGCTGCCTAGGTATTTCCCCTCCTCCACTTGGTGGAGTGATTGGAAGTTCTATGTCCCAACTCAGATGAAAGATAAGAGTCCAGGACTGTCTGTAGATGGCCCAGTCTAACCACTTACTAGCTGACTGACAATTTATTTATTTCACAAATATATTTTGATGTCAAGCATATTTTTCTAATCTTCACCTGAGGATATACTTATTGATTTTAGAAAGAAAAGAAGGGAGAGAGAGAGAGACAAACATCACTGTGAACAAGAAATATCAGTCAGTTGCCTCCTGTATATACCCCAACAAGGGATCAAACCCAAAACCTAGATATGTGCACTGATGGGGAATTGAACCTGCAAACTTTTGGGGTATGGGATGATGCTATGATGAACTGAGTCACCTGGCAGGGGTAATGCCAGGAATATTTTTTAAGTGCTTGATAAGCAAGCTAAAAAAAGCCCTGCCATTGAGAGATTTACAGTGAAATTGAGGGTAGATAGACAACAAATCCCAATAACAAAAAATTCCAAATTGTGATAGTTATATATAGAAAATAACACTGGACAATAAAATAATAAATTATTGACGTGAAGGTGATGTTGAATGGGACCTTGAAATAGAGGTGCTCAGCGAGTTCTCTTTGAGGAGGCACTTCTCAGTAGGGAGCAGAGATCTGTATCATGAGAAGGAACCAGACATGTAGTGATCTTTGAAAAGAGAGATACAGGCAGAGGAAATAGCATGTGCAAAGATCCTGGGGCAGTAATGAGCTTGGTGTGTTCCACTGACAGAAAGACAGCTGTAGTGAGTGTGGGCCAATAAACAGCATAAAGAATAATGCCCCAATGGTGGAGGGACAGGCCAGGGCAAGACCACTGGGGCATGAGGCCACAGTTAGCACTTTGAAATCAATACCAAAAACAGTGGTAAGCATGTAAGGGTTTAGGCAGGAGAGAAATATAGTTTGATTTACACTTTAAAGAAATATTCTGGCTGCTCAGGGAAGTCGGGAAGGGATGCTGGTGACTTGGATTCCAATGACAGTGCTAAAGATGACAAGAGACAGTCTGCATGTGGGTATGTTTGGAAGTAGGGACAACAGAACTCACTGATATGTCAGACGTGGGTTACAGAAAAGCCTGAGGGTGACTGTGAGAAAGTCCCGTAACTGTTAAGTACTCTGGTGTCCTCTGTGAAGTGGGTACATATTTAATGGGTATTAAACAGCATAAAAACTATAAAACTGAATGTGAACCTGGCCCTGATGACTGATTGGGATTTTATTTTGGCAACGAAACAAGCAAAAAACACATCCATAGTGCCCTGGCCTGCCAAAGGATGATGTTTTGGTGTAGACGGCCAGACTCACCATGTCTCTTCCTCCTAGGCCTGCGCGTATGCAGCCTTGGAACACTACTGGTCTGCCTGCCTGTCATCTATTGCCACCTGGCATACTTCTCACTTGTCCTTCAGTCCCAGCTCGAATAGAATGTTCAAGGACTTCCTAAGACAAGACTGGGTTCCTCCTCTCTGATCCTCTTGCTGAATTGCTGGGCTGCTTATTCCTCTTCTTAGTTTATAGCTCATAAGTACCGGATTTCAATCTCCATAACCTAGTAGAATTTCAGCTCGTGGCAGATACCCCAGTTTGCTGAACAAGAAGCCTGTTCCCCCCATTGCCCACTCTCCTAGCTGCCTTGCTGGTCTCCCTCATGACTGAGCTGTTGAGTCTCCTTCATCCACTGGCAGTCCTCTCCGCCTGCTCCAAACCCAATCAGCATTCAAGATTCAGTTCAAGAGCCCTCTGGCCCATTAAGCTTTCCAGATCATGCTCACATTTCTCCCCACAGAACTGCTCGCTGTTTCTTACCACTCTATGCAGAAAAAAGTTGATGGAGCAGGCCTGACACTGCTATCCCTACAGCCTGCTTGCGTCTGGGAACATGCTGGCAAGCAGGTCCCTACAATTGTATATACATTCCCTAAATGGTAAGAGTGGCTCACTGTGCCTAGATTGCATTTATGCTGAACACATGCTTTCCTTCTGGGAGGCTGGAGTCTTGGTATGTGCTGGGCGCATGCACAGGTATGTACCTACATGACCAGCCCCAGAAATAATCCTGGGCACTGAGTTTCTGATGGGCTTCCCTGGCAGAAACATTGCATGTGTGTTGCTGCATGTTTATTACTGGGGGAAGAGTGTGCTCTGTGTGGGCATGAAAAATCTGCACATGGATTCCTCCAGACTCTACCTGTGCTTTCTGCCCTTGTGAGCCAGCTGGTGTGTCCTTACTACATCATTGTAATAAATATTAGCCATGAGGACAGCTTGATGCTGAGTCCTGTGAGTCATTCTAGCGAATCTCCTGATCAACCTCCTGAACATGGATTTGGGGGCCCTTGATGCATGCTTATTTGGAACCTTAACAGTATTATATCATTATGTAACTGCCTTTTATTGTTACGTCATCAATTCATATATGTAGCCCTGCATCCTCTCCCACAAGATCCTGAAAGACAAAAATATGCCTCATAAGTGCTTCTGTACCAGGCAACCATTGCACAGGACACCCCGCGGAAACCAAATAAATTTCTATTGAGAATGAATGAATGAAAGAAATATCAAGGTCACCAATGGTTGAGGCAGTGGTCTCATGGAAGACCTTGGGCAGAGAGCTGAGTTGCTTTATTCATCTTGCTCCTGGTGTCTCATCTCTGGGCAAAGGGCTAAATTAGTCAGGCTTTACTAGGGTTTCCAGGTAATCCCTGTAATCGTAAGGCAGCCAAAGAAGGTTGTGCTGAAGCTCCCAGGAGATAGGCTGCTGTGCACAAATGCAGGAAGAAACAGCTACAACAGATCCAGAGTGGTTTGCAAACTGTGTATGTGCAACCTAGGGACTCATGTCCTGAGCACTGTTCCAGATGGTTACAGAGCAGCTGTTTGTTTCCATATTTGTACCACCAGAAGTATAGGGAGGTAGTCATGTGTGTATGTGCAAAATTACATGACAGGGTATATATGATTATGCATAAAGAGGCATGTTCTGCATGCTTGTATATATAGGAGCTTGCATGAGTTTGCTTAGATTTATATGCATAATGACATGAGTTCATGCATTTGGAGTGTGCAGGCACGTGTATTTGCACACCAGAGTGAGCCTGTGTATATATGTGCACGCACATCCTGATTATTTTCCCTTATCTGCTCTGTGCTGAGCAGGCAGCTGCTTTAATAACAGCTGCAGCTGAGCAAGTGCACTAACTGCTGTGGCCCCATTGTGCTATCAGGATTGTTTCAGCCCTTTCAGGATTACCAGTGCTCAATGCCGTTTAAATACATCTCCAGTCCTAATCCTTAAACAAAGATGCAATGATTTCTGCTAAATATGTTGGATTATTTATTAAGATAAAGTCAAGAATTTGAGAAGCCTTGTCTGGTGGAACACTGATTACCATTCAAGATGGGAGGTCATTAAACCACATGCACCCCTACCCTTGGGGGAAGGAGAAGGTTAAAGGAAAGGGAAATGATTAAAACAGCTAGATTCCTCATGGCAGAGTGGGTGACGGCAGCTCATGCGTACACACCAACGTAGGAAGAAACGAAGCACCAGACAGCTTCACTAACACTGGCTACAGCTCGGCCCATTCAGCAAGGGTCATGGACCATGAGGCAGGCCTTGAGTAAGAATCCTCTGTGGGAGTACAAAGAAGAGTTGAGGAATTGCCAATTGAGTGATGGGTCAGGGGAGTAGGGAAAGATTTTGGGGCAAATTGGGAGGATGCTCCTCATTCTTCAGATGCACACAGCCCTGTGTCAGTAAGCATAGCTGGGTAAGTGGATCTGGGTGGATTTCGGCTGAGCCCGCCTGAGCACATGTAGCAAGCCAAGCACAGAGAGAAGGCCAGAGGGGTGGAGGTGGGTCCACGCAAAGAGCAGGTTGGCCAAATAAAGGAATGTCAAAAAGACTGCTTCTCACCTTGGGTCCACCGCCGCTGGAGCTGCAGTACTTTTCTCTCCTCTGTCCTATCTCCCTCAGCACTCCCACTATTCTACCAGGGAGTCTGGGGTACCTAGAAATACCCCAAACTTGGAATCTGGACAGGGAATTATAGTCATAAATAGCTACAGCTTTCTGTGTGAGTTTGGGTGAATAACTTAACTTCAGCCCTCAGTCTCTTCAGTAAAATGGGGATAATAATTTTTGTGGAAAAGTCCAGACGAGATAGTGACACTAAGCAAGCCCATGGATGTGCCTGTGCTAGATGCAAAAATTGTGTCCTGAGTGAGCACACAATCCATGCCTTACTGAATTGATTGGATTAAAATCTGCCATCATTTTATTTCTTTTTCCCACCTCTTCTTTCTATGTCTTCTTTTGAATTGACTAATTTTATTATTCCATTTTATCTCTTTTGTTAACTTATTAGCTACAACTGTGTTGTATTATTTTAATAGTCGCTGTAGGGTTTATAGGCTACATCTTTAACTTAGTCACAGTCTACCTTCAAGTGATATTGTACCATTTCATGCACAGTATAAAAACTTACAATAGCATGTATTCATTTCTCCTTTGTTCCATTGCTGTCAGATATTTTGATTCTCCACATGTTATATACACCACACTATAATATTAATATTTTCTTCAAATAATCAATTATCTATAAAAGTTTTATATATACATATATATACTCACATAGCTACCATTTTTCTTTATCTTTACTTCTTGGTATTGATATGTATTTCTACTTAGTGTTATTTTACTTTTACATTTTTTGCAGTGCCAAACTACTTGTGCTGAATTCTTTCAGATTTTGCATATCTGAAGAAGTCTTTATGTTACCTTCATTTTTGAAAGTTATTTTAATTTGGTATAGATTACTAAATTGGCAGTTATATTCTTTCAGCACTCAAAAGTTGTGACACCATTATGGTCTTTCTTACCTGTTTTTATGATGGGAAACCTGCTGTTATTATTATCTTGATTCCTTTGTATATAATGTGTCTTTTTTCTCTGGCTATTTTAAAAATATTAATCTTTATCATTCATTTTGAGCAATTATGATAATGTCTTATTTGATGAAACCCAACATACACTTTTAAAAATAATTTCATCAAACTAAGAATAAAAGGTAATTTCTTTAACGTGATAAAATAATCTTCAAAATTCTACAGCTAACATTGTACTTAATGTTTTTTTTTTCCCTAAGATCAGGAATGTTCACTCTCACTGCTTCTATTATACTAGAGGTGCTGGCCAAAGCAATAAGACAAGAAAAATATTTGGAAAGAAAAGAAAGAAGTTAAATCATCTTTATATGCAGACAACATGAATGTCAATGTGAATATCCATGTAGAAGGTGTTATGTATATATTAGAACTAGTGTGTTTAGCAAGTTGCAAGATATAAGATCTCTGTACAAAAGTCAGTTGTATTTCTAGGTATTAGCAAGTAAAAACCAGAAATTAATTTTTTAAAAATAGCAATTATAATAATGTCAAAAGTATATAACACTTGATAAAAGATTTCCAAAACATTAAAAACTGAAAACATTGGTTAGAGAAATTCAGTCAGTCCTAAATAAATGAGAGGCATATCATGTTCATAAATTGTTATTGTTTTAAAAATAACAAGATTGTCAGCTCTCCATAAATAGACCTATAGATTTAAGGCACTCTCAGTAAAAATCCTAACAAGGTTTTATATAGAAATTGAAAAGCTAATTATAAAATTCACATGAAAATGCAGAGTATCTAGAATATCCAAAATAACTTATAAAAAGTTGAAAAACTAACAGCACCTAACTTTAAGACTTACTATAAAGCTGAAACAATAAACACAGTGTGGTTTTGACATAAAGATAGTTGAGCAGTTCAATTGGATATAATAGAGAGCTTAGAAATAGACCCATACAGATATGGACTACTTTTTTTACATGGGTGCAAAGAAAATTCTGTGTAAAAATGATAGTCTTTTCAATACATGGTACTGAAATTGTTGAACATTCATATGCAAAGAATAAACTGATCCACACCTTTTACCATATTAATAGAGTAACTCAAAATAAATCGTAGACCTAAATGTTAAACTTAAGTCTGCTGGACTTCTAGAAGAAAATACAGGAAAAATCTTTGTGACTTAAGGTAAAGCAAAAACTTCTTAGGTGTGACACTAAAAGTGTGTCCCATAAAAGAATAAATTGATAAAATGGACTTCATCAAAATGAAAACCTTCTGTTTTTTGCAAGACCTTGTTAAAATAATAAATAGACAAGCCAGACATTGAGAGGAAATATTTGCACAGTATATATTTGATAAATGATTTGTATTTAGTATATATGAAGTACTCTTCAAATTCAATAGTAAGAAAACAAATAACCAAATTTTAAAAAAAAGTGAGCAAAGGATTTTAACAGTTTACATATATATATATATATCGTTCGGCAGCCGTCCGTCTCAAGAGACGATGGTGTAGCTTCTTAAGAGTCTATCTGCACCGCCAAGAATGGCTGTGCAGTCCAACTCGGGAGTGACACGGTATCTGTCTCCTCCCGTGTTGAATCGACATCTTGCGATGACGCTGGAGTGTCCTCTCCAGTGAAGCTGAAGCTACAGAGCCTGGGCAGGGTGATATGGAGGGTCTGCTGTTGCCCATGCAGCAGACCCCCCCTCTCTTCGCAGCTGAAGGGTCCAAGGGAAAGACGGAGTCAATACAGCTTGGCTTCAGGTGCGCCGCAGGAGTTGCCGGTGTTGACTACAACGTCAAACCGCCTTAGGGACTCCGGCTCCGGATTTTCTGTCGGGGTTTACTCCCTTAGCCTTTCCCCTGAAGAGGTATGCCGCAAGGCAGCCGAGGTTTTTTGGAGTCAGAGTTTTCCTTCTCTGTAAGAATGGAAACTAGCAAAAGGCAAAATAGGGATTAAGTGTCCTTATCTTTATGGCTGTATATATATATATATGTATATGCAGATGGCAAAAAAGGAACTAAAAAGTTGCTGAGCATTATTAGTGATTATGGAAGTAAAAATTAAAAGCACAAAGCCTCTGTATACTTATTAAAATGGCTAAATTTAAAAAATTGATTATACCAAGTGTTGGAGAGAATATGGAGAAAACAGAACTCTCGTGAATTGTTAGGAATGTAAAATGGCACAACCACTTGGAAAACAGTTGAGCAGCTTAAAAAAAATCCAACATACACATTTCCATATGATCTAGCCATTGCATTGCTAGGTATTTACCCAATAAAAAGAAAAGCATAAGTCCATACAAAGACTTACACATAAGTGTTCATAGCAGCTATATTTGTAATATCCCCAAACTAGCAACTGTCTACTATCCATAAACAGCTGAAGGGATTGAAAGGATAATTCAAGTGTGGTCTATCCATACAGCGGAATGCTACTGGGCTATCAAAAGGAAAAAAATGTTGGTACAAATATTAACATGAATGAATCTGAAAATAATTATGAGTGGGAAAAAAAAGACCAAAAGAGAGTACATACTGTATGATCTGTATAAAATTATAGAATGCACAATGAAATCTGTGATGACAGATTGTGGGTCCTTGGGAATTGTGGAGTTAGTGGTGGTGGAGTGAGGAGAGCAGGAAAAATTGGCATGAGGGGAATTTGGGGAAGGTGGGACTTATGTTCATTATCTTGATCATGGTGACGCTTTCATGGGTGTACCATGTCAAAACTTATCAAATGATCTGTCAATGTTACCTCAATAAAGCTATTGAAGAAACAAAAATAATAATAGGTTTTGATCAATTACTCGCAAAGGCAGGAAGGCAATTATGCTGAGCATTTAGAGATGCTCTAGTCAGGGGAATACGTACTTGTTGATTTAATAATTCTTATTAAATAAGTAACAATATCCTCATGCTAAAAAATTCATTGATCTTGTAGAGTGTATGCATTTATTGTTCATAAATTAAACATCTTGTTTGTGGGGACCCCCAGCCAGATAACCTTACATGTGAGATATCAGAGTAACAGGAGCCACAGATGATTATTATCAAGTCTAAGGTACACTTGGCAAGTCGGGAAGGCTATACTTGTTGCAAATACTCCTCTGCATTGAATGTGGGCTGAACTCACCTTGTTCTCTCTGATGGGTGGGGTCTCCGCAGGACAGACTCAGGACAGCCTGTATATGGAGGGGGCTACATAGTGTCATCACCTGGTTGGGGACACAGGTCCTTCCTGTCTCTAGAGAAGCAGGACTGAGGGATGAGACTCTCCACCCTAACATGGCACAAGGTGTTGGATGCTGGCAGAACCCACACTCGTGGACATCTGAAGGAAATTTCTAGTCATTGGTCACTGTTTCCTTCTCAGCAGACCTGAAAATGGTAAGACTGCCCGGTCGAGAAGACCTGTGTTTCAGGGCCCTGGGTTTAGGTGGGTTTTCAAACCAAGTGATGGGAAATCACACCATGGGTGTTGTTCTGCCCCCACCCCAGTGAGTTTTTATTATACTCTCTGCCCAGTTCACTTGTCCACCCAGGGACTTCAGGGTCTGGCTCTGGTCATTGCATCTCACTTCTCAGTTCCTCTCCAGCAGTCCTAGCTTTAACATGGGTAATTCTCTTTAATGTTGATTCATCCTCTAAAGTCTGGGGGTTTTGAGATGGAATTTCATTAAGGGATGCAGAGAAAAATAAAATAAGCCAAACAGGCAAAAAAAATGTGAACACAAAGAAATGATGGAATGACAGAGCAGGGAGTTTTATTTATTGTCATTAAGCCATACTGGCTGCCCTGGTTTAGTTTAATGGGCACCCGTGACCCAACACTCTCATTCAATTACATTGGGCCCTGAGGCTGAACTGACTTCTCAAACCCCACACCTGAGGCCAACTTCACTTGGGCTTAATCCTGAGTCTGCAGGGACCTCTTGGGATGTGAGCCCAGTGGCCTTTCCAGAAGCTCCTGTGAGCTGCTCCCCTCCCTGAAGGTGTCCTCGAATCCCTATTCGACCCAAGTTCTACAAGGTGGAGATCTTGCTTGTCTTGTTTGCAGCTTCATCCCCAAAGCACAGCATGCAGTTGGTCAGTATTTGTTAAATGAAAAACTGCTCCCTGGTCTTTAGCTACCTCCACAAACTCAATCAGTCTGCCTGTTCACTTCCATGAAGTTAACAACACCAGCTGCAAGCATCTCTTGCCTGACCTGTTTGTTATAGTTTGTGAAACCTAGTTTCAGAAATTTGTCAGAAGTCTGATTTGGATTCCAGCTCTACCCTGCACTGACTGACAAGGGTCAATTCACCTGCTATTTTGAAGATAATTTTTCTTATTGATGAAGTAGATATGAAAACCATCATCTGGACCACATGGTGCGTTGTTCTCTCTGATGGGGGGAGGGGGCGTCTCTGCAGGACAGACTCAGGACAGCCTGTGTAAGGAGTGGGCTACATAGTGTTATCACCTGGTTGGGGACACAGGCCCTTCCTGTCCATCTTCCAGATGGACTGCAGTGTTTTATAACCTGTAAAGGACACACAGATGTTAGGTGCCAGGGGACAGGATGCTTATTCTCCACACATCCTGTTGTGGACAGAGGCTCTTCCCATGGAGGAGCTCTCTGGGCCTCTGTCCCCATATTCTGACCACCATGGTAGGTGAGTTTGGGAGAAAGAGTAGAGCGCAGGCGGACCCTCATTTACCTCTGTCTGTAGCCAGCCTGACTACAGAAAACACCCTCTTTCAGCTCCTTTTCCCACTGCGTCTTACAGGAGCAGGCCTGGTGTCCAGAGCTAGCTGAGGCTGGGCAGGAAATCAATACCAAGAGTAGGGTTGATATATAGCCAATGGGTCTAACCCGGCTAAGATATGGTCTCCAACCTGGCCCTTATCTGCAATACCATCACTACTTTGATACATCTTCATCTGTCTGATTCTTAAAACTCTCATTTTGTTCTTAATTCAGATGGAAGAAAGAAATATTGTTAGCTGAGTCCCTTCATTTTTGGTCATTACTATTAAAAGCTATCCCCAAATTCTTTGATTTTTGAATCCCTGGGGGTGGTGTTTAGTAGTTCCCATGTGTGGGCAACCAAACTTGAGTTACGGCCTCTAAAAATGGAAGACCAAGTGCAAACAGCTGCTTGGTGCAGTGGGGAGGGGGTTGGACTGGCCCAGATCTCTGTTCTCTCTTCCCCCATGTTCACCTTCATTCCCCCTCCCTCACCTGTGTCCACCTGTGTCCCACCTCAGAGTCCAAGCACTATCTTCCCTCTCCTTCCAATGGCAGCCCCCCTTTCTCCTGCTCTCACCATGCTCACCTCACATCTTCAGTCTAAGTCTCCTTTTAAATCTTCTGCAAGGAACCTTCTCTTTCTCTTGGTACTTGGTGACTGACTCTCTGGGTGAAGGGAGCAGTGCTGATGGGTACAAAGTGCACTCTGGAGAAATAAGTTGCACAGGAGATGAGTAAAGACTTTGAGAAGAAATTCTGGCTCTGGCAGAAGACACGGGAACCCTAGTCAGGGGATGTGCCTGGGTTGTGGGTTTGGTTCCTGTTTGGGAAGCGTGTGAGAGGCAATTGATGGATATTTCTCTCTCACATCAATGTTTCTGTGTTTCTGTCCCTCTCTTTCTCTATACCTTCCCATCTCTCTAAAAAGAAAGAAAGAATGAAAGAATGGAAGGAAGGAAGGGAGGAAGGAAGGAAGGGAGGGAGGAAGGAAAGAAGGAAGGAAGGAAGGAAGGAAGGAAGGAAGGAAGGAAGGAAGAGAGGAAGGGAGGGAGGAAGGGAGGGAGGGAGGAAGGAAGGGAGGGAGGGAGGAAGGAAGGAAGGAAGGGAGGAAGGAAGGAAGGAAGGAAAGAAGGAAGGAAGGGAGGGAGGAAGGAAGGGAGGGAGGGAGGGAGGGAGGAAGGAAGGAAGGAAGGAAGGAAGGAAGGGAGGAAGGAAGGAAGGGAGGGAGGGAGGAAGGAAGGAAGGAAGGAAGGAAGGAAGGAAGGAAGGAAGGAAGGGAGGGAGGGAGGAAGGAAGGGAGGAAGGAAGGGAGGAAGGAAGGAAGGAAAGGAGGAAGGGAGGGAGGGAGGGAGGGAGGAAGGAAGGAAGGAAGGGAGGAAGGGAGGAAGGAAGGGAGGAAGGGAGGGAGGGAGGAAGGAAGGGAGGGAGGGAGGAAGGAAGGAAGGGAGGGAGGAAGGAAGGAAGGAAGGAAAGAAGGAAGGAAGGAAGGGAGGAAGGAAGGAAGGGAGGGAGGAAGGAAGGAAGGAAGGAAGGGAGGAAGGGAGGAAGGAAAGAAGGAAGGGAGGAAGGAAGGGAGGAAGGGAGGGAGGGAGGAAGGAAGGGAGGAAGGGAGGGAGGGAGGAAGGAAGGGAGGGAGGGAGGAAGGAAGGAAGGGAGGGAGGAAGGAAGGAAAGAAGGAAGGAAGGAAGGGAGGAAGGAAGGAAGGAAGGAAGGGAGGAAGGAAGGAAGGGAGGAAGGAAGGAAGGGAGGAAGGAAGGGAGGGAGGGAGGAAGGAAGGAAGGAAGGAAGGAAGGAAGGAAGGGAGGGAGGGAGGGAGGGAGGGAGGAAGGAAGGAAGGAAGGAAGAGAGAAAGAAAGAGAGAAAGAAAGAAAGAAACGGATTCCTAGTGCAGGGATTTTGGGCTGGGGACTTTAGGTCACTGCTCCTCAAGCCCTCCAAGTCTTCAGTCAGGTTAGATGGGAGAGAAGAAAAAGGTGAAGAATCCACCAAGCTCATGGGTGTTGGAGGCCATCTCCTGGTGCCTGCCTACTATGGAGAGCTCAGGGAGCTGCCATTTGCATTCAACATTTTGGTCCAGGAGCATCATCTTATGTCTAGATATTGCATTCAGGTGTGGTCTGCCTTTAAACTTGCTAGTGTTTCCTTACACCTGGAACGTTAAACTGAAGGCCCAGAGCACAGTGCTGAAGCCCAACCTGTAACTGCCCTTACAGACCCTGAGCAGACGTGCTTACAATGAAAACTAGTCAAATCCTAGATTTCACTGTTGCATCATTCATACTTTATTGGGTGTTGTGGGTCAATCAGAACAGATAGTCTCTAGGGAAGCTCAGCCTGACCAAGAAAACAATGGCTTGGAATGCAAGAGAATACTTCCCAGGTGAGAATTCCATCTTTTATTAATCTCTTTATTCATTGATTGATTGAGTCATTCACTTCCTCAGCAGTTGCATTGTAGTTTTAGGTGTTTGAAGCACAACTAGCTGGGAGATCAGCATGGGCTCAGGGAGGATGAGGTGTTTGAACTGAGCTGGAAAGGAAATGAAATATCTTTGTAGGAAGAGATATGGAGGAATAATGGTGCACACATTGTAGCTATAGAAACGGCACTAATAAAGGCTAAAGGCATAGATGAAGAAATAAATTAATTGTTAAACAGGACAAATGCGAGGAAGGAGTGAGAGGTAAGGCCAAAACTATGGCTGGAGTGAAAATTCAGAGGACACCATATAGCATACCAAGGGATTTAGGTATTCTGCTGCAGGTGATGTGAATTTTTAAAGCAAGGACCCGATAGGGTAATTAAGCATTATAAAGACAACCCTAGTTGTGGTGTCAAGGAAGTGGTAAAGGCAGTAGGGATGAGGATGAATACAGGAAAGTCAGTGGAAAGGTGACTGCCATAGAGATAAACAAGGGACAAAAGTGGGAAATGACAGTGGCATTGAAAAAGATGGGATAAAGTCAGGAGGTGCTCTGGAGGTGGAATTACCACTGAACTCGACATTTAATCCTCTGAGACATCCAAGGGGAGCTACCACAGTAGGCGGTGGGCTAGACAACCAGGGAAGGCAGCCAGTGTCAGGACGAATGGCTGCATCCCGCCAGCCCTATTCGCTGATGCTGGTGTCTTCTGTCAACAGCTGAAAGCTCCAAGGTGTGGGGAAAGGCTGAGAAAGAGAAGGGCAGATTTCTTTCCTCTTCTTTCCTCTATTTTTCCTATTTGGGTTTTTCTTCTGCTCTCCAGTGAATCCTTGCTCAGATCAGCCACACCAAAGCTGCCCCCCCGACTCCATCCTCCCCCTGTCCCCGTGGAGTAAAAGATGGGAGGGAGGGGCTGATACAACAGCCATGAGATGGGTAGAAGCTCTAAGGTCGAGGAGGAAGAGAAAAAGGTGATCCTCTACAGAGAACTGCCTAAGGTGGCTGAATGTGGATGGAACCCTTTCAATGAGTACATACTTCTCAATACTTAATGCCATGGTTCCATAAAGAATTATGTACACTAGATCATGTGGTTTGCACCCCTCGCCGCATGCCCCTGTACACCTCTGCACTTAGCTAATGGCATTTCTCTCCTGGGAATTCCTGTCTTCTTTTTCCCTCTCATTTAAATAAGTCTAACTTTCTTTTGGGGCCCAGCACAAGCCCCTAGCTGCTCCATTCCTTCTTACCCAACTATTCCGGCCCACTCAGTCGATCACCCTTCTTCATTGAACAAATAGAGTACATATTTGAGGACTTAATTGTAGAGCTCCTGCATTATTTATTAAAGATTTAAGTAAGTTGAAATCTCCATGGGGAAGAACATAGTCCTAACTAAAATTCAGAGCTGTAAGAGCCCTTGGAGATGGTTGGCTCTTGTTTCAATTATTTAAAATTAAATTTATAGGGGATAACATTGGTTAATGACATTATGCAAGTTTTGGGTACACAGCTGTATAATACAATGTCTGTGTACTCCATTGTGTGCTTGTCACTCAGAGCATAGTCTCCTTTCTTCACTATGTATTTGACCCCCCTTACCCTCTTCATCCTCCCCCAACCCCTTGCCTTCTGGTAACTGCCATACTGTTGTCTGTGTCTGTGAGTTTGTTAGTCCTTTTACTTGGGTGTCCACAGTTCTCTTCTCTCCTCTGCACCTTCAGGCCTGCCCTGCTATTGTGTTGATTTAGGAAGTTGGTAGAAAGAAGTACAAATCGTAGTAAGTTCAAGACTTTTTCATTAGAAAAAGCTAAGTGCTATGGAGGGGTGGGGGGAGAGAAGAAATAAATACCTCTAGAAAAGTTGGAAGAACGAATGAGAGGAACCAGAATAGCCTAGGTTAACGTTACTAGAGGTTTTGAGGATTTGGGGGAGCGCATTTGGAGAGATAGCTAGGTCAATGCTGGGGAAGACTGGGCTGAAGTAAGGGTGGACATTTTAGCACGTGGATATTTTAGTTTGTCACAGAAGGCAAGACCTTGCAGGCATCTTAAACTATCTAGTATTTTTCTCTTTTGTCATTATTACAAATGGATGCAGTTGTATTTCTTTTGCAATTAATAAAATGTAAAATAAAGTACAAGTAACTTCTAACAAAAATATATCAATAAAAATTTTAATGAACATGAACATGTGCCTTGCTTATGCTAGGTACTGTGAGCAATTTCAGAAAACAAATCAATCAAAATAGTATTTAAAGTATTGGTTACAAATGAGGGGCATTAAAACATATACAGTGTTTCTTGGAAGAAGGAAGAAGGTGACAATCATTCACATGTCACAACCTGAAAGATAATACTTACGCTGTTAGCAGCTTTAGCTGCTTTGCGTTTTCCTTTTTTAAGAAAAATTACTTTCTTTCTTTCTTTTTTATTTCAAAAAAAAAAAGAATGAATGATTTAAGTTTTTAAACAAATATAGGAAAATACAAAGATGGTAGTGACAATTACCTCTAAATATACCACCCAGAAATAATCATCATTAAACTAGATGAACATCACTCTGGACATTTTTTTCTGCAAATATACAGAGAGAAAGGGGAAACTTGGGTTCTAGTTTTAGGAGAACAGAGTTATTATACAACAGATTCTGTTTAAAAATAAATTAATTTAATTTTACTTGCACTTAGAAGAAAAATAACCTGTTGTTCAATTGTAAAAATCTTTGAACTTCAAATAACGATGTTGTCACCAGAGGCAAGAGCTTTTCTTAAGAGTCCCTTTAAGTTTAAAAAGAGAGATTTAAAACTATTAAGAGGTGAGAGTTATGATTTTTATGTGACATTTGCCCATTTAATCTTTCTGTTGCTCTTTTTAAATTTCAATATTTTGGCTCTTTTTATCACAATATTTAGGCTACTTTTTATCCAGTAATTTGGTTTCCAGAGATGTCTTGTATTCCTTGTTTTTCAAATGTATTTATTGGTTACAAAGGAGGTTTTGGCCTCTATTTTGTTTCTTTTCCTTATGGCTTCAATCTCACTTTCTCTTTCATTTTGTTGTTTTATTATCTTATCTGCAAGTTTTTGTGTTGCCGAGAATTTCTCCTTAGGTTATTCTATAATAGGGGTTGGTAAACTCTTTATGTAAATGACCGCACAGTAAATGTTTAGGCTTTGGGGGCCAGAGTTGTAACTACTCCTACTTGACTTTACTATTGTAGCACGAAAGTAGCCTCAGAGAGCATGTGAATAAATGAGTGTGGTTGTGTTCAAATAAAACTTTATTTACAAAACTGGGTGGTGGGTTACATGTTTTTCCCTTGTTTGGTGTCTGCTAGTAATTGTTTTGGAGTAGGGGGGAGATTATTTTGCCTTTAAAATTTTATTTTTTTGTACGAGGGAGAAATTCTTAGATGCAGTTTCTAATGATCATTTCAACCCAAAAATAACGAAGCAGTTTTATAGTTTTTAAGGGATATCAGTTTTGTGGTTCTAGATATGACACATGATGACTGGTCGCTGGATGATCAGTTTTATCTAAGCTACATGTGATGGGAAGACTTATGCCAGAGAAGTACAGCAAATTGCTCAGGCACATGAAAGATTAGTCTTAAAGATGAAACTTGAATGCAGGTCTTCTAAAAAATGCTTTTATTGAAGTGAAGTTCACAAAACATGAAATTAAGCATTTTATAGTGAATAAATAATTTATCAGCATTTAGTACTTTTATAATGTTGTACAACCACCACCTCTATCTACCTCTAGAACATTTTCATATGCCTGAAAGGAAGCTACACTTCCATTAAGCAGTCACTCCTCATTCTTCCCTCCCCCAGCCCCTGGCAACCAGCAATCTGCTCTCTGTTTCCATGGATTTGTCTATTCTAGATATTTCACATAAAAGGCATCATACAATACATAACCTTTTATGTCTGACTTCTTTCATTTAGCGTAATGTTTCTGACGTTCATCCACATTGTAGCATGTATCAATATTTCATTCATTTTTATGGCTGAGAAATATTTCACTGTGTGCATACAATACAATTTATCCATTCATCTATCGATGGACATTTGGTCTGTTTCCACCTTTTAGCTATTGTGGACAGTGCTGCTATTGACATGCATGGAGGTGTATTTGTTTGAGTCCCTGTTTTTAATTCTTTGATTATATCCTCGTTGTGGAATTGTTGAATCATATAATCCTATATTTAACTCCTTAAAGGACTGCCAACCTTTTCCCGGGTTACTGTCATTTGACATTCTTACCAACAATGTATGAGGGTTTCAATGTCTTTGTGCTCTTGCCAATGTTTGTTGTTTTCCTTTTATTTTGTGAACACAGATTTTTAACTCTCAGCACTCTTATTTTAGGAGGTTACAGGACTTGTCTTACATTGTTCATGTGTTGGAATTCCCTGAATTCCAGGGAATTTTCATGAATCTCAATGAGAATAAAATTTCAGAATATGATTTAAACAAAGTTAATTGTAACTTATTTTAAAGTTTGAGAATTTCTGTAGAGATAATAACTGAAACCCTATGTAATTCTCATGCTAAGAAGGCCAAGAAGGCCCAGGTGCCCATCTGCTAGGGCTGTTGTGGAAGTGTATATGTCCCTAGGAAGACTATTGGAAAGAATGGATGCTAACATTCTTCTCAACTACATTTTAAAATTAGAATTTGAATATTTATAGGGGCCTTTCTGTGAATGTACAAAACCCTGAGAATAGTGTATGCATAATTTAAAGCATGGATTCTGTGACCTTGACACTTGAGAGGAGTATGGGAGCTGGTGTCCAAGAATCCAATCCAGATTGGATGTTACAAGTCCAAATGCCAGGGGCCACTGCTCTGTGGAGGTTGGAGAAGTGGAGAGGATCTGTGACACCCCGGCCTGAGTCCCTGGATGTGTAGCAGAGTTCCAGAGCACCCTCAGGCTCTGGTTGTGGTCAGCTGGCCCATCTCCTTGGAATCTGCAGCTTCATGAGTCTGCCAGCAAAGCTGGCTGGGCACATGTTGCCCAAGCCTGATATCTTCAACAAGGACAGGCACGGATCCCTTTGCATCAGGGCCTCCAGCTCTGCTGCACTTGGACCAGTCCTGAAAGTCACCCTCAGCTCTTTGAAAGGAAATATCCTGTCTCCGTGGTCTTCTGTATCCTTGATGGGTAGACTCACTCCACGAACCCAGTGAAGGCATTGTAGAAAGGAACCTGCTTCTCTGAGTTTGCTTTACCCCAGGGAAAGGAGGGCTCCCCTTAGAAGGGCTGACCACAGAAAAGCCCCCTTGAAATGGGGCTGTCACTTACTTCTTCCAATGAACAGGGCTGCAAATCAAGTAGCTTATACATATGGAAAGAGGTTTATTCATGAGTGGGGATAAACCCATAAGGAAGAGTTATTAAGTCCAGGAGGAGGTGATTTATCTCACAGTAAACTTCAGACTATAGTTCAGGCAGAGGAATGCCAGCCAGACTCTGACAGATGTCCATGAATAAATTCTCCTTCTTCTAAAAGCATTCTCTTTTCTTTGCTAGCCACTGGACAAATTATTTCCCCTTCTTGCCCTCAGTTCCCTCTGCTTCGTGATCTTCACAGCTCTAGAAGGTGAGAGGGAGGGGGTACATGCCACCAACCAGCTTTGAGAAAGCCTTGGGCTTTCATCACCCCATGTGGATTCTCTTAGCCTGGAAACTGAGCAGTTTCCCTTCAGGCTGGTGGTGACTGGCTTGGAGATCTGAGGAAGCCAGCGTAGGTGTCAGCACAGATACCTGGTTTCTGTCAATAAATATGTGGAATCACAGCCTCCCCTGGGGCTGGAGGCCACAGAGTCCTACTTTTGAAGGCTCTGTGGGTAAGAACTATTTAATGAGATCCTGGCCTCCAGCAGCCTGTGCCTCTAAGAAGCTCAGCATACCAAGATCTTTGGCCAGAGCTCTATACCTGGGGCTGCAACTGTGGCTGGCTGTCCTCTGTGGATACAGGCGACTTGGACTCCTTTGGACTCCAGCTCTCATCTGCATTCAGGTGGGACACCATGTCCTTCCAGCATCCACTGCAGAGGTTCATGTCTGCATGTCTAATTGTTTGGAGAGCACAGAATGGCTTCTATTAAATGGAGTTGGGGTGCTGAATGCATAAATATGGCTAGAAGTCATCTATTTTCCATCTATCTATGTACCCATCTCTTTATCTGTCATCTGTCTGTTATCTCTATCTACCTACCTACCTACCTACCTACCTGCCTACCTGCCTACCTACCTATCCATCTGTCTGTCATCTGTCTGTCTGTCCATCTACCATGTATCTATCTATATACCAATGTCTCTGTCTGACTCTGCATTGATCTATTAACATTCGTAGAAATACAGAGTCCATGACCAAAATCTCATTACAAAACCTGATCAAACGGAAACTTTATGATGAACTACTTTCTTAAAACAGCCTCATATAGAGTGCTCACGGATAAAAGCAGGAATGAACATCACATACAGGCACCCCTTGAGGGGTTCAGCTTCATGTGATATTAGGCATCTAAAGCCTTCTATCAGCATCCCAAAGTAAAGATTTTAACAGCACTTTCCCCCCATTATCCACTTATACCTCCAAGGCTTTTATGGGTGAGGGAGAGAGACAGCCTATAGGGCTCCGAGTTTTCAATCTCGGTCCTATCACTCATCACTCAACCCACTGAAGCCCATCCTCCCCTTCCTTCATTCTGGTATATGGGCAGAGGAGTGCTGACCCCAGGATCTTGTCCTGGCCACAATAAGGCATCTCTAAGTTTCAACCATTCTGCTGGAAACTAGCCAATTGCTACAAGTTCTGTTATTGGCATTACCCAGAGTTGGAGAAGGAGTCTTATTCTGTTCTCAGCTATACACCTAGTACTAGAGCAGGAAATGTCTGTGGTTTCAGTGTGAGACATTCTTCCTTTAGGAGCAAGCAAGAGAGGACCTGATTCCTTGCACAAAACATGATGAATAAAATCTCAGAATCCAGGTCACAGACACAAATTTAAATGTATATACCTCCTTGGTGTTCTGCTTCCTATATATGAAGTGGAGTAATATCAAGCAAAACTTCTCTGCCTCTCTGAATCCTACCCATATTTAGTTATCAATCTCTCACAAATCCCTACTGATATCCCAGGCAAAACTGAACTCTTCTTACACATCTATTTCACTCATTATCTGTTCTAGGACATATCACATATAGTTTGTGTTTTTTCTCTTCAAGTTTTAATATGTTTAACTCTCATGCTCCAGCGAAGCTGAGGGCAGACCCCTGGTAATATACACATATTTCAAAGGGCCCCAGGGATCCTGCATCACTGCTTGGTGTGGAATGAATGAGAGGTCTAGAAACACATGTTGGTGGGAACTGATCATGTTACTATTCCCAGATTGTTAGATGTCTGAAACTCACCAACCAGGACTTGTCATTCTCATGAAGGCCCTGGAATTTTGTGGTGTGAATTCTTGCCAGGACCCATCATGGAAGATGGGATTAGCACTGATGTGTTTGGCCTGAGAGAGACGCAGCACAACAAAGATCTAGGTCTTGTTCACTTTGTTTGCAGGTGGAATGACTCTCCTTGGCCACTCTCTTTCAAGCAGTGACTTAAGGATCTAACTCCTTGGGTTATGACCTGCTGCCTCTGAGGAGGCTATGGAATGAGGAGGAAGATCAGAAGGATCATATGGGATTTTTTAAGCGTCAAGACTACTAAGAACTTATGAGTTCTGCTTGCATGTCTTCTGCAGGACACAGTTGTGTGGCCCTCTGTCTAATGCATACAAGGTTGAGAAAGGTCATCTTCCTGAGCATCTTCTTGTGTACCCAAGACATGGAGATCATGTGGCTGGAGGCAGTGGATGAGAGAGTTATGAGGAACCAAGCCATGGAAGGTGTGGGATTGGATTCTAAGAAGTTGAAAGCCATTGGAGAATTTTGAACAAGTGAGTGACTTTGCTTTGCAAAGGACTTGGGTCTTATTCTTTTTGTCCCCTTCCCAGCCTTCTCTGGCTCTGGCTGGCTCATGGAGGGCAGCAGCCCCTTCACCCCACAGCCCCTGCCCTCTCCTTCTTCCAAGACTGCAGCAGTCTACCGCGCACAGTGGAGAAGGGCCATCCCAGAAAAACCAGGATGCTAAACTTAGTGTGTTTTCTACCTCATTTTGTCAGTAGTCACTCATCCCCTTGAACAGTTTGGGATGACTTCCTTTAGAAAGGGAAGCTTTTGGTAAATTCACTCACACTGCATTGCCAGAGATAAAGTATATAACCTCCTAAAAAGGTAGAGGGCAGGGTGGGTGGACTGCAGACAGACCTCCCTCCAGCTTCTGCAGAAGTGCTCCCAGCACCAGGCCCATCACTTGGTAACCCAGTGGCCTGACAGTCTCTCCCCTTCAGCACTTCCAGGAACAACCCTTAGAGGTGAAACTACAGTAGTTTAATTTCTAGGCTCACCCAGGCATAGACGGGGCTGCCCAGGAGGCCAATAATAAAATATTGGTGGTGTATATTTGATACTGTGCCAAGTGTGCCTGGCATGCAGCTCGGGCTGAGTAAATGCATTGCTGTGGAGGCCTGCACCCTCTCTGCCCAGAACAGGGAGGCGGGGGCTCAGGAAAGCCAGGATGCTTCTTCCTCGGGCTCCTCAGGTCCCCTCGACAGCCCCTCCTCTGAGCGTGAGACCTGCACTGCTTCCCTTGGAAAAATGTGGAGGGCGGGGAGGGGAGAAGGGGAGCAAAAGCACTACTTCTCCCCGACTTGCTCTGCTCTGAACTGAGATCCCACAGAGAGTGGTATTCTCTCACTGCAGGTCCCCAGTGACAACGGGGTCAAATAAAGCATTTTTTCAAAAAGAGCTTCTTTTCTCAATTTATAGCAGACCGTCCAGTAGCAAGCAGCAAAATTAAACAGGTCTTTGTTATCTCCCACAAAGAGACAGCTGCCCAAGGGAAGGAGATAATTTCCATCTGGCTTTTGTATGCCTCATAAAATGCATTGTGAAGGCAGGTAAGTAAAATGTATAGGGCTGGGCAGCTGTACGAGGTAGGAACACATACTACCTATGGTTCCTCACACTTTTTGGGCTTGACGACAGCAAAGCACAGAGTTTTCTTTTTCCTTTTTTTCTTTTCTGAGTATAAGGACAATAGCCTTTGTATTGACCTTCCACGGAGATGACAGCACAGAGGTGGAAGTAATGATGATGATGATGATAATAACAATAATAACAATGATGATGACTAATAGAAATAGTAATTACGAAGCCTGCTCTTTCCCTTTGCCCATCTGTGACTGAGCTTTCGCCTTGCTGGGCTACAGCTTAGCAGCTTGTTGGGTTCTTGGGAGATGAGTGAACCTTTTCCTTAGAGTCTGACAGTGTCTCGTCAGCCCAACCATATGTCTGTTCACAATATTCACCCCAAGTCACAGAGGCCAATTTGTACATACATGTGCACATGTGTAGCACTTCTCATTCCAGTCCCAGCCCTCCAGGGGTGCTCTTCCTGGAGGGTGACTTGTGAACAATGACGCCATGCTCATAGCATGTTCCAGGAGGGGGCATTTGGAGACACACTGCAGGTGCCTGGCACCACGTCAGGTGCCCTTTCTTTAGAATGGCTCTCACCGTGTTTGGCCCCAACTGTTTGTCCAAAAGACATTAAAGATACTTAAACGGTGAGTGACACATATCAAATTGTTCCTGAGAGTTAGGTGAGAAGCAGCTAATGAATGAGAGTTGGAGGAGGAAGAGGATCTGTTCTCAGAAGACCAGACACATCGGATTTGGGACTGAAATACAGTCCATTTCTAAAATTAAAGCCCAAGGATGAGGACATGTGGGTTCCTGGGTTAACGGAACAGCGGAGATGGATGAGATAAAGATAGCTATTCCTGCTTCCTTTTTTCCTCCCTTTCTGCTTCCTTCTATCCCTTCCACAAATAAGTTTGAGGAATTTATATGCACGTATTACTATGCTAAGGTTTCCAGGCAGCATAGTCGGAGTCCCTTTAGAATCAACGATTATTAATTCTCTAGACCAGTGGCCCCTAAATGCTGGAAGCTTTTAACAATACAGATTTACTGTCCCTACCCCAAGCCAATAGACTTGGAATATCAAAGCGACAGAGTTGAGTACTCCATGTTTTTTCAGGTTGCAAAGGGATGTTCCTTGGCAGCCAGATAAGGACTACTATTCCCCGTGTTCCCAGGAAAGAGTCAAATGGCCAACCCCGTGTAATGAAAGGTCAAAGAATTTAGACTCAGACAGAGCTTGGTTCCACTCTAGCACTACAATTTTCTGGTTGTGAACCTTCCAAAAATTCCAATTCTTTACCTCTAAAATGGAGATTATGCTAGCACCCGAGTTACAGAGTTCTCTTTTTAATCCTTACCCAATGCTATGTTTATTGATTTTTAGAGACAGAGGAAGGGAGAGAGAGTGAGAGAAAAAAAAACATGGACATGAGAGAGGAATGTTGATTGGTTGTCTCCCATATGCGGCCCAACTGGGGATTGAGCCTGCAGCCTATGTCTGTGTCCTGATGAGGGGTTGAATCCAAAACCTTTTGGTGTATGAGACAGTGATCCAACCAACTGAGCAACTCAGCCAGGGCCAATTTACAGAGTCTTGGTGAAACTGAATGTGGTGATGGATGAAACATGCTTTCAAAATTACAAAGGACTGCCCACGTGACCCCTCTCTCCGCCTTTTCAATCTTTCTACATTTTCTTTCCTTCCGGCTCTGGGGAGAAGCTGAACCTCCTCTTTGGCTCCATCTGTTATGCTCCTCCTCCTGCTCAATGACTCCTCCCCTTTCCTCCCAGTGTCTTCACCAGCCCCTTTGCCTGTCTACACACACGCTTACACCACTTCATCTTTGACTCTCTTTCCTCAGAGCTGCTATTCTCTTAAGCCACCATTTTACCTCCTTCCTTTCGTTCACCAACAGACTTTGAAAATATAGGATACCTTCTCTGCTACCATTTTCTTTCTATCCCTTTCTCTTTAATGATTGCAAGATGATGTCTATACCATGCACTACTCCACGAATGCTGCCCCCCAAAGGGCAACCAATGGCACCAACTGTTGGCCAACCAACAGTTCCTCTTCAACAGCTCTGCAGTGTTAAACAGCATTGTTCCATCCTCTTAGTGACTTTCAATACAACATGTTGCTGTGTCATCTTCTTAGCACCCGTGGTTTCTAATATTACCTCTATACAGATGTCCACAGATCTGTTTTCTCTTGAGCTCTTTATTAATAACTGCTCACTATGTAAATCTATCCATTAACCCGGAAGAATGTTAGAATCAACATGGCTAGCTGAAGTGATCATCCCCTTTTCTCCCTTTCTGAAGATCACTGAGGATGGTTTTGGCTGCAGATAATGGAAATTGAACTAAAAATTGCTTAAACTATAATAAAAATTTATTAGTTTACATACTGGTAAGTGTGGAGACAAGGTAGTTCTAGGCTTGGTTGAGTCAGTGTCACAGAGAGACTAGATTCTACCATTTGTTCATTTTTTTATCCTTAGAGTATTGGCTTGGTTTACTGCACTGGTTTCCCTTTGGGTTCCAAGATAGCCACAGCAGTTCCAGAAGATGTGTGGACATGCAATATCAAAAGGTAAGAATAGGGACTGTTCCTCTGAAAACATCTCTTTCCATTCCAGCAGACCAGCTCACGTCTCACTGGGTAGGATCACATAGGCACTGTCTAAGCCACTCATTGGCAAGGGGTAGGGAAGACCATGAATCTCTCAACCTTGGCCAAGTCACAGCTCTAAAATGTCAGTGACAAAGACATGGAGGAGAGGGATGACTGTTGGGTAGTCAAACAACAGGTCCACCCGTGGTCACCGTACCCTTAACCATCAACCCTAGTCTTCCCATACCTACCAGTGGTTCTCCATGCAATCCCCCTCCCACTCACGCCTGCCTGGCATCTTTCTCCCTCTCTATTCCAACCATACCAAGCTACTCTCTTTCCTTATGCTCCTCTCCAAATCTGGAATATGGTATTTTCTTTTATTATCTGCTGACATTTTATCAGAGACCTTACCTAAGGTGAGGGGTGGTGAACACCATGGCTGGTTCACCCTCCTTTGTCTCTCCATGCTACTGGGGACATTGCTCCTGCACAGCTGCAATGCATCCTTTACTGTTCTCACTGTGTACTCTGGTTGCTCTGAGGGTGGGGAAACTGCTAACTTCTGACTTAATACAGTGTCAGCACAGCGCAGGCTTCAGTGAGTGCATGCTGGATCGAAGACTGAGTGAAGAGGGCTGGTATAGATAGCTACATCTGACTAAGTAATGCCTCCTCTATTGCACATAGGTTTTCTTGTCATTCCCAATGCACATGGGGAAGGTGCCTAGCTTTTCTAAAATCTGTCTCAGAAACAAATAGTATTTGGAATGGAGTGTTTGGAAGAAAGCCTATCAGTGAAAGATAGGCCAGAAGGTGGCCTAGCAACACTATTCCCCTCATACACAAAGGTCACAGTCACCAACATTCCCAAAGACTAGGGTCCTTGAGGAAGCCCTACCAATTGCTGGAATCAACTGATGTAAGCCATAATACTAGCAATAAGTGTATGAAAATAAGTGGGGTATTTTCTAAGCAGGATTAATGATACCATTTCAGTCCTTAAGATGAGGTGCTGCGTTGTTGTGGGGCTGGATCCTGCCCGTCTCTGGGAAAGCTGCCCTGCTGTGTACATATGTCTGTGTGGCTCATTGCTACGGGGAAGCAGGGTTCCTAACTGGAATGTTGGCAATTGTGCCCCTAGTGGGGGTACACTGGAATGGGTGGCAGCAGGGGAAGTCCCTCAGTAGACCAGCAGGTACCCTGGGTAGTGACCTACCTTTATTTATCCCCCTACAGTGGTCAGAGTTCATGCAGGTCAGGCCAGAGGCCCATAGGAGGGCTCCTCTGTCCCCGTGTGACTATCTGCAATTTGCACACAGTCCCAAGGCCAACTGGCTGTGGCTACTGAGACAGGAACGTTTGTACTAGTAAAGCGCACTGCAAAGCCATGGCAGCAACACAGAAAGGAACTGTTGGGACCGCCTTTCCTGTGTTAGTCAGTTAGTTAGCTGTTCCCGTGGTGGGTGTTTGAAGGTTTACAACACACACTCCCTCTGTCAGCTTCTCCAGTGCCCTGTGCCCGGCTGATGTGGTTTGGAAAATTGGAGACTAGAACAATCCGTAGGCAGGAATTTTGTCTTCAGGTACCCTTCTCACATCTGCCATATCTGTTCACGTTCTGTCTCCTGAAGTTCTGTCACCTCCCCTCTGACTCAGCTCCGCAGCTCCATGCTCTCAGGCAAGGACCTGACCTTCTCCATTCTCACCAGAGCACAGATGGAAGCCCCTCTAGTTCAGCTCCCAGGAAATCTTGCCAATTAAATCCGTAGTGACTTGTGGAATCCAAGACATTGTTCTCTGTGAAAGTTTCAAGAATCAGTGACTAGGTATGTCATTCAAGCCCACACACATATACATACCTGCAATGTTTAAACTCTGATATTTCATAGTCTTTGATCCTCATAACACCTGCTTGTGCTGAAAGAGAGATTCTTAGCAGTTTCAATTTGCAGAAAAAAAAGAAGCTGTGGTTTGGGGACTTCGAGTGGGTATAGCCCCACTGGGAAGAGGATCTCATGGCCATAGGATGGCAAATGTCCACAACCAGAGCTCCATCCTGAGACCAGGTGCCTCCTGCAATCTCCCCTTCCTCTGTGCCAGGATCTGGTATCTAGGATGCCAGGCTAACATACCATATCCTGGTTTACCAGGGCTGTGGACATGTAGGATACCAGAAAGGATGCTGGGAATATTACTTGTTGCAGTGGTCAGCCAATTCTAAAGGATTTTTTCCCCAAATAGCAATCTCTTATCAATTTCTTGGGGCAGAAGGACTTTCCTTACCTCTCTGTGTCCTTTAGTTTCTCAACACCAGACTTTGACATTCCCACTTGCACCCAGTTGAAAAGACACTCCTTCTCCTTTCTTTCTTCTTTGCAGCCTCCCCAGGGCCTGGGTGAGAGGGCTGGGGATGGGGCATCTCTCATCATCACTGGGCCTGAGGAATTTGTGTTTTCAAATTGCTGGAGACAACTGAGGAAGGCAAAGAAAAAGTCTTTTTGGAGACAGAGACAACCAGAGAAAATATTGTGCTCTGTGAAATAGATAAGCAGAAGAGCTATTTATTCCCTTGGTGGCGTGAGGCCCGGCTTTGAGGCAGATAAATCTTTGCTGGTAATACAGTACTTAAACCAGAACTGACACCTTTTTATATCAACTGCAGAGAATTGCTTTTGTGTGACTCTGATACAAAGGCGGCCACTGCTCTGGCTTGCATATCAATTCCTCGCAGCCTGTTGCTTTTCTCAGCCCGCCCTTCAGCTGCTGCCCCTGGTCTCAATGAGGCATCAATGTCAGAGAAGGGCAGGGGAGGAGGGATGGCCCCAAAATGTCAGGACAACTAGTGGAAGAAGGCAGACATTAGAGGGAATAGGGGCATTTGCTTGTTCTGAGGATCCTCCCCTCTGGCCCTCCCCACCCCCAGTTCTGCGCAGGAGCTGCCGGGACCAGCTGGTGGGCAGAGCAGATGGGCAGAGCACAGGCACTGCCCGTGCAGCCTTTGCCAGGCACCAGGGCACCAAGGCAAATGGGCTCAAAATTTTTTAATTTCATTTTTTAATAGACAACTAATATATACATTCTGTAGATAAATTGGACAGTACTGATAAATGAAAAAATATTTGTAATGTTTTGTGTATATTTTGTTGTCTATCCTGAGGGTAAATATATATAACATTTTATACATATTCAATTTTAATAAAAAATAAAATCATACTCCTATGGACTGAACATGTGTGTCTTCTCCAAATTTGTATGTTGAAGCACTAAGCCCTATGTGACTGCATTTAGAGATGAGCCTTTAGGGAAGTCATGAAGGTTAAATGAGATCATACAGGTGGGGCTGCAATATGATAGGACAGCTGTCCTGAGAAGAGACATGAGTGAGCTCCCTTGGCCCCACAATGGGAGCACAGCAAGAAGATGGCTGGCCATCTACAAGCCAGGGTGGGAGCTCACGCCAGAACTGAAAGGGCTGGCTTGCACCTGAACTTGGGACTTCCAGCTTCCATCACTGTGAGAAGGTAAGTATTCTCTGTGTGCCCCACTAACTTGATGGTGTTTTGTTATGGCAGCCTGAGCAGACCGATACAGGTAATCTACACAGAATTTGCTCCTTTTGCCCCCATTTTTGGCTTCTCATACTCATCTCTCTAGCACACACACCCCTGCAGCATCATAGAAGGAGCTCACCCTGCTTCCATACCCAGGAATCTCCACGGCCCTGACTACCTTTCTATTTCTCAGCCTGGCTCCCAGCCTTCCTTTCTCTCGCCCTCTCTGTCTCACTTGGCTTTCTGCTGGAAGTCACATGGAAATGGCAGATTTAATATAGGCACAGCCAATCATTAGTCATGTGACCACCAAGTTAGTCTCCCTGAAACTCCATTTCTCTGCTTATAAAACAGGATGACAATTTTGACCTTCCCTGAATAAGGTGAGGACTAAAGAGAAACATATTTGTCAGCATGGTAGCTGGTAAGTAGATGCTCAATTCAGACAAAGTAGACTTTCTTCTTCAGGGTGTCCTCTGCACAGGAGCGTCTTTGGTCTCCTGTGGTCTGCCGTGCTGAGTACCACCTGTGCTCTGGCCGGCCCATTTCTCCTTCCTGGCTGGGGACGGGGTTTCCATGCTCCTTCCTTTGTCCTACCCACCTTGTTTCCTCTCAGCTGTTGCTGCTCTGTCTGCCCTCAGGAGCTCTCCACCTCCAGTGCTGTCTAGCACAGGAGGGCTGTATCCTTACGGGTTTTTTACAGTTTCCTAAACAAGTTCGTGGCCCCAGTTTGACATTAGGGATGTAGTTGCTATTTGCTTTAGGGGCCTGGAGGGCAGGGGGTACTCACATCAGATGTTAGGCAAAGTCACTTTGCTCTCAGCATTGTGGGCCTGGGCTCAACTGGACCCAGATCCTCCCTGATCTTATTTCCTGATAGTCCTTAGAAAAGATTTCTGGCTGTTGTCCTGAGAATTTATGTGACTCTGCTCCAGCCCAACTCATGGAACACCTATCACATCTCATCCAAAGGACCAGCTCCCTCCTGGACCCACACACCACCTGTGGCACAGAACCTGTAGCTGTGGGCACTTGCCGAGCTGGGAACCCATGTCCCCTGCCAGTCTCCAGCTTCCTTCCCAAGCAGCTGCCACCACACAATGGAATTAACATAAAACACAATTCGGCAGAGGCACATTTAATTTGCTGTGATTATACTATCTATTATACAACACAGTTTTAAGTACTACAAGCTCCCTGGAGAACAGGAGGGAGGGGAAAAAAAACACATGTAGAAAAAAAAAAAAACCAACCTTCTCCAAAGTCACATAATGGCAGAAGAATTTCAGTTACAAAACACAATCCATGGCATAATAAATAGTGTATATTAAAGTACTTAACATTTCTCAATTCTCTATTTCATTCCCATCAGGAACTCAGTTTACTTCTAGTGGAGGAAAAAGTATATCGACAATTTAAAACTCTGAGAGACAATTAGAACTGAATGTGGGTTCTTACGGGAGAATGAATGTTCCAGGGTGAATTTTGGGCAGTTTCCAACTAGACGGGATGATTGGGTTGCTGGTACATGCTGGCCAGTGCTGGGCGCAACACCACATCCCAGCCCTGGGGAGGGGCTCTGGGCCTTCCACGCTAGGGTCCACAGGGATGGTATGAAGAACAGGAGCGCTGATGGTGTCCTGTCCTGATTCCACTACTCTCTGGCCATGTGACCACTCTGTTCTTCCGTGATCTCATCTGTAGAATGGGGATAACAGCAGCCCCTCAGACCTGTTATAGGAATTTGATGAGATTTTATAAAATAGTTTGCCCAGTGCCAGCACATATCAGGCGCTACTTTTCTGCTTCCCATGTCCTTCCCTTTTGGAATCAATGGAGAGACAATGCTTTTCCTAAAAAGATGGGTCAGGAGAAGTGGGCTGGCAGGTAGTTCTGAGGAGATCTTGGAGACAGGCACCTTAAGCAACTTTCAAATATCGTCTGAGCCTTGAAGACATACACGTGCCTGCAGATGTGTGCAGGTATGAACTCGGTCTGCAAGCAGATGACTGGACGGGTGGCCTTGAAGAAGAAACAGCTCCCCCTCTGCTCCTCATGCTGTCACAGCCTAAGGGGTGACGGTCTAAACTGGAGGGGAAGAGTGTGCAGCAGGGACCCCGAGGAAGGAGCACCCAGCCCTCTGGCTTCTCAGAGGTGATAACACATGGACCATGGAGATGAGTTCTGGACAGTCACACCTGAACTCAGTGCACTGGGCCACATCTGCACTGAATGACAATGGCTCCAGCAATCAAGACAAGGGAGAGGCATGACAGCCTCCCTTCACAGCTTGCTCAGCAAACTTGACTGCCAAGATGCCTGTTACATAACTCGGTGCAGCTCTTAGGAACTGGGTCTCTGTGCTGGGCTGGACACCAGGCCTGACGTGGAGGCTGTCCAAAGGTGAACAAGACTCCACTGTCCTATCGGTAAAGTGGCTGTTCCAGACGGTACACAGGAGACCGATACACCACAGAGCAAAGCGCATGCCTTCAAAGAGCTAAAACAAACGGAGGCACAGGTGTTCGAAAGTACTAGGCATCATGCTTCTCAATGTGGCTGGAGGAAATTTCAGCTACTTGGGATAGGCCGTGGTGTGCCCACCATAATTCTCATGCTATACTTCACACTGGTTTTCTTAGGGTCATGCTTCTGGGGGGAAGTGGTAGGACTTTCATAAAACTAGTCACTCAATCCATAATCATTCTTTTCTGTACTAAATGAGAAAGAGCAGATAGCACTCTGTCCACACATATTTACTATGTGCTTAACATGTGCCCAGCTCCTGGAAAGCTGAGCTCTGTAGGGAATTAGAAGTAACAACTAGTGTGAATAATATTTAACAGTGTACACAACACTTGATCATATATTTTGTGATCCTCACAGCAAATCTGTACTGTTGGGCAAAATATAGATACAAATATGAGTATTATTTTATATGTTATTTTAATCTTAATGATTTCAATCTTCATCCTACTGAGAGAACCCAGAGGTACAGAAACATTAAGCCTCTTGCCCAAGGTAACACAGCTAATAGGGATATGAATGAAACTCATGAAACCAGGTCTTTGGAATCAAAATTCAGTGCCCTTTGCACAGTTCCATTCTGCCTCTTATAAATATATGCTAGCAGAGGTGTGGTGTTTTGAGATTATTGCTGAAATATCTAGAGGTGTATGTAATATGAATTCCAAGAATCTTGCTGACCCTTGGGTTGCATATATAAATGAAAGGGGAAATAAATCATCCTTTCTGCTAGGGAAGCTCTAAACTCCCAACATTTACTCATCTTAATGGAGTGCCAACGCAGTCCCACAGGTTAAGCCTCATACTGACCAAGCTTCACCCCTCTTTCTCTCAGTTCCTTCTATTCCTCCATTGCTTTACAGAGTTAATACCCTTACATGAAAGTGAAAACTGGCCCCATTCTCTCAGACTTCTAGTTTTCCTATTGGATCTCTTTCTGTTTTACCAGTTGCAGCCTTCACACTTTTTATGAAATTCTCCTTGGTTCCTCAGGACGTGTCTGGGCATGGATCCAAAAATGGGGCCACATTATAATCCATATTGTCTGTGTTGGCACTATAGAGAGGAATAGATTGCATTTAAGATTATGCTGTTTGGCTTTGCATAATTACATTTACACTTTTTCAGATTTTTCTTCAATGTAAGGGGAAAAACACTATCATTAAGCTCACCTGGCCCTGGCTGGTGTAGCTCAGTGGATTGAGCATCGGCCTGCGAGCCAAGTATTGCTGGTTCGATTCCCAGTCAGGGCACATGCCTAGGTTCCATGCCAGGTGCCCAGTTGGGGGCATGTGAGAGGCAACCACACATTGATGTTTCTCTCCCTCTCTTTCTTCTTTCCCCTCTCTCTAAAAACAAATAAATAAAATAAAATAATAGTTAAAAAAATTAAAAAAAAAAAAAAAGCTCACCTGCTGTGGGCACAAAGCAGTCTCACCCTGTTAGAGTCTAGAACTCAGTCCTGCTTTGACCATCAGGGCAATGCTGAAATCTGGGCCCTTGGCCTCCAGGAATCTGTTGGTAGAATGGAGATACACTTGGTTTGGTAGAAGTGAGGCAAGACAGCTTGTGAATATTAGCAGGGTTTCACATGGGAAAAATTATTGTGGCCTAGCTTGTTAACAATTTCAATTTTCAATTAGGAAAAAGAATAAAAGACCTCAACATGCCAGCCCACCTAGGATGTTATGACCACTTATCAAATGATCTAGTTGGAAAAGAAGCCAATATAGCAATGAGATAGTAAGTTCAGAGGTGACGGGGACCTGCATTAGCTTCTTGATTTCTTATTTTCATATTTATATATGCCTCATATATTTTAGGGATTTAGTTAAAGGGAAAAAAAGAGGAAAGGAAGAATAGAGGGAGGAAGGGAAAGAAGGGAGGAAAGAAGGAAGGAAGGTGCAACATCATCTAATGAAGATTTGGAGGTGTCATATTGGAGTGAAAGCAGTAAGGCATCTGCTTTAGTGGTGCAGAAAAGAAAGCAAGCCCCACATGAAGACGTCACTACCACATCTTTCTTTTGCATACATGCACAAAGGGACAGAGGAGGAAATGACCAGGTGCCTGCCCCTGGCTTTCATGAAACTTAATCTTCACATAAGAACTGCAAAACAGAGGGAGGAGAATGGAGAAGGAGAAGAGAAAGGGAGAGAGGAGGAAGGAGTAGGAAAAAAAGAGAGAAGATGGAGTGAGAGAAGGGGAACAAGAAGCAGGGGGGAAGAAAAGAGAAAAATGGGCAAAGTCAAGAACAATAAAGAGATTTGTTTGTTTGTCTTATCTGTTCATTTGTGGCTTTTGGTTTTATATATAGACACAGACAGCAGGGTGGTGGTTACGAGAGGAGAAGGGGTAGGGGGAGGTAGAAAAGGGTGAAGGGGGTCAAATACATGGTGATGGAAGAAGACTTGACTTTGGGTGATAAATACACAGTGCAATATGCAACGATATATTATAGAATTATACTCCTGAAACATATAATTTTATTAAGAAATGTCACTCCAGCTTATTTAATAAAAAAGAACAAAAGAGAGAGAAATTTAAAAAGGAAATGTGATTTTGGGAAGAGGAAAAAAGGACAGAGAGAAACATGGTTCCATTCTAAGAACATTATCACTGGGTGTGCAGGCATTGTCTGAGAAGAGGCGGGGGTCCCGGCCATTGAGCGACTATTATTATGTAATCAAGTCTCATAGCAGTAATTCACTGCAGAGGCCACTGCCTGCAGTGTGGATGGAATTTGATTTGATGGGACTGATGTTTCTTGTATTCATGCTACCTGCCAGGGACCAAGGTGGTGGGAGAGCCCAGTTAGGCAAAATGAAAGGGATAGAGGATGAGTCAACTTGTTCCCCTTTCCGCTTTCCTGAAGAGAGGCTGCTTCATACTCAATCACCTTTGATTATTTTCATGTACAGTCCTCCCAGTCATAGCCTTGTCTCTCCATTAATTATGGTGATTAGCTTGAACTGTTGTTGATGCTAATTAGACTTTGAGAAATGTGTTTGGGCTGCCCATTGGCTGGCATTCAGAAGAAGGAGAGAGGATGGGGAAGAAGTGGCGAAAGTGCCAGGGCTTAATCTGTTCAGACTTGGGCAGACACAGAGGCAAGAATGGCACTAGCTCAGCCACAGAAGGAAGAAATGTCACTGGGCATGACCCTCCTTCCCCAGGCTATTCTTCTGCACTTGTGCACCCTCTGCTCGCCATTGCCCTTATTCCCTCATCTTCTCCTAGAGACATTGTTCACACTCCTGACTGTGTACACTTGCCTAGTCTGTCCGCTCCCCAGAAAAGCTCTCCTGCCATGTTTCTACCAAATCAAAACCTCAAGATCTTAAGGATCCAGCTGATGACACCACCTCCTTTATAAAGCCTTCTCTGACTATTCTAATTCCAATGACTATTTCTCTGCTCTGAATCCCATTGTTATCACCATAGAGTAGCTTCATTAAGCACATGAGATTAAAAGTTAGCAAAACCTGCCAAGTCTATTATTGTTAGCTGGGTGACCTCAGACAAGTTAACATTGTCAACCTGTTTTCTCATCTTTATAACATCAAAGTGATGATGATAATACCTCCAAGTGAAGTTGTGAATATCCAAAGTCTCTTCTATATAATTCAGCTCCATGCTGAGGACATTGATTATGCTTAATAAATGTTCGGAGATTGATGGAAGAACAGAGATTGCAGTATCTAAATGGGATAAACCTTTAGAGAAAATAACTTTGAAGGTGTGAGGAGTTGGGAATAGAAAAAAATGTAGGCAATGCATGATGGAAATTGGTACTTAGACATCCTAGAGTTGTGTTTCCTCCATTAAAGTTATTGTCAGTATATCCACCCAAGAGAAAAGAGTGTTCCAGTACTTAGAATAAATTGTGCTGAAACCAAAAAGTGTTACTCAACGTTGGCTTCTGGCACCCACGAAGCTGTTGTATCCTTGCTGCTTTTAGGACTCTGAGTTCATTGCTGAGGATTATATAAGAGAAAGAAAAGCTTTTGATGAGGAGGAAGAGAATCATTAAAAGGTTACTACTTAGGAACTGTAATTCATGGAACACCTGTGTATCTAGCACTGTGATAAGATATGTGAAGGAAGAGTGAGAAGAACAGGGGGACTTGATCTCTGCCCTGGATTTGTTTTTATTGTCATTCAATTCATTTGACAAATGCTCAGTCATTTGTTGATCATGTATCATTTGTTGCACTTGAAAGGTTCAGTCACATAAGAATTCTTCCCTGCTCTCACAGGCTCACAGTCTAGCAAGAGGCTGGGCTTCCCTCAGAGGTTGACAGAAGCAGGAGCAGGATCTCTGGCTGCTCACTGCACTGCTCAGGCACGTGGGCAGGTGACTACCTCTGGAGTCATCGGAGACTGGCCGCAGTTCTTCTAAGGCGTTGCTGTGGTTTTAGCTCTGGATCCAAAAGATTATCTAATCTGCTGTGAGTTTGCCTCAGAACTTGAGTTTTCACTTCCTGCCAAATCCCCAATTTGGGTCTCAGGTTACACCTACAGGCTTTTTATTCTTACAATTGCTCAGTCCAGATTCATGCTCCTGATGGATTATATGACCCAGGTTAGCTCATAGCTTTGCTTCCCCTTCATAGGTTTTGGAATCCATCTCACTCATTCCAAAGCATCCAATCTCATTAATTCATCCAGTAAACACACATTAATGCCTATTATATACTAGGCATTGGCAGTGAAATATAGTGGTTAAAGTTACAAGCTTTGGAGTCAGGCCAAATGGACTAAAGTAGGTCTATGTTACTTAACTGGTTGTGTGACCTTGAGCCAAGGGGTGGAAATACTGCCTTAGTTTCCTTATTTTTAAAGGCAGGTTAATATAATACCTACTTCATAGGGATGTTAAGAGAATTGATTCAGTTAATGTATATAAAGATTAATGTAATTAAAAAAACTACCTGTAACATGATATTTGATATTTACTAGTATTATCACTGTTTCTAAGGATATAAGGAAAAATAATATGTGATTCTATAAAGAAAAGTATGTTCAAGTACTATAATCAAAGTCTACATAGGTTTTTCTGAGCTAACAAGGGAGAAATGCATTCTTCTAGCTGAGGGGTGAGGAGGATATGGTCTAGTCAGAAAAGGATTCAAGAGGGAGCTAACTATCAGCTAACTCATGAAGGTGAGGCAGTATTCGCTCTCCAGGTGGATGGAGAGAATGAGGACCAGTGGGACAACATGGTCAGGAGAGGAAGAGCAAAAGTAAAGGCTCAATGGTATCAAAAAACAAGCTAGTTGGGGGATTGCAAACTGGTAGGTATGACTGGGGTTTAAGATACAATATTGAAAGAGAAAGAGGGTGCATCTACAGAAAATTGGGAAGAGGCTTGGAACCATACTTGGCGGGCAGGGCTTGAGTTCTTCTTAAAAGTACCAGGAAGTTACTAAAATAGTCTAGTTATAGCAACACCAGGATCCTATTTCTCTTGTGATTCAATCAGTCTGGAAGGCCAGTTAGGAAGTAGGAAGATCAGGTACAAAACTCTCACATCAGTGAAGACAAGAGAAAGCTGAGGCCTGAAACGGGCCAAGGGTAATGCAAATATGCCAGATAGAAAGGAAGCCAAGGCTGAAAATGGGGATCAGCACTGAGTTCGGAGCACTGCCAATCACTTAAAAATAGAGGGAAGAATAGAGTTTTGGGGAAAAAGCTGAGGTAGTTTAGAAATGTTAGCTTTTAAATGCCTCCGGGATTTTAAGATGGTAACATCAAATGGAGAGTGACTACTAAGCCCCAATAGTAGTCAGAGTAAAGATAATGATTCAGGAGTCAATGGCCTATAAGGATAGTCGAAACTATAGAAAAGACAAAAATTGCTAGCAAGAGCATGCACATTGATGAAAATGCCCAGAATGACACCTTGAAGAGCCCAACCGTTAAGTGGTGGGGAAGGAAAAGGTATAAAATAAGAATAAGAAAATCTGGTCAAGGTACTGAAAAAAGGTCAAAAGAGAGTGGATTTCAGAAGCCACTGGGAAGATGAGAAAGTTATTCATTGGCCTGGCCGGGAACCAGCTCAATGGGAGATTTGTAGACAATTCTCAAGTATTTCATTCAACTGTATAGTCAAGTCCTTGTGGCACAAGAGCAGAGTCAGCCCTGCGGCTTGAGAGCAAATTTGGGACTTCCTTGGTCCTTGCCCTCCTTACTCAAATGGCACTGACTACTCTTGATCTGTGAGATGTTCCTTTTGGCCTCTGGAATGTGCTAGAGGAAGAGAGGTAACAAAATTTTGCCTTGGGCTGGGAAGAACCCTGGAGCAATTAGTGCATTAAGACATCATAGAGTAGGAGAAAAGCAAGGATGTCAAGCTATAGCTATTGGCGCTCCATAGTCACTGGGGTTTGGGAGAGGAAATCCTGATCTTCAACGGATGGGAAAAGGAGCTCTGTAAATAAAAAAGCGTTCAGTGAGTGGTATTATTCTTGCTGCTGTGGCTAATGCTGACTGAGCCAAGACAGCCTGCACAACAGGAATCCAGGGCACCAAAGAAAACCTAGACCTCTTTGCTCCTTAAGACATCTTCCAATAATTAAACTTCATCCACTCTTTGGAGCCTTGCCGGGCCAAACCAAAGTGTGAAATGATATGTCAGTGCCAGAGACCACACTCCCCGAAGGGGTGAACAGTGCACAGGCACTGGAAGAGAGAATAGAGTGAAATGCAAGGAAAGTGTCTTACCTGTTTGAAATGAGCCCAGATGCTGGGCAAATCCAATACACCAGTCTGTTTTCATACAACATCTTTCTTATTAATAATGTAAGCATGATGGAGGCTGCTATTGATCTTCGATACCTAAATCTTACTTCTCTATGAATAAAAAATGTAATAAGATCTCAGAAATAAGCTAAAGACCACTGCCTGGGTCTAAATGACAGGGATAAATTACAGCACACAGCAAAAGACTGGAAAATGTTAATGGATGGCAGTCCCAGCTCTGGCTTAGAGCAGCTCAGAAGTGAAGCTGCGGAGGCTCCAGCAGAGACTACCACTGACCCCAGCCCCTCCATGGCCCGCAGGACAGCACCAAATTCATCACTGTCGAAGGCCATGTAATGAGAAGAGTCATGCTCCTTTGCTTTGATATACTTTTATGCTTCCACTTTTATTGATGTGAGTGTGTGTGTGTGTGTGTGTGTGTGTGTGTGTGTGTGTGTGTATGAGAGAGAGAGAGAGAGAGAAAGAGAGAGTGAGAATATAGCTTTTTCACTTGTAGTGGTATTTAGATGTTAGATTAAATTAAGTATGACATAAAATGGGAATATTGAACAGTAAAATATCAAAGGAATGGTGAAATGGACATTATTAGGTACCTGAGATAAGTTATCTACTCTAGTTGGTGGTGAGTTTAGCTTGTGCTTCATTGCATCTAAACAATATATTCTACTGAAGGTGTTTTCTCTATATTTTGGCCCTATTTTGACTTTGATTATTTTAATAGAACCCCCTTTCCCCCGCATGTCTCACTGTAGTCCAGTCCATCGAGGTCAGGTGCATCACTTGGCTTTGATGCTGGGAGAGGTTTCAGGATACAATCCACATGCAATACAGGGGTGCAATGAATATAATGAAGGCATTCTGTCAGCTCAGCTCTGGTCGAAACCTTTCAGGGGCATCTCTGCTTCCCTAGGTGAGGGCACACATTTAAAGTATTAAGTGGTCTTTTCCAGATGCAGCCTGTTTTCAAGCTCCTTTCCTTCCTTCTTTCTTGTCCTAATAAAGTAATTGTGTTAGATTCCATTTTGACCCAGGGAAGCGAGATCCTTTGGGGCCTGGTTTTTTGTTTTTTTTGTTTTTTGTTTTTTTTTTTGCCTCTGATTTAAGGTCTATATGGCATGTTCAGCTTCAAAGATTCATATTCTTTTTCTCTGCCTCTCTCTCTCTCATCTGCCTCACCCATACCCTTCAGAGATCCACATCTATTGGATTCACACCTTCAGTGGCTCTCTGTTGCTGCTTCCTTCCCTCCACTGAATTATACTGTCTGTTTCTCCTCTATATGCCATTGACTTCATCCCTTCACTTCACGTCTTCCCATAGATACAAGGAGTACTAGAGCAGGAGTCAGAATCTTGGTGTCTATTAATGACCTTGGACAAGTCACTTCCCTGATCTCCTGGGCATCAACATGAAGGCTATAGACTAGACAATTGCAGGCTCTTCCCAAGGCTCAGAAATAGGCATCCATCATCACCATTGCCCTGAAATTGCTTTCAGAGGTTGTAATTATTTTCTAATTGCAAATCCAATAACTTTTCTCAGTTATCAACCTACTTGACCTTTGGGACAACATTTCATTATTGGTTTAGTTTTCCTCCTTGAAACTTGTTGCTTCCTTTGCTTTTAGGGCACTGGGTTCTCTAGTTTACTTAAGAATTGTTATCTAAGGACTTCTGGCCAAAATGGAGGTTTAGACTGACACGCTCTGTCTCCCTCCACAACTAAGAAGGACTACAACCACCGCAAAACAGAAATAACCAGAAGTTCCAGAAAATAAAGCTATGTGGAAGTCCAATGTATGAAGTTATAAACAAGTGGTGCTCATCCAGATGGGTAGGAGGGGCGAAGCCAGGGCAGAGAGATCAAACTGTGCTGGTGGCAGCAGCTGCAGCAACAAGCGGCAGGACTGCAGTAAGCACAGACACCCATATTTAAGGGAAGGCAAAAAGTACCTGGGGAGCGCCTCTGGCTGCAGACTAAACCTGTCAGCTTGTGATTCCAATGCCAGGAAAGGCAGACCCCCATTGCCTTGGACTATGAGGCCCAGAGGGTGTGGGAACAGAGGAGGAGGCTCCTGGTCTCTCAGCGGAGAGGAAATGGCAGGAATCCATCTTGGACCCCCACACAAATTGCCACAGTGTGGTGAGAAGGGTCGCCCGGTAGTGACAAGTGCATGGGGCTCCATCCACTATAGCGTAGGAGATGTGACAGCCCCGCCCAAGAAGGAAAGGTAAAACGAAAACTGTCAGGATGGCAAGGATAATGATAGAGATCCCAATCGCACTGAACAGAAAGCAAATACATGAATTAACAGATGAACAGATAGATAACCTTTCTGAAGCTCAGTTCAGAGCTATAGTTATAAGACAGCTTACAGAAATAACAGCAGGACTTAATCAAGATGGGGAAGGAATGAAGGCTAGTCCTGCTGAAATGAATGAAAAAACATACAAAACAAGTGGTGAGGGAAGGAAAACCAGGGATCAAATCAATAAATCGGAACATGGGGAAGGAACAGTCAACCAGTACAGAAAGAGGAAACAAAAAGTGAGGGAAATGAGGAGAAGCTCAGGAACTGCTGGAACAACTATAAGAGACTGAACATCTGAATTATAGGGTTGCCAGAATGTGAAGAAGAAGAACTAGAAATTGAAAAATTATGTGAAAAAATAATGAAGCAGAACTTTCCTAACTTGGGGAAAGAAATAGACTTACAGGTCTAGGAAGCACAGAGAGTTCCAAATAAACTGGACCCAGGGAGAACCACACCAAGACACATTATAATCAAAATGTCAAAAATTAAAGATAAAGAGAGAATCTTAAAAGCAGCAAGAGAGAAGAAGAGAATTATATACAAAGGGGTCCCAATTAGACTATCAGCTGATTTCTCAAAGGAGACTCTGCAGGCAAGAAGGGACTAGCAAGAAATATTCAATATAATGAAAATCAAAAACCTACAGCCACGATTGCTCTATCCAGCAAAGCTGTCATTCAGAATAGAAGGGCAGAGAAAGTGCTTCCAGGACAAAGTAAAACTGAAGGAGTTCATTAGATCCAAACCACTGTTATATGAGATGTTAAGGGGACTTGTTTAGCAGAAAGAGGATCAAAACTATGAACATTAAAATGAAAACTGTATCACAACAACCAACAACAGAAGCTAGGGAACCGAAACAAAGGCAGACTAAGTAGGCAACGAGAGTGGGAAAAGAATTATAGGCATGGGGAACACTATGGGGGGAGGACAGCTGGGAGGGAGAAGGGGGAAGGGAGGGAGATGGTGCAAGAATTCAGAAGCATAGTAGGAGGGAGTGGAGTAGACAGGAAGATGTTGAGAAGAACTATATGCACAACCAATGGGCATGGATTGGGGGGGCAACTGGAGGGAGGGGAGTCACTGGGTGGAGAGGAGCAGAGGGAAAAGAAATTGGGACAACTGTAACAGTATAATCAATAAAGCATATTAAAAAAATAATGCTCAAAAGTATATGTTGAAGAAATTAAACTTATTTATTTCAAGCAACAGTCTTCCAATTGTGCAGCACAGATTTCACAATAGACCTGGGATTCAACACTGGTCTTCCTGATGAGGGAAAAAAAGTAACACCAAATCTTCCAATTTCAAATTCCAAAAAAATTTCATATGCTTTAAAGCAAATTAAGGGTAAAAATCACCATGACCTAAATGAAGGAACTTTATGAGAAATTAAACAATGATTTGAAAAACCATACTCTTTGTGCTTGCATATCTAAAAAGAAAAGGAAACAGCAGTTTCAATTGGAAAAGTAGTATTTAGAATCTTTATAAATTAAGCATAAGATTCATTAAGAAAATATTGGCTATCAGAGGGCTGTCTCACTGTCAAAACACATTTACTGAATTAAAGTATCACAAATAAGCATTAAATGACAACTAAGTCATGAGAAATAAGCAACCAGGGAAAGAAGCCTTCCTTTACTTCTCATCAGGTTAAAATTTCAGATGGCTGATACATACCATAGCATACAGCCAGCAATGCTACTGCATATCCTCGAAGAGATAATCACTAAAGTGTTTGGTAAGATACAAAATCAGGTTGATCTTCAACATTTCACACATGTCCAGGAAGAGTCTCTCAAGAATGATATGAAAATGAATAGCCAAATGGGAGGGAGGTTATATTCATTATTAATTAAATCATAGTAAAAAAAAAAAAAAAAGAATTCTCATCTAATGTTCTTCCCATATTCTCACTGTTTCCTTCTACATCATCAAAATCAAAATATCATAGAAAGTCTACAGAATATCAAAACGAAGAACAAAACAAAAGACAAAATAGAGACTTAAGAATTCCATATCCCTAAGAGTAAGCATTCATATGCAAGAGTAAGAAAACTTATTTTTAGATGTGGTTAGAAAAGTTAAACACTAATTTTTCTCTTATTAATTAAAGTACTCAAAGAATTGAAGAAATAGTGAATAATAAAAATGAAAATAAAATCAATGCAATAAAATAATATATAAAAAGAAAAAATGAAATGATTAAAAATAATAATTGTTTAAAATAGAATTACCATTGATCAACAAGACCAAGTAAATATAGACTTATCTAATTAATTGTTATAGTCATAAACTGTAATACAAATGTCGAATAGAATATTTTTACAAGAGAAGTTACACAATATGAATAATAACTTTCTGAGAAAAATTTTATATAAAATTTAGAAAATAGTTAATTATTTTAAATATTGAAATTCTATAACTTAAGTGTAGTATTCACATCAACTAAATTATGGGGAAAGTAATCAAAGTAAACCTTAAGGAGTTAAACACAATAAAGCATAAAGCAAGATGACAGAAGATAGATAAACTATGAGTCTTCAAAATAAATATTAGCAATCACAAACTTATACTAAGACATAAAATTGTAAAACTATTAGAATAAAACATATGAGACAATATTCAAGACAAAGCATTTGGTAAAGAATTCTTTTTTTTTCAGATTTAATGTGTTTTATTGATTAAAATATTACATTTGTGCCACTTTCCCTTCCCTCTGCTCCCCTCCACCCGGTGGCCCCCTCCCTCCAGTTGTCCCCCCCTTTTAGATTATGTCCATTAGTTGTGCATACAGTTCCTCCCAACCTCTCTCCGTCTATTCCATTCCCTCCTACTATGATCCCCAATTCCTATATCATCTCCCTCCCTCTCCCCACTCCCCCTCCCTGTTGACCTCCCCCCACTATGCTTCCCTTACCCACAGTTCCTTTTCCACTCTCGTTGCCTGTTTCGTTTGCCTTTGTTTCATCTCCCTAGCTTCTGTTTTTTAAACCAGTCCCTTTAACTTCTCATATAACAGTGGTTTGGATCTAATGAACTCTTTCAGTTTTATTTTGTCCTGGAAACACTTTCTCTGTCCTTCTATTCTGAATGACAATTTCGCTGGATAGAGTATTCGTGGTTGTAGGTTTTGGATTTTCATTACTTTGAATATTTCTTGCCAGTCCCTTCTTGCCTGTAGGGTTTCCCTTGAGAAGTCAGCTGATAGTCTAATTGGGACCCCTTTGTACATAATTCTTTTCTTCTCTCTTGCTGCTTTTAAGATTCTCTCTTTATCTTTAATTTTTGACATTTTGATTATAATGTGTCTTGGAGTGGTTCTCCCTGGGTCCAGTCTCTTGGGAACTCTCCTTGCTTCCTGGACCTGCAAGTCTATTCCCTTCCCCAAGTCTGGGAAGTTCTCCTTTATTATATTTTCACTCAATTTTTCAAGTTCTAGTTCATCTTCCTCATTCTCTGGCAAACCAATGATTCTTATGTTGGGCCTTTTATAGCTGTCCCAGAGGTTTCTGATCCTCTCATTGTTGCTTCCTATTTCCTCTCGCTGCATTGGTTGACTGCTTGTTCCTTCTCCATATTCCAGTTTGTTGCAATGAACTCTGGATTCCTCACCATCTGTCTCGTACGTGGTTTTGTTCCTTTCGTTATGAAAGTTTTTCGCTTCTTTCATATCTTTTTCCTGCTCTTTTGTGAATTCTGTAAGCCACCTGATAACAATGGCCCAGAACTGAGCCTCTGACAGGTTTCTTATCTGTTCATCTGTCAGGTTCTCTATCTGCTGCCTGGTGAGCTGCACCACCGGGATCTCTATATTTGTCTGCCACATTTTGACAGATGCGTTTTGTTTTCCTGGGCTGGCTGTCGGGGGCGGTGCCTGTGTAAGCGTCACAAATCAGCGACCTGCCGGCGCCTGCCTGTCCGCGACCTATTTCGCAGCCCTGTGGTGCTTTCTGTGGGGGCGGGGGTCCAAGATGGATTCACACAGTTATTCAGCTAGGAGACCGGGATCCGTCCTCCCGCCCCCCTGGGCCTCACTGTTCAAGGCGATGCTGCGGCTGCTCCCCAGCGCTGGAGTCGCGCACGCCAGGGGCTTGATTGGAGTCGTGCACGCCAGGGGCTTGATTGCCTCTGGGCTTTTTCGCCGCCCCGCCCCGCTGCTCCGCAAACAGCTTTGCCTTCTTTAACTCTTACCTGCCCAAATGGCACCGCTGGTTTATAACTTCATATGTTGGGCTTCCGTGTAGCTTTATTTTCTGGAATTTCTAGTTATCCTTTGTTTTGAAGTAGTTGTATTCCTCTCTGGTTGTAGAGGGAGACCTAGCGTGTCCGTCTAAGCCTCCATCTTGGCCGGAAGTCAAGAATTCTTAAATATTACACTAAAATGATCTATAAAGTAACTGACAAATTAAACTTCTTCAAATGAAAACTTATGCTTCATAAAATGCACTGTTCAGAAGATAAAAATAGAAACTACACACTAGAAGACAATATTACCAAACCATTCATCTGACAACGAACTTATACCTAGAATACATATAAAGAAGTCTCAAAACTCAACAGTAAAGAAAGCAACAGTTAAAAACACCAGAGAAGAGATGTAAATGGCAAGCAAGTCCATGAAAAGTTGCTCAACATCATTAGCCATTAGAGAAATATAAATGAAAACAACAATGATATATGCTACACACCCATTAGAATGGCTATCTTTTTTCTTTGAAAGATAAGGTCAAATGTTGAAAAGGCTGTGAAAAAGGCAGATCTGGTGGGAACTGATGATGGAAACATAAAGTGACACAGCTCCTCTGGAACAGTTCGGTAGTTGCTTGGAAGTCTACACATGCATTTATAATATGAGTCCAGCATTTCTCCCAGAGAAATAAAACTTATATTCACAACAATCTGCATGTGAATTTGCATAGCAGCTTGATTTGTAATAGCTCAAAACTGGAAACAACCCAATGTCCTTTGCTGGGTGGATGGCTAAACATACTTCGGTACATCTATGCCACAGAATACTACTTGGCAAGAAATAGGAACAAGCAAATGATACCCACAACTTGGATAGAGCTGAAAGATATTTTACTTAGTGAAAAAAGCCAATCTCAAAAGGTTAGTGTAATTCTAAATATAACATCCTCAAAATTTAAAAAAAAAAAAAAAAAACTAAAGAAATGGAGAACAGATGAAGTGGTTTCCAGGGGACAAAGAAGAGGCTGGGTGTGACCACAATGAGAGAGCATAAGGGAGTTCTTTTCGGTGATGGAACAGGTCTGAATCCTGATTGTGGCAGTGGTTCCACAAATCCACATATGGAATCAAATTGCGTAGATCAGTATGCCTAAACCACACGCAAATGTAA